>NW_020884920.1:2298738-2996272 GCF_003945725.1 Corapipo altera | reverse complement strand
TAAACCTGCCTCTTTATCTCCCTAATCTGTATTTCCCCCCCCAAGCCTCTTTCTGTACAGGATGAAAGCAGATTTCTCCTCTTTATTTTCGTTTTCTGTGTCCTTTAGGAAGGCATTTGCTCGAGACTAATTGAATTTTCTGCCCGTGAAGAGAAAGACACGACACAGAGTGAGTTAAAGTCCGACACCAGGACAGGGCGCAGGAGCCGTGTTAACTGGTGTGGGGGACAGCCCCTCACTTAACAAAAGTGTTTAATTCTGTCCCCTCTTGTTAAGAAGGGGCGGAAGGAGGGGATATTTATTCTGTTCTTTTCTCAAGGTTTTTCCTTTCGGGTCACAAAGTGCCCCCCACGCTCCCGGCCCCCCTTCTCTCCCCGCTTTTGTGGCAGCAGCAGCTGGTGGGTTGCAAAGGGGACAGGCTTTGTCTTTTGACACACTTGAACATTTCTGCACAGAGCTGGGGAAACCTTTCCCTTCCCACCTCTCGCCTTTACGGGCAAGGAGGAGGGAGCAAGGGGCAAGTGGTGGAGGAGTTATGACTGAGGGGATAAAATGGCACAATGGGTTGTGGAGCCACAGTGGACAAGGGATCAGGGCTGGGCTGTGCAGGGTTGTGGTGAGCAGATGGTGATGGGCACTGGGGAGGGGGTGGGACAGCCCTGAATGCAGGGGAAGCTTGTGTCGAGCAACCTGTTGAAGGGAGAGGGGAAGAAAGCAATGCAAGAGGCTACAATCCCATAAAGGAGGGTGCAGTGGCTGCCTCTTCCCAAATCCAACAAAGGAACCTCTTCTGTCCCTTTGTTGCCCTCCCAGAGACAGGCCCCAGTTAATCTTCTGGCCATGACATGTGGAGGATTCGCTTGGTTTGTTCTACAAGTCCATAAAACCAGCTCCTCTTTCTGCAAGCAGCACCCTTGAGTCCTCCACAAAGGTTGTGCAGACCCTTTGGTCCCTCCATGAAGGCTGTGCAAACCCTTTGTCCTCTCCACACCTCCTCCAGGGATGGGACAATACAGCTGATCCCCAGGAACTGGTGAGATAGAGCCGTGTTTGACAGCAGGACTTGAGGAATGTCATCGTGCAAACCAGTGACAGTGACTTGAGACTGGAATGAGAGCAGGTTCCTTGTAGGCATGAGCAGGAAATTGGGGCTTGACCCCTGAGCCGACCCCACAGCAGTTGGTATAACCTGCCTTCATCCACTCTGTACATATGGGTTTTCAGGTTGGGAATGGCCCCAGCACCTTCTCTGTCCTAGGCAAAATTAAAAGTAGAAAGATAAAAAACAGCTTAAAGTAGGAAAGTAAAAGCCATCTCTTTCATGATCTTACAGCTTGATTTGAGAACCAAATCCCTCCACCCTTCCTGATGACCAAACACCTCATATGAGACCCCTATCCCTGTCCCTGGGACAACACCACGTCTTTATCCTGCAAACCAAGCCCTCACAGCCTAAATGCTGTTACTGGGTGTTCATCTACAGCAATACCCAACAGCCTGCACTGGGAGAGGCACGTGTGGACACTGAAGGATAAGTCTCCCAAATTGCAGCCAGTGGCCTGATTAAAGCCTGTCCAGCTCTGCCTTGTACCAGTGCAAGCTGGTAGCTTCAGCGTGTGGACACTGGGGTAAAACCAGTTATGAGGTGAGTGACAACAGAGATGTGAATTTTAACCTTGGTGTGGCACCGGACAGACACACGAGGCTTTGGGAAATGCCTGTTTCCGCAGGAGCTTCCAGGAGAGTCCTCATGAATGGAAAATAAATAGATACATTCATTATCCAAATTGTCTTATTTTTGTGGTGCCTCTTGAGTAAACCCACTTCTGAGGCCGTCCTAATTGCTTTGCAATAGAGCAGAGATAAATATTTATCAAACAGCTGCATCAGGAAACCACAGTTCAGAGAATCAGTATCGGGCGATGTGTCTCAGGAAGGATGAGTCTGAGTGGTTTTAAGCTTGCTGACCTGTCAGGCTTCCTCCCTTGCACGAGGCAGAGCTTCACCCAAGCCCAGACTCATGTGGCACCACACCAGTCCCATACCATCACTCGGAAGTGGTCACCCTGAGCCTTTGGAGGACTCTTCTCCATGCTGGAGCCCCCCCCATTGCCCGTCTCATTGACCTCTTTTTTTTCTGACACCTTTTCTTCCTCTGACTTCATGGCCTCTCTTGCTTTCTATTAAAAAACTCAGAAATGTGGCCCATATTCCTCTGGGAGCCCCAGTGCTAAAAGAGGCCCACATGCAAATATTTAGCCGCACTAATATTAGCCCAGAAACACCCAACCAGATGGCAACGTTTCTAGGTCTCACTGTGCAAAACTGGCTCTCCAGAATAAAACAGGCTGTGACAGAGCTCTGTGATCACCTGCTACTCCCTGAAATCCCAGACCACTTTACTGAGCCAGCCAGGCACATGGGACAAGGGCTTTCTAGCATCTTGCATATGAGGGACATCCTCTCAGCTGGTGGTGTTTCGTCTAAAAAGAGAGGAAATAACAATCAAATTTTGAGGTTCAGTGTGTCAGACAAGAGGGTTGGCTTGCATGGGTTTGCAGCAAGGGCATGCAGGTCTCTTGCTCCAGGTGTGCCTGATCCCTCAGTAGAGAGGTGGCATTTTGCATTGGCCACAATCACAGTGTGCCGTCCATAGCTGGGGAGAGCAAAAACTCCTCTGTGATTGTTGACATCTGCATTAAGCAGCAAAGAAAAGCAGAATTTCCTCTGCTGCGGAATTTGTGCCCATCCTTTAAAAAAATTATCCTCCCAGGAGTGCCCTCCCAAGCTGGAAATGCCCAAAGAGATGATTGCAATGCCGAGCACAAGCCAGCTGAAGTGCCGGTCTAGCCCTCGGATGGATGACGTTCCTGTTTAATTGGGAGCGGGTGTTCTTTGACTCATGCAAAGGGCATGCTATTTTTATAATGAGCTGATTCCAGATCACAGCCTCCTTATGTTAGGCTCTGCACATACATCTAATGAAAACCAGGTCCTGCCTAGAAGTCCATACAACGGGCAGAGAGCTGGGAAGAGTGCTCTGAAGCATCTCACCCAGGGGCTTTGTGAGGTTGCCCGCCAGGGTCTGTTTTTTCCATCCTCACTCATGTCAGAGAAGTTAAATATTTACTGAAGCTATTAAATATTTATGCTAAGCTGCTCCTCCCGTGGGGAGGCATCCTATGGTCGGCTCCTGGGGTCTGTGGCCAACTCACTCACGTGTCTGTGCTAAGCTCAGCTCTGCTCCAGAGAGCAAACACATGGGGACTTCACAGGACTACCATGTCCTGTAGGGCAGGGAAGGCTCTAGTTTTGGCAATAAATAACACTATTAGATGATGGACTTGGTGGTTTTCTGACTGTCTTCCTTAAAGATAAAATCCCTCAAGAAGGTGTAGGTTGCTCTTTGCTGTCCTTACCCCCACGGTTTGCAATACCACCTCACCCCTGGTGTGTGGGAAGCTGCTAGAGAACATCCAGCCTGACCCATCTCCAGCTCCCTTCATTCTCCCAGCAGCCCATCAGCAGTTCCAGGAAAGCATCAGGACATGAGGCAGAGAGTCCCTATTCAATAGCATCCAAGGGGAACCACGGTCAACACGGTAAGAGCAGGAAATGTGGTGGCAGTGCCAAACATTGCTGCTCTGCAAAGCACAAGCCAAATGGGAGAAGCCCCATCCCATCCCTGGGGAGCCAGCACCAGACCTGGGACAAGCTCCCCACTCCCACCTGGGCTGAGTGGGTTAAATATGCTGTGACTCCTCACTGGAACAGGGCCAGAGGAAAAAGGCTCCACCACTTCCCGGTCTGCCTGGAAAACAGGCCAGCTGTTTTCTCCAGCGGCTGAAATGTGTTTATTCTGGGCCATATTCAATAGTGTGTTGTACCCCTTAACCCTGATCTCCAGCCTATGGTGAGGCTGGAGAGCACAACTTGCCAGGAGGAGCTGGGCACTCTGCCCACCTGGTGTGACCCCTCCTCGGGCGCCACTCTGCCCTTTCTGTCCCCATCCCTTTCCTTTCCTCGTCCTGCTCCAAGCAGGGCTGGGGACGCCCTTTCCTGCCTGGCACCCGGCTGGCCCGACAGCAGAGATGGTGCCGCCAACCACCACTACACCGTTTCCCCTTCACAATCCTGGCCAAAGCCCCACCACGTTATCACCCTCTCTGCTGCACTATCAACCTGAAAAACGTGCCTTGGAAAGAAAGACTAAAGAAAGGAAAAAGAAAGAAAGTAACCAGCCTTGGGCTCGAGCGTGCCAAAGGCAGTGACGGTGTGCGCGGGCTTGGCTCACTTTCTCGCCAGCTCTTTTCCCAGCAGAGCGATAAGAGGCTGGGCGAGTACAATCACAAGCAGAGCAGGTCCCAGCGGCTCAACCAGCTCTGGGCTGGGATGGCCAAGGGACATTGAGTGCTCCACAGGGACATATTTCCAAAATAAAGTCATTCTGGTGCTCCTCCAGCCTCACCAGCCACCCAACAGCTCGCTGCAAAGCATCGCTGCCGCCCCCACAGCCAAAATAAAGCTGTGAGGAGCCCTGACCCAGCAGAGACGAGTTTGAGTGCTCCCCAGGCAGCCCCTTCCTCCAGCAGCAGCAGTTCTCAGTGCGAAGAGCAGCACGTGGGTTTGGCCGGATGCACACGCAGCCCCCGCAGCCTTCCCAGCTTGGCCCTCTGCCCTCTCTCCTCTCCCTCCCATCCTCTCCATCTACCATTTTCCCCTCAGTATTGCTGCCTTCTTTGCCAGGTATATCCACACACATGCTTGCTGTAAACTGAGCTCTGCTCATCCTGAACACAGGATGGATGTTCAGAGCCCAAAACGCAGATGATGTTGTAGAAGGGCAGCTGGGAGGACCAATGTGAGCCTGGTGCTCAGCTCACAGAGCTACACTGTGTACCCAGCCTGCTGGAAGAGGGGTTCTGTGGGCTTTGGTCACTGCAGGACACTTTTGAGCACACATGCTGTGGATGTGAGATACCTGTTTTTCTGGGAGAGGGGCCCCAGAGGAATTTGATAGTGGAAATTAAGGCTGGGAGAGGTTTGAAGTCATCCCAGGAGATGGAGTCATGAGACCCAGACACGGAGCCTTCAGAGTCTCATTTGTTCATCTCAACTTGTCCAGAAACCCGCGTATTCCAGCCCCACAACCAAGTGCCAAAGCCCTTCTCCATTTCTCAGCAGTTCCACAACTAATCCCCTCCATCTTCACACACATGGACAAAGAGCAAACCCTGTCCACTTGCTCACCTATGGGACCCCACTCATTTTACACCAGCCTAGAGGTCCTGGAAGTGGATCAAATCCTGAGACCATCATCCACCCCATGCAATGGTGGAGGTGATGGATCTGCCCAGAAAATGACAGCCCCAGCCCTGAGCTCCTCATGGAACAGCATCTGAAATCCAGAGGCCCCACAGGGCCTGCCCCCCTCAGTCTCCAGCACAACCTGGAAATGTCACAGTGTGCAGCTGGTACACTCAGGTCACCCTGACCGCTGTCCCCAGCCCTTCCTCTTAGTCACCTCTTCCTTACAGAAATAAATTAAAAATCCAATGGATATTACAACACACTGATGGCTGCCCACATTATCCTCTCATCAGCGTTAAATTAGCACCCTGACAGTGCACTGATGGCAGCACCAGCAGGGCTGAGATAAGCAGCAATAACAAAAGGAAATCAATGGCCAGGCATTCAGGGACATCCCACCAAAGAGTCCATGTCCCCATGGCCTCCACACTAAGGATGCTCAGCACACCATGAAGGACCCCAGCAACCAGGATCCTGTGGGTGAGCCTGGGAGCCTGTGCCCCTCCATGGTGCAAATGAGATGGAGGAGAGACCACAATTCCCATTAGAGGAGGTTGGGACTAAGGAAAAGCACTCTTCAGTGACAGGGAAACAGGGATGTCTGAAAACCTCATCCAAAATAGCTGTGGATGCCTCATCATCATGGCCCATCCGCAGCTGATGTGAGCAGGAGTTGAACACACCAGCAAAGGTCTGGGTGACGTTTTGCTTAGAGGTCCTTGCTGGAAGGGGCTGTGAGGGGGGTAACCTACCCCCCTCTCTCCACATCCTCCTGGAAAATAGCCAGAAAAGGTGCAGCAGTTAGAGATCCTTTCCCCCCAGCTCAGGGTCTGAACGGAGCAGTGCTTACAGGCAGGCACTGACAGGGGGGCTCAGGCCACCCCCGCTCCCTGGGGAGAGATGCACGGAGAGGTGGGACACACCCCCCTTGGGAGGGGTTCCTGTTTTGAGGGAAGAAGAAAAGGACACGGACGTGGCGGTCAGGGATGTACTGTTGGCCCTGCTAATAGAAACCCTCTGTATAAACAGGGAGAGGATCCAACAGAGATCAGAGATGGTTTTTCTTTCAAGAAAATTAAACATTTAAAACATTTGAGAACACACGCCCTCACCCCCCGGACAGTAATTAACTTCTTCCTGTGCAGAGCATGGAGCACTTTCCAAAAACAGAGCTAGATGGATTATTTTTCAAAGGAAATGTTGTTGAAAGGATCTTCTGTTATGTCCTAAAGTGGGAAAACAGTCACAGTGGCTGAGGAAGGGCTTGCTCCATCCATGTGCCACACGGTGGCTGCCCGAGGAGGTGATGCCACTCCAGATGCTGCAGGTTTGGGGGCTACATGGTGGTTGAGCAGCAGACATGCTGTTTGATGGAAAAAAGTCCTTGTTTGGTCATTATATGACCCTAAAAAGCAACACAAAGTAAAGCAGTCACCAACAGCAGAAAAATAATCCCAAACTCAACCTGTGGGGGATGCATTGCATTTCCCCAACATGACAGGACAGGAGAATCTTGCAATGCGAGAGAGGATGTAAAATCAGATGCAGATGCAAATATATGCAGCGTTCAAGGGGATTTACATCCCACGTCCCCATCTGAGCCCATCTTCCTGTGAACTTAGGAAGAGCTCGGCCCTCATTCTGAGAGCAGTAGCATGAAAAGAGGCAGCTGGTATGTGTGTTAAACAAGCACAGTGTGAATGACATCCCGGCAATAAAAGGACTCCACTGCTAGCCAAGGTGTTTGGTGGGAACTAAATAACTTCCCAGGCTGATCCCACCACACTCCCTGAGCCTGCAGAGAGGCGGGAGCAGCACAGGGAGGCAGGATTGGAGGGAAATGGGTAAAAGCTGGTCTGGAGAGACAATCGTGCTTTGTAGCAAACTCTGAGGTTTGGATGTTTGTTTTCAGTGCTGCATTGGGAAGAAAATAAAACCCAACATTTTTTTGCAACACGGACTTGCATGGAAACAGCCTTTCTCTGGTTGAAAAGGTCAGGTTTTCTTTCCATATCTCCCTCACATCAAAAATGTCCTGCAATCGCTGGAGCTCGGGAGAAAATTTTCTTTTACAAAGTTAAGCGAGGGCAGGCCTGCAGGGAGAACTCATTTCTTTTCCTAGATCAGCTTGAGCCAGCTGGAAGGAATGGATCTGGGTTTGAGCACCCAAGTGCCCTTTCAGGTCTGGAGTAAAGTCATGGCACAGACAGGCTGCTCAGCGGGACCCTCCTGCCTGGAAGCCCAGGGCATCTCACCCAAGGATGTTCACTCAGGGCCTTGCCCTAGAGCAGGGGCCAGCAGGATTTGTCATTGTCCAAAGCTGCATGTGGCCTGTGCCAGAGCAGCCCTTGTGCCTCTCCCTGGGGTACAACATCCACAGGAGGACCACGTGGCCCCACAGAGCCGGGGGACGGTGCCTCATTTGGCACAGGAAATTATACGCTTGGGGTAAGAAGTCTTCTGGCTCTGCTCCTGTAATTTTTCTTCATCCCTTTTATAATCCTAAAATCATCCCAAAGTTTCCAAATTCCCTTTGGGTATCTTTCCTCTCTGACTTCACACTATGGTCTTCCCCTGGCTGAGATTTAGCTTTTAGCATCTTTGCTCCAGTAAGGATCCCTCTGTGTCAGCATCGTGAGGAGTTTTGGCACCACTGACCAGAATCTCCCTCATAATGAGACATCCAGTGCTGAGCCTGGGAGGATGGCAAATGCATACAAAGAAAATATAATTCAAAGCGACAAGACAAAGGAATCTGTTGGATGGGGACCAGTGCATCTGGGGAAACATCTTTGTTTTAGAGGGAGAAGAGAGCAAAGGCAAGAAAAAGGAAAAGAAAGAAAGAGAGGAAAAAGGCATCTGGAGCAGGATTGTTCCTTGCCTGCAGGTGTGTGTGCAGGGAAGGCAGGAAAGCACAGTACATTTTTGACATTAAAAGCATTGCAGGCTGGTCACCTTTGGCTGTTCACTCCACACCCCCTTGCAGGGTGTTGTGTTCCCGTGCCCGCAGGCAGCGCACTCCGTCCTTTTCTCTTTCCCTCACCATCTGCCATCGCAAATTCCCCCGAGCATCTCCCACCCTCGTGTAGAGTTTCAACACGGGGCAGAAAACAACAGGGAGAGAAACCCAAACCTGACCTGTGACAGCACGGGGAGGGACAGGACCCAGCTGTGCCTGGTCCCCACTACAGTGTTCTCTGGCCTCTGCCATTGGGTGCTTTGGGGGCACCCCTGGGTGCCAGTGGCTGCTGGGGGTTGCTTATCCCAGGCTGGGGCAGGGGGAGGATGGAGAATGCAGGGCTGTGCATACAGTGGGATTCTCTTTCCTTGTATGGCTGGGCTGCCAGTGGCACAGTCTCCCCCTAACCCCATTGTTTCAAATTACAAAGCTGCCCTGATCCCACTGAGCCACCTCAGATCCAAGGAAAGAGCCGGCAGCTGCTTTGAAATCCAGACTGGAGTGTCTCGAGCAGGCAGTGTTTAAAACAACAGCTGGGCTCCCTCCCCACAGGGCACAGGACCCCAGCCCTGGGTACCAGGGAGGGGTCTGTGGACTTGGAGCCCGTCAGGTAAAGGAAAAGGACATTCAGACCTGGAGAAAGGCTTCCACAGCCCCCGGAACAGCCAGCATCCTCCTGCATCATGCTTGGCTGTTGCCCATCTCCCTTAAGGGCCTAGAGAAGTCGCTGGGTCCTGGTGAGTGTTGCACAGGGATGTGTTCTTGCATCCCCATGCACCCTGGCCCCTTCTCCACGGGGCATGCTAGTCACTATGTGAGACCTCTCCTCCAGTATGTGTCCAGCTCATTGACTCTTGAGAGTGCAATCATGGCAAAGGTCTGGAATTTATGCCAAGTTTATAATCTTAAATTTGGGTTAAATCCCTCTGTGCCCGTCAGTGCCTCCAGCACACTCTCATGGGTCTTGGGCCACCCACCCTTGACCTTGAGATGCTGTGGTGGTGGGAGCTGGGAGGGTGGAAGGGGGGCACTGGGGGCTGGCAGTCCCATGGGCTGATCCGATTCTTCACGCGTAGTTAACTCCTGCTTGGATGGTCGGGGAGGAGAGCACAGGGCCATCGCTGGGACAAACTTGGTCATGCTCAGCCACATTCCTGCCTTCAGAAGGGCTTGGGGTGCCTGGGACTCGGTGGACAAGGGCCCCAGGAGATCACATTACTCGGGGCTTTTGTAGCATTAACAGCTGTGACGAGGTAGCAAAAACTGTTGGTGTGCACGGCTGTGTGTGTGAGTGGGGCTGGGAGACACCGTCCCCCCCAGCTTAGCCTGGCATTAATCCCCCAAACAGATTAATGACGCTTAGTGCTTTGAAGAGAAGAAAAAGGAGATGGGAGACTAATTGGGGAGATCAGCCGGACGAAAGCCGGCACAGGACGAAAGCCCCCAAAGCCCCAGAGAGCGATTGGAGAATCGGCTTCTCCCTCGGGGAACTCAGGGCATCTGCATGGGGAGCTCAGCCTGTCCCTGGAACTGCAGCCGGACAGAACTGTGTGGGTGGAACCTCCTTTGGGGGGGTCCCACTGACCGGGAAGGGGTGACAGGAACAATGGTTGCAGCTCGGTGCACACCTGGAGCCATGGATCTGTGCCTCCTGCTCCTCAGGGAATGCTGAGCTCCCACTGCACACTCAGCCCGTGCCAGGAGCCGAACTCAGCCCTCGGCTGTGCAGCCTTAAGCCCTGGCACGCTTGTGCCTCGTCGCTGCGAGCAGCCTGAACAAACGCGGGCTGTTTGCAGAGCAGCGGCAGGAATGCTGGCCCCGAGCCCGGGGCGCTGCAGGGCCCGCAGCTCCCGTCCCTTCCCACTGCCAGCCTGCTCCCTATGGCCCCAAGGGAAGGAAAAAGGCTTTGTGGGGGCTGTTGGGCAAAGAGGAGAGGATTTGTCAGTATAAACCAATGAACCCACTTCGGGAGTGCGTTTTCTGCCCCGCGGGATGTACCCACCCACGCTGACAGGGGTGTAAGCAACAGCCCCATCCCTAAAAACCTGTTATGCATCCTTCTAGCTGCTCCAGCCTCTTCACCGGTGTGGTCCCTACTCCTCCATTAGCAGCACATCGAGCTGTCACCTTCCTGCAGCTCCTGATGCCCAGCCAGGCTCTGAAAACGGTGGTTTCCCAGGGTCTTGGGCTGAGATTAGAGAGTGTGTTCAGCTCTGGATCAAGGGCCGTCAGCAGGGTGCTCTGCCTGAGAGCTTTCATGGTTCCTTACTTCCCTAATTATAAACATGCAGCCACCAATTAGTTTTACCTGCTCTCCCCTTGACACCTCCCTTTCCCTCAGCCCAGACTTGATCAACCACAACCCTGCAAACTCTTGGTGGGAAAAGGGTCTCTCCCATTCTCCGAGGATCCACCCAAGGGGTTTTTTATTTGCATTCATGATTCTGGCCATGATTACTGCTGCAAAGGCTGTTGGTATTTCCTCCATGCTTCCTAATAGCCCTTTGCAAAGGGCTGGCACCAGGAGACCAGGCTGAAGACCTCCTAAGCTGGAAAGCACATGTCTCTACGTTGTGCACTCTAGGGCCAGGTTCCCATGCTGAGACAGCAGCAGACCTAAGTCTCTGGGTCACGGGCAGTCAATGAAACATCCTTCTCCCAAGCTTTGTCTGCTCCAGCCCCCCACTCTGCCTGCCCTGCAGCATCCAGACTTTCTCAGCCCATTCCCTCTTCCCAAAGAGGTATGAAAGCTCCTAGGACCAATTTACCCCGTCTGTGCAGCAGGGAAAGCATTTAAGGCTTGGAGGTGTACCAGGGCCACTGCAAACAGGAAAGAAAAATAAACAGGCACAGGATCTCACTGCAAACTGGCAGCCCTGGGAAGGGGAGTCACAAACCCCCAGTGCTCAGGGAGGAGAATTTGTCAGGCTCTGGGCATTGCTGCCATCATTTTCTCTGAGTTGACACAGGTACAGCTGCAGCCTCCATGCTGGATACATAAACATATCTGAAACCTGCACATCAGCTGTCACACTTCCTAACCCATTTTTCTCCAAACTTGTCTTATCCCCCAGTTAGTGGGCAACCAGCTTTGCCACCCCCTTGGCCAAGAAATGCTTCCCAGGCAGTTTGGGTAAGAGCTGCCTTTTCCAGTCTGCCCTCCCCAGTCATCTGGTTGCTCCCCCCTACTGCCAAGAGGTTCCCAAGCATCTGCAGACATGCTCTGGTGTGAAGGGGCATCTACAACCCAGCTGACTTCTGCAAAACGCTCCTCATTGTACCATCTGTACCAAAATCAGTGGGAACCTTGTCCCTTCATCTCACTGTGCCTCAGTTCCCCATCCAGCCTCTGGGAACACTGTTTCCCAGGGAACAGGGAGAAACTGTGGATTTTCCCTCCCTCACCTGATGTCTGGTGCTTCCCTTTCACCTGACTCCCCCCTGTCTCCCCTGTTTGGATATAACTGTGTCCATCTCTTCCCCACTGGGCTGATTAAAGAGCCTCCTGGTCCCACCCATCGCTCTCTGACGCTCCATCACAGTGAGCCCCTGTTTTGCAGAACTAGGAATTCAAGCTACTGGCGATGCTTTCAGGCTAATCTAACGACTTCCAGAGCCTTAATTTAATTTAATTACCATCCCCTTCTTATCTTAATCATCCCGCCTGTGTTTATAAACAAAACACTGACTCCCTGCCCCACGGCTGCAACCTGAGCGCGGCACCTCCCATCTGCACAACTCATTACATTCCTCTCTCGGCCCATCTGCCAGATGTCCGCAAGGGAGCCCGTGCAAGCCACGACTGGAAAGTCGGCGCGGAGAAGGCGCTGCATTAACCACTCAGCTTTCATCTGCCGGCCCAGATTTTCCCGGAACGCCTTCTCTGCTCCATGCCCGGGGTGAGGTATTTGTGTTGAGGTTACTCAGCCCATTCCCTGCTCTCCCGCTGGGGGTGGTGGTTCCCACTGCTGCCAGCTCAGCCTCGGCCCTTCAGTCGGGGTGTATATGCCAAGCAGACGGCCTGACTTGTTGATTTTGGGGAAAACCGGGATGCTGTGAACAGCCAGGGTGGTGTCTGTAAACTGCTGCCCTGCAAAATATTCAGCAGAGAGCACATGGGTCTCCTGGGGATGCCCTTCTCCTGCCAGCCAGAAAGGTGCCATGGCCAGAGCTCTCACAGTAGCTGTGCAATTCCAAAAAGAGCTAAAAGTGGAGGAGCAGTCACTCCCTGCTCAAACCCTATGGGATGCTGGGGGTCCCTCCCATCCAGTTTAGAGCATCTTCTTCCTGCATCATGGATGTGGGGTGAGGAATGGCACAGCTGACTCCATCTCTACCCTGTGGACTACAAGGCCCTGTTTTTGAGGTTCTCCCTGTTGCTCCTAAAGGATGTCTATCTTCAAAATCTGTGTCTTCCCCTCTAGGGAATCCTGATAATCTCAGTCACAGCTGAAAAGAGAGCTGGAAATCTTCCAGTAGAGCTGTTGCTTGGTGTCTCATGACGTTGATTTTCGGTCCTTCAAGAGCCCAGATTCCTTGCAGTCTGGACAAACATTGCTGAGATAACCTCACTGTTATAAAGGTGAGGTGAGCTCCTGCTAACCAAAGAGACTCTCGTAAACACCAGAACAAGGGACTTGGCTCGAATCAGGCGTAAAAACAAACTTTGGCTTTGACTTCAAAAGCCCCTGAGTTTAAAAAGCAGTTATGATGCAACCTCCTTTGTATGCGAGCAGGGATGGCAGTGCCGGGTTCTGCAGGAGGGCGGGATGTGTTGGCTGGCCCAGGGGGGCATTTGCAGGAAGCATGGCAAGCCCAGTGTGCTTTATAGGCAGCAGGTCCAGGGAAAAGGGCATCCCACTCCCAGTGTTTGTCTCCTTCCTCCTCTGACATTGATGAAGCTTCTGAAGGGATGCCCAGGGAATGGAAGTATGGGGAAGGAAAGAAAATATCTTGCTCTGTTTTCACCCTTCACTGCAATACTTGTGTTGCTCCCTGAGCTTTCCTCTGCCCCATCCCCTGCCAGTTGCAGCATGGCAGAAGCTCAGAGTATTGTTCTGCTGAGACGTGGTGTGGCTGGGATGAGGGACCAGCTTAAAGCCCTGTGCTGGGAAGAGGTCTCAACCAAAATGTAAAAATCAGCCCTTTCCCCATCACTTGGACTCTTGACAGATTTACATCCACGGGGCAGGCTGCGTGCCTGGCCACAGTTTGTATCTGTTGGCCCAGAATACTTTGAATAATTGGTCCCTTCTTACAGAGACAGCAACAGTAACTTTGGGCTGCTTTGTTTTTGTGGCATGTTGATCTCGCAGCACATCCCTTGTCCCAGAAGTTCCTAATTGATTTCCATGGGGCCAGGTCCAGGACATTCACACACCCTGGGGACCAGGGGATGCTGACAGCACAGCCACAGCCAGCCAGTGTCTGACAGCATCTCTCCTGGAGATATTTGTTTATGCCCTGTGCCTCAGCCAGCAGCCAGGGAAATGTTCTGGTATCTGCCATCTTCGAAGTTGAAGACATATTCTGGAAAGATCTTGGTGTGTTTGGTTCAGTAAGAACAAAGTGAAGTTTAAAAAAAAAAAGGTAATTTTTCTGTTAGACTGATGGATAAATCAGGAAGACCAGGCTCCCTGGCAGTGCTTTGTGGGTGTTTGTGCAGCTCCTCTCTGTAGCTCAGGTCATAGCACAGATTTAGGGGAAGATTGGTTTAAGTCCTTGCAGACAAATCCTTTCCCAAGAACTGCAGCCTCAGCAGTGCCCCGTGTCCTTGGACATCACCGTCCCCATGAGCAGGGGCAGGTTAAACCACCGGCACTTGGGAGAGAGCTGCAAGGTGAAAGCCCTCTGCAGCCACTCCTGCTGAGAGCAGGGACATGGGCCCCAAACAGCCTAGTAGAGACTACATACAACCATATTCATGTCTGACATTAGGTTCCCTGGGCGTTTGTTGGGGTAAAACAGATCAGAAAAAGCTCTAATGTGGCCACAGCATTGTCCTCTGCTCCAAACTGGGCAGCTGGGGCAGGGCATTCATGGTGAGCTGTTCTCCTCGTGCTGGTCACTGACAGGAAGGACACAGGTTTTTCCTATTATAGCTTAGTCATGGGACTAATAAAGCCTCTTTAATCATTGTTCGTCACTTGTACGCACACGCAGACAAAGGCGTACTCAGAGCTGAAGTGCAGAAGGAGTCAGCACCTGGCAAAGTCATTACTGGCCAGTCTAATTTATTTCTAATCTGATGCTAAGGAAAAGAAAAAAATAAAATGCAAACTGCTGCCAAGAGAAGAACTTGGCCCACGTGGGAGGAAAGGTCGTGATGGATGTGTGTGGAGTGGAGAGGGAAACTGAGGCAGAAGAGTGTGCAAAGTGCTCCATTCCCGAGTGGGATGGCTTGGCAGGGTGCAGAGGGGAGCCCTTGCTATACAAAGGGGGTCTTGAGGTGTGTTGTGGGGCCAAAGTGTGGACAGGATGCTGCAGACACCACATCTCTATGGCTGCTTCCTCTTGCAGGGGGGTGGAAATAAATATTCCAATGAAACCCAATTCCTCGGTACAAACTGCAGCTGCTCTTGGAGCCGTCTGACATGGACCTTCCCAGGTGTGCCTGAGCTGGACACAAAACTGCCTGGGTTTTACTTAAAACCCGTGTCCTGACTACTAAGTTTAGTGGAAATTGGAGCTGCCTAGACTGCTCTCCCTCAGACCAGACATCCATCAATAAGTCTGGTTCCAATAAAACCTTATCAACCCATAAAACACGCCGTCCCAAGCACATATTCCGGCGGCGAGGCTGTGATAAGGGGTTCAAATACAGGAAACCGCAGAGAGAGCTCAGCAGCAAAGGCATTTTAGGGAGGTCCTACATAAACAATGTCCCATCTGTGCACTAACCAAGGAACGGGGTGGATGGGCACCCATCCCTGCAGCAGCACTGCGTGAGTGTCTGTGGGGTGTGATGGAGATGGGACAGGCTCTCCTGGTGCAGTGCCAGACATGGTGTTCCATGGGTGTTATGCTTGGGTCAGCACCCCTGTCTGAGTTTTTGATCCCACAAGGATCCCAGCGGTGCTGGGGTGAGCACAGTCCGTGGTGACGGTGGCTGCTGAGCGTGGAGTGAGCAGTGAGGTTACCTGAGGGAATCACATCTGGCAGAGTCCAGTAAAACCTTTTCTTTTCCGTTTTTTTTTTTAATTTATTGTGGAATAACACATAAAATTCATTGAATATTATTCAAATATTTGTGAAGTCAAGGCTGGTGTCCTCATGTCTGACAGCAGCTTCCTTGTGTCCTTTCTATGAGCTCGGAAAGATCAACCCATTAGAAAGGAAAATACTTCAGTGACATGTTTACTGTTTTCACAGCTTGTTTTCTCGCCTGGATGGGAAAGCCTGAGGCCATCAGGGTTTAAATGTGGGTTTAAATCCCGCCAGCCTGCTGTGGGCTGGCAGGTGGAGGCACCCGCCCCAGCATGCGAGAGTCACTCACCCTGACTCCCAAATGCTCTCTGCAGAAATTAAAGATTTCATGGCAGCCAGTTCAGGGGGAAGGGGGTCCCAGTCTCCATTTAAATATCTCAGATGATCTGAGTGTTCATTCTAGCCCAAAGTTATATGTTTTGGTATCCATTCATTTGTCTTATTCTGGTTTTCCTGTTGGCCCAAGAAACCCTCTCTCATCTCAACCCTTATGTTTTGGGGATACCATAATCCACCAGCCAAAACTTTTCAATATACAGTGCTAAAATAAATAGCAAAAAATAATAAAAAATAAACTGAGCTTCCCCACCCTGTCTGAATAAGCAATGTTTTCAGTCCCTGAATCACTTCTGGGGCTCTTTTCCTGTCCACTCCCAGTGTGCCACCCTCCTCTTGGCAAGGGGACACCAGAGCTGGGGACATCGCCCTCCCTGCTCTCACCCCATTACCACAGCCACAGCAAATAAATCCTCCATCCTCACCCCACCCAATCCAAGGATGGTGGTTGCCCCCATAGCTGATGGGGACACAGAGTTACTGCAGGACTTTGCAACCACGAATCTGAGGACTGACCTTGGGAGCCTGGATTACCTCTGAAGGCCCACAGAAATGTTTGTTGTCCCACTAAAATGAGGTTAAAAGTCATGCTTCTGTCATGGCTTTCACATGCTTTGCTTTCCAAGACAGAGAGGTTCTCCCATCCTATAAATCCCACCTTCCCCTTTTGTTCCTACACTCTCTTTGTGGTTTTACCGAAAGTGGCAGTTTTGGCTTGCACCAGGCTGAGTGATCCAGCTCATTTTGTAACAGCCATCTAAAAATGTTACCAGAAGGGTTTTATTTTTTTCACCAAACAGGTAAAACTGGGAAGGCTCAAGAACCAACCACTTTGCAACCCCACAGTGAACCACTGCATCTCCCAGCCCCATTTGTCCTCCCATCAGGTGAGCCTGGTTTTGTATCCTTAGCATTTATGAATCTTAGCAGGAGACTCCAGCTCTATTTGTACCACAGCCTGATGCCAAGTCAAACCACACAACCAAGGCTGTTGCTTTGACAAGATCCTCTTTATCAGTCCAAATCCCAGCCCTGTAGAAATGAAGAAGTTAGCAGAGATCTATTCTGATCCTTTACTGGGATTGGCATCAGTTACACCCCTCCTTTAATTAACTACATGTTGCTTTGTATTCAAAGCCATCTCAGTATTTCAGCAGTGATGGATGCCAAGCTGGCAGACTCCAAATAACCCGAGGGGCCTCATTGCCCTTTCCAAAATTCTGGCTTCTTTCTAGGCCTCCTCCCAGCCTGGATGTAGCAGGGTTTGGGTCTGGGAGACCAAAACGCCCACGCTGCACAGTGGCACATCCTGTGCTAAGATGATGGGCATTGGTGGGCACTGGTAGATCCTCCTCCAGGCATGGTCCCAGGGGAGCAGGACCCAGAGGCATGTGATGGTGTGGAGAGGGTCTCACTGGTTTTTTTCCAACTGTTTTCCTTTGTGAGTGGAGCGAGGATTTGAACTCAGCCATTCCCAAGTGCTGCTCTCAAGCATTAATCTAACAGGGTGCCTCTGTTTCCATGACCCTATTTCCACCCTCAGCATTACACTCCACTCCAGCTCCATGAGCTGTTCCAGATGTTTTGGAAAACCCCTTACAGTTTGGTAAAAGCTCCAAAAAATAAGATAATTTCTCCCATCAGCCAGATCTAAAGGAGGAGGAGGAGTAGCAGAGGATGTGAGGAGCAGAGTCATGGTCAGATAATATCTCCCCAGGCTACAATCCACATCAAGTACAAAACAGGATTGATGAAGTGCTGAGGCAGGTCAGAGCTACCACAGATCTCCCTTGAAGATGGAGGCCAAAATCCCTGCAGACCCTCTCCTTTTCCATCAACGTGAGTTTGTCCCCTGACTGCAGCAAATGGCATCTCCCTCTGAGCCTGCTCCCCAGCCCTGAGGGGTTGGAACCCCACCATCCACTGTGGCAGGAGCAGGAAAGATGGATACAGCACATTCTGAAGTGGCAGTTCTGTCCTCAGGTCCTGAGCATGCCTTAGCTTCTCCTGAGCTGCTGCTGAGGTGCAGATGGGACTTCAGCCCCCAATTCCCAGAGCTGCTCTATGAGCAGGAAAACTGCAGCCAAGGTGTGGATGGCTCTAAGTTGAGTCTTCTGTGGATTAAACCCTTTACAGGGTCTGTGGCATTCCCACACATCGTGCTTTTCCTGCCAGTTTGTATCCCTTCCTCTTGGGGAAACCTTGCACTAACAAATGTTTCATTCATAAAGCATCCCTTCACCTCCCTGCTGAAGTTCTCACACTCTGCTTAGTTCTATCCATAACTATATAGAATCAAATTATATATAAACCCAGAACCAGAAATAGAGAGGGACTGAATCAGCACCCTGGATTCAGCCTCCACCCAAGTCAGGAGTTGCTGGAAGCTGGACCTGCCTCCAGACTTTGTGGCTGGAGCCCATCTGCAACTCTAAAAGCCAAAATGAAAATAGAGAAGAAACCAAATAGCAGGGCATCTCCTCGCCTTGACCACAGGCTCCCTGGGGCAGGGACTGTGTTTGTTTGTCTCAAGAAGAACAATTTTACTGTCTGTGAATGAGGAGCTGGAGTGGGGTCAGGGAGTCTCGCTGCAGGAAGGGGCAGAGAAGACCAGAGCTCATGAGGGGGAACTGGGCTTGTTGCCACTCCAGCTCCAGAGGAGCCAGCAGCAGGATGGTCAGCAAGAAACATGACTATAGGGGAGATTACACTTCCCCTTCTTCACTTCTCAGCACCACTGTGTGCCCCAAAATCTCCAAAAAATATGGTACCATTGACTGGCACCTCCTTGGCTTCCCCCAGTGGCTCCAGGGTGTGACTGCAAGGCAACTATTCCTGTACAGTGGCTGGGGAAGAGGATGGAGGGGAGCCAGGCAAAGGAGAAAAGCATTTGGGCAAAGACACCTCCCAGACTCTGGGCAGGTCAGGGGCCAAGGGGGCTGGTTGGGTCCTTTCCAATAGGTCCACCCTTGCCCCGGGCCCTGAGGAGCTGCCACTTAGTAAGTTGAACTTGTGTCCCTTGGTTTGAGCTATCCTGGTCACATCAGGAAACAAATGCATTTGGTTCCCTAAACGGGAGGAGGTTTTTTGTCATCGTCGTCACTTTTCTAGTTTCGGTCTTTGTTAGCAGCCCTTCCTCTTCCTCCCTGCTCTCTGAAATAGCAAGAAGCTGCATCCTCCTCTCCAGCTGCCTCTTGTAGGTTGCTGCAACAACACCCGGCGCTTCTCCTCAGCCACCAGTAGCAAAGGTCAGAGCCCCTGTGGAGGGGACCAAGCTCAAGGGTTGGTGACTCGGTGGCCTGAGGCAGAAAAGTATGGGGTCTTGCTGCTGCTGGTACCCTGTGGATGAGTGCCAGGCTCTACCAGGCTGAAAATGCCCTTCCCACTGCTCACTTCCCACATGTTGTCCCACCTTCTCCCAGGGGCTGGGATGGGAAGTGAACCCGATGTGCCCTCTGCAAATGTCACTACCCCTCTGTGTCACTGATGTGTCAGGGCAGATGACAGCCTGGTGAATTCAGGGAAACAGGACCAAGAGAAGAAAGCAGTCATGGTGCAAGGACTGTATCAAATGCTCAGAGGCAGAGGAAGGACATGCTTTGGATCCCAGACCTGCAAGTCTCTCAGTCCCTAAGCCCTTTGCCTTGACCAAACCCAGATTTCCTCCAACCACAAATACCTCTAAAACCTCCCTAAGCTCCCTGGTGGTCTCCTTGGGGTGGAGTTCACAGTTCCATCAGCAGCTCCAAGAGCCCAGCATGATGCCCTTCTATTGTGACCCAGTGCTGCCCACCACTGATGTGCTTGGATGAAAAACTACTCATCCTGGTCAGAGCACCATCTCTGGCACATCCTGCCACCCTGATGGATGGTGGCTCTTGGGCAGAGCTTCCTGGGCTGGCTGCCTGCTGGGAAGGGGCTGTGCTGTCTCTGGGCTTGGCACATCTTCCTCCTGGGTAAGTATTATTTGCACTTTTTTGTGCCTGGGAAAGGTCACCCAGAGCTGGGCTGAGTAACTAACTGGAAGAGGCTGAAAGGTTTGTGATGCTGGTGGCCCCATTGTTTTCTTGTCTTTTGAGTTTTTCCACCTCCTTTGGTGTCTGTCACCATCTGACCCCAAAGTGGACCTTCTCTAGGACCCAGCCTGTAGGACAGCTGTTTTCAGGGGTGATGGGGATGTCAAAGGTGGGCATGGGAGGGTTTGTATGATTCCATCACCTGACTGTGACTCGTTATGTTAATAAATCTCAATAGAAAATGGTGAAAAACACAAATTCTGATATTCCCCAGACCTGAAAAGTCTTCACGAAACCTACCAGTCGCCAGAAGGGCTCCAGCACATAGAACACACCTGTGACTGGCTGCTCCCTGAAGCCTAGAGCATCCCCAAAACTGCCCAGGTTGCCTCCCTCCCTTTCTCCACAGCCCCAGGCTTTCTTCTCCTCTGCATCTTCTCCAAACCCACCTGCAGGCGCACGACTGTGGCTCCAACCCACGCGCTGGTCCCTGGGGCAGGAATCCAGGCTTTGATACGTGGAGCATGGCCCAGCTGTGCTGTGCTCAGGCCTGTTGCCACGTGGACTCCCTGGCCAAGGAGCTGGCACGAAGCTTGCAGGGGGGAGCACCAGAGAGAGGTGGTTGTGCTGTTACCTGTGCGCAGAGCTGAGCACAGGGGCAGAGCACGTCACCAAGCTGCAGCCCCTCCAGTGACGTGCCTCCTCCTCCCCTTCTGTTCTGGGGCAGTAAATCATTCAACACAGAATAACCAAGGAATCATGGCTCCCAGAGACAAACCTCACCTGGGAAGAAGCTGAGAAGCACTTCTGAATTGGCAAGAGTTAGCGATGGGGGATGAAGGGGGCTTTGGCAATGCTGATGCCAGGGATTCAACCAAAAAGTGAGCAGGGAGAGTTCACATGTGACCCCCACTCCCCTTGAGGATCTGTCATTGCTGTAGCTCTGAGCCAGAGACCACCATGGAAGGACAGGCAGTACACCCACACACCGACTCTGAGGAGCACAACGGGGCCAAGTGCCAGCTCTTCTCCTTCCCCCCATCAATCACCAGGAAGAGGGAGACAGATGTCTCCCTGGGGAGTTTGGAAGGTATCATCGAGGAGCAGGATAAATCAGGTCCCTGCATATACAACAGGGCAATTATTTACGGATGATTAAATATTGGCTCTAGAAACCCCAGGCAATAAACAACAGCCTGTGCCAGGTTGTGTGTTTACCTTCTGCCTGCACCTCACGGAGCAGGAGCAATGGGTGAGGACCAACACCAGCCATGCCCTAAACCCACCACTCATTTCCAGCTGGAGTCACTGGTGGAGGCAATGGGACCTGCTTTGACATAGTTTTACCACCTCAACCCTGGGGAATGGAGCAGGAAACGACGGAGTCATGGTTCACAAAGCCTGGCTGGATAACAGCACAGAAGGCATGAGTATGGACTGGCTGGGATGTGCTGGCTGCAGGGACATTGTGTTGTAGCACAAGTAACTGCCCTGAACCAAGGAAGTAGGGGTAGATACAGCCTGAGCTCAACCACTCTCTGCCTGAGGCCCTTCACCTCCAGAGGATCCAGGCTCAGTTTCTGGCTGAGCCTGGCCATCCCCTCACACAAGCAGCAGCAAGGTGGCAGCAGGCAACGCCTGGTGGGATGCCCATATAAGAGCAAACTCGAGCTCCAGATCATAAACGAAACCCTGCTCTTTCATTTACTCATCTGACCTGGCAGTGCTTGGACTGATAATGCTGGTTTCCTTTTAAGCAGAGGCTAGTCACAAATAAAATAAACCAGGCATGCTTTGTGTTTCCACTGCCTTGCCTTTCATCCCCACTCCTCAAAGCCACAGAAGGGAAGTCCTGAGCAGCGAGCAGGAGCTGTGCTGAGGACAACAGAAGCTCCAGGCTTGGCCTCAGTTGCACTTGTGTGGGTTCATGGCCCCAGCAAGGGGTGGGATCACCTTCCCCTTTTCACCCGCGCGGGGGAAGAGCACAATCGAGAGGCAGAGATTTTGCTTGCCATGATTCGCATTCACGGTGCTGCCTGGGACAGAACCAGGCTCCTTTTCTCAGCCAACAAGAGTAAAAGCAGAATTCCATACCCAGCAGCTAGCCAGACAGATGCTGGGGGAGAAGACATGCCCTTCCCTTCCCCAGCACCAGTGCCTTACTGGGGGGATGATGGGGCACACTAACAGGCAGAGAGTGGAAAATCTGACAAACGCGTCGCTCCGAGAAGCCGCCGGCACTGGGGCCGCTCTCGTTAGCGGAGCTGACACTGGTGGGGCACGGGAGGCTCGGCCAGACCCGGCAGCGTGTGCCGGGGTGTCAGCTTCCCCTGTTTCTCTTGCCACCTTACAGGGTGTGATGTTTTCTTTCCGTGCTCCCCGATGAGCTGCCCTGAGATGCTTAGGCTGAGCAGCTGCAAGGGGCCCCTGCCTCGCGTGTTGAGAGAGCCTGGAGTCTCCTTACGGCAGAGAACGAGAGGTGCAGGATACAGCACAAACCCCTGTCCTGGAGCAGCAGTGGGTGTTGCATCAGGCTCTTTAGAGTCAGAGTTAGACTCGTGTGTGATTTTCTTATGGTTATCATTTATCTCAGGGATTTGCCTGGACTCTCCAGCCCCCTCCTGGCCGGTTCTGTAAAGCACAGCAGAAATAAATAGATAATAGTTTATGGCACAAAGTTTTAACTCAAAAGGGTTGTGTCCACCCATAAATAGTTATTTTCTCTCCAGCACTAAACCTGGAGGAACATCTGCGCTGTCCAGCCCTGGCATGGCACAGAGATGGCCAGTCTCTCGATGCTGCTTGGAGGCAGCAGTGCTGGAGAGAGCAACCAGGAGCAGGGAGACATTGCAGAGTCATAGGCCTGGGGGAAAGGGAATGGGGGAAAGCCAACAAAACGATGTCCCAAACCCTTCCTGGGGTAACACATTCCCGAGGCAGCATGTTTGGAGCAGAGGGCTGACTCCTGTTTGCATGGGGGAGTTTTAGGAGTTCCCTGGAGAAGCTGAAATAGGTGCAGAGGAGGTATAAGTAACTGCCAAGCGGCAGCTAAGCAAGCCTGGAGAACCCTTGTGTGGAGGTGTGAGTTGGGGAAATCACAGCTCCTGATTTGGTCTGGTGGGAGAAGGCTCTGGGAGACCTGTCTGGATTTGGGGTGACCGAGACCCATCCACTGAGAAGGAGGTGAGCCTTCCTGCAACCTGCCCTGCCCTGCAGTGCCCAAGCCTTTTCCCAGTCCACTGATATCACTAACATAATTCTGATAAACTTGGCACACTTTTAAAGCCTGTAGATCCCTCCTTTCTTATATGCAGGATAGCAGCACTGCCTGGTTGTGCCCACCATCATGGTGGGTGTCTCAAAAGCAGCCCCTTCTCCCTGCAGTCCCTTGCCTGGCAGGCAGGAGAAACAAGCATGGAGGGATGATCTAGGGGGTGAAAACACAACGTTGGGTTCAAGCCATAAGTAGGGGAATGATGCAGTTGGACAAATTGGAGAGGCCAATGCCATCATCCCACAGTACCCCAAGGAGGGATGGGTGGGATGTCCCTGTCCCTCCAATACCACCTCAGCCCTTCTGCTGCTGATTCACAGCTCTCTTGCACGTCCCAATGCTGCCATCTGTAGCACAGAGCTCAGCTCCAGTGCTCCCCAGCAGAACTCCTGGAGAGCTGAGACCAAGGCAGAGCTCAGCTTCAAGAGGTCTGATTTTGTAAGAGTCAAAACCAACAAATCCCAGCCTGGGACTTGGCTTTTTCAGCCCCGAGAGAGGCTGTTGGCTTCTACGTCGGCAGATTTGCATTTTTAGTAGCCTGCCAAGGGCACCAGAGCCTGGGATAGTCGTTATCATTCTGCTTATCTGCCGGAAATAAAATAAACACATTTAATGACATCAGTATTGTGGCCCATACAGTAAGGGGATTTTAACCACGAAAGCCATGGATTCCTGTAAGACCAGCCAGGGAGCATCACAGCCTCCCATACATACAGGGATGAGGACAGCATTTAATGGTTTTAAGGCATTTACCCTGTGAAAGAGGGGGATGTGCAGCCATCCCTCCCTCCCCCGGCTTGGCTCTGTAGTAGCACATGCTGACTGTCGGCATAAAACCCTCACCACTGAAATTCATTTCATCGCTGCTCATTTCTTGGTGCCTTTCCATGACAGGAAATATCGGACAAAGGCTCACTCACCCTGCTCCTAAATCCCTGTATTGTCCCCAGCAGGGAAGGGAAAGGCAGAACCGGGGCGTGCTGAGCTCAGCACAGCAGCGTCCCGAGCCTCGGGGCGCCACGAGGTGGAAAAACGGCTGTGACAGGGCTGGCATCAGCTCATTTCAGGCCAGGCTGTGACCCACAGAGTGAACAAAAAGTGAAACAGAGAGAAAAAGAAATCTCTGATGATTGCGGTGAAGCTAAGCCCCGGTTGGAGCCCCTGTTTCTCCTCTGCCACTTCCCTTCTCTCTTGACCTTGCGGTGGATGTGACTCCTGGTATCTCCCTCAGCTTTGGGAGTCCCCATCCTTCCTTCATGCCTTAAACACATCTACCCCCTCTGGATCACAGCCTTAAAGCCTTGTATGCCCCGTGGCTGCCTCACACGGGCTCCATCACGTCACAGCTCAGGACCGCGGGCAGCAGCAGGACTGGATTAGCCCCGCACGCATGAACGGGCTGACCCTGCCGGGCGTCAGCGGGATTTACCGCTCCCCATCTCCCAGCTGTGCCTGGCAGCTCGCTCTGACCGGAGGCCTGGGGAGGCCAATCCCTGCACACGAAGGTTCCTGGCCGGCGGCATCTATAAAGACCCCCCGGCCGTGCTCTCGGGCGGGTCTGCGGCGCGGGGCCGGCGAGCGCGATGGCACTGCGGGTAAGCGCTGGGGACAGGAGGTGGCACAGCCTGGTCTGTGTGAGGGGTGATGGCACGGGTCAGGTGATGGACAAAGGAAAGCAGGACAGGGAAGGGTAGGAAAGGTACAAATCCTGAAAGATGTAGGGATGATACAGCGCTGCTTCTCTGTGTCAGTCTGGTCCAGGCTATCGCAGAACTGAGCTTCATGGTGTTTGATAAAGGGCAATAGGATGGATTTTCATCTTGATTGTACCAGGACTAGTCTGGGGTAATGCTGCCCTAATGGCAGCAACTCTGACTTGGAGGGTTCTAGCTGAGACCAAAACACAACCAATGCAGACTAGACCCGTGTGTGGCCACCCATCCCCGCTGGGACAGCCGGCAGCAAAGAGGGAACGGCTGTTTCCTGTGGCTGTGGTGTGTCTCTTGCTGGGGTTGTTGTAATGATGACAAGTTAAGGGTCAAGGCAAGGTGAACCTTGGTGCTGCCACCACCACTTGCTGTTTGCAGTCAGAACTCAGTCAGCTCCATCAGCTCTCTGTGTCTCACAGGGTCAAACACTGGTGTGGGCAGAGCCTTTGAGTGACCATGTGTGGGTTCCTACACCTGCCCTCCAAAAGTAGCCAGGCACGAGGGTATGAGGTTGGCCATCTCCACCTCTCAGCTCCTGCCCAAAAACATGCTTATCCCTAAAATGCATTGGAAGTAGGAAGTCATGGCAGAGAAAGAAACAGGGCAGTGAAAGTCCTGAGCTACAGGGAGGGAGAGACAGGCCTGGAACTCGCAGTGGAGATGCCAAGGCTGGAGAAGTTTTGCCAGTGTGAGCAATAAGTTTGGGGGAGTGCGATGCTCAGAAATGCAAGATCATTAGAGTGTTAAAAAAAAAGTGGGGTGAAATGGCAAGCACTTCTTATTAAAATGAGTTATTTAGTAAAACTATGAATTATTCAAAAAGGAACATTTTTGAGCTCATTTTATGCAAGTTTAACCTTGGAGATAGGGAGAGCAGGTGGAAAGGGGGATCAGGCAGGAACTTGTGGGAAGAGTCAGCCATGTAATGGTGGACTAGCTCAGGCTGGATGCCACTTTACACCTATTCCTCTGCTGCAAAGCATCACAAAGTTTTCTGCTTCAGGTTTTGTATTGCTCAGGCACAGAGAGGAGCAGAGTCTTTGTGTCTTGACAGCAATGAAGACATTCAGGCTCGTCTTTAATTTTTGTTCCCTGATCCCATCCAGCTCTTTACAAAAGACCTTGGGGACAGCAAATCCCACCTCACTGACTGGATGTCATAGTGACCTTATTTCTTAACCATCTGGGGCCCTTGAGATTATTTAGGAGTGACAAAAATACATAGGCAGAGAATGTGCCTGTGTGGGAAGGGGGGAGAAATAAGAAGAAAAAGAGAGGGTGAGAAAGAAACGTAAGGAATGAGTGGGGCAGTGCACCTCTACCACCTTGTCATGCTTTACCAGCACCTCCTTGTCTGTAGTTCGAGGCCCTGTACCCAGAGGGAATCTGTCCTGGATGGAGCATCATGGTCAAGGGTGAGACCAGTTCCAGTTCAAGCATGTAAGGACACACTCTGCTCACAGCTCTCCTGGCTGGTGACAGCCAGCAGCAGCACTCCACAGCTCTCCATCACTTCTTTCTCTCACTGTCTCAGGTTTGAAATCAATTTGCTCTGTGATCCTGGAGACCAAATCGCTCTCCACTTTAACCCTCGCTTCTCCAGCTCCAGAATCATCTGCAACTCCTTCCTAGACAGCCAGTGGGGGAAGGAAGAGGTTAACACCACCTTCCCCTTCGAAGCAAAGGAGCCTTTCCAGGTAACCCTGTGTCACCCCACCAGTCTCCTCAGCTGTAACAGGAGTGACCCAGACAATATTTGGGTTCTCCTCATGGATCTAGTGCTACCTTTCCTGCCAGCACTATATCCAGCAACATCTCCTCTCTGGCTCTGCCTCCTGTTAGTATCTCTGTTGTATCCTGGTGATTTACGCACAGGTTTGGCACAGACCTGCAGAGCTCCAGCAATAATTCCTGGATGCTGCATTTGTTTTCAGTTTAGGCTTTGCATTACCACTGGTTCATGTTATCACGAAATGAAAACCCAGTTATTTCCTCCTTTTGCCCAAAATGGGGGTGAGCACTGTGTGTGTGTGTGTGTGTGTGTGTGTGTGTGTCAGCTCTGGCAGGATTTGAAATGGTTGCGCTCACTGACATGATGGAAAATGTCTAGTGAGGACATGTGGCCACATGAATCTAACGCAGTCTCTCTCTCAGGTTGAAATCTACTCCGATCAGGACTATTTCCACATTTTCATCAATGAAAACAAAGTCCTGCAGTACAAGCACCGGCAGAAGAATCTTTCATCCATCACCAAGCTACAGATTCTCAATGATATTGACATTTCTTCAGTGGAAATCACCAAATGAGGTCTTTACTAGAGACCGGAGTGGGGAACTCTCACAAACCATTCCCTCTTAAGCTCCTGATCCAGCCAGGGACCATCTGCTCTCTGGTTCCACACACCATCACCAACCAGGGAGATAGCTATGCATGTGTCCTCACAGTGGAAGGGATGGTCATTCCCACCACAAGCCACAGCACCCAGCCACATCATTTACTGTAGCCCAGACCTTCTGCCCCTGTGCCTTGGGGTGCACAACAGGCTTTGTAAGTCTGATCATCTTTGCTGTTGGACAGCCTGGGAAATCACCACAGCCCATAAAAGTCTCCCTCAAGTAGTCTGGGCACCTGAAATTTTGTTTCAAACAGCTCAGAAATTCCATTTGCCCAAGAGTAGGGTGTGAATTAGCACTAGTCCTCAGCTGGCCACATAGTCCCTCTATCATGCACCAGAAATGCAGCTGGACTCCAAACAAAAGGAACGGAGTACATCAGGGTCTAGAAATTATGATATGTTTGGAATGAACAAAGTGCCATTATTCCCATGGATAGCCTCTGGATTTTCTCTTTGCTCTGCTTTCTTGTTTTCTTTTCTCCCCCTTCTTAGTTGTCTTTCAAAACAGTCCACTTGTCCCTTGCACCCTCTTCTCTGTTCCAACCTCTTCCTTGGAGCACAACATATCTCTGGCTCCTCCACCAGGCCACAGCAGGCTAAAAGATGTTATTTTTACTTTGTTTTAATTACACGCGTCATAAACAGCATAATGTCACAGTGTTAAATCTGAACAGGAACTTATTCCAAAAATGCAATTATGGCTGCCCCCAAATCACTCTTTTGTTCCTCAGACATAAGACAGACCACATTCCTGATGCAAAAGGAATGATCCTGCCTTGCCTGTCCTTTCCACTGAGGAGAAATCACTTTGTAAGAAGTCAGCCCTGATCCATCTTTGCCTCAGGGTGAGATCTGGGCTTTGCTCCAGCCTTTTCTCAATGCTCAAATTCGCCATTCCCAACTTTTCCTTCTATTTATACTTTCAAGGACTCGCGAGGAAGAGGTGGCTGCAGCAAACCCAAACACATGATGCCACAAAGTTGACATTTATGAATCTGTTCAGAAGTTTATAATGTTTTTCCAGACTATAAAAGAACACTAACTGAAAACCACCCTCTTCTTGTGGCAAAGAGCTCAATGGGAACACAATATGGTGCCAAATGGTACCTTTACCCTAAGGAACAGAAAATATGGTTTGGAAATGGCAGTGGTCTTGATTGCAAGTCAGGAAAACTGGGGATGGTGAGACTTTCTCTGGCCTGGAATAAATTTGTCGCCACTGGGACAAGAGGGTTGACTCAAATTCTGGTTGTCTGTTCAACAAACTTCTCTCATGGCCATCCCTTCAGTAAAACAGGCACAAACTCAGACAAAATCGGGCCCACTGGGATCTCTGTGTCATCCATCTGATAATACTGAGCAGCATTTGAAAGAAATCACTTTTTTTTTTTTTGGTGCTTATTTGGGGGCTGATAGGCATAGATAATTTTTCATGAAGGAAAAGTGATTAAATGATTCATAAGGGTAATGCTTTGTACTTACATGGCCACCAGCTCCATCTATAGCCACTGCTGAAGAAACACCCCACAATTCCATTGTCCTCCAGAAGTGAGCACCAAGGACCACAGAAAAACAGGGTAAAAAACATTTCAAGTACAAACAAAGAGATGCAACAAAAATCAGGGAGAGACAGAGATTATGTCCTGACTCCTGGACACGTTCCCTCCAGCTCCTGCCAGCGGCTGATCTCACTGCATTGCCATCTGCACCGAGAGCCCCATCTCTCCTGACACATCCACAGCTCTGCTGCCTCCTCCAGCCAAAACACAGCCAAGGGGGAAGGGGACTGCAGAGCAAGAGAGGTCTGGGAATCTACTGAGCATTGCTGGGAGGAAAACTTCAGGGCTGGCTGTTTATAGCTGTTTTGCACAGTTTTATGGGGAAAGAGATGCCCTCCAAGTCTGTGCCCCTCATCTGCCCCTTAAGGAGAAGCTCCAGAAAAAAAATTAATCCCCATAATTATGATGGTCAGATAAACTCTCAGGATCAGGGTTGGCACACCAGACTTCCACAGAAGCATCTTATGCTGGCGTTGAGGGGATCAAATGGAACAAATCAATTCTTCCAAATTTCAACCAGTCTTCCTGTTCATGACCCGGGGTTTGAAACTGGGGAGGGAGCTGATGGAGACAAACTCTTGTCCAGGGATATTTTTGAAGAACTGGAAGCCTTTTGAAGGGGAAGGAGCTGCAGCTGCTGGAGATGCAGCTCTGGAGGGTTCCACCAGAATTTCACTGCCCAACCTCAAGGTCAAGCTCAATATTTTTGCTGTGGCCAAGTGCTGCATAAGAGCCCTCTGGAATGTTCTAGAGAGAGCAATTGCTGCAGGATGGAATAGGGACTGTCCTAGTCAGGATTTGCAGATAAAGCAGCAGTTGCTGCCCATAGAGCTTATAGGAGGGATACCTGAGAAAGAGAAATGTCCCTCAGGAGGCAAAGTCAACAGAGGTGGTGACCTCCCACTGATTCTCCTCATTTGGACTGGATCTGCAGAGCTCTAAAATGCTCTGGCGTGTCTCCAGAGGGGAAAGTCAGGCTCATAATCCTTTGTGCTTCAACTGTGCCAGGACTCCCAGGGCCAAGATCCCCTGTGGCAGTGTCACGGATCTCCTGTGGAGCATCTGCTGCTGCACGATCAGAGCCACCCCTTGGTGTCCCTGACACCACTGGCAATCATCCCACACCCCAGCAGCAAACACCAGCAAATTCCTCACAGGCTGGTGAGCAAACAGCTCCCACATCAGCCACAGTCACATCTCATCAGCAGAGCAGCAGCCTGGGGACATTGGACTGACACCATCCCTGCCAGCCTGAGCAAGGGACAATTGAATATCAGATGCTGGGTCCTGCCTCGTGTTAGGAAAGGCAGTGAGGGAAAGGGTGAGGACTTGTTGTCAGTGCAGTGAGAAGACTTCTAGGAAAGCACAAAAAAAGAGGAAGTCACGCAGGTTGCACATGCCCCATACTCACTTTGAAACTTAATATTTATTTTTTTTTTTACATGACCATCACGTAAAAAAGCCCAAACCTACCAAATTTGATGCTGGGGGTTTAGCTACTTACAGCTCGACGACAGCTCTGGTGAAGAAACGCAGGAGGAGGGCAGTTGTTAACCATTTAACCAACAATTCCCTTTCTCCTCCCATTTTGATGGCCCCAGAAGCATCTCCTGATGGACAACAGCTGGGCTGCAGCAGAGATCTTCTCTCCACTAATAACAAGCAGCTGTGTCACGTGCAGCTCAGTGATCCTGGTCCCCCTATCTATGGCATCTCTAATTTCCCACATTCCCCGAGGCCTCTGGCTTCCCAACGTTGTTACAGAAACACCTGCTGGAAATGCAAACCTTATCAGCAAGGACTGTCTTCCTTATGTCTCCGAGTACTTGTCTAAGAGGCTGCTTGTTCAACACTGTGGGCTGTCAAAATTCTTAAATGCTCAAGAGTTACAGGTGTTTGCTGACAGGACCAAGGAACACAGGGGGAAAATGTTCAGCCTTTTTCTGAAACATATGAGGAAAGCTAAAAAAAAAAAAAGGAAAAAGAAAAAAGAGGAAAAGAGCAGTAGCTCTCAGTTCTGGCTGGGAAGAGGCATTTCTGAGGCACCAGGCAGCCCCAGACTGCAGCTAGAAAAGAGTCTCTGCTGGAAAGCAGAGGGATGGTTCTCTTATTGCAGTTAAAGACAGGTTTATAAAGCCATTCTAACTCACAGCATCTCCATCCAGAGCGAGCTCAGACACAGAAGCACACCTCCCAACCCTGATCTTGCATACATGGTGGCAGGAACCAGCTGCAGACATGAAAGGCTGGAGAGGGATTATTTTCTGAAAGAAAGGATCTGCTCTAGAGGTTGGAGAATTGGAAGCTAATGGTATCACTTTTTTGGCAGCTGAGTTATTGTGCATCCTCTGCTGCCTGAAGAAAAGGTGACAGAACTTAGCCTGATGCCCAAATTTGCTGGCCCTTCAGTTACACAGTCAGTTCAAGACCCTCTTGCCAAAGCTAGATGCAATTTATCACGTTATTCCTTCAAGCTACAGGAACATCACTAGCCAAATCTCTGAATTTACCAGAGCACAAGGTAACAGTTTGTGAGATCAGGATGTTTTCTCTGCACCATCACCCCATTGTAAGACTGTTTGGGTCTTACAAAGCACTTCTAAATCACAAGGATCCAAGTAAACTATAAAAAGAACTATCATAACACCCTTGTGCAGGTGAGGGAACCAAGGCAAGAAAGAAGAAGAGCAGAAAAGGAAAGAGGGAAGTGCTTTTAGCTCCAACCTGATGTTCTCACCCTGCAGCTCATGGTCTGGCCGTGGAGCTTATGGGTAGGTTGGGCTGGGACTTTTGGTGATATATCAGGTGTTGCCCCAAGCCTTAATGAGCCAACAAGCTCCTTGCTGGACCCCTTCATAGCTCAGGTTCCACAGCTGAGCCAGCCCCTTGTCTTCAGTGAGGGACCAGGGCTGCAGAGCAGCTCATTAGCCCAGGGAGTTTCCGTGCACCTCTACACACTGTACACACTGTGCTCACAGACTCCAATCAACTGTTTTCTAGCTTTGTTCATCCTCCAGCCTTGTTCATCCTCCAGCCCGCACAACAACCAAATAACCATCAACATCCCTTCATTTTCCTCCCCTTCCTTGATACATCCCCTTTCCAAAGAAAGACTTGGCAACTTCTGTGTGACCTAAGGCACAACAATCTTGCTGCTTTCAAAAATGGGGAGTAGAACTGAAGTGCAGCTATTTCACCCTGTAACCTCCTCTGCCTTTGTGCCGAACTGCAGCTATTGTCAGCTTTCATTTCCTGAAGTTGCTCTGTGCTGTGAACACACACTGGAAGCAGAAAGGCAGAAGCGGTCAGTGGTGATGAGAGGGCACTGATTGTACTTCCAGCAAATTGCCCGAGCCTTTCCACATGAGTCACTGCACAGAGAGAGGTGAGGCATTAGAGAGAAGTTTACAGCTGAACCTGACAGAGTTTAACGACCCCTCGAAGCCTCTCCCTGCCTGCTTTTCTATAACTTTAGTTATAGAAAAAGGTGATTCCTTCTAAGTGGCTGCTGAAGGTAAATAACTCACAGATTATCCTGTACTCTCAGAGCATTCAGAGCCAGGATTACATCTCTGCCTGACTCCCAGCTTATTCACTCTTGAATCCAGAGAGCACAAGTCCTAAGGATTTCCTGATTAGAAGTAAAAAATACAGGAAAACTTATTTTTAAATGCATAACACTTGATTGATCATCATTGTTGCAAATGTGCTCAAGTTCTAATCCTTGTTGCAACCTGATCCCAGGAGTATCTGCTTTGTGACAGCTACTGGCAAAGTGTCACCTCAGCTGAAAGCAAATTAGCTTGCTCAGAAAGACAAACTCTCTCCTATTGTATTCTCTAAAATCTCTATCTCCTCCCTCATGTTCACAGATCTGGGCCCTGAGAGCATTTTTTTCTCGGATCCTTTCCTTCCTGCCTCCCTGCTGCAAGCCTCTGCAGCTGGAAAAAGGCAAACAGTGGCAAATTTAAAGCCTTTGTCAGATTTCCCCCAGATGGCAACCAGCTGGTGGAACCCAGAAAGCTTTGTCATCTAAAAAGCCCTTTATTAGCCTGTTGCACCTGGGTATAGAGCACCAGGGAAGGAATATTGAAATGCAAGTCTGGCAGTGTGCAGGTAGAAGGATGGAGGGAGGACTGGATGCCTTAGCAGACCCTGCTCTTAATGCTGTTTTATCTGCCTCTCTTCTTGGTAGTATCAGTGCCAAACTGTTAAGAGCACTGAAGACATAACAGGATGAAATGGAGCCCCACAAATCTGGTGGTTTCAGCAGATTTCCTCAATTACCAGAATCTTTTTGACGTGGGCTCTGCTTTCTGTCTGGTTCTAATTATTTCTCCTTGGGGCTGGTGGTGATGAAGAGAGCAAGAACCACCACACAAAACACGAACACGGAGGAAATCCCACTGTTGCTTCATCTGATCCTGGATCACAGCTCCAGGGAGAGAAGGGCTGCATGCAACCAGTGTTAGACAGTTGCTTTGCATGTCAGCTGCCACCCCTGTCAAGTTCTGGCTTCTCTTAACTTCTCAAAGGCTTGACTTGAGTGCTCAGTATCACTTCAAAATCTTGTCTGTAAGTTTGTGCAATGATTTGGGGATCCACAACACTGATTTCTCCTAAAAAAAAAAAGTTTATTATGCAGTACCTCTCCATTTAGAACTCTCCTTTTATTGAGAGAGGGTCAAGTTCATCTGATGTGGTCCTGGGTTTAAGCAGGGGTTCTGCAGGATCACATTCAGCCCTGCACTCCCAGGCTGCTACTTGCCAAAAACAAAGATATCTGAAAGACAGATTTTTCTATCACTCCAATGTCAAAATGGTGTTTTGTTTCATTGTTCTTGAGTGAGTGAACGTGGTATCAGACAAATTCTTCTGTGCAAAATTATCTCTTTGTTTCAGCCACTACATTTCCGGAGCACTCAATCTAAAAGGCTTCCAATAAAAAGGACAGAAGATATGGAATTTGGCACATATCTGTTTATGAAAACAGACCAGTGAATATTCCCAGATATAAAAATGCACACATTCTCCATTTAAAATCCTCCAAAGGGCGCTTGAGATAGTTTAAATGTTTCATTCTTTGCTTGAGAGAGAAGACTAGTGGGAGAAGAAAGATTTTCACTCTCATGGAAGTAATTACAAACAACAAACATCAATTCCCAGATGTTTTTTATTTGCTTCGCTATTTTATTTTCAAAGAATCTGAAGTGCACTTGGCATCTTCTTTGTATTGCCTTTGATTGTGTGCAGCGCTGGCCTCTTATCTCCTCCTGGATTCACAGCCGCATCAAAGCGCTGACATTCGCAAATGCCACGCCAGAACTATGATAAGGACCTGGACCGCGGGGCCAGAAATAGCCCGTGTTCCCTCCAAAACTGAGGTGCCGGAGCAGAGATGGCACGGGGACGGAGCAGTCACCAGCAGAGGGAGCAGCAAAGCCGGCTCAGAGGTCCCCAGATCGATGGCACTCAGGATTTGGGGAGTTTTATCGCTGGGTTAGAGATTTGTAAGAAGAAGTCCCAGGGGAAAAAAATAGACACTTTTTTTGTCCAGTGAGAGCTAGGAAAAGGTGATGCTGTTTCTGTCGTCTAATGGCAACACAGACGGAGAGAGACAGGTTTCAGTGTTACTCCTGTTTATATCAGCATTGTAAATGCTCACACACCATGTCCCAGGCTGCAGCGGCAGCAGGGACCTGGGAGGGAGGAGTACAGGGCAGTGAGGGCTGGAGGAGTCTCCCTTATCCGTCCCATCTCCATGCCATCAGTCAAAAAGTGTGAAAGGCAGAAGAGCTAAGGACCAATGAAAGATTTGTCCAGTGCTTTCCAAGGGCAGTCCAAACAGCACCTCCCAGCAAAATCAAGTGGGAAACTCACCGGTGCCAGTGTTCCCCCCTTGACATCGAGCTGGGTTGTGCTCCCAGCTCACCTAACCCAAGCAGCACCACGGCAGTCCATCCTGGCAGCAACAATCCAGCCACTGCTTGACTGAGACAAGCCCTAATTTTATTTAATCTCTGTGAAGTGAACAGACCCCACCTCACCTATCTTATGGGCAAGCAGAGAGGGAGAAAGCAGCTATATACTCAAAACAGGCCTTTACATCAAACTGTGACAGCTGAGACACATCAGGCATGTCAAGATATGCACTGGAAGAAAGCTAAGAAAGCAAAGTGCCCTTAGGTTGGGTGCCAGCCACCACACAGGGGTCAAGGATGCAGATGCAACACACAGGGGTGTGCATTCCCCAAATCCTGGTAGGGAGTTTGGGTACTGTGCCCCTTTTGCTCAGCAGGAAGAAAAGTTTGAGTGGAGAGGGCACATGAGCAGCTGTAAGTAGATGCACAACCATGGAATTTGCTCCAGCTTCATACTCAAGGTCCAGCATAAACTGGAAAAGCATCAGGATTTCCTGAAATCACCCCCATTCTTGGGCATGGGACAGGCAGAGCATCACTGCAGCCATGTGACACTCAGCTCCTGCTGCAGGGGGAGTGAGTTGTGCTGAGACAGCGAGGCTAAATTTACCCTGCCCTGGGACTCTGACGCGCAGTGGGCAGAGCAGGTTTGGGCGCGTGGGAAATGTGAGGGTTTTTGAGATTCTGGCAAAGCCCCAAAGTGGCTGACTCATTCCTCCTCTCAGGTCAGTTGTTCACAGCTGTAACTCCGGTGAGACCAGTGGGTTATTTCTGATGCACATCGCTGTATGATCACAGCCCAGCCCATTACCCTTGCTGGTGAAGGATGCTCCTGTCTCCACTGGGCTTTATTTAGCTTCCGCTTCAAAGCTACTCCGTAAGAGGCAAACAAATGTGAAAAGGGTACAGCATTTCCTTTTGTTGGAGGCTCCCCATCTTGAGTTATCTGGTGACTTTGAACTTGTTAGAATCAATGAACTCTTTATAATCAATGCCCTGTCCTCTCTCTCAGCTGTACACACCATACAAATTCGTCATTTTCTGCTAGAGATGACTTGGCACTTGTGAGTTGTGTCAATGGATGCAACAGCAGATTCATTCTAATTATATCGAACCATTGATCAATTTAGTAATCTAGTCTTTAAGTTCTGCTAAGATTCCTTAGCAGTAAATCATGAGGGTTACAAATAAAGTGCTTGGGGGAGAAAAAGAAGTGTATTTATTAACTTGACAATTTGGAAGGTGACTACCTGAACAGAACAAGTCCTGGCACATTTCTGCACTCTCTTCTCTTGTATTCTGTTAATACCCTACTAAAAATATTGACTTAAACACCTCCATTCTTTGTTTTCTGTATAGGGAGGCTGGCAGAGGCTGGCAAGGGCTTGAGTGCATGGAGATTTCCAATTGCTAGCTCCAACCATGGCCTGTGTAGTTGCCTGTTTGCCACAGATCTATTTGCTTGTGGAGCAGCTGTGAAATTGCAGCAGCTTTTAGGTGTCCATGAGAGTATCTGTGCATTTCGCTGCATGGAATAATGTGTACCTTGCACTCTGGGCAACACTCTGAAATTAGTTTGTAGAAGTTGTTTGTCTCTGAAGACCTATAAATACACATACATAAAACTATAAGGGAATGAGCAGTCACATGTTTAAAGCAAATTCATTCTCATGCAGAAGAGTTTTATACGCTGATCATATTTCCCTGCCCCCGAAATGTGTTTCCACTGCTGATCTTTCTTTCATTTCACGTAAGGCTGACCAAAAATATTTACTTTATTCTTTCACACACATGAACTAAAATGGATTGGGAATTTCCCGGTGAAATCAAGGACATTCACCATTCAGTGACAAACAGCTTCCACATGGGCTGTATTTGTTACCTTGCTCTCTCTCAGAGAAGGCAAAGAAAGAGAATAAAAATTAAACACCTCGAGCAGAGGTATCAGTTACTCTCACCAAGCATCTTCCCCTGTGATTCACTGGCATCCTCTGAGCAGCTCCAGTCAAAAGCTTCATTTTACAAAACAACCTTGCCCCCCAACCAAACCCTTCCACTTTTCAAGTGATTCTTTCCACGACTCACTCTTCCCATTCCTTCAGTTTAATAGAAAAGACCAAAGGTTGGGTTCCTTTGGGAACACTTCTCGCTTGGGTGGGGTTAACCTTTGGTGTGCCAGGCTCTGCCAGAGCCAGGAGAGTGGGTGATGTTAGAGCAGAATTGAAGCGCCTAGGTCCCTCCTTGCCCTGCTGCGGCTGAGCCCAGGGACCCCAGGAGAGGAGGAGAAGGGGAACATCGAGAATAATCCACGACTGGACCAGTCCCGCCCTGTCCATGCCCGGTGCCTGCCCGGCCCTGGCGGAGCTGTCCCTTCAGCACCCCGGCCGGGCCGGTCGGGCTCTTGGCGCCTGGTGGGAGGGGAAGCTGGCACGGTTCGGCTCGGCTCAGTCTACCCCGGCCCGGCCCGGGCAAGGACTAGATTTGGCTGAGCCTATCCTGGCTCTGCTCGGCCCGGCTTGGCTCGGCTCGGGCAGGGGCTCAGTCCATCCCGGGCCACCCCAGGGTCGGGGGCTCCTCTGCAGTGCAGGGCAGGACTGGGGGAAGGGGTGTGTGGAGGGGTGTGAAGGGGTGCGGAGGCTGAGCCGCCCCTGCGTGTGCGGAGAGGGGTCGGGGAGTGCAAAGCGGGCGCGGACACGCAGAGGTGTGGGAGTGGGTTGGAAGTGGAGGTGAGGAGCGGGGCGGGTGGATGCTCAGGGTGCCTGCGGGTGTGCGGGACACCTGTAGGAAGGTGCGTGCAGCCGAGTGCGTGCAGGGGGAGTGTGCACGGGGTGTGTGTGTGCGTACAGACCTGCGTGTGCGCTGGAGGGGGTGTGTGGAGTCTGTCGGGGGTCCGTGTGTGTGTGCGCGGGGGTCGCAGGACAGGGCTGTGCGTGCGTGCGGGACTGTGTGCGGGGCTGTGTGCGCGTATGCGGGGTGCAGCGTGTGCGGGGCTGTGTGAGTGTGCGGGTGTGCACCGTGTGTGGGGTGTGCACCGTGTGCGGGGTGTGCACCGTGTGCGGGGCTGTGTGAGTGTGCGGGTGTGCACCGTGTGCGGGGTGTGCACCGTGTGCGGGGTGTGCACCGTGTGCGCGGCGCGGGGAGGTTGCCGGGCTGGCGGTGCGGTGGGTGCGTGGGTGCGAGCACGCGCGTGTGGCAGCGGGTCGGGCGCTGCCGCCGCGCACACGGACACGCGGACACGCGGACACACGGACACGCTCACACACACGCACGCACGGCAGAGCTGCCGGCGGGAGGAGCCCGCCCGCCGTCCGCCCGGTGAGTGCCGCCGCGCCGCGGGAGAGCGGGGAACCGGGGGGGACCGGGGGTTTGGGACCAGCCTGAGGTCCGGCAGCGCGACTGCGGGACACGCAACTTTCCCTGGAGGGAGCGGGGGAAGTGGCGGCGAACCGGGGATGGGGCTGCTCTCCGGGATGGGGGGTACCGGGGCGCCTTCCCGGTTCTCCCACCGGAGGCGCCGTCTCGCCGCGGCCGAACACGGGGCTCCCGCCGGGCTCGGGGCTCCCGCCGGCCCCACCGCCGCTGCCCGGACCGCTGCCGGTGCCGCTGCCCAGCCCTCCCGCCCCGCGCTACGGCCGCTTCCCAAGTAAGTTGCGGGTAAAGCAATTGCTGGTCCGGCAGGTCCTCGCGAAGGGCACTGCCCCGAGTGCCCGCTCACCCCTTCTCTCCGCACCCTCTCTTGCAGGCAGGGCTGGTCCCGGCTCGCCATGCCCGGAGCGCTGGGAGCAGCGCGGCAGGCTCTGCCCCGTTAGCCCAGGGCGCCCGGGGGGCCTCAGCCATGGATTCGTCCCCCCCTATCCCCGGGGCCCCCCCTGGACTTCTGCAGGTCTGGCAGGAGGAGAATCAGACCCAAGGCGGGCTCTGGAATGGGAGCCAGGAACTGGGGTGGGAAGAGCTGGAGAAGATGCTCTTCCTCTTCGCGAAGGAGCCCGTCACCATCAGCCTCACAGTGATGTACCTGGTGTCCTTTGTGGTGGGATTCGTGGGCAACATCATGTCCATCAGGGTGCTGACCCGCAAGCGCCGGAGTCGGGTGTCCAGCCTGAGTGCCACCCGCAGCCTCCTCATCAACCTGGCGGTGTGTGACCTCATGGTGGTGTGCATCTGCATGCCCATCACCGTGGGCAACCTCATCTACAAAGCCTGGGTGTACGGGGACTTCCTCTGCCGGGCAGTGCCCTTCATCCAGGCTGTTTCTGTCTCCGCCAGCGTCCTCAGCCTGACGGTGATCAGTGTGAACCGGTACTACAGCGTGCACAACCCTCTCAACGCCCGCTCTTTCTTCACCCAGAAGAGGATCCTCAGCACCATCCTGGTGGTGTGGTTGTTGTCCTCAGGGATATGCATGCCCCTCATCTTCATGAACAAGCGGGATGAGATTGGGGTGGTGGAGGGCTTGCCCCTGGTGTTTTCCATCTGCAGGGAGATCTGGCCTCAGGAGAGGCTCAAGCAAGCCTACAACTTTCTGCTCTTCTGTGCCCTCTACTGCCTGCCAGTCCTGTTCAACATGGCCATCTGCTTCCTGACGGTGCGCCGGCTGTGGAGCCGCGGCAGCCAGCTGAAGGAGAGCTCCGCCCTGAACCGATCCCTGCCGGCCTCCAGGCTGAAGGTCCGCAGGAAGGTCGCACAGATGGTGGTGGCCCTGGTCCTGCTGTTTGCCATCTCCTGGCTGCCCGTCTACCTGATGGACATCTGGATTGATTTCAACATCCCCAAGTCTTTGCAGGATGTGACTCCTTCTCCTTGGATCCTGCAGCTCAGACCTTTTGCCCAGTGGCTTGGCCTCACCAATTCCAGCCTCAACCCCATATGCTATTGCTTTGTTGGGAACCTCTACAGATCAGCCAAGGAAATGAAGAGCAAATACCACCAAAGAATGGTCTCTCTCTTTAACTTCTCTCTGTCTGAAGGGGCAACTCGTTCCTCGGTCCCAGAGCTGCTCTCTTACCCGAGTTCAGTGGAGCCAGCAAGGAAAGGACCCACCACTACCCCTGCCCTGGGCAGGAGATGTCAGGGAGGTCATGGCCATAAGAACAAGTGTGGACAGTTGAACTCCTGCCAGCATCCACCTCTGAACACTGTCTCCAGTGAGAACACTTCCTTGTAATTCTGCTCAGGAAGTGCCTCTCATACCCTCATCTGCATTTGAGGACTCTAGAGGTCTTTCCAAACCCGGTATTTTAATGATGGAAGAGAACTTGATTGTAATAGCTCTCGACACAGGTTCAAAAGTACTGTGACAGGGAAAGAAACAGGTAAAGAGAGAAAAAGATGATGTATTTTAACTCAGATCAAATTTTAAGACAAATGATTTTTACTGGGGACAACTGGATGTGTAGCCCGTTGCCCAGTCAACAGTCACATTAATTAGATAGATCAAGTTCCCAACGAGTGAGCTCTCCCTGCAGCTCCAGCTCTGGATGCAGAAATGCTGTTTGGATACAGCAACAATTTGACTGCTTGCTGCTGCTCACCCTTGATGATGAAGAGCAGTGATAAGAGGCACTCTCTGCTCCAAATCCATCAGTTGTAGTTGTAAGCAGTGAAGAAAAGCTGGAAACAGCATCATAAAAAGTAATATAGATGGAGAATTTCACGCATTTTACCACTTGAGATTTCATTGTCTGATCGTATTGTTTCACTCCTCCATGCAAATAAATTCTCCTTATGTGAAGAGACAGTGCCAGAAGTACTAAAGAAACCATCACCACTCCACATTTGGGAATTCAGAAGGGATAATGTGGCTTCAGAGGTGATTTAGGAAATGCAATAGGAAAATATTTTTTGGGCATCAGCTCTCTTTCTTACAGTTCCTGTGTGTGGAGTGGAAAGAACTGGGCATCTATTAACATGATTTGCACTTGAAAAACCAGCCTTGTTCAGCTGTGTCTGTACCAAACAAAGTCAATGGCATGTGAAAATAAAAATAGAAAGTGGTTTATAGCTAATAAAATCAGAAACAATGAATGCAATGCTATTTGTCTGGGAAGGAACAAATCAAAGTGCTTGCTTTTCCTGAGGATCACAAGTATGTTAAAACCTATTTCTTCCCTCATCTCCTTTAAAGGAGGCTTTGATAAATAAATTGTGTATTTTTATTATGTTAGCATCGAAAGGCTCCAGTAAGGCTTGAACATTCTGTTGTGCTGAGCACTGGATCTGTATTCATAAAGAAAAGAGACCTTTCTCCCCAAGATCTAAGTGAGAACACATCAGACCAGTCAACAGCTAGGAGGAAAAAAGGGTACAAAAGAGCCAAAAGGCTGGAATGAAACCAGAGATGAGCCCCTTCCCCATGCCTGGCCAATGCCAGATGTGAGGGGACGTGCATCATCCCCTGGTGCCAGAACAGCCCATACCCTGGCTACGTGTGCCCCAGCACTCAGCACAGCTTCTCTCTCCTCTCAGCAAACCACAGACCCAACACAGCAGTGTCCCTGGGAGAGTATTTTGCATTTAATGGAACTCGGGCTTTTGATGACTGGTTTGTTTTTTTTTTTATTTATTTCTGAAGAGAGGAAGGATATTTTGTGAAATCTAAGTTTTGCATAATATCCTGCTGCCTTCCAGAGGGCCTTTTGCCCACAAAAGACAAAAAATAGCCATTCAACCTAACCTTTGTCATGATCGCTCAACAGCATTTTATTTTAACAATGATCTGCCTGGAAAACAAGATTCCTCCTTGCCAGGCAGTGCCATCCACAATTTGTATTCTCTTTATATGAATGAAAAAGACATTACAGCTGCCCAGATTTATGGCTTCTATGTGTGCTGGAGATGAGAACATCTGCATTTTTGCAGGTGATATAGGAGTGTACCTACTACCTGATCTTTTAGTAGCTGTGGAGAAAAGCCTGTAGAGATTTTATTTCCTCTTTCAAGGCATATTTTTAGGGCTGGCAAAATGTGGCAGGCTGAGGGCCATCAAAAGCTCACTCTGAACACCCGTTGACTCCAGGTCCTGTAAACAGATGGCCTCCATCCCCAGACCAGATGTGACACAATATTGAAATTTCCCTAAGTTGTCCTGACCAAGGTGTTTATTCCTACCCTGAATAAACCACAGTGAAAGGATCATGAAGATGCCAGACCAGCTCCATTCTCTGTGGTGTCCTGGTTCAGAAAGTGGCCGGGATCAAATGATGCAGTCAAAGGTACAAGAAATCCACATTTTAGTATCCCAGAGGAGAATTTTTTTCTCTGAGTTCACGAGGTGATGCCTGGGTCCTGCCTGAGAGTCTCTGTACCCTCCACAGAGGCAGAAATACTGGGAACTGTGTTCTCCTGAGCCTACCTGGGCCTTCCCCTCCTGATACACATGCCCATGCCTTCCTCCAGCCCCACAGCACTCCTGATCACCGAGATATGCTGCAGCAAGGTTGTCTCCTCTTCGCCCTTTTAAATGTATTTTGCAGTTTCATTCAGTGTCCCTGTTTTCCTGTAATAAAGTCAAACTGCTCACTTTATCTCCTCTTTGTCTCCTTGGTCGCTCCCTCTCTATCCCCCACACTCCAACTCCTTCTCCACTGTCTCTACAGTGAAATCTCCCCCTGCCTCTCTCTGTTATCACTCCCTGCCACTGAATTCCCCTCGCTCTATCGATTCATTCATGTCTTCACTCCCCTGATGAAAAATCCCTTCCTGCCCTGCTGGTCTGAATGGCTCCTTTAGTGCTGCAGACACCTGTTTGCTGTGGAGAACACTGATTTATTTTGCACGGCTTTACCCGACGGCTGCCAGGTAGTAATGAATTTCGGTCACTGTCACCCAAGGGTAAATGAGAAGCAGTGACGTCAATGTGAAAGCCACACAGCATCCCGTGAGCCACCCAGGCTCTGGCAGTGATTTTATTAACCTGAACAGGTCTGGGTAGTGCAGCAGTGCCTGGGTGACTCACGCTGGATCCAAGTGAGGTGAAACCTCAGCTACTTGGGAAGGTGAATTTTTCCCTCTCTGATCTGATAAAAGATCTCTTTATATTTAGGGCTGAGAAGACATCTCAGTGTCCTCCAGGCTGCACAAGGTGCTTGTTTCAGATGGCAGGTGCTTTTATAGGCATTCAAGGGACTCCTGGTCCTTCGAGGAATCAGGAGCAGACACGGCTCTGGCTGGTGAACACAGATGGTTTCCTCATAGGAGCTCAAGCCAAACGTCTTGCACTCAGTGTGTGCTTGAGGAAATGTGTTTCCCTCTAAATGTGCCCAGGCAGACTGAAGATGTGAATTTTAGGTTTTCTCAAGGATGTTTTCCTGCAGCAATGCTGCTAATGCATCGCAGTCCCACTCTTCCCCCCACGGGTCTTTCTTCTCTGCTTTGCCATTTGAATCAATACAGGCATTTTATCACATTACCGAAACAGGATGTTTAAAGCAGCTTTACTTAGAATCACTAAATCATTTCAGCTGGAAAAGACCTCTAAGATCATTGAGTCCAGCCATTAATCCAGCACTGCCAAGCCCCCACTAAACCATGTCTCCAAGTGCCACGCCTACACATTTTTTAAGTCGCTCCAGGGGTGGTGACTCCACCATTGCCCTGGGCAGCCTGTGCCAGTGCTTGAATCCATTTGCTCTGGTAGGAACTTACAGAGAGTTGCTGTTTGGTAACTCCCTCTGGGAACATTCCGTGAACTGTTCTTGTACTGTCAGTGCTGTCTCAAAGATGCGACAGGTTTATTTTCTGCCTGCGAACCACGGGGGAGATGGAAAAAGAGACAATCTTTCGTACCAGGTATCATAGATGTACATACAATCACGACTGGTATGCAGGCCTCGCATGGAGATTGATGAATCACTGTTCCTTATAATAAAATACTCAGGGGAAGCCAGTGAAATGATTATACAGCATGTGTAAGGGCAAGGCAGAACCTCTTCTCCCACCATGGCAGCCACTGGGCTCACAGGTAGAGGAGGTGGTGAGGCTGAAAGCAATAAAAAGGGTCCAAGAGGAGACTGGACTGTTCACTGCAGAAAAAGCCATCAATGGCTATTAAATGCAATGATGAAACATCCTAGAGGGCACTGGGTACATAACCTATAACTTCCACACTTGCTCCTTCCCAGGACACGTGCTACCAGCCACCGCTGGGAGCAGGCTGCTGGGCTGAGCATCGTTATCTGTTCAGTATCCTTGTTCTTACATTCCTCTGCAAAAAATCCTCCACATTACCCCGAGTCCTGTTTTAAAGAGGAGGGTGAGAGCAGAGGATGATTTCAGACCTGGCATAACTTGACCAAGAGTAAAACTTTGCGGGACACAGCCATCTGGAGGCAGGACACGTTAGCGCTGACACAGCACAGGCAGAGAGATGCTCACTCAGTCGCTTCCAGAGCAAGAGCTGAGGAGCCCCGGGGGATGGTGCCCACTCCTGTGCAACACAACAGAATCAACAGATCCATCCCTCTTCTAATAATCATCAACCCTCTTGATGGGTCAGCACCTTCACTGCAATGACCCTGAGCATCCCAGAAAGAAGAATGCCCTACAAAGGGAAACTCCTGCCTGCTGGAATTTTACATATTATTCTTATGGATGCTGGGATTCAAACCAGGATGGAAGCTGGCTGGTGAGTTATCTGCAACACCAGCAGCCCCAGTATGGTTCCTGTGTCTCCTCCTGCACTCCCCCCACCACAGCACATGCCACACACAACACCACCTGAGCTCTTTTGACTTGAAATATCTAAAAGAACAGGGAGAATGAAAGGCTTGACTGGGTTTCCAGTGCATTGTGATGCTGTTGCTGTAAAGAATCAGAGAACTATCAGTGTACATTTTCTAGGAAAACCAGTGCAGTTCAGTTTACCTTTGTGATTATATTAGGCAAGAAAATAAATCCTTGGCGTCTGCTACAAGAACAAATAAAAGAGCAGCTAGAAGCAGGTATAACAAAAGGGAGTGCTGGAGCCCTCTGGGAAAGTCAGCTTCCAGGAAAGTACAGCTTGCCTGGCACATGTGGGGATCATGTAAGACTTTCCCAAACTTTCTGGGAATGAATGACTACTGGTCTGGTCAGCCCAGGGGCACAGGAACTGCAGTAGTTGCTTTCTCTGCCTGCTAAACATCTTTAGGCACAGTCCTCAGACTCAGAACTGACACAACATGTCTGCAAAGTCAATGCAGCCTCATGTGACTGCCCACCCCCAGGTTCCCCTGCCAGACCCTGAATGAGGCTCCTGACTGCCCTGACTTAGGGATTTTTTTCCTCCCTTAGCTTGAAACAACCAGGAAATATTTTAAAGTATTTCAGCAATAAAGATGGATGCAGCACTTGCAGATAACATTTTTCCGAGTGAGGAATCTACACCAGAGCCTTCCTGTTTGGTGTCTCTTGCTGATTGCAAGACACCCACAGAAGAAATAAATACCCAGAGCACACTGGAGAGGAGCTGGCTCAGGAATGCCAGAGCAGGGGGCACTGATTAGCTTGTGATTATCCTCACCCCATGGGGTAGGAGAAGGCTCATGGAGCTGCAATGTGACCTTTCATTTTAAATGTGACCTTTAGTTTTCTATGCCCAACCTTTTCCTCTTACCTCATTGCACCCTGACTAAGACAGAGGGTTTAAGTTGCAAACTGGTGTGTGTGCATGAATTATCCAAAGATAATTTATTTTTAAAAATACATATGAAATATTTCTGCACCTGAAAGGTCCAGGAATTAACAGCTTGTCCCCGTATGCCTTACCCTTGTCTCTGTGAGGTTTTATGATACTGAGGAGCACAAGCTGCTGTGTGCACTGTAGGATAAAATCACCAAACTTAAATCACTCCTTTATCAGGCAGCATTTCCCAGCTGCAGCCCTCTGCCAGGCTCTCTGGGTCCAACCTGCAGAGCAGTGAGCAGTGGTCTTTCCCTGCCCCTGCCAAAGGTGGCTGTTTGGTGCCTGGCCAAGTACCAGAGATCACATCCTCAAGCAGAGCCACCAGGGAGGATTTCCAGGCTGGCTCCTGTGCTTCATGAAACAGGCTTGGCCACAGCCTGGAGATCTGTTGTACTTGGCCAATGCAGACTGGGGAGATTGAACTCTTCTCATTACTAATCCCTGCAGTGAGACTGAGCTTGCAGAGAGTGGCTGCAAGGACCTGCCAAGCACGAGCTGGGGATGCTCCAGTGTCCGGGTGCCTGAATGGAAATGCTGCTACCCCAGGTGCTGCAAGTCTTCTGCCTTTCTTAATTTTCCACTTGAGGTGCTTTCAGTCAAGCCCTGCTTTCCTATCCTCAGCCATTCAACCACAAGAATGAAGCTGCTGAATTAAAGAGCTTTATGAAAGAGTCTTCAGGCAGATGTATCCCATTACCCGGTGCTCACAAGTCATGAGCTGCTATTTCTCAGTGTGAGGAAGGAAAATGTGGCAAAACATTCAGGAAATAAGCTAAAAGATAAAAAGGGGAATGAAAGAAAGTCCAGACAGTGAAATAAAACCATCTTAAGGCAATTACTGGGGGAGAAATAGATCTGCCAAGGATATTAAAGATCTCATGCACCTGCTAATCTCTTCTGATAAAGGTCTGACTGGCTAAACTAATAACACTATTAAATCTGCAGTAATCAGTACCAGAGGCAGCCTAAGGATCTCACAAAGCCACATGCCTGGAGGAAGACCTTTTCCAGCATGACTGTGCACAAGCAGCAGCAGGTAAGTGGTACCTGCACCTGAGACGCAGCATAATTGCTGAGGGACTGTGACTCAGTCACCTCCTCATTGCCTCCCTCAGCTGAGAACTGAACCCAGAATTCCAGAGGCTTCGTCCAGCACTTCTGCTTTTTCAGACTGTTTCTCTGGGCTCTGGGTAGCACAGGAGCAAACAAAAGAGTTCCTGCACTGCGTCACTGCACGGATCGGTATTTGGAGTGGGCTGACTCATAAAGCCTCCATCAAGGTGGGATGTTCTCCTTCAGAAGCTATCGACATAACACAGCCCCTGGCAGAAATGCATCAAGGATATGTAATGGCAAAAGTATCCAAAATCCTCCTCCTCAAGTCCTCCTTCATGAGTCTTTTCTCAGTTGTGAGAAAAGCCTTGGCAGGGGCAAGGCTGCATCTGCTCCTCTGAGCAGGAGGGGAAACAGGCTGGGGTGGGACAAGCAACCACATGAGGTCCTCGTGGTAGCCCTGGAACATCAGGGAGAAGGTGCAGAGGTGCATTCACACAGCAACATGAAAGGGTGATCAAGAGTTTGTGCAAAAGGATTTTTTGGCATCATCTTTCCAGCACAGCTCCTGAGTGCCCGGTGAGGCGGTGGGGATGCTGCTGCTTTGTGGCTGGAGAGTGTGCCCAGGATATCTGCTGCCCAAAAACATGCAGATCCTGCCCCTCTTTCATTCCCTCTCCACCACTGTTGGTTTCAGCAGTTTCTTCTGATTCATACCAGCAGGATATTAGAGATATTAGAGGCACACAGTGAATGAAATATTGCCAAGGTGAGGCTGCTGTCACATCAGCTGCTGTAATTCCATCGCCTGAATGGATCTACTCCTAATTTACAAGTGAGAGCTGGATCTGGCACCACAGGTTGAGTACAAAGGTGTCATTTTTATATAGTCAAATTTATATCTGAAATAAATAGCGCATTAGACCTTTCCAAGAGGTCTGAGCCGCAATGTATTCCTTTCTCTCCCTGCAGAAAGGTGAAATTCTCACTAATCCTTCCAGGTTACCTTCAGGTCTCGAGTTTGGATATATTTTAGCCATCTGCTTGTTCCACACAGACCATTAGGGGCCAAAATGGGCAACAGTGTCCTCCAGGGAGTCCTCCAGGAATTTGCTGTGAGGGATATTAAGCCCCTTCTTGAGGCTGCCTTTTGCCAGAACAACACAGCAGCCCAATGGTGTGCAGCTTCTTGCAGCAAAAATTTCCATGTATATGGGCTTTTCTTGTATACTTCAGAAATAAGGAATCCTTACATATAAATATACTTCCTACTCAATAACAGTGTAGGCATATCAAGTTTAAAACCCCTTGGTCCCTCCAAAAATTGATGAATATCTTTGTGATCACAGGCTGTGAATGGAAATTTATGGCTTAGCCAAGATCACGTTACACTGAATTGACAGTGGGAGATTGAAATGGATGTGCTGACACACATCCCAGAAGGAAAATACCTACAGCAGCCACATTTCCACATCTGCAAGCACAGCACGGGAAGGCTGTGTAAAGTGGGAAAGTCTTTGCTCTCAAATAACAAAATACTCCTCTTGATCTCATCTCCTTAATTCCCTTCGTGAAGTCCAGGCATGACAGTCCAGAAGCCAGAAATCTGCCAAATTTGTCATGGAAACAGCAAAGCTTTTCTGCAAGGCACAGGGCCAGAAATGGAAGCCAGAACTCCTAGAAACAGCCAACGACTCTTTCCCAGCCTTTTGCTCCATCAAGCAAAAAGCAAAACTTGGATAAATGGGGGGACAGTGATGGATGTGTGAGTCTGGGCAGTGGTAATGGAACAGGTCCCCTTCCTCCATACCCACCACCAAGGAAAGCCAAGAGAGATGCTGCCAGGACACAGGGAAAGCTCCTCACTCCAGGATTGATTGGCTGCAAAAGTACAACACCAGCTGGACAGCAAGGCCTTTGATTCCTTATCTGAAGACTTGAACCTGTTAAACCAGAGGCAATCTTTGCTGCCTGCTCTTGTAGCACAGAAATATGGGCCACAACCCAAGGACTTTTCTGACGCTGGCAATTGGAGGTGACTGGAGGAAATTCTCAGGGAATAGCACTTCTGGGGAAAATCCTGCCCCGTGGGAGCAGAGATGTGCAGTGCTGGGGAGAACAACTCAAAAGGGGTGAGAAAGGGAAAAGTAGTGTTTCATTTTTGCTGATAAGCCTGAGCATGTTTGGTCAAGCAGCCTTTGCTCATGGGAAATGTTTTGATGGATTATTGTTGTACAGGGTTTTTTTTTCCCAAGTCCTTTCTCAACTGTGAGAAAAGTTGATCATTATATTTTTTATTCCTTGGCATGTTGTGCTGGAGAAGATAAATCTGCAAATAAAGGAGTGAGATGATGGACTGTGACACTGAAAGAAGAGCTAGACACAGTGTTGAAAACAACATAGATTGTGAAGTAGCAAGAAAGTATATAAATAAATTAACCTTAGATGAGCACATATCTGTACCTCTGCTAGGAGGGGCTGCTCAAGAACCAAAAAACCACCATAGGGACTACACAAATTTGTCTTATTTTACATGCCTCTCCTCTTACTGTGTGATGGTCTGCTGTCCACAAAGGGGAAAGGAGAGACAACTGGCTTTGGGAGTCCCTGCTGTCCTTTCCATGGCCTCTTAAATAGAAAATGGTCCCCACGTCTCCATTGTAACATCACATGAGCTGAGACTTGATTTCCCTCAGTCCTGCCACCCTTGAGGAGATGGCAGGAGTGTGGTGCCACAGGCTCCACAGCCCATGGATTCAGTCCAGGAAATAACAGGCTGGAGCCACACAGGCTCCATTGCAAGGACTGGGCCCTCAAAGGGAGTGGTATCTGCATGTGTCTGAAAGCATGGCCATTTAATTTGTCCTTTCTTTGCTCCTATTTTTATTGTGAGCTGTTTAAATTATACAAATGAGGTTTTCTCTTGTTTCATCCCCAGAGAGTCAACAGCATTAAACAAAACATTAAAATATACTCATAATCACGGAAACTCTCTCATATATATTTATAATCTCAGAATTACCGGCATTAATGCAGAAGTGGTTTCTTTGTGCTTATCTCTTCTCGCTGCTTCTATATCCAAAATATACAGCACACAAAAGATAAACACATTGAAAGTGCCCAGCCATTAACACATCTGCCATCCAGAAGCAAATTCAAGGAACAAATTTACAAGGAAAAGCCAGTGAAGGAGACAAACACAATTACAGTGATGTGTCTCCACCGCTGTCTGATCACTAAGGACAAGAAGTGTAATTCCAAAGACTGGCTACCTGGGGGCAGTTTTCAACATGAAAAACACTAAGAAGAGACAAGGAGCGAGGTGGAAAACCACAGTGACCCAGGGCAAACAGGCTGGCTTGCTACCTACCCTCCAGAAATACTGGCTGATAGCCAATACAGAAGGCCAATACAGAAAACAGCCCATGTTTTCAATGGTTACACCAAAAATACTTCCCATTTCCAGAGAAAAACAAGACACCCAGAGCAGCCCTCAACTGTACTCTACAGAAGAGGGGGATGGGAAAGGGTGAAGGTGCTCAGCGCTTTCCTCCTGGGGAGGGATTGCTGCAGGTTTATCCAAGGGTGGGGAGAGTCAAGCCTGATGTATCTAACCAAGGAGACAGCCTCTTCCTTGTGCTTCAAGCACTAGACACAGATACAAACCCTCTGACACACACAGCTCAGCTGGGGCATCTTTGCAACCCCATGAACAGCTCCAACACTGCACAGCTTTCCTTCTAAGTTCTTGGAAGTTTAAGGCAGGAGCTGCTCTCCAGCACAGCAGCATGATAATCTGACTTATTCAGAAGCCCTCAGCCTCCAGATTCCATTTCACACCGATGCTTTACACCTGTTTGTAGGTGGCCAGTGTCTGCTTGATTTGTGAGTACCCCTGAACCGCTCACAAATTCAATCAACCACCCTGGCAGGAATCACTCCCACGGTTGCACCAAATTCGAGGGAGGTTACAAGCAATGACCAGTCACAAAAAGCTGACCTTCAGCATCAATAACTGGTGCTGCTAAAGCTGACTCCTCAGACATTAGTAAGACTGACTGCTGCTCCCTGCAAGATGCATCGATGCCAAGTGCACCTTGAGTGTGTATTAGCAATAAGTTACTGTAGGTACCTCTCAGTTTCTTCCATCAAAAGCCAATCACCCTCCTCCTTTCCCCATGGCAACCAGGGTTTAGTAATAACCTCATCACCCATTCCAAATTGAGGCTGTAATACATGTTCCCAAAGACTGAAAGCTCCTGTCTTTATTAAACTGCAAATATTTGTTACTCACTCAGACAAAGCATCTTACAGGCTGCATGTGGATAAATGTTCCCTTCTCCGGTTTGAAGTATGGTGGGATGGGAAGGGCAGAGAAAGTAAATATTTAAACAGCCTGCTAAAGGAAAGCCGTGCTTTGAGACGCAGGAAACCAAATGCTCTGCAGGTGAAACTTCCAACAAAAAAAGCAAACAAAGAATCGGGAATGAAGAATTGCATTTTGCCCACAGGGGAGCCTTCTCTTATATCTTTTTTTCTGGCTTTTGCAGACAAGCTGACAGCCTGAATTATCAAAGCATTTGTACTACACAGAAGGTATTCTCATTTGGAGGCTGATGCAGCAGAAGACATCTAAGATGGAAATGGAGCTCAACATTTGTTCCTTTGCTGTCAGCTCTGGTTACAAGAAATGAGCTTCTACAGCTTCCAGCCTGGCCAGAGACAAAACCAACAGTGGATCTCCCACTTCCAAATGTGCTGCCAAGGAGTCTGGAAATGGAGAGCTAAGACTCTCAAGACGTGACTGAGGGTGCTGAGCACTCACTCACTCACAGCATTTCTTCTCCAGAACCACTTGTTTCACAGGAGTTTTCTAACAGCAGATTCTGGTCCAATAAAAAATCTGAGGGATGAATTTTACTCAAAAAACATGAAAAGCCAACTGAATCATATAAATTCAAAAAGGAATGATCACAGTTTAGGGGCTTTTTTCAAAATATTTGTATGGTAAAAATGATGCTAATTAGATGGCGTGATAAAAATAGGGGAAAATTAAAGGTGACAATGCCTTCTGGGGTAATATCCAAAACTTTGGGAAAAACTCTTTACAGAGAGGGAAGGAAGATCATAAGATGTGCAGGATTTGGAATAAACTTAAAACGCCTCCGATAAGAAACCACTCACATAAATGTGCTACTTGGTGGCACCATCTACTGGGTGTCACAGAAACAGGAGGAACTGAAACCAGAGTCATTTGCTGTGTCCAGCAGACAGGACAGAGCACAGAACAGGGTGGGGCTGTGGCATGGGACTGTCAGGGTGTAGGATCTGCAAAATCCAGAAGAGCTCCTGGCTCCATCTCACAGTCTTCCCTACCAGGTAGGAGACCCTCTTCCACAGGCTCTCTCTTCCCATAGTCTTCAAAGAAAATAGCAAAGTAGGGCACCTGAATTGTCATTCTGGTGAGAACACAGGAGCCCCATGTTAGCGTCCAGCTAGGAAATGCTGTGTGCATATTTCTCCTCCTTCATCCAAGAAATATAAACCTAAGAGAACATCCAACAGAAACATTAAGTAACCCTTTTTGAACTCTTTCTCTTTCAATCCACACAGGGGACAGGGTGTGGAGCCAGCTCAGAAGGAGGGTTTAAATTAAAGCATACAGTAATCACGACACCTTCATAAAGGCCTCCCTGCTGGACTCACCCTCAGCTGATGGTGACTAATCCTTGTGCTCTTTGGTGGCTCTTTGACACACATGAAAGCACCCAGCCCCTCCACCATGTCATGGAGGTGGCCTCCCATGACCTTGCTGCCTCACATCCCCAAGGTCAGCATGGATTTCCAATAAAACTCCTCTTCTGAAACCCCAGTCTCCCAGGCACTCATGGAGCTCACATCTGCTCTCCTCTAAAGCGCATTCCTTCAACAGGAACAGACCTCACAGTATCCTCATAAAGGATCCTTAAGCTTTTCCTTACAGGTTTCAAAGATTATATAAAGATCTCCCAAACACTCACACCTTGTTCCTGGAGAATTACATGCTGTGCCTGTCACTGAGTAAGATAAAGTCATAAGCAATTGCAAAAAGAAGATGCCAGTTTGGTATTGCCCTCTGTTAAATTGCTTAACACTAATCCGAGTTTTTCACAAGACTGCTCTCAGGTATATGCCTGGAACATTTGATATGTGGATTTAATCTCCATCATCACAGATTCAGTGGCTCTTGAAGAAATAATACACTTCTCCATGACGTAGTTGGCCCAGAGATCCTTAAGATAATATGAAATGAATAGGAAGCCATGCATTTTCTAGGTCTGCTGCTGCAATGTGATACCTCATCAGATCTACTGAGAGGCTATTAGTACTTTTATGACCAGGTTTTGATGACAGTTGGATATGTCACTGTGCCCTAGAGACACTTCAGTGACCTCAAAGTGAATTCTGGGATATCTGAAATGGTGGTTCATTGTATTTTGTCTTGTTCCAGTTCTGTAGGGAACAGCCCAGGAATCCTAGCCCATGCCTGAATTGCACCATTCCATAAGCAACCCCATTTAAACAGTAATGACATATGAAAAATCAGCCTGAAAAGACCCCAGCATTAAAATTATTGAGTCTCTGGACTCTATAAAGAGAATTAAATTTAATTCCTCTGCTTCTGTAACATGTTCCAGATATAGAGAAATTGAGAGGTCTTTTTTTTTTTAGAATTCAGCTTTGAAACCTAGTTGATGCCTCAGCAGAATCACTGCCCTGCATCCCACGCCTGCTCACATCGAGACTTCAACACCACATCTCAAGGACAAAAAAGGGGATTTCCACAGGGACTTGTGATGTAACAGGATACAAGTTGCTGCTTGTCTTTATGACGAGCTGGTGAGATACTGGAATCTTCACTCCATGTAAGTGGAACTTAAATTATTTATAGATGAGCTACTTCAACCAACAAGTTTTGTGAGACGTGAGGGAATTCTAGATTTCACCACATTTCCCAGCCGCAGATAAAAACAATCTGGAAAAAGATTTTCTGACGACTTTGTGGTGATTTTGAACTGTAGTTTCTTCCCCATGCACCAGCTTGGTGTCTCTCACAGGTCAGAACATGGATCTTGTTACTTACATCAACTTTCATTCATGATGAGAAAGCCTTTATCTCTTCTCTGACCCAGACTCCTCCAACACCTGAGCTTTTAAAGCAAACAGCAAAACTGGATTTTTATGACCTTTAAACTTCAAGAATAATTTTTTCAAAAAACATGTAGCAATAGTTCTATTTTTATTCCAGTCATTGATGATGACTATGTTTTGCGATGTTTTATTTCTGTTTTTAAGACCATCAGAAGGATACTGCTTGAGACAATTCATGTATCTGCTGCAGTGATATTTTTGTACTTTGTTTTTAAGATAAATAGATAGGGGTAAGCTGAACTCTACAGAGTAAAAAAAACCAGCTTGTGAAAACACTTGCTAAGGATGCTGTTTATCAGTTGCTGCAGAACCACAACAGAACATGGCTTAGTAATATATACTCTATAATGCTAATCAATAAAGTAATTGAAATATTTAAGGCATTTCTTTCATGTTTTTTTCTTCATGAGAAATGAGTATTAGACATTAAACACATTCTTTCAAAACACTTGAGAGTTGCAGGGTTTTTTTCAAAACGATGCAAAGCCCTTATCCCTCTCCTGTCTTATCTCAGCCCCTTTGTGTGTCCCAGGGTTCTTAGAGCATGGTCCACTTAGAAGCCATTAGTCACCTATTGGCATATTTAGGAGTCTGATAGCTTTGAAGATCTGATCCTTGTGAGCACAAAGTGTTTGGTCACATCGGGTGCACACAACACCAGATTGCTTGGCAGCACAAACACAGAGTGACAGAAGGACACGGACGCAATCACCCGTCCTTGCTGCTGAACCGGCCACGGAGCTCGATGCCATGGTGAGTCTGACTAAACTCAGAGTGGGGCACACTGACCCCCAAGATGGCAAAACACCCACCCTGGGTGCCTGTCTCTCCAGGACCATCCTCCACATGCAGGCAAGATGCTTGTGGAAGGCTTCTTTAGGACAACACTTTCTCTCCTAAGTCAGCTCGTGGCCCGGAAAAGTACTGAGCCACTGCCCACTCACTGCAATGTTTGTTCCTCAGCAGATTCCAAGTGCTGTTTTAAGGCTGCACGTCATAACAGCAGGAACTCTCCTCTGACAGTGTCTCTGCAAGTCTCCCTTGAAACCTGGTGATGGTGACAGATGCCAAACCCCGCCACAAAGAAATGGCTGTATGTGCTGTTCATCCCCTGTCAGCAGAGGGCATGACAAGGGAGAGAGCTGACTAAGAGACAAATAGGATGGTCTGGAGGCTTTGCTTACTTGAGATTCTTCAGGTCCATCTCTATCTTCTGCCTTCTCACCCTTCTCCACCAACAGGACATTTCTCCATCATCAGCAACCTGTCATAACAATGAAAGAGAGAGAGAGAGAGAGGCCATTGTGGGTCTGGCTTCCCAGCTGGTATTATTTGCCTTCCAGGCAGACAGGGAGTTTGCTCTGGGATCGGGGTCAGTAGTGTCATTTTTCTCCCTCACCGTTTGACAAACCTTCTGCATGCTACACACAGGTATCTCTTCAAACATCTCCTGAGCAGCAGGGGAACAGCAATGAGAGGTGCTCTCAGCCAGCTGGAAACAAGGCAGATGGCTTCCCCTTCAGAGCTTCAGCTCCACCATCAGCTCCAGATTTACAAAACACTTGGACAGCAGGAGCTGTCTGATGGATGAGGGAACCAAGACAGGCCCAGACCAGTGACTGGTAAAACTTGTTTTCTTGCCTGATTTTCTTCCTGATCATCTCTGTCCTTTCTGCCATTTCTCTTCACATCCAACTCTACTGCCCTTTGCGATACTCATCTCCCAGGTCAGCAATTCTTTGCTCCTCCCCTTTTTTCTCACTTTCACCATCGCCTTTTCAGAGCTGCAACAGGAATGAAAGCAGGGGAACAATGTAAGATTTTGAAGTCTACTGTCAGAAACAAGATACCAACACACGCTCTTGGCTACAAATGAATCTCATCCACAGCAGTCCCTAAATCCAGGCTCCTGCATCACTTTGTCCTCCTAAAATATTCATGCTCTCCCATAAAAGTCATCCCCAGTGCTTTTACCTCCCCAGAGCCCCAGCTTTGCCCGCAGCCGGATGAGATTTCGCAGCCGGGCACTAGGTGGCAAAACATCCCGAGAACGGGAATTTCCCACCCCGGCTCCTTCGGCAGGGGCTGTGGGAGCTTTGGAGGGTGCTTCAAACGCAGCTGAATATGCAGAAATCGCAAATCTAAACGCACAGAGGCCAAGAGAGAGAGGAGTTGATTTGTATTCCCGACCTACCTTCGGGCAGAAGGGTTTGTGTACGAGCGTCTGAAGCTGTTTCCTTCGCCGCAGCTCTCCCGCTGACAGCGGCCCCGGTGAGAGCAGAGCCGTACCCATTTGCAGAGAAGCGCTTGCGACACGTTCCTTGAGACAGGCACGGGTCAAGGGAACGTGCAGCACGTGGCCCGTGGATGTCTGCCCAAATCCTGCTGCTGTGGCACTACCACCTCTGTCTATAGGTCACCCCATCCCTGGACTGTGGGTGGCAGGACCACTGTGAAGGAGAGGACAGAGCCATCACAGCCTCCCAGATCTTTCTCCCTCACCCTAAAGAACCCCCCCCCAGTCCCATAGATGCAGCCTGACCCTGCAGGGTTTAGCTCATGGAGAGATTCCTGCTGTTCTTTGTTACATATGCAGAGGGGTCACCTGAACCACACTCCAAGTCTTACCTCCAAACACACCTCCTGACCAGGCTTGGGCAGATCTCTTGGTGGGAATCACCTCTCCCCTTCAGAGCCAGAGCCTTTCCTTAGTCTGTAAAAGCAGATACAGAAGATATAGGGCCATGCAAGTGACAGACCCCAATACTTAACTATTAGGTACTTGTGCCAAGAGGCTGAACTCTCCTCTTTCCCCCAGGGCCTGTGTCCTTCACTTACCAGTGTAATTACCATGTTCTGCCCTGTCCCTACTATATCATTCACTGTTTTGGCCAGCTGCAGGGTCCAGAGCAGGTGACTGAAAGCCACTTGTCCAAAGAAGAGCCTGGCCCTCAGGTCCTTACTCTCGTGATTCCCTGCTGGCAAGAGCCATGTTTTATTCCATAGTAATCAGCCCCTTGATGGGACTCAGGGACTGAGCAGCCTCAGCTGCAAAGTGGTGTCAGTCATTTCTGCCTTCCCTGCCAAAAGCTCTCCTTCCTCAGCTATAAAAACTCACACACCGGACTTTGTTGGGAGGTGGGAGCTGGAATGAACCCACAGATACTTGACCTCACAAGCTGCTTTTTCCTCCTCTTGTAGATCTCAGGATGTGAAATTCTCCCACAGACCTCTCCTGACTCTGCACTTCCACAGCCCCTTCCCTCAAAGGCTCCACAGCAGTTTTAAGTGCAGATTGTGCAGATCACAGAGGTAATACTGGCTCAAATGGGTGACACTTGACAGGGTCCAGCTCTCCAGCTCTGGGTGCTCTGCACTGCTGGTAGCATCTATGGATGAAGACATCTCTGCTGCCTCACTCCAAGGAAGCTGGACTGGAAAAAACTTCATCTGAGACCCCCATCAAGAAGGAGATGGGAGGGACTCGGGGGCACGTGGTGCCTGTAGCTGTATCAGAGCAGGAGGCTCTCGGGTGGGCACCCTCAACCTGCATCACATGAGTCTGGTGGAGCAGTTTAATCCTGCATGAAGGTACCAGAAAGGGATGTTATGTCAGCTCAACAGCCTGGCAAACAGAGGGGAAAATGTGTTAAAAGCTATGACTTTCTGAGCATGTTCTCTGTCTGGAATCTGCCTGCAAAACAACTCAAATTTCTCAAAGGGATTCATTATTCAAAACTATTTGCTGAGTAATTTCTGTGAGTAATTGCAGGTCTGAACCTTGTCTGCAAACAATTTATTGTGAGCATCTGAGCAGGCAGCTACAACCATGCTCAGGGTCTGGTCTGTGCTCCCTGGTTGTGAGTGGATAACCCCAGAGCTGGGTGGGAAGGGTAAACAAACTTGTTTACAAAATCTTGGGGGAAAAAAAAAAAAAGGAAATTGTATCAGCTTAAAATAAGCTGTTTTCACCATGGTTTCTAGATATAACTGGCTGAAACAGTCTGGCAAAGAGAACTGGGCATTGGAGACCAGCCCTGGGCTGCCACATCCCTGCACGTGGTGTGTGGCTCTGTCCTCCAGCTGCACCCATGTCCCCAAGGCAGCAGCCAAACTGGTCCCCAGGCTGGGAAAGGAGAGGAGCAGGAGATGGGGAAGGAGGAGCTGCCTTGGTCCTTGCAGGGCCCTGAACATCCCGGGAAGAGCTGTCTGCTAGAGGAATGTGTCACAGAACCACTGCCCCTGGAAAATCCCCCCAAGCAGCACTGACAATGCACATACACACTTGGAGAAGGAGCAGAGAGCGACTGGAAGCATTTCCATAATTCAGGGCTCAGAAAGTGCACAGTAGCACTGGGCTGGGTACCAAAGTCATCAGTCAAGCTATGTTTCCTGCTGAAATAATGAAATAACAGATGTCCAATTAACTGGCAAAGCAATATGCAAAGAGAAATATTGCTTGCAGAGACCTGGCATAATGCCCATGGAGTTATAATAAGAATATTTTATTTGTCCGGGCTTTAGATAACCTATTTCTATTCTCTCTCTGGCTGCCTCTGGAGCTCCTGAGAGTATGTTGGTTTCTTGGAATAACTTTTCTTTTCCAGCATCTCTGAAGTCTTCTCCCAATTCCACTAGCTCAAATTGATTTCAAATACTGTTAGATTAAACACAGCCCTAATAGCTGGTGTTATAGATCAGAGTATCTGACGCACTCAGAAGGCAGAGGTTGCAAATCTGAGGCAGTGGTACTTTCCAAAAAGTGCCTGTGTGGGAGCAGGAAGGAGAAGAAGGGCTAACCCACTTCAGCCCTTAAAATAGGCAGAGTTAGAGCAGGAATAGGAAAAGAAAAAAAATCACCCTAGGAAAAAAATTATTTGGCCTGTTTCATACTGCAGTTTCCCAAGTCAAAATAAAACCCAAGGAATTGCCAATAGGACTGGACAGATGTCAACTCACCATCGACCTGCCCAGTAAGTTATTAAAATCCAGAGACTATTGCATGCAGAAAATCTTGTGTACAGTGCCCTGGAGCTCATGCAAGGCACGTACCTCACATCCCTGAAAAGCACAACAGGAAAGGATCCAATGGCAGCACGCTGGCCTATCAAATACACATGATTTAGATTAGGGATAACTAGCATAAACTAAAACCTCTGAACAAGGTGTCCAGCAAAATAAGATTTTTAATGGGTCAGTCCCTCCCTGTGGGCACCACAGCAGTACTGAACTGTTTGCTTAACTTGCCATGTAACCACAGCCCGGGGTCGGGAAGAACTCAACCCGTTTAATTGTTGCAGCCATTAACCTAAAGCATGTTCTCTGCGATTCTCTGTACCTGTTTGGCCCAAGAGCATTTCTGAATCCTTAGAAACAAGTCAGTAGTTGTAACCTCAGCAAAACTGGAGGCATCAAGCAGATAAGTGACTCACTGAAGATCAGAGCAGTGACCCAGTTGCAGAATTAAGAATGGAAAACCTTTCACTGTATCCCGGCTGCATTCCTGGTGCTCTCTGATCTTGGGAAAGGCAACGCAAAGGCAGCTCCAACACACTTACACACAGGAATTTGTTGTAAACTGCTATTGAGACAGCCCAGAAACATGACCTGTCAGTTCTGTTTCCTTCTTCCTTCCTTTTTAATTCTTAATTTTTTTTCTTCTCTTCTTAAATCTTTTATTCATAAATTTCTTTTATTGTTCCTTTTTTCTATCGTGTTCTTAAACTCCTTGTTTTGCAAAATTTCTCTTTATTTGCAGAGAACTTCACTGGAGAAAAGGAGAAGATGCATAATAGAAAGGGAGCCCTTAAAATCACCTGCCAGTTAATCCCTTCGCTGCTGGTGGTTGCCACGTTCGTGGCCTGACAGCAGCCAGGAACGCAAGGGTGGATGGCTGTGCAAACGTGCAAATGTGAGCTTGGGATTTTACTCTGTAAAGTGATGACAGAGCGAGAAGGAAAACACAGGATGCGACTGGAGAGTGGAAGATGTTTCCTCTCCGACAGCACTGTTCTGGGAGCCCAGCAAAGCCCCAGTTCTCACCAGTGGAAGTCTGGTGCAGGTGCAAAAAAGCAATCAAGTAACCAAAAATACAATGAGACAGCCTTTTCCTGCCATTCCTTGACCTCATCCTTTCTCAAACCAAACACTGCTGTTCTTTCAGGGAAGGGGGGGAAAAAATCCCCCGTTGCTTTTGACCAAACAAGAAAAGAAGAAAAACAAATCCCAATCCAGCTCCCGCTATCTGTGGGTGACTGTCTAAACAGGGCTGAGGAGAGCGGTGTCTCAGCACCACGCTGTCAAGCCTTGCAGCTGCAGGCAGTGAGCTGCAGCAGCACAATGGCATCAGAAATGCCCTGCCAGGGTCAGGCAGATCAAGGCAAACACGTGTAGTTTCCCCATTTTTACTTGGAAGGCACCAAATGAGATCCTGGAGGCAAACACATAGTGTCCAGTAACTTCCAGAAAGAAGGATCATTTAGGTTGCAAAAGACCTCCGAGATCATCGAGCCCAACCTTTGATCCAGGAAGATCAGAAGACGAGAGAAAACCCATGTTTGCCTCCAGTGCCTTGCCCACATGTTGGTCCTGCACCAGCATATTAAGTCCATCCTCTGGATTTGGAAGAATTCCTCCTGCTATTGCTCTCCACTCCCACTACAACACAGAAAGACTCTGCTTGTGGACATCCGAGTGGCATCACCATCTCCACAGTGTGGGAACAGGCTTGTCCAAAGCAAACACCAGCAAAAAAAAAAAAACACAACAGAAATAAAGAAAATATCGAGCTCAGAGGTAAGAACAAGGCAGCCAATTGCTAGGTGTTCTCACACTAAATGGCATCACTGCAAGGAGCAAGTCGGAATATTTTAACCAAAATGTTCCAGCAAAGAATCCGTTTCTGGCAACCAAGCTGTATTGGAAATTTCCTTCCAATCAGCATGGCCAGAAAAAAACAGCTAACACTGACAGCATCAAACTAATCTATACTGAAAGCTTTTTCCTGTATATTGGAGGAAAAAACAAAGAAAGAGAGAAAAAATAAAACCAAACCCACCATACCTTCCCCCCTAAAAATCTTGTCCCTAGTTGTCTTTTTATCCTAAAATAATGAGAGCTAAATTTCACTGGCATCTCAATTCCAAAGGCAAACTTTGCAAGCAGGCTGTTTTCTTATTCAAAATAAAATGAAAAGCACTACTCGCAAACCTACAGACTTTCCAAAAGCCAGGAACAGTGTCCAAGCACACTGACCTTTTGCTAAGCTCTAAAAAATGTAATAAATGCAAAGTGCAACAGCATCTGGAACCTACCCCAACATCTTGAATTCACATTCTCACTTGCTGATGAAAGATGCTTTGCATTTTCCTTTAAACAGGTTTGCTCCCAAAAATCATGCTGCAGCCTGGAGCCACGGTTGTGCTGGGGGCCTGATCCCAACCTGACCCAAATTTGGAACATGAAAGGGCCCTCACCACACAGCAGCTTCATCCTGCTACTCTGCCTCTACCTGGTGCTGTGCAGTGGAGGAGAAACATGGTTTGTTGTGACCTTACTAAGGGCTTTTGTTTTCAGGCTGGCTCCCAGCACTCATTTTCCCCAGGAAAATCTGTGTGTATGATGCAAAATCAATACAAGAATTGCCTCAGTTCAGGAATATCTGTGGAATAACACTGAGTTCTACTGCCCACCATATGCTGAACTCTCTCTCCTGTTGCAGCTGGCAGGTCTTCAAAGGAAACCTGATGCTATTTTGAGAATCCAAGAAATCCAGAAAGCTCAGACTTGAGGCATCTAAGCGAGAAGAGGGAAACCCAATAAGATCCCAACTCCATCAATTTGAATCAGGGATTAACTCCCAGCCCCAGATATAACCCCTGGATCCATGCAGTGAAAACTGCACATGCAGCCTTGTCTGGGTTCATTCTTTGGCTGCTGAGGGTGGCTGGAACAGAAACAAAGCAAGTAGGCTCAGGGGTGTACAGGAGATGGATGTCCAGAGCCACTGGTGGAGCCTGACTGTCCCATATCCACAGCATCCTGGTGGTTGCACAGCACAAACATCCCCAGGACACAACAAGGATTTGCTTACAAGAACTGAAGAACAGGGAGGAGCGACCTTCCTAGAAATGACAATCCATTGCAACGTACTAACTGTAATCACAAAAATGATCTGCTGCTTATAGAAAACAAAAGGCCTATATTGCATATATTTCACCCCATCAAAAACATATATGTTTGTTTAAACATTTCAAATGTGTTCACCTGCCCAAGATTGTGGGCTGATTCTGACACCTGACATCACACACATACATTCACACAATAGATGGGACACAAATGGAGGCAATCAAGAAACAAAAATGTAGGTCATCCTGACCTGATGCAAGAACCTTTGTCCAGGAGACCTGCATGCCCAGGCTACTACTGGGTAGCTGTGTCATGCCAAGGTGGGTCCCCACTGTGCACAGCAACACCCAGCGCTCAGGAAATGCTTATATACACTCAGTTCACTGATTTCCCATTAGCTAAAGGTCACTGAAGACTTTGTAAAAAGCTTTATACTCTCAGCATGATCATTCTAGGTGACAAATACTTCTGATTTACCCGAGACACAAAATACACAGAGTCAGGAATCAATAAGGCACGCAAAGGTTGAGAGAAAAACTGGAGACAGACAGAGGTGCCCAAAAACATGTGAAAGGTCATTGGCACCATCTCTCCTGCATCACTTCCACCCCCCATGGACATTGTCCTGCTTGCAGAGACTGACAGCTAGAGAAGCTGCAAGCCTTCCACTCACAGCACAGGCAAGCAGCACCTTAGCCCACTGCTCTTTTTAGTCTGCTTCTCAACAACTGTTTGGTACAAGTCTACAGCTTCCACCACCGTTTATCTATTTCAGATAATCTGCCCCCACATGGTGTAATAAAACCCCCAGGATTTTGCCCACTGCATTCTGATAACCGTTTGCCACTTAATTATTCATTTCTTTCTCTTCTCCTCTACTTTGGGCCCTCCTTCCTCCCTGGAAAAGCAGATAGGGAAGGTCTCCATGCTGCAGCAGATGGCACCTGGTTTCTCAGCAGCCCCTCTCACTCAGCATTTACCCACTTTGTTTGTAGATGCCCTCCACTCCCTTTTCATCCTTCAGAAACACATCCCCAGCCCTGCTCCACTCCCTTCTGACCACTCTTTTGGCTACCACTGCCTTTTTGACACATCTTCTTGGCTCTTCTCTGTCCCCTGCACTCCTCCTATGTTTTCCACAGAGACCTGTGCAGGGTCCAAACAAAACAAGAGTCAATCCCAATGGCATTTTCTTCCATCCATTTTGAATTCCTGCAACGACAGAGAAATAAACACTGAAACTGCAGCTTCTCCGCCACAAAATGTGGTTTTGCCAAAGCTGTGTGTGATCCATCTGCCTGGGGGACAAAACATGGAATTTGTGAAGGCACTGCCTGGTGGGTCAGAAAAAGTCTCCCTCATTTGCTTAGCACATGGTTTGGGCAAGGCTGGGAGTACTTTGATACTGGCACAGTTTGCTGATGAGAATCTGAGACAAAATTACAAACCCTTTCATTAGGTGAAAAGCACCAGCCCCACTAATGCTCACTGGCATCTTAGCTGGCTGAGCACACTCTGCTCAAGGATGCCCAGCATTTCCCAAGATAAAGAAAGACATTTTGTTCGGAGTGATGGTACACTGTGCCTCCCTCTCATCCCGAGCTGCCTGGAAGCCAGCCAGGGACAGAGCAGGATGGTGAGCTGTGACCTCTGCATTTCTGTAGCAGAGTTTTGCCCATGGACCCACACAAGCCCCTGAGCTCTCCAAAGCGTACACACTTCTTGAATCAACACAGTTTTCATGCCAACGGCTTCCAGACCAACCTCATGGTAAGAAATGTCTGGATTGAGGCATTTCTTCATGGCTTTCACTGCCGAATGCTGCAGTTCTGTATCCCAACATTCCCACTGAAGTCACTGCTCCTCCTGGAGACCTCCAAACCTCCTGTGGACACAGCTCACAGTGAGAAGCCCTCCAGAAAACAGGGATCTTCCCCTCCCCCTTTATGGGGGACAAAGAGAAGACAGCTTGAGTAGCCCACCAAAGGGCTCAGAGCAAACAATTAGCATCACTGATAATTAAATACATGCTCCTCAGCTCTGCCTTGTGTTTTGAGGAGGAGAACATGGTCCGTTACATGAGTTCCTGGGTTTGTAACATCATGCACATCAGCCCCTGCAAGGGAAACTCCTGCCACCCTCCATCCCTCCACTGCCTGAGGGTCATCATCTCTCTCCAGATGCAATGGACCAGGTCCAAACCCACAGCCCACACGGCAAGGACACCAACACCTGAAAAGCCAGAAATAAAAAGCAAGTCTTAAGGTATAAATGGTGAGCCCCACTTACTTGCCCCACTTCCCCTATGGGGCAGTCTGTTAAAATTACTGCACCATTCTCCATCAGCACCCATGGTGTGACTCCCAGGTGTGTCCTGTGAAGGACTAAGAGTTGGACTCGATGATTCTTGTGGTGGTCCCTTTCAACTCATGATATTCTATGATTCTATAGGATATGTTTTAAATCCCCTCTTTCCGTGAGGTTTTCCAGAGCCTTTGGCAGCAATTACTTTTCCAGTTTCAGACAGCCTCACCTGCAGCACAGGTTGCACAATAAAAGCTCCTGCTGAGCACAGGAACTGCACTGTGGGCTTGGGTTGTGCTTTGCTCATCGTCTCGCAGGGCATCGGTGACAGGAATTACTGCTGACAGCGGGTGTAAGAGACAGACTCCTGCTGCCGCAGGAGCCTGGCCGGGGGCAGCGGCAGCGGAGTCTGTCAGAGCCCAGGAGTACAAAATGGGTTTCAGATGGGCCGCTGCGGAGCGGCTCCCACAGCGCCTCGTACAGACACAGCAGCGAGAGGCTCGGCCAGACCCGCCGCCCTGCCGAGCATCGCTCCCGTCCCGGCACGGGGCTCTGCAGCATGCCCCTCATCCCAGCACGGGGATCTCCGGCATCCCCCCCATCCCAGCACGGGGCTCTGCAGCATGCCCCTCATCCCAGCACGGGGCCCTCCGGCATCCCCCCCATCCCAGCACGGGGCTCTCCTGCGTCGCTCTCGCCTGGGAATGCGGTTCTCCCGCATCGCTCCCATCCCAGCGCGGGGCTCTCCAACATCGCTCCCGGCATGCCATGGCACTCTCCCACAGCTCCCAAGCCAAATGTCCCAGGTCCTGCAAGGACAAACCTCAGCCTGCACAGCCCGAGCTAGATCCCCGATCAGATTGAACCAAGGATAGAGGAGAAGAGCTGCATTATGCCAGCTCCAGACCCAGTGCCGCCCACCCTCCCCATCCCTTCCCCAAACAGCCAGGTACCAATGGCTTTATTAAATTCTGCTTTATTTTTCCCTGCTGCCCTTGCCTAGAGGGCTTACAAGCAAGACCAACATGGGCAAGCCCTTAAATTCAAGCAACACGACTTGCTTATATGCCATCACACCCCACACCCTCCCTGGCACCGTTCTGCACCACAGCCCTGCAGTGCCCTGCCAAGTCACCGGTTTTCCCCCGTGGCCGCTGCAAAGGTCCAGCTTGTGTAAGAAGGAACAAACTGGCTTTTCTTCACCACCCTTTCAATGCTGCCATTCATCCCCTGCCCTCCATCCTCCCAGTGCCACCTTGAAGGATGCAAAACACACAGCCAAAGCACTTCATTTCATGTTATCCCAGGGCAAATGTTGTCCATGGGTGATGGGTCTACAATTTTGTCCCCATTAAGCACAAGTGAATTAAAGGGTTAAGGCAAAAAATACAGAGATGCAAAGGTACCCATGTGTTAAGGACACTCCTACCCTGGCAAAGTCATGTCACTGCTCAAAAAGCAAAGAGTTCTGAGACTTGACAGCCCCTTCCTGGAGGATGCAGGGGCTGCAAAGCCAGGTCACATGAATCCCACTGTACCAGTGAATCCGGCATCTGACAGCGAGGGATGGAATCCGTTCAGTGGTTGTGTAAAGACTTTGGCTCCGATGCTGAGCAAGCACTAAAGCTGGTTTTAGCTCTACCCAGCTGGAAACATCTTGGTCAAACCCCAGGTTATTTTTGCATCTGCACATCAGTTCTGCCTGGTTAGAGACTCCGTGCTGACTTTGGCCAAGTGGTCAACCCCAGGGAAAAGCAAGCCAGGAGGGGAACAGGACACAGCTTTGCAGGCTGAGCATGAAATGACAAAGCCAGGTTTATTCAGACACAAATAGGCAGCTTCAAAGCATTTTTCCACCCCTCATAAAATCAATACTAGTATCATAACCATCTACACTCCAAGATTTTTAGCCCTCTTCTGACTTCAGGCCAGCACGGATGCATTCTGCCTGCCATTATTTGTCAAATACCAAATTCCAACTCCTCTAGGAAACCAGGGGGGAAGGAAGCATGGCTGGTTGAACTCTTTGTCCTTCTCCCCCCCCCCCGTACACACTTTCACATCATGAGAACAGAGCAAGAAACCCACAAAAAATGCACATTCCCAAAGCCAGAGGCTACATCCCAGTTCTGGCAACCCAGTGGTCTCACCACAAAGCTCAGCACAGCCTGGATCCCCTTTGACTTCTTAACAATACATTCACAGTGGTGGCAGGGTGGGGAAGGAGGGCTTCAAAAGGAAGGAGCAGCAAGGAACAAGCTATTTTGAATCCAGAAGCCAACCACTGCAAGATGCACACTCCCCATCCGAGCTTTACTGCTCCTCCCGGGCAAGTGCTTTGAAGCGTGGCAATGGAAAACGAGGGAAGAGCCAACAGCACCCGGCACGCTGGATGGATACGAGTCTGCAAACACTAAAATGTCTAAGATGTCAGTAAAGGCTGGGCTTGGTGGGGTGAAAGAGGGAAAGCAGAGAAGACAGAGCCCTCAGTACACCATCCGTACATTCTCCTGACTGCAGCTTCCAGGGAGGCTGATGAAGCCATTGGGATGCAGGCAGCCTGCAGGCAGCCTCACACATTTGGACTTCAGCATGATGCTGGGTGGTATTAGCACATAAATCTGGAATTTACCCACTTTATCCAGCTTTGGATGGGGAGAGAGAAGGCAGCGTTCAAAGGTGTCCACAGTTTCCTCTCTCTAGCCAGCGTCAGCAAAGGAAAGGAGGTTTTTTACTTCTACTGCTGTTAAATCACAAAGCAGCCACGTGGAGATGATAGACTCCCACATCACATGCACCAGCTGCTGGGCAGGATTTGCAGCCATTTTGCACCTTTTCTGCCAATTTCACAACTGGGACCTTGCTGCCAAAAATGATGGTAACACTCTGCAGCCCATTCCTCCCCTGCCCTGGATGACCGACAGCCAGGCCTTGAAAAGATGCTCCTGGGCTCTTGCCTGGGACGAGCCATGGCCATGAATCACAGGACAACTGTGGCTGAGGAGGCAGCAGCTGGTTTGCAGTGTCACCAGGGTACAGCAGCCAAGCCCTGGTCAGAGGGGCAGGAAGAGGCAGGACCAGATGAAGAGGTGCAGGGGAAGCAGCTGGGAGGAAGTTTGCGCAGCATCTGCGCCACGGTCCCAGCCACCCACGTCTACTCATACTAAACATCAATTACATGGAAATTAAAAGAGGAAAAAATAAACACTCTGAAAAGACAAGAGATGAAAACATCCACGCTTTATCTTTGAAGAGTGAGATGAACCCACCCTGAAGAAATGTAAATGTAGCAGGAGTCAAGACACTCCTGGGATTACTCATTACAGGAGACGAGATTCTCTACATCTTTCTGTTTTGCAGCAATTAGCTGGTAACTGGGAAAAAAATTGAATAGATCAACACTTTTCTATTATTAGTTTTAAATAATGACTCAGAAACAGGCACTTCCTTTTTTCCCAAACTGTGAGGAGCTAGGCACCAAGACCCTGATAATGGCTTCAGGCTCATTTAAACTGCAAATGTCTCTGCAGAAATTACAGGAGAGCAGCGTGAATACAATGAGAAACAAACCCTTTGTTTCAAGTGGAACTACTAGCAATTACCTTTCATTTACAGGTTAAAAAGCTTGATGCAGCATATTTGTTAGGAAAAGCATGCAGTGCCAAAAAGATGTATGTGTACAGAAATTGGGGAAGCAAGGAGAGACAAAAAAAGTCATGCCTGCTGATGGCCTTGGAGAGGAACTGAGTAAAAGGCCAATATAAAGAAGTCTGCCCAAAACACAGGGCTGCCTCCCAAGGCCTGACCATGGACCTTAATCACCAATACCATCCACAGTGCAGGGAAATAATTAAGCATTTCAGCTCTGAAAGAGTTGCCTGCCTAATGTGCTAAGCAGACAGTTTTTGCAGAGCAATTCAGAAAGAAAAAGAGAAGCAGATTCAGCTGATGAGACACAAAAAGTCTCTCTGAAGGCATTAATTTCCTTTGGGAAGCAGCCCACATGCTCCTGGCACAGTGGGAACCATCACTCCTGCAGCAGGTCCCAGCAAGGCAGATGATCAAATCTGCACCAGTCACTTGGAATCAGCAGAAAGGCGGTGGATGAGGATGCAGTGTCACGAGCGGGAGCTGGCACGCTGAAAACAAACGAGCTTGGAGTTCACCTTGACATCTGCTTATTGAAAGAAACCTTTTGGATCTTCTTCCAGGGATAAGCATCTGCATCCCTGCCACGTTCCCTTAAAGCGTGCACAGGAATGAGGACACAGCAGAGCTCTTGAGGGATCTGCAGTGCACACAGCAGTGACCAGGACAGCTGGGCCATCCAAGAGCACACTCTGCCCCTCCTGGCTGGTCACAACCCCCAAAAACGTCAGGCACCATCCTGCAACAGGACATGTCAAGGGAGATGCTCCACACTAGCAAGGTATACAAGGGCTGAACCTCAGCTTTTTGGAGAGTAGAGTCCCACACTGCTTTCCCAAAAGCTGAGGCAGTGCAGAGGTGCTGTGTTGGCCACCTGCACGTCCCAAAGCACCTCACAGGCTTGGTGTCACTGCTCCCAGCGCTATTTCCTTCCTGTGACCCTGGCATCAGGCTCACCAGCTGTGAGCAGCACACGTCACCGGAGCCCTGGCGCTCTTCCAGGACTGTTTGGCAGAGTCAGGCACTGACCCATCCCATCTGCCTTGAGCCAGCTCGGAGCCGACCACCAGCAGACCTGGCTGGTGAAGGCACCACCGACATCCCAGCTTCCAGAGAGACCTGAGTGCTCTGCAGACCTCAGACCTCCAAAACAGCAGCCCTGAGACAACACACAGAGGCAGGTGCATAATTTCTTGGGGTTTTCTTTTACTGTTTTTTTTTTTTTATTCCTTCCCTTCCTTTGCCACGACACACGCTTTGTATTAAATATCTTAAATATATTAATTTTTAAAAAGTATTAATAAAAAGCTACTGAAGGACACAGTTGGCAGAGTGACCAAGGGCAGCGACCCATTGCAAAATATGGGGACATTTTAAAAAACAGAAAACCAATGATAACCAAAAAAATGGCATTTTTTGCATATGCACAGCTGACTGGAATACCCTGGATTCTGACATTATTGCAAAAATGGAAGGGGAAGCAGTAGAAAAAATATATTCCATTGTACCAACCTGTATGGGGAAGGGAGTTAAGAGCAAAAATGAGGAGGCTTTAAACATTTTTGGTATTTCAGATGTTCCCTCCCACACCCACTGCCCAATCACTTTTAGTCTTTAAGCAAGTTTTCTGGCTTGGGGTAGCCAAAGAGTACAAAATCTGCTTCGTAAAGCTTGTAGAGCTGCTGCCTCCAAGCCAGTGGGATTTTGGCAAACCAGTTATCTTCCCAGCTGCTGGCAGTCCTGTTCCTGTAGCTGGGTGGGAAGCGAAGCAGCCTGTCCACTTTGAGGAGCTGCAATAAATAAGCAGCATCCTCATCCAGCGTCTCCAGCTTTCCAATGAAATCATAGTCTATCTGGCACGGGTGGCACAGGCGGTAAATCTGCCTCCAGTGCTCATTGAAGGGGGTCATCTTCTCTGTCCTGGGATCCAGTAAGTACTGGATGAAGTCAGAAAAGGAGACTTTGAGGCCTGCCCCGAAGGCCTCGCTAACGGAGGTGGGGAGGTTGGTGTGGTTGGAGTAGAGCTTTAACATGGGGATGGCGAAACGCCGGTAGAACTCCTCGTTCTCCAGCTCAAATTTGCTGCGGAAGGCGGAGATGAGGCGGACAAAAGGGTCCCGCACAAAGAGGAACTTGGTGTATTTCTTCAGCTTGATCTTCATGAGGTGACGGGAGAACTTCCCGTAGCGGCGCCAGAATTTGTTGAACGTCAGGTGGGTGCTGGTGTTGTGGACGTGTTCCCGGGGGATGTCCAGAGGGTTCCGGTACGGGACGCCCTGGTCCAGGAGGCTCTCACTGAGCACAATCATCACTCGTTTCCAGTTGGTGCAGGCCACCTTGGGCACGTAGCAGTAGATGATGCCGTGGCGGTCATCCACGATCAGGTGGTTGAGCTCGTAGTTTGGGATGTCATCAAAGGAGCGCTCCTTGGTGGGAAAGGTGAAGCTGGAATTGGCACAAAACTCCCGCAGCGTTCTCTGCCTCTCCACCTGCAGCTTCTCTTGGTCCAGGCTGTTCCTGTCCTTGTGTGTAGACCAGTCATAGCCCCGCACCTTCTCCTCCAAATTACTCACCACGGGCTTGTTGGAGCCCTGGACAAGGAGCTGCTCTGTCTTTCGGGGGGTAGAGTTGTTCTGTCTCAGGCTCGAACTAAGAAGCTTTGCCAAAAATTCATCTACATCTGGCAAGGCTTCCCAGTCTTCACCTGTCGTGATACCAGGGATGGCTCCTGGGGAACGAGGCCTGGAGAAGGACGTGTGCAGGTAGAAGTGAGCTGTCCCCACGTTGTCCCAGTACACAATGATCAGGAGGATCATGAAGATGGAGACCAGCACCACAGAGAGACGGAGGAGCCGTGCTTTGGTCATCCTGACACCCACTGTGGTAGCTGACTTTCACCTGGATTCACCTCTGACTCACAGAGTGAGGCTTAGGATCCAGCATGGTGCTGCAGAGCAGGATCCTGGAAAGGTATGAGAAAAAAAAAAAGTCAGTAGAGCCCTTAATCCCTCTGGTTTAGAGAGAATGACCTGGTACAATCAAGACTTGTTGTGGGGCCAGCCATGCCCATTTTCACACAGGGAGAACTCTGAGAGTACCTAGAGAGACCCTGTGGAGAAGAGCTGACTGGCCAAAAGGAGGCACAATGTGTTGCAATTTTATCAGTTTCATAGCAATTGTGGCTTTTTATCAATCTCAAGCTTCTGGAATCACATGATTTCAAGAAAAGCTCTGTTTTAATTTAAAAAGATAAGTAAAATACAATGATTTCAGGCCTAGAGCTCACAGAAGCAAGTTTGAGAGTATTAAAATATATATGACCGTATACAGGAAGTATGCAGAGCCAGCCACCCCCTTGAATTTTACACATATCTAACACACAAGAAAAAAGAAGGCTTAATCCATGATTTTAAATTGTGATATCACAATGTGGTCTCATCTCCCCGTGAAGGTGCTCTGTGCTGAAAACAAATTCTTTATTGGAGTTACAAACACAGGGCTGAAGATGCCACTGCCTCAGTGCCTAAAGCAAGTCCCTGCTGAGAGAACATCACTGACCTGAACACACCATCTTATCAACTCTGTGTAGATAAGTGTGAAGGCACCCAGTAGATGTTCCCTCCACAGCCTTTCTTGATAGCTACTTCATTTTGTCAGGAACAGAGATTACACAAAGAGTTTTCTTACAAAAACCCCCAAAGGGACACAGCCCTGATAAGAGCCACTCATCAATAAAAATCTAAAGGAGTAATTACTTTTAACTGAATGATTTCTGAGATTAAGGATGCTCTGGTAAATCTGCGTTCGTGTTCAGACACTTGACTCGTAACCTCTTTTCCTCATTTAATGTAATTTATATTTCTATCACACTCATCACTAAACTCTTGATCACCAAAGACAGGCATGAAATCACTGTTATAAGGGCACCTCAGATCATCTGTTCTAGAGGGTGCAGCAGGTAGGCTCCATGCAGAGGCAGGCTGGCAAACCAGCCTTGTTCTCTCCCTCAGCCATCAAGGAGCCGGTGCCTCCAGCCAGGGAAGAACAACATAGCAAAGTGAGGAGCTAAAAGTAATCACTCCAATGTCCTCCTCCCCTCCAAGCACAGTCCAGGCCCTGATTGTAAACACAGAACAGCACCTACAGATAGAAAACAAGAACTACCCTTTCTGCAGCAATCCCAAATCTCTCCAATGACTTCAGAACAAACCCTGCAAACAGCAGCTCTGAAAAACAAAGCCACTTCAGGGCAAGCTGCCCTGAAAAACTTTTCAAAATGAAGGCTGGGTCTCTCTCCCAAAACACAGAGGTTGCTCCCCAGCCAATTCACATCACCCTTAAACAGCACCAACCCCACCCTGCAGAGAGATACAGAAGAATCCGAGTTCAGATATGAGGAAGTGCTGAGCTCTGTCGTTCCCAAGGAAAAGGTGCTCAGCACAGCCTTGCAGCAAATAACCTGGTAAGGAGCCCCCTTCATGGCTGTGCTTTTGTCTCAGGGGTGCCAGATTTTAACAACCAAACTCCAGGTTTGAAATATTAGACAAGAATTTAGTTACAAACAGGAACAATACCAGATATTGTTACATGTTGAAGCATTAGGTCAGCTTGTCCCAAAAGGCAGAAAACACAGATCTGAAGGCTTAGGGTTTCTCCACCCTGGTGTATTTATTTACAGTCTGGAACAAGGGAGAGCCAGAATTTCAGCAGAGCTGTGGCCTAACACATAGCTCTGCACTGCAACACCAAAAAGTACCTTTCCTGGAGCCAGGCTCTTATTCTGCCTGTGAAGAGGAGCTGGAGGAACTGCAGACATAACGTTTTACAGTCTGCAGAGCAAGAAGCAGGTATTACTCAGCAGTAATTCTCTACGTTTAGCTAGTCAAGATTGAGGATGGAGCAGACCTAAGAAGAAACACCCAGAGAGATGAGCATGGAGCTAAAGAAGGGCCAAATTACATATGTGCGTCAGCACTTCAAGCCAAGCATCTCTATCCAGCAGGAGAAGATAATGGAGGGACGCTGCCAAGCCTCCTGCTTGGCACACTCCTGGGTTTGTGTTTTGCCCAAATCTGTTCTTGCTTTTGAGCCCGTTTAGCTGCTCAGGGCAGGGACTGTTTCCCACTCTGGATGAATAGGGTGCCCACTGCGCACATAATCCCAGCACGCTGCGTTTCCAACACTGCTTGAGACCTCTGGGCTGGCTGGAATGCAGCAAGCCTGGAAAGCTGCACGGAGCATCCTTTTCTGCTATCCCCATACCCAGCAGGTTCCACAGCCCCGGGCAGCACAGCAGCCTGCTGACATTCCTGCAAAGCTGTCCCAGCCCAGGCGTGGACAGATCGCCCTCTCGGCAGCAGTGACAGGAGCAAACGGGACACTGTGTGTGGCACACACATTCCTGGGGCAAAGGGAAGGAGGGCTCTTCCTCAAAGCCACCATCGCAATGCAGCTTTACTGAGAGCACCCCAAGGGCTCCAGCCTGCTTTCCAGGACATGCACACAGGCCTGCCAGAGAGTTTGGCTTTTCCAAGACACACAGCAGTGAGCAGCAAAGGGCTCCACTTCCATTAACTCTACCAGTGCCAGAGAGGAGCCCTGGAAAAGAGCTGTAAGACAGCTTAATTCCTCCTCAGGAGGAAAACACTGCAGAAAACAGAGTTACTCTATTGATTACGATACATCCTCTTCCTGAGCACTTCACAAAGGATGCCAAACTAAAAGGACAAATTACAGGTCTCTGTGCACATAAGAGGGAACATGTCTCTGTCTTCCCCTTGCCAGAATCAAAAGGAGAAGTCTCCAGAAAGGGCCAAGAATTTACATTCAAGTTCAACCCAAAGTCACCAGCCAACAGGAACGTGCACCCGGATCCACACAAAGCTGCCTCTGTGACAGGACGCTGGCAAATTGGGAAGTGGACCAAGTGCTATAATCATCCTACAGAGTCCCCTGAGCAGCCAGCCCGTGACCAGCTCCAACCTGAACCTGGCCTGGCTATGAACCAAGGAGTCTTCTCCTGAGCCCAAGTCAAACACTGAGGTCTGAGGTCACTGTTCCCATTCTCTCCTATCAAACAATCACCTCTCAAACTTTCATTTAACACCAGAAAGGAGGGATGTGTCCCCAGCACTCCTATTGCAAAAGCTATTGCAGATGCAACTCCTCGGGGATTTGGAAACCTTATTTCCACTTCACAGCCCGATTGTAACTGTTTATTCTCAGGGTAGATAACAGCTTAAGTAATTTGTGTCTCCTTTTTCCTCTCTTCTTGCCTTTGTGCAAGGACTACATTCTTTCACAGCCTCACCGCAAAAGGAAGTAACTCCATCTCACTAGCAAGAGCAGTAAGGCCTACAGAAAATAAAGCAGGTTACACAAAGCCATGCACCAGAGACAAGGGGCAATAACCCCTCTCTGTGAACAGGCATGGTTTTGAAATGAGTGTGCCTCCAAAGGCTTGGGTGCAGGTCTCATCTCTTTGTATTTCCCCAGGCTTGTCCCTCTCCCACAGCTTCCCCCCAGGGAAGCACATGGCACAGGTCAGGCACTAAGTACCAGCTCACCTCCTCCAGCACCCACTCGTTCTAGCAGGTGAAGATAAGGGATTTCAGGTAGCTTGCTTGGGCTTTACCTCCTTCTGAAGACAGAAAGAAGTGGAATAAGAACTTTTAAAAACATACAACCTCCCTCAAAAAAATTCAAATGGATATTTTCCCTTGGAGCGCCTGCATTTACCAGCATTCACTGGACCCGTGCAGCCTTCTGTACCCACATACCATTGCACACACCTGGCACCAGTTGCACTTAGGGAATCACCAGCCTCTAGAGACATGGAACCAAGTTAATCTCCTAAAGGTGCAGGAGAACAAGCTACCACCAGCCAAAGCAGACAGACTATACCAAGAAGCAAATTTCATATGCTTGGCCATCACTCACCTCATTGCTTCTCCCCAGTTTCCCAAAAGTCTAGCACTTTTTGCAGAGCAGGGTGGTTTTAACCCATGGTTACATTAGTATTACTGCACAGCATAAGCAAAAAATAGGAATTGCATTGCATGTTTCACTCCAGCTTAGCACATATACCCCGGACCCTGAACATTCTAACCTACAGTCATGGCAGCTGTAGATTGCTGCGAATTGCTGCCAAAAAAGCCTGGTTTGTACAGGCTTAGCAGTGCCAGTTGCCTCTTTTTTAATGTCCATTCTTGGAAGCTGTCACAATAACAGTGTGTCTAAAATTTCCAGAAGGAAACTCCCAAAACACAGCATGTCCTGCACATCCACTACTTTTATCACAAACTTCCAGCACACGCATCTTCCCCGCCCTTACAAACGCAGGAAGCACCTCCGGCAGCCCCGGTGCTGCAGCCCGGGCCAGCAACACGCCGGGATACTCGTTGTGTGCCAACAGGGGGGCCAGAAACCAGCCCCCGACACCCGCACTGCCTGCGACCGCCTCGCGAACACCTGATTCCGGCACAGTTTCCAGCCTGAGCTCGGCGGTGAAGTTCTGCGCGTGGAGTTCAGGCGGGATTAGCGGCGCTTTCCGCCGGATCTCTTGGAGCAGCGCTGAAAGCCGGGCTCTGCGCTCGGGAGGCGGCCGATTCCCGGGATGGCTCTCGGTCGCTGCCGAGCCCAGCAGAGCACCGGCTGCAGAGCACCGGGCAGAGCTGCTGCTTCCAGCCTCAGGCCCAGCACCAGAGTCATTAAGGTTGGAAAAGACCTGTAAGATCATCGAGACCAACCCATTCACCAAACACTGTCAGCCCCGCCACCAAACCGCGACCCTCAGCACCACATCCACGTCTGCCTCCAAGGGGACGGTGTCACCACCAGTTCCCGGGGCAGCTCCTTCCCTGCCTCAGCTTGAGGCCGTTCCCTCTCGTTCTACCTCTTGCCACCCGGGAGAAAAGACCGACGCCCACCTGCCCACACCCTCCTCCCAGGCAGGGAGCGACAAGGTCCCCCCTGCACCCCCTTTCCCCTCGGCTGAGCCCCCCCTGCTCGCCGGGGAACGTCCATCCCGGCGGCACCGCGGGGAAGGTGAAGGAGAAGCGGAGCCGCCCCGCAGAGCCCCGCGCACGATGCCCCGTGTCCCGCCGGAGCCGAGCCCTACCTGGCACCGGGCAGAGCGCAGGGACGGGGAGGGGGGGACACCGCGCTGCGCCTCATAACCGGGGCTGGCCCGGCCCCGGGGCGGCGCCGCCTCACCGCGCCCCGCCCGGCCCCGCAGGCACCGAGCGGCCGCGGCCCCGCGCTCACCTCCCGCCGGGGAGCCTTCGCCTCCCTCCTCCTCCTCCTCCTCCCGCTCCCGCTCCGCCCGTCCCGGTCCCGGCGCCGCCGCCTCTCGCGAGACGCCGGCGCGGGGGCTCCCCGCGGGGCCGCGCAGGCGCCGCTCCGCCCGCCGGGGGCGGCCCCGGCCCCGCTGCCGGTGCAGGGGCGCGGGACACGGAGGGAGTGGGACACGGGGGGAGCGGGACACGGGGGGAGCGGGACAGCCGGGGACGCCCCTCAGGACCCCTCCCCCGCGCGCTGGGGAGGCGCTGCCGGACCCTCTGCGAGCGCCGCTGCACTGGGGGGAAAAAAAAAAAAAAAAAAAAAAATCGAAGTGTTTTCTTGTGCTTTCTCAGCGCAAGGAGAGGGTCCGACAAAGGGGGTGAGGGGTCCTGGAGCGTCTCTCTGGGAGCTGGGTTTGTTCAGCCTTCTGGTGCTTCGAGTGCTTGCGGGTCGTGCAGGGATGTGTAGTTCCAGGCTTGGCTCAGGAACTGCTGGCACACGTTTATCTTACACACACTCTGCTTATTTTATCTGTGTGCTCTTTTTTTTCTTTATATCTTTGTTTATCCAGAAGAATCAGCCCTGGGAACAAGTGTTCCTGACCTAGTTCACCATCACACTTCTGTTTTCTGTTTCATAAGGAAAATGGGCTGCGTGCTGGACCTGTTCACACACCTGGCATTGCATCCCCACCTCAGGGGTTTAAGACATTAATAAATGCAAGTAATTAAGCTTCCTCACCCCTGGAGTGAACTATCCCTCATCTTCCCCAGAGCAAAGCAAGGCTCATGGAGGAATAGAGAGCGTGCACAGTGTCACCCGATCAGAAAGAGCATGTAAGAGAATTCTTTGCAAGTGCTACAGCTGTAAAAAAGCTCTTCCTCCATTTGAAAAAAAGCACAAACCTACCTGAGATTGTCACCTTTGATACTTACAGGAGGGAAGACACTCCTGTATGGAGCACAGAGTCACCATTCAGTGCAATGACCAGAACCATTTTATTTGCATTATATTTAATAAGTCCTTTATGGAATAGGCTGCTGCCTGGAGACTTTTGTTCCAAAAAGAAAACCACATTCCCACAGTTTACCTCCAGGCTAGTAGCTGTTATCAGGGTCTTCACTTATCACCACACTGCCTCTCTGGCTGCAGCCTCACTGTATCTGAAATGCTCTGCAGATATACAAGAGCTTAGAGCAATCTCACAGCCAAAAACATCTGCTCACCCAAACAGCATTCCAGGCGGGCATCACACCTCCCAGCTTCACAGCAACACACAGGGACAGCAGGGAAGAATGGGGAAACTATTCCTCAGGCATTTACATTTGTTTTTAGTAATCAGGGAGCCTTTGGGATGCAGGGGTGGCATCCATACCTTTGCCCTGGGAAAAAAAGGCAGCTTGGTCTCAATGCTGATATCTTCTGGGAGGCAAACAGTGCTGGGAAAATGAGGTTTTCCTCTTCTCTTGGGCTCTCTTAACACTCTACTTGTCTTAAACTCAAGCTAACAGCTAGAGCACACAGTACAGAGGACAGACTTGAAGTAGGGATAGAGAAAAAGTATTCTACAGCATATAAGGTTCTTCTCCTCCCTGCTCGCCTCCCCTCTGCTTTTCAGCATCGCGACACAGAAGCCAAAATACATTTTAAGGCACATTTCTCCTGCATCTACTTCCTTGACTTCCAGCAGTCTTGAAATTGCAATCCCTTGGGGCCACAAAGAGTTCCTGCTCCCTGGGTGACTTGTATTTAGTCTTGGCCTGGCTCCCCAGGAGGGCGACTGGCTGTGGCTTTTGCCACCTGCTGGCACCATCTGCAGGCCCTGCAAGCAAGGGAAGATGAAGAACTTAGTCAAGTTTCTCACACTTCAATTTGAGTCTCATTTCCAGTTGAAATGGGGAAGAGACAGATTGCCACAGGCTGTGGAGGGGCGAGTTTGGCAAAGGCACTGGGATCTGCACATTGTTGCCTGAAGAAGATCCCGAGGTGACACCTTGGAAGCAGTTATGTTGACGTGTGGCTAGCTGAGATTAAATTTTGTCCTTTACATATGGATTAGACTGGGATTATTAGCACCTCTGAAAATGTTATTTCCTCTTCCTAGGAGGTTATTTTTGGCTAAGAGGGAGATGTTCCTTCTGGAACATTGCCCGTGTCATCTGTTGCAAAGAAAAAAGGCTTAAAACTTGGCCGCAAAACCTCTGCTCATGTGACTGCTTTCCCAACTGGACCATTTGTGTTGCATTTACAGCTCTTTTGGTTCAGATTGCAACAGAGCAAGTGCTGAAGAGTATCACAGTGCCTCCTGAGCCAGCCAACCTGGTATTTCATGCACTCACCCTTGGCTTGTTTCTGGAGGTCTTGTCCTTTGACATGATCAGCATTGCTGTGCTGGGTGGCACTTGCAGGAGCGTTGCCTTTTGGCAGTACCTTGAGTGGAGTCCCCTCTGTCGAAGGCAGGGAGAGCTTTGTTATAAACAGTGCGAGCAGAGCAGAGTTTAAAAGCATTTTGCAATGTATGAGTTGCTAATAGCTAGCCAAAATAAATTATAGCATTGTAAATCAAAAGTTAACCATTTTTTAGTAAAAAAAGTTAGACAAACTAAGGAGGATCAGTTACACCCCTTGCCAGAATGGGGAAGGATTCTGGCAATATTTCAATAGGATTTGGGTGTCCAGTTCTCCTAAACTCATCCTGGCCTTGTGTACCTGCACAAGGCAAAACAACTGAAGCTGACAGATGGTCAGCCCAGCTTGTCATGTCTTGGTATCCTTGCTGAGGTTTGGATGTGAAACACAGACTAAACTGAGATCAATCACTTGTTGCACATAAACACAATTGAACATTAATTCTTCCCCATAGGTTACAGGCATAGCTGAGGCAGTGGCCTACAAAGGATGTGCTTTCTTACCTATCAAAAATCCACTTAGACCATATAAAAACCAATCAGATCAGCTTACTAATCGTTCTGATCATCAGTGTTTACTCTGGCTTATTTCTTACATGACAATCCATCTTCAACAGAGCTGGTGCAGGATGTCACCGTCTGTCAGAGCTGATGTCAGGCACAGACAAATCTCTCTGGCCCCTACCTGACTGGTGGCTGGCAGGAGCCCTGACCTTTGTGGCAATGGATACACTTCTCACAGCTTTTGACTGAGGGAAGAGGCTGGCTTTGTGCAGGTGGTTCTCACAACCTGTGTCTGTGTTGGGGCTTGAGGGAGTCCAGGGCTTAGCATTTGAGATCTGAAAGACACCAAGTGGAGTTAACCTCAGTGGTGATGTCTCTGACCTCTGACTGTTGCCACATTGTACCAAAAAGATTCCTTTCCCACCTGACCGGCTTAGCTTGCTCTTTAGGCAGGAGGTCAAGGGTAAAGATATTTAGAAGAAGAATAAAGATATTTAACTTATTTCCCCATGCAGTTTGTACTACATTTCTCTTCCTGTATTTAAAAACCACCCTAGCTTCACTGGGTCTATGCCTTCTGCTCAACCCATCCCCTTCAGAAAGAAACACAAAGGGAGTTTGTGTTCCTACCCTGTGGAAGTTCGGTTCAAGAGAGCGAGATCTTTTCTTTCTGGCTGTCCTCCCAGCAGACACCTCCTGGTCTCTCCTGCTCCTCAGCTCTCCCCTGGCTGGGGAGCACAGCTGGCTCCCAGCTGTGGGCTCCAACAGCAACCCTCCAATACATGCCTTGTCTCTTGTCTGACAGTCTGGGGTAGAACTGGCCTTTGGATACTTCAGCTCAAGCACATCCTCCCCAGAGGTGTGGACTCCTCCTTTGCTCCCAGGGTCTCTGTGCTGGGCTCTGGAGCGGCGACTGGCTGCAATGAGGGAGATGCTTTTGGTGCTGGTGGCAATTTCCTCCAAGGTCTCTGGACTCAGTAGAACAGCAGCAATGTCTGCAGGTGACTTTTTCCCATGGAAGCCTAGAGAGGTGGGGGAGTGCAGCCTGGGAGTCAGCTTCCCTGCAGCAACATCTGCTGGTTTCTGCTAAAAATCAAAGCAATTGCAGCGTAATTTGCTTTTCATTCAAAGCTTTTATACTTTCCCCCTTCGAAGCACTTGGAAGACATTAAGTTTCACCTGAAATATTGTTACAATAACTTCTGTGCACAGAGAAACAAAAGCAAAGCTTTTTGACTGTGTATCTCCCATACACAGCCATGGCTACAGAGTCAGTCAGCCAGTGAGCAAGGAACTGATGAGCTCCTAACTGTCCCTCCTCTTCCAGGGTGCTGAGTGAACTGGACACACTGGAGATGGGTGAGTCACACAGAGTGCCTAAATTGGAGAAGGCAGTTAAGCCTTGGCCTCTTAGTTAAATCCCAGGTTTTAAACCCAAGGCCAGTGCTCTAGGAGCAATTTTACCACCTTCCTCACTATATTTAGCTGCTGTGCATGTTTTTGTCATCACAAGGGCAAGGTGCTTTCCACATCAAATGTGCCTTGAATTCAGTTCCTGCCATACTGACCTGCCGAGCTGGGCTTTTTGGCAAACCAGAGAAAGCTGGGCTGAGATGGGTGTCCAGAGACCCTTCCTTCCTACAGGGTGTTGTTTTAGATGATCTGCAGCTGCCACTGTGAACAGAATATGCCAGCAGGTTATGAGATGAAAGCACAGGTCCCTTATCAACAGGGAGAGATGCAACATGTTTAGCTGAGAGCTCTCAAGCTGTGGAGAAAGCCAGAAACCTGGCAAACATGATAATAAAGAACACAGCAAGGAATACTTCAGGATTCATGAAGGAGAGATATTTTGTCCCCTGATCCTCACAAACTTTGCTACTTTATTTGTTTTAAATGCTTGCCCACCAACAGAAGCAAATTGAAACTTGTCCCATAGCCTCTCTCTGCAGAGAAGGCTCCTGCTAAAACATGGAGCTGCTTTGCAAGAACAATGTACCGGGAAAGTCTCTTCTGGCAGATTCCAGTTTCTAGAGGTCCTTCCAGTTTGATATCTCCCAGCTTTGTGGACTTAGCTGGGAGCTACCAGGTCTCTGTGCCCTAGAGAATAAGTCTAATAATGAGAAAGACTCACATTACCTGTCTGAGTCAAGGGTGATGGAGGGAATGTCAAACTTCACCTCCCAGGGAATATCCTTCATGTTCCCAGGCAGACCCTTTCTGATCTCATCTTTATTAGGATCCAGACGCTGACTTACATCCAGAGAAGGGCTTTTGTGGGGCTGCAGGAAGAGGGAAGAACAAGACCCTCAGCAGATTTTTCTCACTGTAAAGCCCCTTCTGCAGCCCAGGCTCTCAGCCTGCATCACAAAGACACTCTTGATACCCCATGTGCTTCTGCATAGTTCCAGCCACCTGCTATTTGCTCCCCTCCTGTAGAGGGGCACTCAAAGTAGTTTAATTTCTCATATAACAACATGACTAACATTAAGTTTATTATTCAAGGTGAAACCCAACTCCTTGCCCTGTTCATTCTAGACAATCATAATAAACAGAAGACGCTGGTGCTTGGACTCCCTGCTGAAGGCTGGCAATTTCCTGGCAGCCCCTTACTGTCTCTCAAACACTGTTTTCCAAAAGAAAGGGGCCAGCAGCATGTTTCCATTCTGTCAGGAAAGATCTGAAGACCTCAATAACAACTGTGCCATGAGCAAGTAGATGTCTCTAGGTAAGAGTCTCCTTCAGCAGTCCCTTGGAGCGCTGCATGTTTGGCCATCTAACCTTTGCTTTTCTCTTTGCAATGAAACCAGTTCTCTCTCAAATCTGACACAACAGAAGCTGGGTCATTCACAGCACTGCCTGGGTGCTTCTGTGCTGCTAAAAGCCTTAATTCTCTGAGGTAAGGGGAAGGAGGGAAGGAGAGTAGAACTCCAGAGGCAACATGTTTATAAAACAGCGTGCAGCTTCTGACTGGCACCAGCCAGGTTTTTGTGTGAATCCATGGCCATGACAACATCATGGGATATCGTGGATTCTCCAGCACAACAGGCTGCTCTGCCTTACCCTGAGCATGCTGGACATCACTGAGTGTAGCAGCAGCAGGCGGTTCAGCACCCCCTCCTCCAGCTCAGAGAGGTGCAGGTGGTGTAACCTCTCCAGTGTCTCTGGGACAGGAATGTTCTGGGCTGGAGCAGAGATAAGGAGGAAGACTTAAAAATAACTCCTAGAGAAACAACAGAACTGTGAAGTCATGACACCCAAGACCATGTTTTCTGGATGAATTGTTCTCCAGTTTGCCATCAGAAAACAAAGCTTGGAGATAAGGACAAAGCAGGAGAAAAGGTGCTGCTTTACCTTTTATCAGCATATGCTGCTGCTGAATAATTTCTTCACAGAGTAACAAGTGCTGCTGCAGTTGCTGGATCACAAAATCCTTCTGGCACAATAGATTCTCCCTGTACAGTGTATTTGCCTGCAGCTCTGTGTTGCCAAGCTGAAGCTCATGGGCTCTGCAGAGAAGCCTGAGCACCTCCTGCTGATCCTCACTAGTGATTTGTCTGGGGAAAAACTCCTCCATCTGGGAAGCTTTTTCCTTGGCATTTGCTAAGTGCTGCTCCAGCTCTGTCTGAAAAAGACAGATAGGGGTTTGCCAATGCAGCTCAGCTTCTTGGGCAACAAAGGCATTTGAGCAAATCTTTGCTGTGTCCTTCATGCTGAGATTGAAGTAATATCTACAAGAAGTATTTTGTATTTTGCTTGTTCTATTACCAGCCACCATATTTCAGTCATGGCAGATATGTACAGATGCACAGTCCTCGCCTAGAGGAACTCAAATGTTAATGGGAACTACCCAAAAAAGCAATGACTAAAAGCAATTACCAACACATTGAACAACCAGTGAGTGACAAACCCTCAAAATGGAAAGGATTAGCTCACTTATAGGTAATACAAGCCCAGTGGGTGCTTTTCCCTCATCCTAAAAACCACAAGGACACAGGGATGATGCAAAGATCAATCTTTCCATGCTGCTTCCTTCAGCACCCCAAATTATTTAAGAGTCCAGCTGCCCCACTGCTTCTGTGGTGTGAGCCCAAATCCACATGAACCTCTGAGTTATGCTGCTGCCATCCTGCCCTCAAGCACCCACCAGCCAGGAGGCAGGCTATAAAGCCTAAGGGCATCTTCACCTCCTCACCTTCAGGGCCGCTGTCTTGCGCTGTTCTGCCAGCAGAAGGTCGATCTCTTCTCTTGCTACTGTAACTTCATGAGGTTCAGGTGAATTCGTGACATCCACTTCCCTGTCTTCCTCCTCCACTATTTCTCCTTTCTCCTCCTTTGCTGGCATGTCATCCTTACATGCAGCCTGAGCCTTCTCTCGTTCCCAGCTGCCAGCCAGAAAAAGAAAGGAACTTCTGGGACATAGTGACATAGCTCTAGTGGTGCATAGCCCTTCATTGTGTCTGTCCAGCTTGTTCTTCCACGGCAGCAGCAGAAATAATTAGTCCAGGCTGCTTTGGAGCTAGACAAACCACTCAGAAGAGCACAGTTAGCTTCCTCCCCTTTGTAAATCTGTAAGACAGGCCTCCTATGTGTTCTTTCCATGGGAAGGACAGTGCTTTTCCCCACTTTTAGTCTTGAGCCTAAACTCGATGCAATACGTGCTGGTTGCCTTATGGAGCTACACCCTACTCACTTCCCATGGCAAGTTTGGAGGTCCCTGTATACATTGTGCAGGAAGCTAAGGAGGCACTCACTCAGCAATTGTTAGGAGGTGCCTGCAGGTATCCACGTGCAGCTCAATGTTGGTGTTTTCCAGCTCCATCAGGCTGTGACACATCTCCATCTGCTCCCTGAAAGCCCCGATCAGCTGCGCCCGCAAGGTGCTCATTGCTTGGCTGCTGGGTGCCTCAGAGCCCTGCTGCCCCTCTGCTGCAGGAAAAGACATTTCTGAGCTGACGTTAGGCCAAGTGAAATTCTGTGAAGTCCCCCCAAAAACTACTCTGGGACCAAGCCACATGTAATGACACATTCATTTACAGGACTCTGCCTCATTCCGCAGTCTTGTCAAGTTCATCACGTGCCGAGGAAATCTGGTATAGCTTTATATTATTAGCAATAAATAGGGCTCATTGCCATGCTTTTGTGAATATTAAGAGGATACTGCATTGCAGGGACTTCTCTTCTGCCTTTACACCCACCAAAACCAAAAAGGTTTTCTGTGCTTGTTATCTAGAAATGACCTTGGGTACTGGTAGCAGAGGCCTATTATATCTCATGTCTAGTCTGTCAGGGAACTTGACTATTTTTATTTCATTTCTTACCAGGTTCACTGACAAAAGGAACAATCCCTGGGGCAGAACAATCAAGTGTTTTAAAATCTTTGCCCTGCCTGTCTCTCTGGTTTTTTCTTTCTTTAATTACATGCAACGAACCATAGAGCAGAGCTCAGTGTCCTGACACAGCCTCAGAGCCCGTGATGACGCAGACTACAACAACTTGGTCACCTCTCTGTGACAGACAGGACTTCCCCCAGCAAATGCCACCATTTGATGTCAAATCTCTTTTCAAGGGCAGGTTTGTGAAATGTAACACGTTTTAATGTTGATGGGGATGCTGAGAAGGGTGATATCCAGAGTCACATGGTACATCAGAGAGAAGCTCCTGCAGAAGAACAACCTCAGCTCCCCCACCTGCCTCCACTGCCCATCAGACTGTGTTTTCCACTTCGCTTCTCTACAAGCATTGCTGAGCTTTCCCCAGTGATGTCTGCACAGAGACCCACCAGGCACTGCCACAACCCACCCACACAGCTCCACTCCCTCTCTCGTCCTTCCAGACACCCCAGAACCATTCCAGCTCCTGGCTCTACCTTGCAGAACCCCGAGGTCGGGGCCAGCTGCACTTTTCTCCTTCTCCTGGTCCTCGACCCTTGCCTTCAGATGCTCGATCTCCTTGCGGAGCTCCGCGATGATGCCGGTGTACTGGTCCAGGTGGTAGGAGACATTCCTCAGGTTACACTTCACCTGGGGAGCCAGAATAGGTGAGTGTTGGTCCCACGATTGGTACTAGGGCTGCAAACAAACCCAGGCTTTCAGCTGGAGGGCACTGAATCTTGTGACAGGAAAGGATTTTCCCTTGTGAGTGGGGAGACTAAGTTAGTGGTTTTCCCTAATCCTTGGAAATTCCCAAAAAATGACAGAGAAAAGCCAGGGAGCCTGTGTCCACAGGAAAAACACACAGATCCAGAAGGAAGGAAAACCTTGTTGTAGATCACTGTTCCTCTTCCTTCACCCCATGAGCCTCTCCATTTTATTCTTCATTGCTATAGGCCTTTAGTTCCTTTTCCAAGCCCAGCATCCACACTGGGACATTCCCAATACACTGTCATCATCTTCCATCCATCATTCCTTGTGTTGCGCACCCAGATCCATACTAGGCACATCGTCCTCTGCCTTTCCATTATTCTGCCCCCTTCTTTTCACCTTCAGATTCCTCTTCTCATTCACAACCCAAACAATTTGCTTTCCACTCTTCCCTTCATCTGTATTTCTTCTCTCACTCACACTGAGACCCCACACCAACCTGCACTGCCCCCTCCTGAAGTAGGTTCTCCCTTCACCCACCACATCTTCTATTTCCACTTGAAAGCTTTTAGTCATAGAGTCATGGAATGGTTTGGGTTGGAAGGGACCTTAAAGATCGTCTCTAAGGCAGGGACACCTTCCACTAGACCAGGTTGCTCCAAGCCCTGTTCAACCTGGCCTTGAACAATTCCAGGGATGGGGCAAGCACACCTTCTCTGGTCAACCCATGCCAGGGCCTCACCACCCTCACTGAATCTCTAAGCCCAAACTCCTTGGGACTGGTTTGCTCTGGTACCTGTGTCTTGATGTTTTTTGCTCGGTAGGCATAGATCAGGGTCATTCGAGATTCTTCAAAGGAGGAACTGGCTGGGCTGATGTGTGCAATCATAATGGTCCTGCTGTTGCCCCCTAAGGAATCCTGGAGGGATGCAATGTTGGTGTGGTTAGTAGGGATGTGATAGGGTTTTGCTGCTCAGGGGTAACCACTGTGTCTGGGTACCCCTGCAGTTCATTGAGATTCTGATGGAGAATCCCAATTAAGAGTGAAGGAAGTGCTGGTAAAAGACCATTCATTAGACCCTCTCACTACCAACAGCAAAATCAATAAGTAATTAACTTGCTACAAAAGAAGAATTTTTGCAAGAGAATTGCAATTTCCACAAATGCACTGGCAGCTTCTGAATTCCACTCACAACAGAAGCCTTGAGTTTCTTTCCATCTCTCCTCCTCCCCACTATCCTCTAGAAAACACATCTGTCATGCAGCAGCAGTGATAGCTCAGCACCAAGGCTTGAGGGGAGGTTCATAAATGAGGTTGTAAAGGATCCATAAAATAACCAGCGTGGCAAAGAGTGTGTCTGCAGCCTTTCTGATTTCCTAAGGGAGAGACAACTTGTGACAGCACACAGTCACTCTAAGTCTTCCTTCCTCGTGCCCCAACAAATTTATTGGCCAATTTCAGCCAAATCTTATAGAAGGGATAAAACATTCAAAGGCAGTAAGTTAATTTAAGGAATCCCTGGTCACTTGTAAGCTTTGAGATGTACGACCCAAATCTTTAGGGTTGCTTTAACCCTATAGAAGGTCCTCCCTTAATCACAGAGATCACATGTAACAGGCACAGCTCTGTCCCAGTCATTGCAAAGCTCACGTGAGATCCTGGAGGAGCATTCCAAGCTGGATAATGGCAATGCACAGGGATAGTCAAGGATCAGCCCTCAAGCCCTGATGTGAGCAGTGATGCCAAGCCCCATGTTGGGTGCAGGGGGCTGTGCCCCACCTTCAGCAGGCGGGTGAGTTTGCTGTCTCGAAAGTTGACAAACTGGGCCCGGCTCCCGCCCTTCTCGCTCAAAGCGTTGATGCAGTTGCCTAAAGCCAGCAGGGAACGGTTGATGTGGGCTCCTTCCTTCATCCTCTTGCCCTGGTTCTGAGTCTGTTGGGAGGAGAAAGTGGGAAGAAGGACAGACAGACAAACCCCATGCTTGAGAACAGTGGGTCTGCACCTCGGGAAGATGTGCGGCATCACTGGGGTCAAGGTTTGGATATCAAAGCAATGCCTCCTGCAAAAATCAACCTGAAAGTGCTGGGTTAAACCCCCCTCTGAGGCACAGAGGTGCTGATAGGAATAAGTTTCTTGGAGAATGGCCCAGGTTTGACCTCTTAGTTCTTAAAAGATAGCTATTAATTATCTTCTAAAGATTGTTTCAGAAATTAAGGTGCATAACTACATCACTCCAGAATTTCTGGTCTCAGTAAAAATACTTGGTATGTAAAATCTCTCTTCTTCAAATCACCTCTCCAAGTTCAAGCATTTCCTCCTTCCCATAGGAGCCAGCTGACTTATTTTCCACCCACCAGCATCCCTCTATTCCACCAGCACTAGCTTTCTCTCCAACAGCCCAGCCAATCCCTGCCTAACAAACCACAGCTTCTCTTCAGATGTGAAATTCACTGCTGTTTTTTTCAGACCTAAGGGAAGGCTTGAACCCAAAAGCAGATTTACGTTTTTCCAATTACTGCAGCTGGCCTAATAAAAGGTACCACCAATATCTCCACACTGAGTCATTATTTTCAGGTTGTCTCAGGTACAAACTACTGCCCTGAAGCAGCAGAGAAGTGCACAGTGCCGCTCCTCACCCCAGGGCTGAGGGCAGGCAGACCCCACGCCCAGCAGGCCAGGGAATCGAGCCAAGTCTCACCAAAAGCTGCTGAGTTCTGGCCATACCTGAGCTGCTCTCTCTGACCCTGCCAAGTCGACCATGAAGAGCTTCCCAACCCGGACTTCCTCGCCTGTCTCCTTCCGTGGGCTCCTCCGTGTCACCGTCACCTGCAGCACCGCGTGCGAGCGGGAGGACGCCCCGTTGGCCGCCGTGGGCTCCTGGGTGCGCTGCTTGTTGCCTTTCATCAGCAGCTGCATGATCTGAAGGGAGCAGAAGAGCCCGTGGACATGCACAGCTCTGCCTGAGCCACAGCACAGCATTCCCTCAGACTGAACCCCTCACCCAGGGCGCTGGCAAACACCGTTCTGCTCATGCAGGCAGGGGTTTGCTGTTGATTTTCCCCAGATCTCTCCCTGTGGCTCATGGGGAGTGTGAGTGTGTTGTGTTTGGGGCTGTTTTCTGTGAGGCCTGCTTATCTCACATCCAAGGCACATGTTTAAGTGCACATCAGTGTCGCTCAAGGGGGTTTAGTTAATTCTTCTCACTCTCCAAATGGTTGTTGACACGTGTACACAAATCAAAGCACTCCTGCCCTTCCCAGAACGCAGGGTGCACCCTGGGGAGGCAGAGCTAGCAGATGGACAGCTGGGGATTTTACCCTGGTTCCTACACCTCACTTGACTCCCTGATCAGCCCTTTTCATATAATTCATCACATTAATCCAGTCCCACCAGTGTCCTGCTACAAAATGTCCTTACTACTGAGTAAGTACAGGCAATAGGAAAGTGTCAAGAAATTTTAAAACACTGCTGCATGAAAGCACAAACACCCTCCCTTTCCCCTCACTGCAGACCACAGTACCTCCTGAGCATTTGTAGTGGAGACTTCTGTAATTCCTGCTATCTGGATGCTGCCTCTGGAGTCCTCTCTCAGGTCTAAGAACCCTGAGGATGGGTTCAGGAGGTCACGGATCACTTCATTATAGATCTGAGGGTAAGAAATGGCAGGTTGGTTTGAGACTAGCACTGGGTCCTTAGGGTTGACCTGATCCTGCATTTCAATGGGCAGACTCAGACACCCCACTTCCCATTACAGCTGCTCCACAGAGGCTGGATCCAAGGCAGCACAGACCTCACCTCCAGGTAGGACATGGAGACTGTGTAATCCACCTCCTCAGCAGTGGCTCCAAGGCCCTTGAAGAGGTCACCAAGAGCACGGATGTAAATCCCCGGTTCACTGTCTGTGCCCAGCATCGTGTAGGTTTTTCCTGTTCCTGTTGAAGATAAAGAGAGCAGCAGCAAAGCCCAACTTCCACTTGAGAAAGTTTCCACAACAAGTGATACCTGGTTTCCTAGGGATTTCTGTGCTTTACCCCCTAATTTCCTCCAGTTACTCCCGTTTCTTATGCTGCAATGACACTGCCTGAGGAGTGACACGGTGCATGCCATCCAAAAAGAGTGGGCAGAGGCCTGGCAGATGGGCAGACAGGTAGGGTAACTGCTCACCAAGGTGTTCAGAGCAAGAGTAGAAATATATTTTCATATACTCTGTTCTGTATAAATGCTTTCTACAGCTACATTGGTTCTCCTGAGATCAGCCTCCAGCACTGCACAGATGCCCTTATTACCTCCTCCTTTTAATGGGAAGATTTGTCTCTACTGAATTCTACCTCAATTAAGTGACTTTTCAAATAAAGCAGCTTCACCGTTACTTTGGCATTTCAGTGAGGTTCACGCTTCCCAATGAGAATGGTATTTTAATGCTTCACTCTTGTCCTCATAGCAAGCACTTAATTGGCTCAATATTTCTGGCTTTCACTGTGATATTTTATTCCTCTGGAGCAGTACAGCTACAGGAACTACTTTACCTGTCGGACCGTATGCAAAAATGGTTGCATTGTATCCAGAAATAACTCCTTCTATCAGGCTTTTGGTCGTGGACACATATACTTCCTCCTAATTCAGTCAAAAAAGCACAGATTTTCGGTCAGGCATAACAGCTGTTCAAATATCCTATAAGTAATTGCATTCCCCATTATTTTCTCACTTTATTTTAGAAATTTCCTGGGCTTTGGAAGGATTCTCAAGCTGTTTGAATTCTGATACATCATCAAAATGAGCAGAAAAGCACAGAGGTTTATTGAATTTTCTAAAGGCAGGCAAGATGCAGGAGCCTACTGAAAGAAATAACCTTAAATATGATTATTTTCTTGGACTCTGACCATGAAATACTGTGTCTTTTTCTTTGTGTCTGCTGAAGAAGGGAATAAATTCTCTCCATGACCTTATCCTTTATGGAGAAGTGCCACTGGGCCTCCAAAAATGTCTCAGGTAGCATACAAGGCTGCCACTCTGAAGTTGGATGTGAAAGAGAGCACAGATGACCAAACAGCTATGAGAAGCAAGGCTGTGGTGATCACAAAATGCAGGTGCTGATTAAATCCTCACAGTGTAGCTCATACCTGTCTGCAAAACATGGCTCAGTGAGGGCACCAGAGCTCCCTCCATGAGCCTGTAAAACCACAAAGGCACAGGGAAGAGCTGTGTGAGCAACAGAGCCAAAAACATGACAGTGATCTCATTCCCCAGAGACCTTGGGAGACAAAGCTCTTCATCCCTGCTCAGGTCTGTTGCCCCTGGGGGGTCAAAGCAGGAGGGAGAGGCAGACTGAACACTGCACATGTCTCCCCCCACTTGTCTGGCAAAAGGAAAACCCTCACAGCCCTCTCACCTTCAGCACTGTCACCTTTTATCTGGGTGACATGTGGCCTCTGGGCTGTGCAGTTCTACTCACCTGACAAAAACATTCTTCTAAGCAGGGAAAACAATTGTAGTGTTAAGCCTTTGGATTAAAAAAAGGGAAGGCTGTTACCTGGGTTGCTGTGTGATCAAAAACCACGTCAAATACAAAGGTTTTTTCTCGGGATCTGTTGGCTCGCAGGATGTCATCTGGATCTTCACTTGGATCCATCAGGACCACCCTCTGTTACAGGACAAAGTCAGAAGATGAAATGTTAGGTCTGGGTTTGGTTAACAGCCTGTGGGGATTCCTTACAGCACTATCCCTTGGCCAGGGGAATGCTGCACTACAGCCTTGCCTGAAAACACATACACACAATGCTGAGGCTGACAGACTTGGTTTTGCAAGTGATGTTGCAACTCCTGTAATTTGGAGAACTGCAAAATGCTTTGAAGGTCTGTTGAGCAGTGGAACAGTCGCTGGCATTGGGCAAGAGCAGTGGTTGCAGGGACATGACACTCAACAGGCCCCCATGCAGGCAGGAGGGGACAGGACCTCTTATCTCAATTTTCAGCTACGATTCAGACAGGAATTATGAAAGAAAATAGTCAAGTTCTTCAGGAGAACCATTGCCCAAAGTCATCTGCCAAGGCCTTTTGAGCAGCAGGACTGATTGAAATACCTGCATTGCTCAGAGACAGAAACTTCATTCCATTTCTGGCTTTTCTGAAGGAAAAAACAAAGGTAGGGGAGGAGTTGCAGCAGGTTACAGAACTGGTTCTGTTTTCTTTCAGTCCTTTAGGATCTATTTTAGTACATGACTATCAGAGTGTATTATTACTGTGGAGAATGGGTTTCTGCTCCACTGAGATGGCTCATAAGGAGATGCTCAAGGCTCAAGGGAAGGGCAGAGAGCCCTGTGTCTCCTGCTCCAGAGCAGCTTTCACTCTCTCTCAGGTAAACAGATCATTAGATAAGCAATTAGAGCATAAATCAACCACTACTTGACTGACAGAATAACTGCATTGGTGCACCAGGAGAGAGACAAGTATCCAGGACAGGTGCCCATGGAGTTCAGGAAATGTCAAAACTTTGGGTTTTCTTTTTCTTTTGCATTTCCCGCTAAATTCCAAATCTCTAACAAGTACCTCCTTGATTTGCAAGTTTTCAATTAGCAGAATTACTTTTTTGTTGTTGCTTTTTAAAAATTCTGTAGTTTTCACTGGTCCAGCTCAGGCTGGACCTGAAGCTTAAAAACCTGAAGCAACACAAGAATAAACTCCAAAGGGAACTCCTGGTTTGTCCTCAGCAGCAGGATTTGCCTGCAAAAGAGGGATTGACACTTAATCACATGCACATGCAACTGTGACAGGCAAGAGCAGAGCTTGGAGAATGAGGTCATCATGTTTCCTTTAGAAGTTTAGGAGCATTTACTAACACTTTCAGGCCTCTTTTACTGAGCTCTTGTAACATCCAAGTTTTGCTCACAGTGTATCCATGCATCCAAAGGGCCCTTTTCCAACCTGGGGCTACTGCCTGGTCTAACCAGCAGTATTCTAAAAGCACAAATCTTCTGTGTCTCTTCTGCTATTGCATCAAGCATTAAAACACAACAAGCCACTAGCAGAGTCAGTTTTGAGTTAGAGTTAATAAGCAGACAGAAGCAGTTCTAAATGAGTTCAGCTGAGAGTAAAAATAGAAGGGAACATAAATGCAAATCAAAATACACCAGAAAATCTAACTACTTCAATTGCCCAGTCAATTAATTTGCTTTCATAATTACAGTTATTTGCATTATTAAGAGAAAAGCATTCTCATAGACAGAAGTTACTCAGACTAATGCAATGCACATTTCCTTCCCAGATTTCCATTAGAGAAAATAGATCTTGGGGGAGATGATGCAAGTCTGAATAAGCTGTATAAAAATAAAACTGATACCCTTGTGAGATTAATGGCTGCTTTAAAAATAGAAAAGAAAAAAAAAAGGTATTTCACGGGTAAGGTGCTAAACAAAAATTGCATTTGTAAGATAATCCATAAAGGGGAAAGAGAGATTCATGTTCTCTTTGCTTCAGAGGGCTTCTATCATTTGACTATTGAGTGGAGACCAGATATATTACAGAATTAGTCTGTGTTCAGGAAGGGTTCAGAGATAGATCAACTGAAGCACAAAAGAAAATAATGGGATTTACATTGAAAACGAAGGTAAATAACAAGGACACAATAAAAATATGTAAACAGATATAGCAATGTAGAAGAGGTAAGTGGGGGCCTCCTGCAATTCCTGCCTCTGAAAAAAGGGGAGCAAGAGGTGGGAAATGCAGAACTGGAAAAAAGAGGTGCCATTGCATGGGAAGCTGCATCCCTGCTGTGTCCCAGCAAGGGCAGGGGTTTTGCAGGATTTGAAAGCAGGTGCTTTCACATGGACCAGAAGAGCCAGAGGCTTGGGGTGGCCCGTGGGGTACCCAGCAGAGTCCCCAGTGCCCATGGTGGGGGTCCCCAGCTCACCTGCTCGCCCACTCTGCGGGCAGCGAGCGCAGCTCCCTCCTCCACTTCGGCCTTGCTGAGGGGTCGGATGCGAAGGGCCACCTGCACACACAGCACACACATGGCTTGTCTGTGCTGAGGCCACCCAGACATACCTGCAGCAGGGCTCAGCTCTGAGCAGGCACCAGCAAGGGCTACAGCTTCTCGCTGAGTCTCTTCTGCTGATCAAACTCAAAACCTTAAAGTTTAAGGCCTAAAAGTTTAAGGAAATTTATAAAGTTTAAACGAGTTCATTCTCTCGTGATTTGCACTTTTATCTTGACAAATTCTTCCTCCCTCTTCCCCCGTTTCTGCCTCTAACACAGCAAGACTCCGACTGATTGACAGAGAAGGTGGCAGAGTGAACTCAGCTGTGTCATTGCAGCTGCCAGCAGGAACCTTCGGAGGTCTGGGACCATGGTACCAACAGTCCTAGGGCTGAGCACGATTACAGATTCCCCTGGTGCTTCCAAAACACTGATTAAAGTTATCCATGACAAAGAGAGGGAATTGCATTTCACTAAGTACCCATTTTGTTTAATCCCAGGTAGCAATCCTTATGAGCCTGTTCAACCAGATCAGAGCAAGTTGGCCCTGATCTGTGCAGTTCCCACAGGGTTCCTCAGGAGCTGGAATTCATTGCAGGACTGATTATAAAGTAGCAATTAACTGCCAGTGCCTCGTGCCACAACTCAATCAGCCAGAAACACACTGCTTTGCTTGAAAGGCAGACGATAATTTGACTCGAAGATTTAAAACACAATGGCATAACTTATTTGTCAGCATTAATAATAGACAAGAGCACATGTATTTCAGCCTGTTTAATCTACATGTGAAGTCACAGGGAAAATGTGGTGTCACAGATCAGCTGTGGGGTTAATTGGGCCCCCTGAAGCTGAGGTCCTGCTCTGGCCCTGACTCACTTTGCAGCTGTGGCACAACCCCAAACCTGTGTGCCTGCTGGAGGGTCTATTTGAAATCCCACCTAACAGCTGTCCTTGAGGTCTCAGTTAATAACAAAGATTTGAAAAATTTTATTTTCACTTTTCCATGGTTTTTTTCCCCTTCCATAAAACACAGCAACGTCCCCTTTGCAGCTCCTGCCAGGAGAGCTGATGCTTCTAAAACACTGCACAGCAACACCACATCAGGAGGGTGGGAGTTATCAAAACAGACTCGTTCTACAGCCCTACCAGTCACAAGCAGCTAGTTTCTATAGGAATCAGATTTATTTCCACAATAACAAGCTATGTGTCAATTAAATGAGGGTTTCACAAACAGCTCCCAGTCTTAAGTACTGTAGAAGACAATTTTGAGTAGCTCCAACGAAGGAGCATTTCTTCACTGGGAACATCTCCGAGTACAAGTTAAGCTCCTCAGCTTTGGATAGCTTTTAATATTCACAAGAATAAGTTAATTGTTGCAGCTTCATCATCTCCCTAAACACAGCTGAGTGACACTGTTATAAGCATCTCATTCCCAAGGGCTGAACTAATCTCTTAAAAGCATTTAAAAATATTATCTGGTACACCATAATCCCAAATTCTGCAGGAGGCAGAGGGGATCGTGCAAGTCTCTCTTGAACAGACTTAACCTTCAGAATGGTCCAGTTAATCACAGTATTTGTGAGCCCCAGCTAGTGAGGGTAAGAAAACAAACCCAAATAAGCAGCATGTGGAGCTGGGTCACACCAAGTACTAAGGCTTTTCCTTGCATTAGAGAGGAATGCAAGGTATTCCACATGTTATTGACTTTATTTTAAGGGATTCCAGTATGAGCAGGGGTTTCTGTGTTTGCCCCAGTCATGTTCCAGCACACTGTGATAGCAATGCTTCAATTTAACTGGGAGGCAGAGGGTTGAAGGTTGAAACTTGGGAGAGGATTACATTTTCAAAGCATTCCTCTTACTGGGATCAACAAAGAGAGATGCAGGACTGTAATCCCAGCTGCTTTTGGCTGTTTATTGTGAATATGTCAGACCCCAAAAAGACAGGCACACTGAGGAATAACTACCATCACCATCTGCCAGGTTACCCAGCCTCACCTGCCCTACAGCACATTTTTTTTCCTCTGCAGGACACTTATACACAACTTTTGCTTTAAATCATGCCCAGTTAGCACAAGTCTGAGTTTTTCTCTGTGGTTCCTGGACCACAGAGCCCAGGAACACCAGAAGACAGCTGGAGAACACAATATATAAGGATACTGAAGGATGCCAGGGCTGGGTACAACCCAGCTGCTCCTCCCCATCCCATTTCCTCCCCTAAGCAAGTGGACTCACCGTCAGCTGCTGCTCCTTCATGGCCGAGGTGTGGGACGATCCCAGCTCCAGGCTGGGGGATTTGCCCAGGGAGGAGCACATGGAGCTGGAGCCCTTCAGGCTGCAGAGGCAGGAGACTGAACAGTTCAGAGGCAGCAGCCATCGCCCCAGGGATGGAAAGGAGAAGCAACACCTGCGCTCCCCCGGGTGGGAGGTGACTGCAGGCACAGGGAGAGGCGGCAGCCACACGCTGAGCCCCGGGGCAGGAATGGGCTGCAGGAAGAAGCACCTTGCACAGGAAACAGTGAAAGGGGTCAGGATCAGCAAAATGACCCCCCTAAAAGACCAAATTAAGGCCCAACTCACTGAGTAAACTTCCACTGCACTGTCACTTCACACACAGTGGCATTTCACGATTCCCACATTCAGGAAGTCAATCCCCTTCAGCATTTTTAGTGTTAGTCCATTCATCACAACCTATTAAAAAAATCACAAAGACAAGATCATCTTTTGTCTTCATTATTTATTGACAGTAAATGAGCCAAAGCTCATGAAAGTTACAGTAAGGCTTTATAAAAAATATTAGAATTTAAGTAGTTAAAGCTTAGTATAGGAAGTGAACAAAATTTGTTCTGTGGTTTGCATTAAGGGCTGTAGGTGGTTAAAAGGTCATGAGAATATTTATTACAAATTCAAAACAAAGACTGTGAGAGTGAAGACTAGCCCAGGATTATATGAATTGGTCCAGTTAATCTTGCTATTTAAGAACAATCATTAAAAATACTTTATAGAATACATTAACAAAAACAATGAGAGATACTATCTTAATGCTTAAGGTTTGTTTCCCTTCCCACCCAAATTCCAGACCCTTAAGGGCACTCAGTGGAAGCACAAGAGCTGTTGGAAGCCTTTTTCCCCACCCTTATATAGCTCTAGGCAGTACCTACAAACCTGCTTCTGCTTTGACCATCCTTCTGAAGCCCTTAAAAAGGCACAGGCTGAAAACCAGTGGTGAAGAATGTGAAGGTGCACAGCACATGGATGGCTCTTCTTCTCTACTACAACTCCTAGTGATATTACAAGATATGCCAAAAGGACTGGTTTAATACAACCCCATAAAGCAATTTCAGTAGCACACAATTTGCAAAAGCATTTGAAGTAAGAAACACAAGAGAAAAGATGCAATAGTTGAAAGGAGCAGTGTCAGAAATGCCAGTTACAGATGAGAAAAGGCCTCAGCTGCTGGTCAGGACACCTTATAAACTTCCAAAGCTCCTGCAGGACCAACAGTTTTGGGTGCTTTTTCTTTGTTGTTTCCCCCCCCCCCCCCCTCACTGATGATTCACACTTCAGAGAAGCATCTTAGAAGAGAACTCAGTTCCTCTGACACTGTCATTACACTTCATTACTTTGAAAACAGTCAGGAATAAAACTTCATTGCGTGGATACGGAGGAAAAAAACCTTTCAGCTCAATTTGTGACTTAGAAAATGGTTGAGAAGTCATCTCATCACAACAAAAGGGTAATAAAAATGATTCCTGCTATGTAAGTTCAAGACACCATTCTTGAGGGAGATGAGACACTGGAACAAGTTGCCCAGAGTAATTCAGGTGGATGTCCCATCCCTGGAAGTTTTCCAGGCGAGGTTGGAGCTCGGAGCAACATGGTCAAGTGGAAGGTGCCCCTGCCCACAGCAGGGGGGTGGAACTGGATGATCTTTAAGGTCCTCTTCAAGCCAAATCACTCTATTATCACCAGAGATCTTTGATGTGTTGGAAGTTCTTCTTCATTGTTTTTCTACAAAGTCTTCTAGAAAGTTTTTTTCCAGTCAAGTTGAGAAACGAGCTTGGGAAATACTGTGGACAAAACTTTTAATCAACTATATGTTTTATATGGATTATGAATGAACAAATGCAAAACACTGGAAACTAATACAGACTTCTGGAAAAACAACACCCTCTGGTTAAAGAGTGAACCATTGAAACTAGGTCACTACCATGATTATGGAAAAATCATTTTGAAAAGTTCCTGATGAAGGGGCCATGGGATTTAACCAAGGGATTTGTGCATTTGCTATCACAGCAAGCTCACCTAAGGACAAAAAAAAGTAAGTGCTGAAAACACCCCTGAGCCAGAGCTGCCTGCAGCTGACTGGGTCTGCCCTGTGCCCAGAGGGTGCTGTCTGCTTCCCACACTGCCATACAAGTGAGCTCAGGGTTTAGGAAGTCAGTCAAGGGGGATGACCTTAGCAACTGCCCTAGCCAGTCCAGCAGAGGAGACAGGAATATCCTCATTCTCCTCCTGCCCTTCCCAGGGCAAGGAGCAGGGCAATCTCTAACTGCTCTGACAATATCCAGGAAAGAATTTCTACTCATAAATACAAATACAGAGAAGCTGCTGCACCACCTTTAGGTACAGTTTTCCTTGCTGAGCACAGAGGCCTTTGGAAATGAAACTAGGTACTGTAACAAGGAGCACAAGGCGTGTGCATACAGAGCACTGGCTCTGGAAGTTTGCAAGGTTAAGAACGACAGACTAACCCGGTAATTCCTGAGGCTTTTATCAGTTTGCAAACAGTTCCAGAAATCCAGTCATTTTCTAGTCACTCCACTACAGTGAACAGGTCAACTTGACAGATTAATGAGCTGTACCACATTGTAAAAAACAAACCAACCACAACACAAAGCCGGAAGAGCCATGAGGAACTAAGATAAAGAAGTCCAAAAGAACCATACAGTCATTACAGCAAACACACTCTTATTACTGTGGGTGTGTTTGACTTTGATCACTCAGGGAAAGATTCCCTACAAACCACGCGTAGCCAGCCTGGTTTTAGTATAGGTCTGCTTTTATTTCCATATTCAGCTCTTTGAGGGAGAGGCATCCTTTCACAATCTGAAAGGAGGAGGATATAGCCCACTGTAGTGCTGCTTCAGCACACTAAGACACATCATACGAGAAATGGTTCTGCTGACTTTTCCCCAAACAAAATGAACACCTGTCCATGCCCTCGGGACATGGAAAGAGTCCTGAAACTGGAACATCGTGCGTGTGAGACAGAGGTGCACTGGTGAATCCCACCTCACTGGCAATAGGCAAAAACTGCCAGCTGGTAAGGACTGCACGGGGGTCAGGAAGTAAATACTGGTAGTAGTGGATTTAAAAAGAAAAAAAAAAAATCAAACCCTAAAAAAAAAAAATAAAAATAAAGAATAAAGATTTAAAAGCAGCGCCTTTCCAGTATCTCACTGCAGCAGGCAGCAAGACTTAAAGGCACTACAATGTGTCAGAATGGAGAAAATCTGGTGCATCCACCCTTCCAGAGTGCAAGAATATGGATAAAGAATTCCAAAGTTGATATAGGCTTTCGGAAAATGAACAAACTTCTTTTCAGCACAAGATCTGGTGGTGCTGCAGAAAAGGAAAGAAGAGGTGAGTTAGTTACTGTCCTTTTATACCAACAGCTCAACCTCTGCCAGCTGGTGAAAGGCTACATCAGCTTGTGTTTCACCTCTTCCTGAACTCATGTTTGTTTAAATCCATACACTAAGCAGCTTCTCTCCCTCTCTCTTCCATAAAAAGATTTCCCATGTAAGGAACACAGATAAGCCAGATCCAAATATATTCAAAGGTATCAAGGCTATTAATTTTTCTACAACTCCAAGAGGTACATGTTACACTTGAGCTCCTTAAGATATCTGGAGGCTAAAGAGCTACAGGGTGACTTACAGCTGCAAAAGGCACATTTCCAGTCTCCCTTTCCTCTTCCTTAAGTGAGATCCTACACATGCCTTCACTAGCAAAGTAATTTTTCTCCTCAATTCAACATTAAGCTCCCTAAAGGACATTTCCTACAAGGGGCTGAAAGTAGCCTCCATTTTCAAGACTAAATATATAATATGAATTCACAAAAAGCAACTGGGAAAAGCCCTGGATTAAATAAAAGATTTCAGCAAGAAGCCATGACAGTCAGTACACAAAAACCTGCTACCATCTGAATTCTAGACAACTTCTCTAGAAAACAATGGCTGAGTTCACTCAAAATTTTGTCAGCCCACAGTCAACTTGCTGTATAATACACAGTATATAAATGCTGTCAGGTCTTGAACTAACATGTAAAACTTTCAAAAGGTAAAATTCCTATCTCATACCAACTACAATTCCTCCTACTGACAGAACTTACAGTGTCTGCAAAATACCGTGTTCAGAGGTTGACCCTGACTGTTGTGGGTTTGATCTCTCTGGCAAAACAGGACATAGAGAGTATTCTGCTCAGTACAACTCATAAAGCCAACTGTCTGCAATTAGTTCTCTAAAAGCTTTTGACCCCTCTAACCACAGAGAAAACAAACCAACTTAAAGAACAATACACCCATGCAATAGACTCTCTCAAGCAAATTATCCAATCTATAGCAACAGTTGACTGAAAAAGTTTCTCTCTATTGAGAGTTATGTTATCTTACCACAGTTTTATTAATTACTCTGGTTCTGCAAGGGTAATAATTTCTTCATTGATAAAAAATTCCACAGTCTCCTCCTCCCAGTCATCAACATTGCTGTCCAGCTCATCTGTGTCTACCCCTGCAATGGAGAAAAATATTAACATTGAATATGTCAAATGAGGCAGCAATGGAAAGATTTGATACTCTTGGCAGAAAAAGTCCTTAAACCACCAGTGAAAAATGGAAGTATTTGGTGCTTTAACTCATAACAAACACACGCTAAATTTACTGAACGATAACCAAGGCATTACTGTCTTCCACTACAGGGCTTCTGGGGATTTTCTACTTAAATGCAACATCCAAATCTCTTCACAGTTTTATCCCAAGGTCAAGCCAATACTTTCCCCACCCCCCTTAAATCCCGTCACGATTCAGAATAAAAAAGTACAAATAACCTGCAGAGAACAAGGGACTCGCTTTAGCAGGAAACAGAGGGAGAGGAGAAGTGGACAAACCCCCAGGACAAGGTATTTATTGGGTGAGAGGCAGCAGTTAACCAGCAGCAGCCCTTCCCAAGCCCTGTCCACAGCTCACCTCCGCGGAGCTCCAGGCGCTCGTTCCGCTGCTCCATGTACAGCTCTTGTGCCATCTTGCGGTACTTCCTGAACTCCTCCATCATCGTCCGCCTCCTCTCCACCAGCTCCTGCACAGGCAGGAACAGGTTGTTAAACCTCCCCAGTAAATCAAACCCACGTGCAACACGTGTGTTGGAAGCCAAACCTTTTTCTCACACACACACTTTCTATTGACTTCAAAGAATAAGGATTCTCTTCTGTAATCAAAAAGCTGTTTTGGTGAGTTCTTTTTTTTTGTGACTGAAAGAGCTTTTCTTAATTTAAAGACTAATGAAGCAACACACTAAGAACTCCAAAATTTTACCACCTTTGCTTAAGGAGGTAACAGGAGTTCCTCTGCAGACTCATTATTGTTTGACTTGACAGTTCAGCAGCATCTCTCTGAGCTACCTATTGAACCAACTCTAACCATATGGACTCAAATGAACACAGATGGTTGTTATAAAAGAAATGTAACTTGCACTTCACTGTTACAAAATAACTAACGACAGGTTACAACAGTTTCATCTACATTATATTTCAAAAGTATCTTGCCTTTGAAGCTTTGGACTGGCTCAGGCGATCCTTCTGCTCAAATATCTTGGAGTATTTCTTCAGGTCCTTCTTAATTTGCTGTAAAACAGATAATTTTATTTCGATTAAAGTATCAAGACTAGCAATCACACCCATCATCTTCTCTAAGAACTCCCCTGGTAGGCCTAAGCAGGCTATGCTTTTTTGAAAAACGTCTCCCTGCAAGACAATTTCCCTTCACTACAATTTTGTTTTTCCTGCCATACAGATCATGTAAATGCTTCTGTACACATGCAACCAGTGAGGTCTGGACAGCTAAATACAACTTGAGTATTATTTATAACCTTCCACTGTACCCTAACTCTAAGAACAATTGGTAACCATATCTATTTTGAGCTTAAAATACAGTTAATATTTACAGCCATTCCCAGAAGTGATGTTCACACATTCAGGGCAAAAGGCAGTTGCATAACAAGCCTCATCCTTAAGAAGGAGAAACCAAGTATGCTTATACACCAAATCAATGTCAGTACAAAGTGGGATACACTACCTTTATCTGATCCTCACTGAGCAGGGTAGCTGGTCGTGGTCTCCAGAGCAGCTGACAGAACCTGTCTTTATTGTTTTTCTGGAGCAGACGGCCTTGGAAGGTCCATAACCAATAGGCATTGTCCACCTGGAAGAGAAGTGCACCAGCTCAGCCAAGGCAAGCTATTACTTCACACTGTAGTCCCCACTCCATCTCTCAAGAGTCTTTTTTCAGAAAATCAGCACCAGAGAACCAGAATGTGCTTTTGTTAGTGCCTTCCCTGCACAAGCCAAAATCCTCAGTAAAATATTTGTTCCACTGAATCTTTTCAAGAAGTTACCTTCTGGAGATCACAACAGTTTGAAATTTAGTCAATCCTCTGTCATAATTCTAAAGCCTCAGATCCTGTTATTTGTACAGGAGAGGATTACAGTGCAGTAATGCATGCAAAAGCAATGACAGGTGCAATAAATCCTGCTGTTCCGTGCGGACCACCAGGAGACTGAGTTTTAAACTGCTAAAGACATAGTGAAAATTCAGAAAAAGGACACTCAGTTTAGACTCATGAACTGCCCTTCCAGAACTTATTATGGACAAAAAGGCATCAGTACCTTGTGGCTCCACCAAGACACAGAAGTCACGATGTATCTGCCCGTAGGATCCCACTCCACGTCTGAGGCCGTGTAGTGTTCCGCGATGTTCATCATGGTGCAGTCGGACGTATCGACAAATGCTAAGGCACCATTCATGCTGCAAAGACAAAACAGGACAGATTGTTTTACACACTAACGTAGCCTGGTCATTTTTTTAAAGCATTTCACAAGCTGCATCCCTGAAACTCCTCAGTACAAAGGTAAATTTCCACCGCCACCAAGAGACAGATTCTGTGGCTAGGAAATAACGTGATGGATAAAAACAAAACTCCAAGTAAGAATGACACTTTTGCTTCTATGTTCACTGACCTTTAAGATTATAAATAAAATGGCTTAAAGTCAGAGTGAAAACATACTCTAGGCAAGTTAAAATCAAAGCTTAAAAATCACGTGCTTAGACTATTTTAGCAGTAATGAAGAGATTAAAGAAAAAACCAGAATTCTAAGATGAACACAGCGCTCATCTCAAAGCATGTGAAGGCAAATATTACTTGACTGGTTAATAAAAATAATTTTTGCTTGCTCTGAAGTGAAGCTCCTGGTAACTCTTTTACAAAATAACACTGTCATTAACAGGTATTGCCCATGAAGGGGCACAAAGCTACGGCAACAACAAATGCATAAGAGCCACATGCATGGTGCAAAGTGGATTAGCTTAGAGTCAGTATTTAACTTTAACAGCTGAAAGGTGTTTCTTAATGTCCACTTTTCTGATGAAAAAATACATTCTCCATTTGGTGTGGCAAAAAATAGCAAGTGAAAGGTACAAAGGACTAAGTTACATCATGAAGTTGCACCTCTGCTCTTCCTTTGCTTTTGCAAAGCTGTATCAGGATTACACAGTAATCCACATTCACAGGGACACCAAACACTTCTTAGTGAGATACTCTAGCTCTCTTCCTCCTTATAATGGAAGTAGTGATGCTCAGCAACCTCTGAAATACTCACCTTCTGAGGCCAGCCAACACTACAAACTGCCCTTGGGGACTCCAGAATATCGTGTTCGCCTGCTGTTTGTCAAACGTTTCTGAAAACAAACCAGACAAATTTAGAAAGAGATCTCAATGCAACACCATCAGTTATCTTACAAGCATCAACCCCACTGATTCCTAAAAAGTAATTTTTAAACTCTGCAAGCAAGTCCTAACAACAGCCCTTACCTCTTCACTTCTACAGACAAAATGCAGTAGCACCAGGACATCCAAAGTTGGCAGATAAAAGAGATCAGAAGACCCAAACACATTCTTGGGAATAAATTTTATCTAAAGTGAGCCAAATCTGTGCTATTGCCTCACATGAGCTTCCCAAAGCCACAAAAATTATTCTGACTCATAGGCCTTTTATTCCCAGGCACTGGGCTTACTCTGGTAACAGTTTAGTTGTCACCAGGAAGTTAATTTCTGGAATACAGTGTTAGAATAGCAGCAACTCCCACACTACCCACCACAAACAGCCACTATTTTGAGTTCACTGCATCTATTGCCATGTAAAATGCTTAGTACCTGCACTTTCACTTGGTTTTCAGTCACTTACTTATGAGTTCTATTTTCCCGTTGTTTTTAACGTGGTAAAAGGAAACTGAAATTCGTGGAGTTTCTCCATGCAACACAGCAAACTTGCTTCCATTTGGTTCCCAAGCAAAGGCTATGATGCTTTCTGTTAAAAAAAAAAAAAAAGGAGTTAAAAAGTTAAAACTCTGTCAAAGGACAATACAAACCTCTGGTTTCAAGCAGTTACCAAAGAAAACCGAAATGCTTAAGAGAGGGAACCCTTCAGTTAACAGACTTTGCCATACAGACTCTTTTAAAACACAGGTTGATAAGGTAATTGCAGGGAGTTATGGGAAGTGTTTCCAACTATAGTTATAAAGTCCTTCATCTTCTACAAAATACAGTCATTATTATATTAATATGTCATTACTAAGACATTTTCAGTTTTATAATTTTTCAAGTCAGTCACAAGCCCCAACAGCAACAGAAGTTTTGATTTCTCATTTTTACAGGAAATGTCCTGCACATTAATAATTTAGCTCCCAAGAGTTAATTCCCTAATTATGTCAAATGTTGACAGGAATTTCTAAGAAACACAGAATTCTGTGTCCATACCAGAGAGTTAAAGCTCAAAAGTAAGGAAATACGTGGTATTACCTTTCATTTCTACCACATCCACTGGCACCTGTTTCTCTCTCATGCGGAATATTTCAAAGTTGGTCACTACTCCCTGTAAAGGCCAAAATCAGCTTTTTATCCAGTACAAAAAGAGTAGAGTAAATAATTTTATCACTAGGCATAGAAGGACAACTACACAATTAGCCTGTCATAATAAGAGTCAAGGTTTGTTCCTTTAATGAGAGCAGATATACGACTCCTTACCAAACACATTCCAAATTTCTCTGTTCTGATAAAGAATAACTTAATAGTTGTACAAAAGCATTTGTTGCTTTTCAGACTGTTATGAAATTTAATTAGGACAGATAAACATATGGCACATTGTGCTGCATGACCAGCTGCTTAACTGTGAGCAGGAAAACAGGGGAGGCACAGAGCTCTCACCCAAGTCCAAGAGGCCACTAAAGTCAAAGCAAATCCTGGATACAATCACTGCACAGATTTTCCTCTTTGCTTCAAATTCAAATGGGAAAAAAAAATAGCTTTTGCATGATACAGTTTACATTATCTATATTAAAAGACAGTACTGTCAGCATGAGATAGAACCAAATTTTACCAATAAAATCAGAATCCACCCACCTGTGTGCCTTTGGGAGTCCTGTCTACCTTCACACACAGGTAGTCCCCGTTCTTCTGCCAGTGCAGTTTACAATCTACTACATTGAACAAATTCCGCACACGAATTTCTTGTCTAGAAGGCAGCTGCATCAAAGTCACTCTTGCTGGGATGTCTTTGTCCTCAGGCACCCAGAAAGCAATTATGTTACCACCTGGAGACCATGAGAAGTCTCTACAGGAACAAAGTTAAAAATAGGCCATTTTAATTTTTAGTTAAGAGATACTACAAACAGAAACCATTTTCTCTCATTGTATCTGAATGTTGCAGATAAATATCAACTCTCAATATAAAAGGCAATAACTGAGGGCAACTTAATAACCTTACATACAACAACACTGAACCAAATTTTTAAACTGCTATTTAAATTTGCTATATCACCAATGTTATCAGGACAGTACATTTTACTCAAAAGCAAGGGTGACACACAGAGTAACCACCAAAGATCTAAAAACAGGCTGATTAAACCAATGAGTCAAAAAACCCCCCAGAACCAACCCTATTAAATTACCCTGGTGAGAATCTTCTTGCACCTGGGTACACTTAATTTTCTTGTTGCTTCACAGAGAAGTACTTCAAAAACTCTCACAGGAGTCAGTGTCTCTTGTGCAGAGAAGCACAAACCAGGCAGTACACAGCACACTGCTCTAAGCCAGCACACCAACCCCGTGAGGGAGAGATTCCCTAACAAACTGCATTCCAGTCTGGTTTGGTAGACAAGGAACAGGACTCCCAAGCTAGATCCTGGATTAAGGAGTTCCACAGAGCATTTCATAGCACAGAAGCTGTCAACTGTGTTCACTGATGAATGGAGAGTTTCCCATTTCTTTTTCCCAGTTTGTCTAATTTAACCACCTCAGCATAGAAGGCCTTTTGCTCTAGTCAACAGTCTAAAGATTCCTCTCGCCATAACAAAGCCAGAGAAAAAAAGATTACAATTAAAGAGAGCAGTCATGTTTACAAAGGAATAGACTCACCTTATCCCATTGATTTTCAAGCTCTTTTTGTCCAACAAACCCATAGACTAAAAGAGGAGAGAAGGACAAATTTTCAAGTTAGTAGCATTCTTATATGTACACATATACCTTCTACTCTCATCATTAGAGCACAGAAACCAGGAAATTCTGTAGCTTTCAGAGCTCCTGCATCACTATACATATGTAACCACAATCACAAACAAAATAAAAAATGTTTTAGATAATTAGTAGGTACAGCAGCCTGAAGGAAGAACTTACAGGTGTTTCATAGATGCTGAGGGTATCTGAAGTCATTCGAGCAAAGAATTTACCATCGTGGCTCCACCTAAGCAAAAAAAGAAAAAAAATATTAATTTGGAACTGCCTTTTTATTAAATGAAGTCTGGGACTACAACTCTCTACTCTAATCCTGCTTCTCAACCTACTTAAAAATAGGCCAGTGAGCTGAGTTTTCACAGTGGAATCCTCGCTTCTTTTGGCCAGTCAGAATATCCCAGATGATGATGGCCTGAGGGTCATCCTGCGTGTCCATCAAAGGGCTGAAGGTCACTAAATACCTACAAAAGAAATAATTAATTTCACAATTGGAACTTCATCCAGTATGTCAGTACCATAAGGCTTTCATCCAAGTAATATTTAAACACCACGCACTTTCAAACAGCAGTTTCTCTAACGGGATTTTTCAGAGAGGAGGGAAAAATAGGAGCAGCACGACAAAGGAGCAGAAAGCTTCCAAGACACAGTATTTCCCTGGCATGCTTCTGGGTGAAAAGACTCCAGATTTATGTTATAAGAAAGGGGAACTCATCAAATACACTGTTACCTATTATATAGCTTTGACACAAGAACTTCATTGGTTTTGAACCAAACATGAATCCATTGACCGTATCCAACCCAAACTACAGGTTTGCTAAACTTCTCCATTTAAAGATAGGTTTTATGCTTTATTGTACTAAAGAGAGGTTATCTAACTCCTTCCAAATATTTTACTTGAACACTATCAACAGAAGATGCATCTCAGCCTTGGAATTATTTTATCCTTCTCTCAAGAGCTCCTCAATGTTAAAGAAGGCTTAAGGAATTCGTTTCAGCACTACAGATTTGGAGGATGCTACTAATGCCTCATGCTTTTGATCCCTTAGTCCAATGCCATGCTCCATACCTTTCACAAGGTGAGAAGTCAATAAGCTGCACTCCTTGGTGACTAAACCTCTGAATCTGCTTGAACTTCTCTCCACCCCACAGTGCGATGCCTCTCTGGTGGAACGTGGCCAAGTAGGTACCTTTGGGGGACCAACGCACGTAGGTCTCTGTCCACCTCTGATTTAAAAAAAAAAAAATACACACAAAGGTTTAATTTCATGTTGTATTCCCCAAAAAAGGGAAAGAATTAGTGTGTGGTTTGCAGCATCACATTTTGAAAATCCGTTTACTAAGTGAAGATCTTAGAATTCGTGATACCTTGGACCAGCTGTGGAGTTTAATTTCATGCACATAAGGTATGTGTTCTTATTCTTCAGGTTAAAAACTGTCAGTTGAGTCCTTTTCAACTTACTGATCACCAAAAACATATTCCAGGTACAGTGACAACCTTTGTATAATAACAACTAAACCCACCTAACAGGCCTGGGGTTCCTTGTTGTCTTTCAGCCCTGGTAACAACTATTCTCAGAAGGAAGAGTATTTCAAATTTCTTAACAACACAGCTCTCAACCTTCAGCTAAGTTAGAGAGGTTTCAGCAATACAGAGCACAGCCAGTGACCACGGTGATGAGCAAATATTCTCACCATCCCAAAGCTAACTTCTTTCTACTGTAATGCACAATGGTTATTAAGGAAAATGCTGTTGGGTCCTAACAGTTCCCAGCAAGTCAAGTGCCTGCAGCAGACAGGCAGACTAACTCTCCCTTTTATATGCCATTACCAAACCAGCTATTCCTCTTTAACACCTCTGTAGTCAGCACAAAAGCAAGAAGTCATCTGAAGCAGCAAACATAGGCACACATTCAGCTCTAATGACTAGTGCTCCTCAAACTCTGACTTTGCATTTCAGGTCTTTCTGAATCACCTGTAACAGAGAGATGAAGGAAACTAATAGGCATCATGGACCAGTTAAAAAAAACAAACACCACCAGAAACTCCAAAAGTTCACTTCACATTTCTTTTACCTAAGCAGCTAAGTTAATTCTAAATGATATGGTTTCACCACTCCTCACAAGGAAAAGTATTTCAGCAATGGGAAAAAAAGATTTGTTTTTTATTAAAAAGCTGCAATGCCATAAAATGAAGGAAGGAGACTGACAGTGTATCTGCCATGTACAGCACTTCCAGGACACTCACTGCTCTGTCCTCAATTTGAACAGGTTCCTTGATGTCATTCCAAAAAATGGAGGTCCGGTCTCCTGACTCAAAGATGACACTGTACTGATCCCTACAATCAGGATCTTCCAACCAGTATCGGAGATTCCCCTAAGAAAAACAGAAGCAAGAAGATTATCAGTGAGTCAAAGGCTAAGACAAGTTCCCCAAATTAGTATCTACCTGTCAGGGGAAAGTGGGTCTCACCAGAGTGTGCAGTTTTGGGGTCTTACCACTGCAAGTATGTTTTTGAAGTGAAATTAAAGAACTCCAGCTAAGGCTAAGAGAGTACATCATGAATAGGTGGACTTTCAAGGTGGTTTGATGATGTTTAATATTTCTTGTGTAAAATATCTTATTTGGTTTGTTGTTAATTTTTTTTTTTTAAAAACCCTATCCCTTTTTCCACCAGACCATTTAAAAAGCTGCTGGTAACAAACACCAAAGTTTGCCTCAAACAATTAAAAATATAAAAAGATGCTTTTGAAAATCTATTTTTAAATTATTTGTGCAAAACTATTATTTACTCTCAAGCTTTATACTATGTAGAACTATTAAGCAGAACCACAAAGTTCTTCCTGTCACTTCATGACAGTGAAAACTAAGGAACAGGAGCATGTGATTCCTACTGCTACTTATAACACTATGAACACATCATTTCTATTTTCATATGGACACTCCAGCAATGAAGTAACCATTTAATATTATGCTGAATATTCTTTCCACTTTTCCAGAAATTCCTTACCAAATCCTTAAATGGCTGTTTCTCAGGGATTTCCCATTCATCACTGATTGTCATGTACCTGAAAGAGCAATTAGGTTGGTTACACTCCACACAGGCACCCTTGATTAGCAATCCCAAATCTACAGATACCCACAATGGCTGCACTCACTTATCAAAGTCTGTGAAAAGGTTGACTCTGAAGGTGTGCTGCTTATCCAGTTTGTATCCATCTGCATTCTTCACAGCATCCACTGCGTGAGATGGGGACATGTACTCCAGAAAGATGTACCTACAGGGAAGGAAGACCAAAGCAGGAAGACCTTGTTGACTACAGAACCAGCTCATAATAAAGATAAAACAATGGGAATAATTTAAGAATTCAGTACAGAGCATCTACAAAATAACTTCTTGTCTTGTCCCTAGCCAATTAGGGTCAAAGGCAATTAATCTCCATTTTGGCCACAGGCACACATGCATTTTTTAGCTCTATTGGCCTGACCTCAATTAATGAGATATCCTTTCTGAATGGGCTAGAGTCAAATTCAACACAACACAGACAACAATGAGAGCCAGGAACAGGCAAGTTATGTCTGCAGCTCTCCCCAGCTGAATGACACATCATGTTTAGGAGTTGTAACTGTTGCTGTGTCACAGGCACAGCAAAGCACCACTCTTGTTTCAATTACAGGACTCAGCTTCCTTCTGGCCACTGATCCAACCCAGCTGGTAGCCCAGCAGACTTAAAACTAACAGTATCCTGAACAGCACCAGACATTGCCTCAAAGAGACGCACCAACACAGAGACTGAATAATTTTCCCATGCTTCTCACACTGACCTCATAGAACCAACAACCTATCCACTCCAGAAAACTCACTTGTTCATGCCTTCCAAACTATGTATTCCTCCAATACTCAGCAATATATGCTACATATACTGACAGCCTATTTTGCATTACTTAGTACATTCCCTGGTACTAAGTTTTTAACTCAAGTGGACCTTTAACTCATTGATCAGCCAGAGTAGAAATTTAACAAAAACCCACTCATGTAGTACTGCACAGAAATCTGTCTTCCAAACCCAGCTGAACTGTTTCCATAATTAATTCCTACCATGCTCCACACTGGAGCCTAATGAGCTATTAAGCTTCTCAGCTCCCTCATACACTTGTCTGTCACTGAGATGAGATGTCAGGATTGTACAGACTAAGGTAGAAGCAGGTGATAATAACGACTATGAGGTCATCATAAAAACTGGCCACAAAGTATTGACACCAATAATCAAGGCAAAATCAGAGCTGTGCTTCAATCCTGTTAGTTGGAGCTATCATGACTTACCCTTTTGTTTTTCCGTCTGCTTCTGGATAAAATTCATTGATAATTTTACCAAACTTGGAAAATATTTTGTGGATGACATTCTTCAGTTTCTCAAGTCGGTCTGGCCCAACCTGGGGAACGTTATCCACGACAATCACCGAGTCTATCCCATCTGCTTCCTGTGGCTGATCTTTCAGTATATCACCAAGCAGTTCTGCAAAGACAGCACACACAGGAAACTAAGGCACCCGTCTGCAACATGAAGGAGGAAGACAAAGATGGAATGAATAGTGAGAGGAACAGAACAGAAAAGCTCCAAATCTGAGGAAATTTAAAGAATTATTTAAGAAACTTGGCAGTGAACGAACATTCTATCAGAGAGACCACTGAAGGGAACACACAACACTCCAACAGCACTTCCTGCCTCAGAGACATGATTATGTGGCTTCCTGACAAATTTCAAGCTGCCAACTCTTGAAGACTTTGTTAAAGAAATACCTTACATTGTGATCATCCACACCTGCACTATTACCTTTTTTCAGGAGATGGAACTGGCTCACAAAGTCCTCAAAACTGACAACAGCACAGACAACTGTAAGATTTACTACCCAAACTCTGCTTAGTCCCCTTGCTCAAACTACAACCAGATGATTTTGAGGGGAAAAACAAGTATACCATGTACCTACCTCCTGAATTACACAAGTTTTAGCCTAATTCAAAATTATCTGCCATACTGGAAGCTCTGCATGTCTCAGCATCACTATAATTAAGAACTCGCACTCCTTCTCAACCTTTAATTAAACACAAAAATAAAGGTCTAGGACAAGACACTTAAAGCCATATTTAAGCCTTCAGTGCAGACAGGACACAAACCTTTTCACAGTGTGGATATTCTTCAATTATATAAATCCCTGAATATCTGCAGTAAGTTTCATGTGAAAACCATTATAAAATACAAGACCACACAGAAAATAAGTTCATGCTGCTATACTTCTGAATTTGAACAAGGGTAAAACTTGGAAACTCAAACTATATATGGCATTCACAGACAAGGAAAAAAATCCAAGCACAGGTAAAAATATTTAAAATATGACAACAAACTAAAAAGGATATTGGATACGCTGATATTTTGAAGACATTTTTATAGATTTTTGCTGGTTTGGGAATTCTACAAATTATTCTGCCCAGAAACACCACTGGAAAAATCTCTAGCAGTGAAGAAATAGGAGAAACACGCTTACTTTCAACTACCAGAAGACCTTTGCTTTCTATAACTTTAACCTTCAACAGGTTGGTTTGCACTGATCTGGGGCAATAAGCTTCAAAAATGTTTAGGCCATTACCACCAAGATTATGTAGCACTGACAGAATGTTGTTGCTTGTAGCATTTATTACTCAAAAAGATGCTCTCCATGTGCATGAAGGAACTACAATTAACAATAAAAAAAAACCAGAAAAGAAAAGCATGTCCCACAAGGACATTTCCACAGAAGTCTACAAGATGAAAAAAAGGAAAAAAAAAAACAAATCAAAACACAAAAGGATGATTTTAAGGCTCCATTATTTATTTTTTCACAACCACTTCTCACAAAAGACTTTGTAGCCCTTCAGACAAGCCAAGGAATGCGTGTTAAGATTCCTGTGCAAGAATGCAACACTCTGTCTTGAATCAAAACTGTAACAGAGTGAAAACAAATTCCTACACTGTGCCCTTCCTCTGCCTTAAATTCAAAATTGTGAACAAAGGAATCTTCAAAGGGTAAGAAGCTGGTTTAGCCAGCTCTTACTGCACCCAGAAGGGAAGCAGGGTGTGGTGGGTACATGGCTATCTTCAGCTGGCAGTATTTTAAGGACCACTGTCATTATCTGAGCTAAAGCTTCACTGCACCTAAGTGGTTGTCCAACACACCCCCTTCTCCTGCTTTAACATGGGTCAGCTGTTCTGCCCTACCACCAGCACTCTGGGGAAAAAAGCTGAAGGAATGGATCTGAGATGGTCCAGTCCCAAAGCTGGGCCATCTCACAGGTGTTCCTGAGGATGGATGTTATCCTGAGCCTTGATAAGTGACACTGATGGGCTGCCTTTCTCCTTGGGGAGGCATCAGGATAAGGGGAAAAGAATAAGGAAACTCATGAAGTAACACACAGATGGGAAAGCCAGACCAGCAAGACTGACCAAACTTAAACACTGTAATTCAGCCACTAACACTGGATTATTCATACAACTGAGAAGTTAGCCAAATTAATTAACAAATAAAACAGGTGAGGATGGAAAATATGCCCAGTTTCTGAAGAACTGAATGTAACAATCTGAGATGTAGACCAAGTGTATCAAGCAAACACTTAACTAAACAAAAAGAATCCAAGCCAAAGTCTCTTTAAGGAACAAATGCACAAGTTCAAAGAGCAACACAACCACTATACTGAGAACAGCAAATACTTTCTTAATCTAAGATATTTGGCTGCTATTTTATTAAGCTAAACACAGGCCTGGAACACTAGGAGGCAGATGTATCACCTGTATTCCACCAATTTAATAACTGACTGATTTACAATCACGTGCTTTAGAAACATCTTTCTAGTTCTGATATGTGTAACGGACCCAAAATATGCAGGAGGCACATACATGAGTCCCTACAACAGCACATATGCTGAACAAATATTGGCCAAATAAGTACTTTTGCTAATTAAAAACTAAGACAATTTACCGAGAAAGATTTATCACAGAAACAGTAAAATAGAGTTCTAATACCTGTATGCTGAAATCAAGTATTTCCTTCATTGTCTGTGCAGTTACACAACAGCTTTGCCATTTTAAGGCAGTAAATATTCAATACTTTTAAAAGAGCCTGGGTTGGAACTTTCCACTGCAAGAAACAACTTTTCCCTATTTCCTTGTCACAAACTGCCTATGTCACACCTTCATGAACAGTAACTCTTCTGAAACCAGTACTATTTACCTACAGATTTCACTCTGGATGCATGGAAAAAAAAAAACGAGAACGATGAAAACCCAGTTTCCAACCACCGCGTCAACCATTTAAAACTTCTGGTTTTACAGCTGAGTTCAACTAATGGAGGTAAAGGGAAGGGGCACGAGTTGACGACTCCCCTCTTTGAGGGGAGCCCAGAGATTAATACCTGAAGTTTAGCAGTAGATTTTTAAACACCTTTAACAGCATATTTTAGCACAACAGATGTTCTAACACGATGCAGACCGTGCTGGGTACCACCAGCATCCCCAGGGGTCGGGGCAGAGCGTTCCCAGCCCGGGCTCACCCGGCCCCCCCGGGCTCCCCCAGCTCCGGGCAGGGCCGGGGTCCCCGGAGCGCCCCCGCGGCCCCTCCCGCCCCGCACCTTCGTCGCTGATGTCGTCCACGAAGTCCTCGGGGTCGCTGAAGGAAATCTCGTCCTCGGGCTCGGCGGGGGCGGCGGGCGCGGCCTCCCCGTTCTGCTGGGCCGCGCTGGGCTCGGCCTGGGCCGGCGGCGGCTGCTCGGGCTGGGGCTCCGCCGCGGGCTCGGCCCCGGCCTGGGGCTCGGGCTCGGCCTTGGCGGGGCTCTCCCGGCCGGACGGCGGCTTCGGCTCCGCCGGCAGCTGCTCCTGCTCGGGCTCCTCGGCGGGCGGCGGCGGCTCGGGGGGCCCCGGTGGCGCCTCGGACTCGCCTCCATCATCATTATCCTCCTCCTCCTCTTCTTCCTCCTCCTCCTGCTGCTGCTCCTGCTGCTGCGGCGGCGGCGGCTCCGCCGGCGGCGCGGGCGCGTCCGTGTGCTCGGGGTCCTCGGCGGGGCCCTGCGCGCCGGGCGGCGCGGCGGCCGCCGGGCTCTCCTCGGTGTCCTGCATGGGGGTCGGCGGCGGGCGCGGTGCCCGGTGCTCGGTGCGGTGCCCGGTGCTCGGTCCCGGTGCCCGGTCGGTCGGAGGGGGGGGGTGCGGGGCGGCTCCTACTGCCGGGCCATGTGCGCCAGGCCCAGCGGCCCGCGCGCGCCGGCGCCTACCAACGCTCTCGGGGTGGGAGGGGGGAGATCCTTGTCCCCCCCGCAGCTCCCGCCCACTGCCACGCCCACCACTACAGCTGTCTTCTCCCTGCTCCGAGCCCAGCAGGGTTCAGACACTTTGCTGCCCTTATTTTCCTCAGCGAGCGGCGGCTTCCCCTCCTTTTCACCCCACCGCACCCCCGGCGCCCCTATTTCATGCCTGCTGTGGTCGAGCCCAAGATGGCGCTTCCTTCTATTCTACTGGGGCTGGGCTCGGCCGAACCATTTTTCGGGAGGCGCGAGGCGCCGTGACATTTAACTGGACTGGCACACAGTGAAACCTCCCTGCGTGTGCGGCCGCTCAGCGATGCCGCTGCTCAGCGCTGCGCAGGCGGTGACAGGAGAGCGCACTGGCGCGAAACACTCTCTGTCTCCCCCCTGCAAATGGGCTCGCCCGAAGGCTGGCGGGGCGCGCGCGCGGGCGCTACCAAGCTGGTGCGGAGAGGGGAGGCGCGGGGCGCTGCACGGACACCGCCGCGTTTGTGCTGGAGGGCGGTGAGCGCGGGAGGCCAGCGCCCACCCCCGCGGCGACGGGCCCTCGTGGTACTGCCCGGCGGCAGCGCCACATCAGCCGGGCGCGATGGCGGCGGCGGTGGGGGCTGAGGGGGCATGTCCTCACGACCGCCTCCCAGCGCTCTGTTAATCCCTATTAGACCTTTGTGGGGTTAAAATAATATTTTCCGTGAGGTAAAAGGTGAGGGGGGCTATTCCCTGGCACCACTGCACGCCCCGGTTAGCGCGAGAGGCCTTCAGAGGTGCGGTGACCTCCAGGTGCAGTCGGACACTCAGTGATCTGAGGGGTCACAGTGCACAGTCCTGGCGTTTTAGGATGATTTTAAAATTGTTTTAAAGCTTGAATTTATCTTTCACACCGGCTACCAACGTGGCTGACCATCAGAGAGACCTGGCCCCACGTTATCGATTAAACCACTGCCTTCTGTCCCGGGCATCTCAAGCTGATGAAAAATACGTAGAATGTCACTTTTCTCAGCATGTGTGCTAATACAGTGTGTTCAAAGTGGCTAAGGGAACTTGGAATTTACCTTCTTGAGATGACGACTGTAGAGGAAAAACTCAGAACAGTTCTCGAGGAATAGTTCTGTGCCCTCTTAGGAGGTGAACACTTGCGTTTTGAGTAGGATTTCTGGTGGTTTTATTTTTTTAGCCCAGTGCTTTCAGTCAGATCATCAAAACAGTAAAACAAAAACCACGAGAAGAACAGAGCAGGTATTGTACTTGGCACTTTAAATTGAGACCCCGTTGCAGTATCTCTCATATTTTGGTAAAATCTCGAGGGAAGAGGATACGAAGCAAAGGCGGACAGCCCCGGTGTGTGATTTATCGGGCAGTCACACGATGGCAGCCGAGCTCCACTCACATTCCCTTCGCCGAGCGTGTCCATTCCTTTCTGGAGCCACGGGCAGCACGTATGAATGGAAACGATGACTGGCACTTTGTGCGGCTATTTTTTCCCCCTCATTATATCATGGTAGCTGACCAGACTTTGACTCCCCAGTCAGCAGAAGCACCGACACGCTGAAGTGAACAGAGAATGCTGTTTCCTGCCATCACAAACACATATTTCTCCAAATGTGAGGGAGGAGGTGCTGCCGTTCCATTCATACTCCCAGCTGGGTCCTCAGTATTCCATGGCTCTTCAGGACTGTGTATGTGGTCTCTGTTCCTTGCGTTTCACCACCCCCACAGTTGTCTGTATTGCTGGAATGTGCAATTTCTGCAATTACCTTTCTTCCTGCTTGCACTTTTCCAGTCACTTTGGTTAAACTCTGGATCTAAACGTTGGATCCTCCTTTCCCTGACTTTGCATGGGCTGTTCTTGCCATTTTCCTGTACTTTTCAGCAACTTCTGATTTATCTGCTCTTCCTTCCTTCCCCCTTTCCTTTCTTCTGTTGAAATTTCCCCTCAGTCCCTGTTTTATCTCACTGCTATTCTTTTTCCTCCAGTCCTTACTCAGCAATCTGAGGGGAAGTGGAACAACTTTTAAAACCAGAGATTTTGGCACTGGCAGCTGAAGCCTGTTCCTTTAAGCATTCCACATGCAAAAACTCCCAATCAATGGGAAATCTGGGGAAGGAGATCTAGCGGGAATGGCTTTTTATAGCACAACTCTCAAACCAGCAGCGCCTCATGAATTTCAGTGTGTGCAGGTGATCTGAGAATACTGGAGCTGACAGCTCTGCTTCCTAAACTGAATTCTGAAGGAGTAAGCAAGCTCTTGTATGAAGTTCTATCTAATTCTGGCAGGATGTGCCTGGAATGAGGCAGGGCCTCGGGTGGGGACCTGCTTGTGCATTACACTGGTCACTACATTGGGCTGGTTCTGCCCCTCTGCCCTGCTCTGGGGAGACCCCCCTGCAGAGCTGCCTCCAGCTCTGGGGTCCCAGCACAGGAAGGACATGGAGCTGGGGGAGTGAGCCCAGAAAAGCCACCGAGATGATCAGAGGGGTGGAGCACCTCTGCTGTGAGGAAAGGCTGAGAGAATTGAGGTTGTTCAGCCTGGAAGTGGGGTGACCTAATTGCAGCCCCTTCCAGTGCCTGAAGGGAGGTACAAGAAAGGTGGAGAGAAATGTTTTACAAAGGCCTGGAGTGACAGGACAAGGGCTTCACACTGACAGAGGGCAGGGTTAGGTTAGATATTAGAGAAAAATTCTTCCCTGTGAGGGTGGTGAGGCCCTGGCACAGGTTGCCCAGAGAAGCTGTGGCTGCCCCATCCCTGGGAATGTTCAAGGCCAGGTTGGACGGGGCTTGGAGCAACCTGGGCTAGTGGAAGGTGTCCCTGCCCATGGCAGGGGGTGGAACTAGAGGATCTTTAAGGTCCCTTCCAGCTGAAGCCATTCTGTGATTCCATGATTCTGTGACATTATTTTATTGTTTCTTTATGCTTGAGGTTTTCCAGAAGCTTTCACTGCAGTTCCAGCGAATATAGAAGTGTTCGACGACTTATGTCAAGCAGAGTCTTTCTGGCCCTGTTCAAAAAATTATTTCTGCAATTGAATTATTTTTCACAGTATTTTTCTTCAAGACTCCAAAGCAATCTTCAGCTGAGAATGTCTTATTTATACCAAATAAATAGTTATGCTATTAGCTTAAGTACAGACCAATCAAAAATCTATAGCTAAATGAGAACGTGTTGATTCCTCTATTCATTTTCTCAAAAAATGCTATATAGGCGAAAAATCCTGTGGGGCTTAGTTTTCAGAAGTGCTGAGCATGCAAAACTGCTCTGCTGCTGTACAAACATGATTTGAAGGGCCTCTCAGCTCGAATAATGCCGTGCTTTTCTAATTTTATACCCAGCTTTCGTCTGCACCCACGCTCTGGGACCGAGCTGGAACAGCACCGAGGGAGGAGGAGAAGGAGAACCACTCGACTCATTCACATCTTTGTAGCAGCACAGAAGGTTTCAAGGGGGAGCCTTATGGTTGGAATTACACCTGAAATAATTCTCATTTCATAATTTTCTGGTTTAGTTCTCTCTGCATACGGTGGGCATAACCATTTATCTTCCCGTGACTAAGAAATATCAGGAACATTAACTAGTGAATGCATCCAATACTTTGGATATTGAAAACATAAAGCCTTATTATGGATTGGTAATATCTCAATCTGGAGGTCCAGAATCTATAGAGAGTTTTGCTTGTTTGATGGTGTTTTCAGGAAAACCACATGTGCCTTACATTTCATCAGTGTCAACCATATCATTCCTGACTAATAAACTACAGGAAGTGGGGGGAAAAATCAGGAATAAAATGAGAGGTGCTCATACCTGCAATTCTTATTTTTATGCAGTTTTGGAAAGGGTATTTGCATTTCAAATGCTCATATTTCTGTGCTTTCCTGAATAGGTTAATATTGATTTTTACCATATTTACCTGTGTTAGTGCACTCCTTCAGGAGCACAGCACAAAATGTACAATGGCGTTTTCTTTGAAAAAACATTAAATAACTACTTTCAGCTTATCATTAAGAATATCTCATAAAAATCCACATGCATCCAAAATATAGAAATATATTGAATATAGGAAACTTCATTAATTGACTAGATGGCAGCAGGACTGCCGTGGGGAAAGGGAACTCTGTGAAAGAAAATGAATTGTCTGGGAGTAATTAATATGATGAGAGGACATAGTCTTAATCTCACCAGGAAAGGTTTAGGTTGGATGTTAGGAGGAATTTCTTCTCAGAAGGGGTGATTAGACATTGAATGGGCTGCCCAGGGAGGTGGTGGAGTCACCATCCCTGGAGGTGTTTAAGGAAGGACTGGGTTTGGTGCTGAGTGCCATGGTCTGGTTGACAAAGGTGCTTTTCTGTCTTAGGTTGGACTCGGTGATCTCAGAAGTCTTTTCCAACCCAATTGATCCTGTTATTCTCTGACTTAACCCCCAAAGTACAGCCTCAACAGCAATTTACCTACTTTTCATAGCTCACAACAAAGTCTCCCTGAACTTCGCATTCCCAACAACCATCCTTTTCAGATTTCACGAAAAAAAAAAATCAGTTACATTTCGGAATAATCCCATATTAAGCCCGTGAGCCGATCGCTTCTCTTTATATGGTTTAAGATGTGTGGAAGATTTGCTATTAAGATGTTTGGGAGATTTGCTATTAAGATGTTTAGGGGATTTGTTATTAACCCCGCAGCGGTCCCGAAGCGCTCGGAGCCATCCCGTCGGCGGCAGGGACGGCTCGTTGCCCCTGCGGGAGCCGCGGGGTGCTGCTGTGCGGGGACACGGCCGCGCAGTGCCGGCGTTTGTCCCATCCCCGGCGGGCACAGCCCCCCGTGTCACCCCTCGCCCCCGGCCCCGCGGGAGGCGGCTCTGCCCGCCCGCCCCGCCCTGCGGAGGAAGGGGAGGGGAGGGCGGCCGCGCCGGGCCGGCCTCACATGACCGCGGCCGCGATGGACGGCGAGCCGCCCGCGGGCACGGCCGGCACAGGTACGGGGGGACACAGGGGGATGTGCTGGCGGCGGGGCCGCCCCCGCTCCGTGCTCTGCCCGCCCGGGCGGTCGGGGCCGCGCTCCCCTCCAAAACCGGCGGGGAAGCGCCGCCGCCTCTCCTTCCTCGCCCCGGGGCGGCGGGGCCCGGCTCCGGGCGGGGCTGCCCGCGGCGGTGCGCTGGGGGTCCCGTCCCGTCCCACGGTGGGCTCTGCCCCTCGCGGGTGAACCGGGGCGCCCGGGCCGGGGGGTTTGTACCTGCCCGCGGAGGTCGCCCCGGTGCCCGGCTCGGTGCCCGGCTCGGTGCCCGGCTCGGTGCCCGGCTGGGTGTCCGCGGGCGATGAGCTGCCCGGAGCCCTCCTGCGGGGCTGGACGCGGGGCCGGGGCGCGGTCCAGAACTTCTCCCGTGGGGAGTCACGCGGCCGAGCGCTCCCTGCGCGCTGGGGACACTTCGTGTGGCCCCCGGTCCCCTCCCGCCCAGCTGGACCCGGGCACCTTGGAGCCGTTCGGCAGCGGGGCAATGGGGGCAGACCCCGCGCCAGCCCGAGCGGCACATCCAGCCGGGAAACGCTGGAGTTTTGGGAGCGTGCAGCTGGATCTGGGATGGAGAAACTTCGCAGCCAAGTGCTGCCAGCGCTTATTGCGAAATGATAGATGGAGGGAGCTCCTGGGTGAATTGAGGGAATAACATTTTGGACTCCTTAACGTTTAAACTGAGGGAAACTTTTAGAGGGAAACAGGGTAATACGGTTCTCTAAAGTTCTCTTTAAAGTGTCTAAGTTTTGTACCTGCTCCGTGCATAGTGTGTTGTTTGGGGTTTTTTTTCTCCGTTTGGAAAAGAAATTGAGTAGAAGTTACTAGTAGGTGAGCTTAATGCAGGGAAAAATGGTTTGGTTGGATTATATTCAGGATCCAGTGGGTATGCTTTTGTTAGGCCTGTGATGCTCCTGATGCAGATAATGCTTATAAACAAATTATTTTGGAATATTTCTGTCCAGGACTGATGTAACATATTGAGCAGCAGCCTTTGTGGAAAAAATGTCCTACTGTACCAAAGAGAGAGCTTGCTCAGGTATGTCTGTTCTGGATTTACCATCTGCTTCAGGAGCCTTATAGAGATAAAACAGTTTTCTCCAAGTGGAGTATTGATCTGATTAACTTCTGGTGATGGTGCTTCTGTACCTGTCTAATCTACTCAGTTCCTACTCAGAACTTGGCTTTCTTTGACAACGATTATATGGTGAGCACTGAAAGGAGGTGTCTCATGGTTTTATGTAAAGAAAAATAATACTGTGAAAGTAGGAATGTTTTTATTTTAAGCATCATGATGAGAGTTCAGAGATCTTGGAAGTTTCGCACCCCTGTGTAATTTTTTTGGAGATCAGCAGCTCGTCAGTAAGTTTTTTGGGAGGATCTGAATCTCCAGAGTAATGATAGTCCTGGCAGGGATCGTTAATGCCCATCTAGGACAGCACAAACAAATGCTGTCTTCTTGATTTTACAGAGTTAAAAGTACTTTAGCACAATCAAGAGAGAGAAGAAAAAGGATAATGTCTAATACATTAAAGTCAGTTTTGCAGAGTTGCTTTTATTGACTTTTCTTTCCTTTTGCTTCCATTTGAGTGTTTTGCAACGATTGTAGGGAGCTAATCCAGGTGTGTTGGCTGGGGAGGGAGGGGGGTGTCTCTTTTTCTTCTAATGGTAAATCTTTAACTGTGTGTGCAGCCTGTGGAGGGCTTGGTGGGGAGGACTCTACAGATTATAGACAGTATGGTTTGCACATAAATAGTTTGATTTCCCCAATAGTTTTCAAGTTTTATGGGTTGGTGCAGGTCGATGGAGAAAAATTTACCAGTTAAGACGTGTGAAACTGGTAAAAAAGGACAGGAGCTTTGATAATTACCTTTCAACAGTATTTGGGATGTGAATGAGCTGCTTCTACCTGTGAAATGTGTGAAAAGACCACTGGGAGGCTGAAGTGTGTGGAGTGGCAATGCCGTTTTTTTAATGCTTAAATGCTGACATCGAGTTTTCCCCCAGTGTAACTGGGAGGGTGAGAAACACGCGAGGAAGATGAGAAGCAAAACAAAGATAAACCATTTCTTCTGATGGGATGTTCTTGACCTGTGTAAGGACAGATGGTTGTGGAAACTTGCCAGTTCTGTAGTCAGGCTAAAATGTCCTTGTAAAAATTTCCCAGAGAACAGTTGTATGGGTTGTTGCTTGCTGGGTTACCATTTTGGGTGTGAATTTTTACACTTCCAACCTCTTTGTGAGAAGTGGTAGTTTAGAAGTCTGTCACTGTGAGCTGGGAATGTGCCCTAGTGAGGATTTAACTTTTTGTCTCTGTAATCCTTGGGCACATTCCTCCATGGACTTTTCTCTGCTAATCCTGTTATTTCTTTAAAGTGTGTAGCTCCGTCTCACTTTACTGTGTGTGCTACATCTGAGGACTGTGGCTCATGGCTGACTTGTGAATGGAATGTGTTCCTTGTATTCCCAGACTTGGGAAATCAATTAATGAGTTGATCTAACAGCACAGATCAAAAGAGCGGGGTGCTAGGCTTAAAGGTAGTTCTTTACACACAATAAATCTGTGTTACATTGGAAGGGGGTAACTTGCTGTTGGTTTTTTTTTTCTGCTGGAGTGTGTGACTGTGATATTTTGGGAAGCAGTTGGAGGCCTACAACTGTAGGGGAATGCAGAAATGCAGGTGCTTTCAAAATATTATTAAATAAAGCTATAGCCTCAGCTATTTTTGAGCTGTGCCATTGCTTCTCCTTTTCAATTTTAGAAGCACCAAGTGCTGAATAACAATCTTAAACTTAGTTGGAAAAAAACCCAAAACAAACAACCACCAAAAAAACCCCTCCAGAAATGAAAACCAAATTGCCCTCAATATCTCAAAAACAAAGGAAAATATAAAAACTTAACCAACCAACCAAAAAAAAAAAATCCCCAAAACCCCAGACCAGCTAGTGCAGGGTACATATTTGACATCTGCATTGAGAAAGCTGTGGTGATGGTTTTCAGGGTTTTTTTTTTGTTTTTTTCCTTAAGGAGAAAAACAAAATGCTGCTTTCCAACATCTAATTTTATGATAGTATGTGTGTTACTTTATGTTGTCTTCTTTTGGTATTGGAAAGCTTGTATTTACAAGGGAATTGTTGGGAAGGAGAAGGAAGGGCACTCTTAATTAGAGTGAAGCTAAATATAATTACTTTTCTTGTACCCAGTGAGAAATACAGACTTGCCTTCCATGTTGAACTCAGAGTTGTGGAGCAGTTGGCTTTGTTACATAGACTGATTCCTTTGCTTTGCTCCTTTCTAAATAAGAATGCCATGGGTTTAAGTTCCTTAAAAACCCCCAAACAAGTTGCATACAGTTGTCTCAAAAAATATGTAAAGCCTTTAATAGGAACAAAGTTTTGTTTGCCTTTTTTTTTCTTTTTTTTTTGTGGGACTTCTGTTTCTTTCTGTGTTTTTAGGGGATTTCAAATTATGTAAGATTTTAAAAAAATAAAACGAAGAAGGGAATCTATTTGAGTTTGTAGTTGAAATCTGCACCAGCTTTCAGAGAGGCTGATGTGGACAGTGGATTCTGGAATTATGGAGGAATGTGTTTGACACAATAAGGGGGAAAGGCATTTCCATAATTCCTGAGGCTTTTCATGAGAAGACAGAAAGGAAGGGGAAATGCTGATGAATGATATTTACATTGCTGCTTTAGAATTCCTGGCCCAGGAGTTTGTAGTGGAGCCCTCATTTTTTCCAGGGGGAAATCTGAGGTATCTGTGTAAAAACCAGTTTTTGTACTCCTTTGTGTTTCCTGTGGGTTGGATCCCCTCTGCTCCCCACAGCTGTGGTCTGTGAGGATGGAGAATAAATCTTAGCTGTTATTCCTAAAGGTTTTGCTTCCTTTCAAACTCCTTCCTCCTTCTAGAAAATATGCTGCTAATGTTACAAGTAATTCTCTGGCACCATCTGCTTAATCGTGTCTGATAAATTTATCTGATTAGCACCTGGTGTAATAAAGAGTTTGTATCAGCCATCAGTAAAATGGAGATAAGGCCTCCAAATCTGATTGACGGAGCTTAAATAGGGAAGGGAGATCGGTGGCGTGATTTGCTCCTGAGCTTCCAGCCCTGGCATTGCTCCTCTCCTCTGGATGTGCTTCCATGTAAAACCTCTGTGCAGCTGACCAGGTACTTGGAATTGTACTCTGCCTTTCATAAATGCATGATTTTAGAAATTTACGTGGAGGAAACTGGTAACGGTGGAGGGCAGGTTGGTGCCTGGTTGTATCACTGGAGTAATGAACGTCAGGTGCTAACTGAGGTGTGAAATACGTGGTCTAAAGTGGAGAAATTTTCTATTTCAGTTGTTCTCTGGGTGAGTTTCTCAACTCCCTTCAGTCCAAAGGCTACCTGACTTGGCACAAAAAAAAAAGAAAGTATTATGCAGTGTTTTTGTTGCTGTTTTCTTTTACGATGTAACAAAAATTAGGCCATGCTTTAAATGCTTCTTCAGGCTTTTATTTCTTGTCATCTTATTGTCTTCTTGTTTTGCATATGTGTGTTTATATGTATTATTTTTAACTTTTATATTAACTTGTTTTCAGTTATATCAGTCCACTTCCTGATCTCTTATTGACAACAGATTGAGAAACTGCTGTAGCAAGAGCATAGCTTGCAGGAAAAAACTGGTTTTTATTTTTGTCTGCTTCCCAGTGTTCCAGGGGACCATTCCATACCTCGTTTCTGTATTCACTTGCTGCTCTCTGTATATAAACTTCACTAGATAATGATCTGCTGAAACCAAAGGGAATGTTTTCAAAATTAGCTGTTCTCCAGCAGAGAGTGCGTGATGGGAAGCGTTAAGTGTTCTGTTACAATGCATGTAAATCCTTTTACTGGTTGAACACAGGAGCTCATACCAATGAGTTCCCACTATTATCCACCGTTCCTGGCCAGGGCTCTTGAGGCTGTTCTGGAATAGGCTCTTTGGTAAGTAGAATGAAAAATGGGCTGAAGAATAGCTCCAGTATATATTGCTCTGTAGGGTTAGTGTTAATGCCACGTTAAGTGTTTCCTAAAACAGGTTAACAGCTGTTCCAAAGTCATCTTATTGTGCTATCAGACCAGAGTCTGAGGGTGTAGATTCAGTCTGAGTAGCTGTCTTGTTGATAGCAGACACACTGAGATTATTAATTAAACAGTAATTATTCAAACTTGTTTGCATGGTTGTCTGGTTTGTGTGATTTCACACGTTTAGACAAGGTTGAGGTGTAAAGAAGCTACAGAATATTTCAGGAAGAGCCAAATGTGTGAGCTGCTGATAAAGAGAAGGTATTTCCTGTAGGTGAATTTTAGAAAGCAAATTTAGAGAATAACTTGATGAAAACTGGAGAAGAATTACCAAGAAAAGAGCAACATGGCTGAATTGTCAAAGAAATGTGGAGTCTTGTCTGGATCTCTGGGGGGCTTCACTGTGTAGATGTTTTAGGAGGTAATGTGGGTTCAGATCACTGTAATGAACCTGAGAGTCCTCAGCATCACTTTGGCTGATTGTGCTGCAGGATCTGGGTGTTACAGATGAAATACTGAGGGTTTCATGGTTCATCCTGTATTATCTTTTCTCCTGATACCTGTCTTTTGCCACTGGGGTTTCAGTAGTTTACCAGACAGTGCCGAGCCCAAGGTCAGGAACCAGTTTATGCTGTGAAAGCACTGCTTTGTTGGTTGTCCAGCAGAAGGATGAGAAGCAGAGACAGTGAATCAATAGGCAGGAGAATGTTGTGTCAGTACAGATTGGCACTGCTCTTAGGGAAGAAATTGGGGTGTATTTTGAGTAGCCTCTCCTGGGGAGGCCAGCTTGGAGCAATTCTGTGTGAGCCAGTGTTGAACATCACAGAGGGCTCTGGAATTCTCTGTGTGTGTGTGTGTGTGTGTGTGCCTTGGAGGAGTAACAACATCTGCTGTGTCATGTTGCACTTCATTGCTGTGTCTTGAGCAGTTAAACCCAAGAATTACAAGGGTGCACACTGAGAGAACCTCTGCTCTGGAGGTCCACGATGCCTTTTGCTTTCCATAGTTCTTTTTGTGTGTATTTTTGACCCTTCTTCTTGATACTGTGATTTATTGCACCTTGCTGCTCCATGAAAGGTCAGGCAGGCAAGGATTTTTCTACACAAGAAAATCTTCTGCCTTGAATTTTCTTTCCTCCTTTTTCTTTCAGTTCAGCATCTCTCTGGAAAGTGGCTGTACAGGTGTTATCACTTTATCCAGCAGTATCCCATACCAACACTGAATTAGCTTGCATTATTTTACTGCAAATTTCTGGCAGATAGCTGGAAATTTTTAGGAGCTGCTGCATAGGTGGGGTTAGCAGGTGATATATATTAGTCTAATAAAGAAGAGGTGTTAAGACTTGCTTCTCTGAGTCACATTAGCAGGCATCTGAAGCCTGATGAGACATGTGGAATAAGGTCATTTGTCCTGGATTTGGTTTCCTTAAGCCATTTTGTGGAGCAAATAATAAAGAGTCTGATGCCATGTATCTGAGAAACTGAAGATTATCTGTTTTCCCCATTTATCAGGGCCTGGAGGACATGAAGGAGCAGGTAGGAAATCCTTATCAGAAGGAGGTCAGAGTTCTTATCTTCCCTGAGTTTATCTCTTACAAAGTTAACAACTTTTTGAACTATGTATCAAAGCTTAAAGAAATGCTTATTGCTTCCATAGTGTTACTGTCTTTTTGTGTTCTCAAAACTGTAGCTACATTTAGGAACTTCTGCACAATGGCAAGGAAGGGATGATGAATCCTACCTGGCTTTTCTAGGTACCTTTTCATCAGTGGATTTGACTGAACTCAGGTATGGGCTGAATAGGTTCCAGGGTTATACCCACATCTTTCACACTGATTCTTATGGGTGGAAAAAAAGGATTACTTTGAAAACTAATGTAAACTTAGTTTACAGCCACACAGTAGTGTGGTTATGAAGTCAAATTGAGATAATGGACTCTGGTCAGTCACTTGATTACTCTGAATCATCAGCTTTGCCCCTTCTTTGATGTAGTTTTGTCCTCTGGGGCCACATTCTTAAGACCTATCTTTTTTTGACTTTGCATCTAGCAGAGGATCAGTTAGACTCTCTCTATGCAAAACTGCCTAGCTATGATTTTATTCACTGTTGAAAGTGTTTGTTTTCTAGCTGTGAGCAGTGGAATAGGTTTGTTTGAAAGATTTTGCCACAGCTTGCTGTGACTGAGGAATTGTTGTGTTGGTAGCCCTTGTTAGGAACCCTTTTCCCTTGCTCTCGAACTTGAGCATGTTGACATAGTAAATTATTGTAATTCACTCTCACTGTAGCATAGTGTCAGAGAGTTTAATAAAATTATGCCAAATGAAGTGTCTCCTTCCTTTGTAATGACATGCAAAATTAATGGATTAAATTTCTGCAGCGCAGTAAAATGACACATTTTTCTTCCCTTCCATGAGTTGTTCTAGGCAGGATCCAAAAGTGCTGAGCTAGGGTTTCGTTCATTTTGGCAGATCCTGCTGTGGTGGGAGCTGGACAGACAGGAAATGCAGGCCTCTTAGCTGATTCACAGAACAAATTTGGCCTGTGATTCTTTGCTTAGTAGAGATGTCTTTCTGACTCGATATAATTGGTGTTGCTCCTGGGTGTTGTGAGGAGGGAGGTACCAATGTCTTGAACGTGTGTGAAGCAGCATAACCTCCTGGGGGAGTGGCCTGGCTACTGTTCTGGTTGTGTTGCACCACTCTGGGAGCACCAAACAAGAGAGCAGAATATTTTAAGGCTACTTCTTTTACTGTACCTTATCAGGTCTACTGGTTTTTTTTCCCTTTTTGTCTTCTAGATTTGGCAAAGCCTCCAGTAAATGAACCAAGGGAAGCGGAACAGTTTCTAATGCAGACGCCCCAGGGAAATCCACTGCTGCTTTCCCACACCCTACAAGAGCTATTGAGCAAGGATAGTGTGCAGGTGGAACTTATACCTGAGAAGAAGGGCCTTTTTCTGAAACATGTGGAATATGAGGTTTCCAGCAAGGTAATGTGAACAATCACTGGGCTCAGTGAGAGTGTATCCTCTTTACAGTGTCTGTGCAGTTGCTACTGGCAAAGTCTTGACTGATTAGGTAGGTGTGTTGGGTGATGCTGGTTGTAGGTTCTTCTCTTGGTATAAGAGAAGATAGAAGATGATTTGTCTTTTCCTGTTTGTAGTGCTGCCAGTGAAATATATCTCCAGTAGCTTCTGTGTGGTTTTTTTCAAGGAGGAAACGTGTCCTCTTCCAAGCAGACCATGTGTGATTGACGCTTCCCAGACCACCAAAACATCAGTTATTGAGCAGTGCTCGAACTGTTCTAGTCATCATTGTATGTATTTGGTGACACATTTGGGTCACTTGTCTGCAGTGACCTTTGGGGCTTTAGGTTTTTTAGGGTGATGTCCCTAAGTTTGTCAAAGACTTGTGAGGGGAAAGGGCAGACATGGTGAATGCTTCTGTGGGCTTTCTAGGAATGGATGTTTATTTTTGCCTGTGATTTCAGGACTCAGTGACCCTGGTGGTCCTGCGAGGTTTTGAATTTAGGAACCCATGACCGATTCCTTTCAGTCGCTGTCATGTCTCCTGTGGCTGTAGAATGATGCTGCCTCGAAAAGAAGTGTAGCTCGGCCTTCAGCTTCATCTGAGATTCTACAGCACAAACCAACATCAGATTTCAGAGCAGACTGAAGGGAGGCCCTTGGGGCTGTGTCTGTTGGGCTCCAGTTGTGTGTCTCATGCTGTATTTTGGCATAGTGCCACTGTAAGTGGTGGATGACGTGCGATCCAAATGCAGTGAGGATGAGTAGAGGGCTCTGTAGTCTTTCCTATTAGTGGTTGAATCTGTAGTAATAGTGTGGGGGGTTTGTGGATTATTTATTTATTGTTTTTAGAGGATTTCTGCCTCCTAAATGTCTTGTTCTAGCTGCTACCAACTCCTTTGGGAATGAGAAAACAGTTTCTTTGGCCTCTTCTACATATTGATCTAAGAAATGCAGCATGAAGGCCTAAGGTTTTAAAGGAACTTTCAGTCTTTGTTTATAGCTCTAACATCAGTGTGAGGTCTCTCCTCTTGTGAGGTTTAATTAAAGCATCAGGCATTTGGGTTGAGTAGTAGCTTAACATGGTCTAAGACTGTTTTGCCACCTCTGGATTTAAAACTGATTTAGAGAAAGATCCTAAGAGCTGGAGCTCAGGGACTTGCAGTACTTCAAGAAAAGAGCTCTCTAGAGCACTTTAAAAGTGTCAGCACTCCTTCCCAATGTTCTGTCTAATTTGGAAGACCAGAGAGTTGGAAGGGGTAATGCTATGGAACCACAGCAGATTTAGGGATATTTGCAATTTTTTGGGCAACATTGTGATGGCTGTGTTTAATCTCCTCCCTCCTTCCCACCACAAGGCCTCTAATGAGAAATGGGTCGTTTCTGCAATCTCTGGTTATGATTTCTTTCTTTTCTTCCTTTTGCATTTAGGGCAGCTGATAGCAAAAAAAAAAAAAAAAGTAAATGCTGCTGCTGTCTAACCTGTGACTTGACTTATTCTCCCCCTTCCTTAATTGCAGAGGTTCAAATGCTCAGTCTACAGGCGATACAATGACTTTGTGGTGTTCCATGAGATGCTGCTCCAGAAGTTCCCCTATCGCATGGTGCCGGCACTGCCACCAAAGAGGATGCTGGGAGGTAAACCTGGGTCTTGCTTTTTCAGTGGAGGGGTCTTGGTCAAGGTGATAGTGTTAAAAGTAAATGTTTAAAAGTAAATGTTGGAAGTGTTTGCTTCTGCTTGGCTCAGAAAACAAGTTTGATGTTATAACACACAATTTTGAGGTGTGAATTGTTGCCATCCTAGAAATTCCTATAGGTGAGATATTGATGTAAAATTTCAGTGAGGTTTCTTCCTGTGGAATGACTTTCCTAATAAGATTTTAGGTGTAATTCTACACAAGAGCACGGCAGAGCTGCAGGTATTGGTTTTTAGAAAAATATGTTATGATGATCATTGTTTAGTGGTGGACTTGGCAGTCTTAATTTAACAGTTGGATTCAGTGATCTTAAAGTTCTTTTCCAACTTAAATGGTTCTATGATTCTGTGATCTTTTTAGCATAACCAGAAACTGAAACCTGAGGCTGGAATCAGTGTCAGGTCATTCAAGTACACTTTAGCTGTTAGCCTAAAAACCAGTATCCCAAGACGGAAGCATATCAAAGCTCCTTCAGGAACATTTTTCATTAATCTCAAATATTGACACCGATTTTAAACATTTAATATTTCAAATGTTGCATAACTGCATAAAATCCCGTATTGTTTAATACTTAATCTGTGAAAGAACAAGCTTTTCACTGTCTCCTCTCTTGCCCATGGCACTGAGCTCACTGTGTTTCAATAAATAATTGATTTCAGTTGAGGAGTCTGTGCATTGCTGCAGTAATTGGTAAACAGTGAGCAGAGCAGGGTGTATAGTGAACTGGAAGACAGCAAAATCCTGGCACTGAAAAGCTCCAGTGGCCTTGTGTTCTTGTGATGGAATGTGAATTGTGAAGACCTTTCTTTTGGGGTTGCGAAACCCATCTGTTGAATTGAACCTGATTCAGTGTCCTCAGTCAGAGTTTCCAGAATTTCCACTTCATGCAACAGCTGTGAGCAAAGCAGCCTTCTCTGATTAATGTCAGTGGAGAGAGGATGTTTGAAAGAAGCTACCAATATATATATAATTTGTCAGCCAACTGTTATTTCCTTGTGTTGCCACTCTGTTGATATTTCTGTGCATTCACCAGTGCATTTCTTCCCATACATCTCATAAGTTTAAGAAAAAACCCGATAGGATTAGTTCCCAAACTGTGCTGGGAGACCAGTTCTAATACAGTGCAAAGGTGTGATAAGGCAGAGAGTGCTGATTGCCTTTAGTCCAGCGACTCTGCATGTAGAAGAGCTGTGGAATTGGGCTTAATGGGAACTGCAAACAGGAAAAAGGAAATGGAGTGGGTAGTTCTTGTTTCTGAGCAGGTTAATGGACTGACACAGGATTTGATGGATTAGCACAGATGTGTGACTCTTGCAACTTCCTAGTCCTAGAGCCGGATGGACAAAGCTCCATAATTTGTCCTTGGTGTGCTCCTCTGCTGAGTTACACTGAGCCTGATGCTGCTCTGCTCCCCTCCTTCTGTCGTGTGAGGGAAGATTGTTCACCTGCTCTGCTCCTTTTGGAGGACAGCAGCCAGCTGGGGCAGATCCTGTAGGAAGTGTGTAGGTTACTTCAGAAATGTCCACGTTGGCTGAAGTGTGAGCAAAGCCAAATCAAGATCTGCAACCACAATGACAGAAAAAGGAATTGGTGGGTGATACTGTACTGAAGATCACCAGTGAGAGTCCTCACAGCCAGCTAACTGCCAGCTTAAAACTGAGGCAAAAGAGTAATAACCTTTCATGATATGAGAACGTTGGATAAGAGCATTCCTGTAATTCCCTTCTATGCTGCTTTCTTTTCCTTCAATCTTTAGTTTAATTTTTTATCATTCACCGTTCCTGAAAAACTCCAGGAACTTTGATTTACTGCCTTACTGCAGTACTGCCAGATTGAAATTCTTCTTGTTTCAGCAAGAGGAGCAGAATTCTTTTAGTTTGACAAGTAAAGGCTCTGGATGGATGTACTGCAGATTGCTGTGCAGATCTTCCAAAGTGCTTTCTGACATCTTGCATGAAAGAGATGGATACTGATCCTAGTATCCATCCAGTATCCTGATGGATACTGCCAAACAGACTGGGATCTCCTCTACAGACCCGCTGTGAAGTTGATTCAGAAGAAGAAGAAGAATCTTTGTAGGCCCACAGTTTGTAAGTGGAAGTTTCAGGCCTTAGGTTTGGTTGTTTATCCTGCTTGCCTGCCCCACCCTGTGGAAATAACCCCACAGAGGTATATATGCTGGATTTTGGTAAGATATAAAGAACCACCTGATGGAATGTTTATTCAAATGGTCAATCTAAAAGATTGTTTTTGGGAGCTGACAGACTGTAGGTAACCGCTCCTTGTTTTTGTTGCAGTGCTCAAGCAAGGATTGTAAGTACAAGGAAATCATTGGCCTGAGTGCTTTTCTCTTTCTGAGCAGCTGTAACCTGAGGTGAATTAATTGAAATTCCATGTTTCTTCCTGTAGCTGATCGAGAATTCATAGAATCGAGGAGGAGAGCGCTGAAGCGTTTTATAAACCTGGTGGCTCGACACCCCCCTTTCTCAGAAGATGTGCTCTTGAAACTCTTCCTGTCATTCAGTGGCTCAGTGAGTATTTGTTAGCAATAGTCCTGAGTTTGCATGTCTGCCTGTAACTGCTTCACTGGGCACAGGGTTCAGAATTGCTTCTGACCTACAAGTTTTTGCTCCCTGTGACGAGGAGAATTTTCTCTCAGTAGGTGTTTCTACAGCTGGAAAGTGGAAGGTAATTTCACTCAATACCAGAAGGGTAGTATTTTGAAAATTATAACTGTTCTTAGGGGAATACAGATTATACTTTTCCTTTAATTAAACCTAACCTGGGTAAAGCTGTACGTGTCTTACTGTTGAGATACATCTGAGACCTTTGTTACTAAGTTCTTTCATGCTGATTTGATTCTGTATTTTCTCCAGGATGTACAGAATAAGCTAAGGGAGTTGGTCCAGGGAGTAGGAGATGAGTTTATGACCTGCAAATTAGCCACCCAGGCCAAGGTATGTATAGGAATTTTTTGCAACGTATTAATTCTGGTTTGAATGGCTCTGTTCTCCTGGTGGATCAGTTATGGCATTTGTGGAGTGATGGACACCTTAGGTAGGAGACAGTTGTTTACAGAGTTTGAAGAATTTGTAACTTTATCAAAAAGATCAAATAAACATTTGACTCTTAAGGTCTTGAAATTTGTAGCTAAATGCTGGTTCATGAATATGATAAAGATTAAACAATGAATCCTGCTCAGAACATGTTTCTCAGCAATTACTTGTACTTGCATAACAAATACATGCACAAATTGCACAATTTAAAAGCTAATATCTAGATGGATGTCTTCCCACGTGTCCATGCCCTCATTCTGTCTGTCTTCTTCTCCCTGTGGGAGAGCAATTTGGACTGTTAGAGAGAAGTTAGTTATAAGTTCTCCATTTATCTGTTTATCCCAGAGATTAGTGCTGTGGCAAGTTTTAAATCTACTGTGTTCGTTGAGCAATTTTAAAGCAAGTTGTTGTTCAGGTTCCTGCAGTGCTTGCAGGAGGTTTTGCAACTGGAGCTTAGTTCAGGTTTTTAGCAGTGATACACTGGTCAAAAAGAGCTGAACTTTCAGTTCATTCTTGACTTTACCAGGCTGGGAGTTACCAGTAGGATTAGGTTAGAACTTGTGAGCTTGAAACCTCACAACCCCTGTTTTAACTGCACAGTAGAATTGCAGATATTGTCAACTCAAATACGCTGGGTATTTGAACCTCTTTATGCCTCTGAAAATCAGGGCTATTTGTGTGACATCTGACTTGGACAACTGAATTGGAAAGGTGATCTCTTCGGAGTTGTTACAGCGTGGCGTGAGGGAGTGAGCACAAGAGGGAAGCCTCTTTTTCTCTGCAGGCTGTGGTATGCCTCTGATTTACCCACCAGTAACCTCTCTGTACTCCTTCAGGACTTCCTCCCATCTGACATACAGGCCCAGTTTGCTGCCAGCAGGGAGCTCATCAGAAATATTTATAACAGCTTTTATAAGCTTCGAGACCGTGCGGAGAGAATCGCTTCTCGAGCCATTGATAACGCCTCCGACCTCCTCATATTTGGGAAGGAGCTCAGGTAGGTTTGGAGGAACAGGCTTTGCTAATATGAGCATTTCTACTGCTGTTTCAGAACTCAAAACTCTTGTAATGCCTCCAGTCTGGTGAAAATAGGTGTTCCAGTGCATGCTGCAGGTCATAATCAATTTTTCCTACTATAAAAAAAGAAATGCACAGTTACCATTAAGGCTGCATTCCCTAGAACATGAGGAAACAAAATATAAATACCTTGGCATTCAGGTACTGGTTTTATTGTCTCTCTCCCCAGTAAGTACACAATTAACTCTGCATTTGTGTTGGGGCAGTAGCAGCTCAGCGCTGTGAGCTGTTTAGACAGATTTGGAACTCTGAACTGCTCTCTGCAAATAAGTTTATCTGCTCAGTGGAATTTGTCTCCTAGATGTGACCGTTACTTGTCTCCTTCCAGTGCTTTGGGCTCAGACACTACCCCACTTCCTTCCTGGGCTGCTTTGAATAACAGCACATGGGGGACTCTGAAACAAGCCTTGAAGGGTCTGTCTGTTGAATTTGCACTTCTGGCAGATAAGGCTGTGCAGCAGGTGAGTTCTTGACTTTTGTCTTTTTCTTTTTCTTTATTTTTTTTTTTTTTGTAACACGGAGGTGGTACATTGCTGCCCTGAACTTTATCTTTAATCATGAGCTCTGTGGACATAAGCTCTTCAAGAGTTAAGAAGGAGATGGTGATTCAAACTTTCGTCCTCAACCACCAGCCTGCTTGTTCAAGCTTGAATGAAATAACTGGACTGTGTTTAAATGGGAAAAAAAATATAACTGGCAAGGGAAAGGAGGGGAAAACCTGCTTTCTTTCTTAATTTTAAACGATTATTGCACACGTTAAGTTGTACTACTTCAATGAGCTGTCCAAGAATCCTGTGTTCTGTCTTACTAATCTGCTACAGAGAATCCAGAGTAAGTTATTTCTGAATCAAGTTTCGAAGTTCATGTGCTTAAACATTACATGAGAGTGATTCAGACAGAAGTATCATATTCCTGTGTAAGTGTGCAGTGTGGTAATGACTGTCAGAATAATGTGAGAAAACGACAATCTGGAAAGGAAAAGTAATAATTTTGTCTTCACTGCTCTTCATCTCATTGTGTTAAAACACTGAGCATGCTTTTGTAGATCAGTCAAACCGGGTCTTTTTCTCCAGAGTTTATGCTCCAGAGAGTTCTATTGATACAGGAAGAAAAGAGAGTATTTTGTAAAACAAAAAAAACTAGTAGTGAAATTTGGCTTGGTGTCTCATCTCTGCCTTCTGATGCATGAACTATTATGGGGAACATGCAGGTATTCAGAGCTTTAATGGATTAGTTATCTTGTAAGAAGGGAAGATGAAAGATTGGAGGAATCTGCAAGAGCAAGACATTCCAGGCAGAGTGTGCTGAAAGGACTGTCATGCAGGGCTGTGAAACCAACTCCTCTTGTTATAGTGATCAGTCAGTTGGAAAAGCTGTTCCTGCCTCAGTCAGGTCTTTGTTCTGCACACTGAAGACTAAACACACTCCAGTGCCATCTGAAAGCTTTTTGATGCAGTTGTGTAAGCACCAATGTGCCCTGGAGAATGCAGGGAGAGCCTGCGTGGTGTGAGGAGGTGAAGGACTGGGATGTTGGTTCTTGCCAGGCTTACGTAAAATGTACTTTTTCCTTGTTTTCTAGGGTAAACAGGAAGAGAATGATGTGGTGGAGAAGCTGAACCTTTTCCTGGATTTACTCCAGTCCTATAAAGTGAGCTCTGCTGTTCTTCTGCCAACGAGAAAGTTGTTCAGAGCAAGCTTGTGCTTTTTAGAGGGTGTAATGCCAACTGGATGGAAAACTGTCTGGGAGGCCAGTTCAGAGGCAAACTGGGCATCTGGCAGAGGGAGGGGAGCAACTGTTGGCCATAACCAGCTCTGCAGCCTTACTGATCAGCTCGGCTTGTGATGAGAACTTGCCAAAGAGCAAACCCTGCAAGGAATTTCAAAATACAAATGCTTGAACTATATGGATCAGCTAACTTTTTATTTTCAGATTTGGCTGCTTCTGAGTCAAAGCAGTGAACTAGATCACTATTGGTTTGTTCATGGAGATATGAGCCGAGTTACAAATTAAAGAATTTTTGTTAATACTAATCTATGATCAAAGGTACTTTTTATAGAAGCACCTACTGAAACTGTATGAGGCAGCCTCTCCCGACATTCCCAGGCCTGGACTGAGATAGAAGGACACTGGCAAGCTCTTACTACAGTTAATTGCCTGCACTCAATTTTGAGAAGGTCAAGAAAAGATAAGAGGCCTGATAAGATCCAAAGTGTTGGCAGAAGTGATGCTCCCGGCTGCCTATTAAGCTCACTGGTCTGGGTTCAAGCAGATTTTTTTTTCTTGAATTCTAAGCTACTGGCGTTTTTTGACCCTCTTGAAAACTAAAGAACAAAAATCTACAGCAGGGAAGTTGCATAAAGAGTGACCATGTGTTTGTGTTCCTAATGTACTTGGCTGTGTGTTTGCTGACTCTTGGCTTCCACTCTGTACCTGTTCTTTTCTTTTCCCATAAAGGACCTGTGTGAAAGGCACGAGAAGGGGGTGTTGCACAAGCACCAGCGGGCGTTGCACAAGTACAGCATGATGAAGAGGCAGATGATGAGTGCCACTGTGCAGAACAAAGAACCAGAATCAGTGGAGCAACTGGAGTCTCGGATTGTGGAGGTAGGGCAGGCTCCTGGGAGAGCAAAGGGTGGTACTGGACTCTGTGATGGTGCTGCTCTGTCACATTTGCAGAAAGCCATTGGGCTGAAAGGGTAGCCTGTACTTTGGGAAATCTGAGCTACTTGCTGTGCCACGTGGAAAAGGTGTTTGTTTTCCTCCACACTTACTACTGGCCTTTGGCAGCACATCATTTGCAGGACCTGTAGAAACCAGCAGGCTGCAGGGTGGAAAGTGCAGTTGCCGTTGTATCAAATGGGTCCAGGATCTGCCTTTTTGGGTTTTTGATATGTGTTTGAATTGCTGGTAGGGTGAGGAATGCTGTTTTCTCCTGCTGTAAGTGAACCTCCTTTGGCAGCCCCTTCCTGGCAATGCATTTCACAGAGCTCCTCTTGTTTCAGCAAGAAAACGCGATCCTGACCATGGAGCTGCGGAATTACTTCTCCCTGTACTGCCTCCATCAGGAGACACAGCTCATCCACATCTACCTGCCTCTCACCTCTCACATTCTGGGGGCCTTTGTCAACTCCCAGATCCAGGGTCACAAAGAGGTGAGTTTTTCTGGACTGTATCCTCTTCCCCAAAACATGAATGAGAATTTGAATGTATTTATTTTCACCTGTTGGCCTTCATCCTCTAATCATCTGTCCAGCTGGGCTATTTCATAACTTAAGAAGTCATCTAAGGTCTTTCCAGTTTGGAGTGAGGATCAAGGCTGGCCTCTAAAAGACTGTATCTTCTTGCAGCAAATTGCTGGTTTTTATTTCTTTTCTTCTTCTCTCATCAACTATCCTATGGGTAGTTGAAGAAGACCCAGCCATTAAATAGCTATTCTGTAATGAATGATGTGTGTTTGCTGGATGAATCTGGTTTTTTGTGGTGCTACACAGAAATTGTATGACAAGGAACAACTTCCTTGCTTTTGCTCTAAGAGCTCCTTTTTGTTAACCCCTAAATATGGCCTTTAATATTTCCCATATACAGAATTCCTTGCATTTGTTGTATTAGAAAAGTCTCTCCTCTTTCAGGTCCCTTCCCTCCCTTCAGTGAAGGAATTTGACCAAGGTATGGGAAATCTCCCTTCCATGCATGCTCAGGAAAATGCTAAGGGAGCTCCAGTAGCACCAGTCTGGAAGGGACAATCTGGCTCCACTGAGTTTCCTGAAAACACTTCAGCAAATTTATGTTGTGCTTTTGAGTACCTGAAACTGCTGCTAAAATTCAGTGTGGTGAGATTGTTACCTACCGTGTGGTCACGTCTGTTTTCTCTCCTTTTCCACTCACAGATGAGTAAAGTTTGGAACGAATTGAAGCCGAAGTTGAGCTGCCTTTTCGTGGGATCTAGTAGTATGCCAACTCCACCACTGTCACCTCCAGAGGGAAATTTCTTCTCCAGTTAATGCTCCGAGCATCCTGCATGGAGCAAGAAGGGCAATCAACGAAGGGGTGGGACCTCTACCTCCAGATGTTAAAATGAATCCTCCAAACAGCTATTTTTTATTTTTATTTTTTTTTTAATACTGCTGCTTTGAGCTGCTCTCTGATTTAGACAGACTGGATGTGGGGCAGAACATAAGGATATAAAGACAATCTCTTAAATTTGCAGTGCTCTGGGGCAGAGCTGATGTTGGTTGTCCTGCAGACACTCTCCACAGGGTCGGGATGTGGCCTGGCACAGCGAGTGCTGCAGTGCTGTTGCTGATGCCTCTGCATCTTGTACTAACAGTCCTCCAGTCATGTTTATCTGCAGCTGTGCTGACACATCTCTGCACTGAAGTCTCTGAAGTGCTGAGATGAACGGGATAACTGAAGCACTTGCTTGTAGTGGAGATAAATTGCCTTTTACGCCTTGGAGGGCCTGTGTTAGGGACATGTGTGCATAAGGAAAGCTGAAAGCCATCCCCCATCCCGTTGTAGATGTCTGGATTTGATTTCTTACTGCTAGACCTTAGCACAAAATGAATGAAGTGGTTGGATTTTGTAACCCAACTGGGCAGGGGTCAATGCTGCTGTGTAATGGGGTTCTCCCATGAGGCTGGATGGACTGTATTGTCAGTGTGTTTCCCTTCATGGTTGCAGGGCAGCCTGGGGACTTGCTCATATTTTTCAGTTTGGGGCCAAAGACAGCTGGGTTCAGGAACTCAGAGGAGTTTGCCTGGCATAAATGAGAAAATAATTGAATAAAACACTCCTTAACTGTAATCCAGTCCTACTACATGAGCAGAATAGCTACAAGGTAGCTGTTTTCTTCTGGAGGTTCTGATATCCCTCTGTTAAGTAGCTGTTCAGGTCCATTGGAGAGCTGCTGACCCAAAGGCTGATGTTTTCTTTGGTCTAATATCAGAAGTATTCTGTTATACCAGCAGGCTGGAACACAGTGCTGATAAAGTTCATTAACAAAAAATCAGTATTTATCAGGATGTTACTGTCATTCTTTTTCCTGGCTGTGGGTAACACTGGAGTGTGTTTGTGAAGGACAGGAGACAAGTGACAGTTCTTGTCTCTAAAAACAGCTCAGCCCTTGGTAGTGGGGTTTTCAGAATGATTTGTGATTGAGATAAAGGGACTAATCTTTCTCCACTTTGTATCTCCAGTGACTTTCCCTCGGGAGGCAAAGGGGGAGGAGAACGTGCACATCATGTTACCTCGGGGGAAATGGTGCACATCCTCCAGAGAAACTGGTAATCCAAGGAGCTGCAAACGTCTGCAGCAAAACTGTGTGAACAGGTCTCTCCTGAACCTGCCTTCTCTGGGGTCAAAATAGCTTCTAAAGGGGAATTTGAGATTTGGCTTCTTAGCCTTTTCTTTGAGTGGGTAAAAAGGAAGCATATTAACAAGGATGAGTGCTCGCTGTCAAACTGGAACCATTACAGTATTTTTCTACTGGGGAACTTCCCCATTAGCAGGAAATGTATTTAAATCCTCTAATCACAAAAGCTGCCTTTTTTTTTTTTGATAAATTTAGAAAACTCAGTACAGCATGAAGCTCTTCCTAATCCAGGTGGAAATTCTGGGTTAGTTTCTTCAGCTAAGAGCAAGATAAATTACTTGCCCAGTTTCATGAGACTGGAATAACCATTCCTCACACTCATCAAAATTAAGTAAAACAGAGTGATGTGGGTGAGTTCCTCAGGTGCTGGGCCTTAAGCAGTGTGTAGCCAGCCTTTCTCAGAATGCACTAAGAGCTTTTTCTAACAATTCAAATGTTAACTTGCTTTCCTCCTGTGTGTGGGCCTTGTGCAGTGAGACAGATGAACTGCAAATGGCTGCGACAGGTTTGATTCTCTCCTAAAGATTTCCAAAGCGATGGCAGAGGAGATTCTGCTCACAAGGCAGAGCAAACTGTCAGAGGAGGGAAATGTTTCTACAGTCCAGTAACAAAGAAGATTATTATCTCAGGAATGGCACAGAAGGTTTTTCTGCTTGACCTTGTCTTGATTAGGAAGATGGTTTGTGGTTCAAGTGCGGAAAGCGTGTTACCAGGTTTTTACAGGCTCTTTACCCCTGGCATCTTTAGAAGGTGTTGGCTGGTTATGGCTGGCTTAGTCTGAGCACCCATCCTCCCTTGTTTATTATCCTTGTTTGCTTGATGTGCTGAGCAGTCAAAGAGAAAATACTGTATGTTTTGGGGCAAGATCTGATACTTCTGGTGGATCTTCTGTGTAATTTGTTTGACTGGGCAGTGTTCCATGGGAGCACTCGCAAAGCGTTAGCCAGAATGGAACTTTGCACCTGTCATTTCTAGAAAGAATTTCTAATTTTGGACTTTATTTACAATCAAAAAACAAATCCCCCAAAAAACAAACATCAAAATGACATTTGGATTTTAGACTAACTCCTCCTTCCTGTTCTCCTTGAGAACAAGAATTCTACAGTCCAAAGGCAGAGACTGTAATAATGATAAACACAGACCACAGGACCTATAAAGGAACTGGAATTACATTGAGAAAACACCCATTCCTCCATTGTCAGCCCTTGCCTCTCTGAGGAGAGCAGTTTTGGGGGTGGGTTTTTCTTGTTTTGCTTTTACTCTGTTCACCTGGTATTTGAGAACAGAGGCCTTGTATTCTCAAAGCTGATCCAGCTGTTGGCACTTTCAGAGTTTATTTCATACTGGACTGTCAAGCTTCTGTCTCATTCCTAAACACATGCAGACACTATTTCATACAACCCCTAGTTTCCAAACCTTTCCTTTGGGAGACTGGTCAGTGTGCAAATAGAACTGTTATGTTTACCTCAGTATGTGAGGGATTTCCTTACTGTGTTTGTTCGTTCAGCTTATGGATCTGTCAGACTCGGAGGGCAGCATCAAGCACAGCTTCCTTCCCCTGCAGGGATGCAGCAGGGAATCCAGGGGATCCACCAGGCTGACTTCAGCTGCCTGTCTGCCCCAGTCAGTGTGGGGGAAACAGCTGTGGTGACCTCCATGCTACTGCCTTCTGCAGTAAACACTAAGCAAACCAGACTGAGGAGTGGGTGCTGCCTATCCAGGAGCTGATGCTCCTGTAAGAGGTGATGTCAAAGTGTTAACGTGCCTTTGTGAATGGAAGCTTTTCTGTGTGTGCTTGAAGTCAGGGGACCTTCATGTGTTCAAAACAGCGATGGTAGAAAAGGCATCCAGTTTTTGTGTCAGTGTCTCTGTCAGGTCTGTTGTGTAGGTACCAGGGTGGTCAAAACCTGAGACTCTGAAAGCTGCCTGGAAATTGTTCTATTGAAAGGGCTCTATGTTTTTGTCACTCCTGAGGGCTTCTCCACTTCCAACTGTGAAGTGGCTTTTTGTCCAGTGTCACGTGTTGAAAGACTCCAAACTGTATTTACAATACAACTTTAATCTTTGATCCTTCTTTCTCTCTCTTTCCATCCTCCTAAGCTGTAATGTGCTCAATGATGCCTTGCTGCATTCCAGTGCTTTTACTCTCCCACTTTGATCATGCAAGGGTGTAATTCCTGGAACCTGAAACAGGCTAATTTACACCTTTCAGTTTGTGCTGTTTCCTAAAAGAAAAAGCTCACCAGCTGGGGACAGAACTTAAACCACATCAGTCTCACAAGAGCAGCAGGAGCAGTAACATCCCAGCTCTTTGACATGACCTGGAAGTCAGGGCTGGGGAAAGCATCCTCCTGAAAGGACTGACCTGACTGCAGAGAGGGGTTGGCAAAGGGAAGTGCAAGCCTGAGCTGTGCTTGTTCTGTTCCTTCCTAAATCCTGAAGGAACAGAAAGTAACTCCGAGTGATTCTGTGACGTGCTCTCTCTCACCCAGCAGTTCACAGTTTCCACCAGGAAATAAATCCAGATATAACAGGTATTGGCTGTCAGTCACTCCCTTTCCCACCACACAGTAAGGTCCTACACCCTGTTAAAGCTGCCTGTCCTCCTGGACTTATTCTCTCTCCTACTTGCCTTGAGCCATTCATTCTCTCTGTTAGAGCAGCCAGAAGCCCTCACTGCCAGGTCAGAAGCAGAGCTGGGTATCAAAACCTCTGTAAATAACTCAGTGTGCAGCACAAAAGGAAAAGTAAGGTTTTAAGGTGTTAATTCCTCCTTTAAGTCTGAGCTGTGGCTCGCTGAGCAGATGAAGAAGGGCATTTTTGAGTGGGTATTTTCAAAACTGCTGGAGGGAGACAAGAAGCAAATTTTTGTTCAAAGGGTGTGAATATGGCCTGCCTGGAATATCCTGTATCTTTGCTTTGCTCAAATAGCCTTATGTATGAAGCACTTTATCCAAATGCAGGAATTAAAGAACTATTACTACAGCTGGTAGACTGGAAATGTTTACAGATCCTACATTACATTCCAAGATTCTATCTGTAAGTGTTATATGTTTGTAAAAGTGTTTAAAAAAAGAAAAAACAAAACTTGTGTAAGAAGCTACATATGTGATGTGTTATTTCTAGCACAGTTGGATTAAACTTTTGCTGGGTTGGGCTGACACCAGTGCTGAGCAGTCACCTGCTCCTGCCCTGTGGCAGAGTGTGCAGCCATGGGGGGGTGGCACTTTGTAGCACAGACTTGCTGAAAGTTGATTTTGTTCAGCGTATTTTTACCTGAAATGCTCAAAGGAGTTCAACTTCACAGCAGGAGCTGCAAGAGTGAAAGCTGGGCTCAAACGGGACTATACGTCTGACTTGTGTTTTTATAACTCTGGTAACCTCACACTGCCTTCAGCTGGAGAACCCTGAAGGAGTCTCTATCTGGACTTTTCAAAAGGCTTTCACAACACTGTTACAGCAGAACAACACACGCTTTTACTAAAAAAATATTTTTAATATTTAAAAAAAAAAAAAAATTGCAGTCATGAGGGAAAAGCTTAAACCATTAGCCAGCTGTGAAGAAAAGGGTTAACACTAAGTTTTTAATAGTTGTGATCACATAACTGCTAAGGCCTACCACAGCCAGGGACTTCACACCGTGGAAAATCTTGCTGCTTTCATTTCTGCTTAAAGAAACCCCCTTGTTTTCCTTACTTTCCAGTGACCTGGAAAATAAGTCTCTGGAGAGCTGAGCAAGGAAACCCTCACAAGTCATACTCTCATGGGGTTGCAGCCCAATGTGGGCAGTAGCACTTGGGCTGAATGCTTCCCTTTTCTTAAACTTCCTCCACTTCTTTCAGGCTGTGCTCCAGGATGGTGTCTTGTCCCTGGAACTTAAAATAGCCACGAAACAACTTTCTCTGAAGCACCAGGGGAAACCAGTAGATATCATCTGGCCACATGCAATTGAATGGCACCTCGTCCAGCTGAAACCACTGGGGCCGCATTTCTGGTGGGAGAAAACAAAAGAACTTGGCATGGGACTTCCTTCACAGACTTCTGCTGAATATCTGTCAACATGCACCTTCCCTCTACAGCCCAGCTGCCTCCCTTTTTTTGGGGGGGGGCATTTTGGCATGAAAATTTGGTTCTCCATTTCGTAAGAGCAGTGCTGTCTCAGAAGAGCACAGACATCCTTCCCTCCCCTCCACCTACCCTCACTTTCTGTTGGCTCTCCGTGGAAGTGATCTGCCCGGAAAATGTGAACGTCCATGAGTTCAGAGTTGCCCACAAATTCAAATGTGATCCGACCCATCTTCTGCAAGGTGTCCACAGTCAGTCCACTCTCCTCCAGGAGCTCCCTGAACAAGGCATAGATTTCTTTATATGAAAGCGGGAGGAATAAAAAACCTGCAGTCAGTAGCTTGACTTGCACATTCAAAACCCTTCCAGTGAACCAAAGGTGAAGGCTGTACAACAGAGCAGGGTTCTGACTTGCACCCAACTATGAGTCTGCTTACACCACACGGGAACCAGGTCACATGGGGTCATGTTTTATTTCAGGCTCTGAGGCTGGGAGGTAAATAGTCTATGGTGGAAGGGGAAGATTCAGGAAAACAGATCATTTAGTGTAATTTACAGTCCTTGCAACATGCTGACCTTTTCTGAGATCAGTGAGAAGTGGGCATGTGCCAGTGACTGGATGTGGCTTCAGAACTCAGAGATACGCTTGATTTAGACAAAAGGCTTTGCCAACTTCAAGCTAAAGCTTTTAGAACTATGGGGAAACAGGTGATGAACACCAGAACAACTGGTGTTCTTGCTACACAATCAGCTGCTTCTGTGGCAAACTGAAGCTTATTTAAATTACACAATACATAACCACTTGCATACAGAACGTTAAGAATTCCATCTCCCATTCAAATGCAGTGTAAAAAAAAAAGCACAAAGCAATTGTGTAAACTTTCCCTTTCCGCTCCTTGGAAGCACATTGAGCATAAGGAGAGGCCAGAAGGCAGGACTTTTTTAAGAGCACTTGGAGAGATGTGCCAGACAGCTCTTTGCCACACTCCACCATGCACAGCTACTTGACGCACATCCAATTATTTCCTCTCTTTATGCTCCACGCTCAGGTTTTTTTTTTTTTTATTTTTTATTTTTTTTATTTTACCTCCCTCCAACAGAAGCAGTATAGCTTGAAGTTAGTCATGGTTTTTCTAATGTACAAAAATAAGGAATGCTTTGAAACCATGTATCTTCAGTTAAGGTTAATAATTAATGTAGTTGCCTATTTGGCAGTAACAACAATTTTAAAATGTAATGGAAATCATTATAAGGCTCCAGCTTTCTTTGGCGCCGATTTCATGGATCCCATCCTTCAAAATTATATTTCAGCTTAATGTCTTGGCTAATTTTAGTTTATCTTCTGAGAAGCTATCTATGTCCAAAATAGAGGCAGTTTTCCAGCAATGAATCTAATCTAAAAGCCTCCTTTTACAGGCAATGGTAATTGAAGAACAAAGCACAACACTGCTATGGTTCTCCAGGCAATTTATCCATCAGCTGCTTGGCTCTGTAGCAAGTGGAAACATTACAGGTGGCAAATTAGAAATAACCAACTTGCTCAATGTTCCCCTTACAAGATGTGCCACTGAGCAGCTGTGGGTGCCCAGGTGCTCACAGGAATGTGCCATACCCAGCCAAGGATAGAAATCTTACTGGGACTGGGAACTTCTGTTCATGTTTCGGCTTAATGTTTAACTCTCTGTGAGGACTTCACACCTTACACCACTGCCAGCCCAACTGAGACAGAGCAACGTGGAACCACAGCCTGATACCTCAACTCCCAGTGCAAGGGAAGTTTGATTTGGATTGTGTGATGCTTCCTGGAGGAGAGCTGTGCCCTGAGGCGGCAGTGCCCCAGCGGTGTTCCTGCCAGGCAAGTGGCCGGTGTGTCCAGCTGGCCCTGGCTCTGGGGACAGCTTCCTGCACAGCAGACCTCGGTAGGAACTGGTTGTGTCATTCTGGTGTAAACTGCAGGTGAAGGGATGAGGACAGACCCAGGCAGCAGGTGCTGGCTGTGCAGTGAAACGCTGCACTGAGATCAGTGAAACTTTTGTCAGTTCACGTCTCGTGTGAATGAAAACTCCACTGCTGGACTCTGGGCCAGCACAGGTAAACACACACCCAGGAAATCAAATCCCAAATCAAATAACTAGATTTACACCACAGTGTAAACCTGGCAAGTGAAGGCTGAGGTAAGTAACAAAACTGATCTCCCACCCTCTGCTCAGAGATGATAAATTATACGAAAAGCCACGATCTCAGTGTCAGGTACGTTACTGCCCTGTGCTGCTGGGGGCACATCTGCACAGGATCAGCTCACCACAGAACCCAGGCAGTTGGGCTGGCACAGCTGAGGAGACTGTTCAGGGCAGAAGCTGCTGGGTAGCAGCTGAGCACACCAACACTGATCTTCCTGCAGGTGCAAGGGCAATTTGGGGTTTGTATCAAGAACTGAGGAGATGGCAAAGTGTGGCTTAGTGACAGCAATATTCATGTAAAGAACAAGATACCTGATTTTTAGAGTGTAGCAATTCAACTGTGATCTGCTACTTCATTTCAATGACCAGATAGAAGAAAGAACTTCAAGAAATCAGCACTAAAATTTTCAAAAATTATACTGTGCCATTTTACTGATGAAATTCAATTCCCTAACTCAGCATTAGCACTTTAAAATGTCACCATATAATAAACCAACAGTGCCTTTCATAATGGACCTCTAAGAATTTCTGCTATTTTGTCACTACATTTTCACTCAATACTCAAAATGCTACTGGAAGGGGGCATCTGTTCAACAGCTTCAAAATTTAAACAATAAGCAGTTTGGCTTATTGTTTAAATTAAATTACCTGTAATTCTGCTATATAGCCAAAATTAAACCCTGCACCTCTCTGAACAGTGCAAGAACCTCTGTCCACCACTCACAGACTCAGTTTAGATCAGAGTCCAGGGGATGGGAGGGAGGACACCTGGGAAGTTCCAGTTGCTCATAGGTTGAACGACAGTTAAAGATTTGCAGATGACAGACCAGGGGGAGCAGGTGCCTCTGTTTCAGAGATGGCTCACGGCTGCCCTGGTGGGTAACACACCGGGGTGTTACCGCAGATGGTCCAACACCTCCACGGTCACCCTGTGGCCCCACGTCTGTCCCCGGGGCACCGGCTGAGCCCTCACCTCCGGGCAGCCTCCTCGATGCTCTCCCCGGGCTGCACCTTCCCCCCGAAGCCGTTCCACAGCCCGGCGCCGAACCCGCGCTTCTTCATGCCCAGGAGGACACGGGACGGCTGCACCACCAGGACGAGGGTGAAGAGTCTGGACGTGCACATGGCTCCTGGGAGAGGAGGGATGAGGAGGGCACGCTGAGCCAAGGGTTCCCGGCACCCTCGTCAGAGAGCCACTCACCCCCCAAAACAACTCCCCACCCCCCACGGCCTGGTCCCTAAATCCTTGGTCCCCCAATGCCTCTCCCAATATCTCTCTAACACTCCCACTGACCCTCGCTCTCCTGCTTCCCCAGCACCCCCTCCCCAAATCTTTGATCCCTCCTCCCCAAATCCTTATTCCCCCAAAACACACTCCCTGAATCTCTTGACCATCCTCAGTACACCCACCCTGAATTCCTGACCACCCTCAGCACCCCTTCCCGAATCCCGGAGCCCTCAGTGCCCCTCCCCAAATCTTTGATCCCCTCTCCCCAAATCCTTGTTCCCCACAATCCCCTCTCTGAATCCCTGACCCCCACCCCAACACGCCCTCCCTAAATCTTTGATCCCCCCAGCATCCCCTCCCCAAATCTTTGATCCCCCTTCCCCAAATCCTTGTTCCCTGAAACCCACTCCCTGAATCCCTGACTCCCTCAACACCCCCTCCCTGAATCCCGGACCACACTCAGCACCCTCTCTCCCAATCTTTAATCCCTCCATCACTTCCTCCCTAAATCTTTGATCCCCCCCCTCCCCAGATCTCTGTTCCCCCAAAACCCCCTCCCTGAATCCCTGACCACCCTCAGCATCCCTGAGCCCCCCCAGGCCTCTCCTCAATCTTTTGATCGCCCCTCCCCGAATCCTTGTTCCCTTCAAACCCTCTCCCCAAAGCCTTGATCCCCTCACCACCCTCTCCCCAAATCCTTAACGCCCCCAGCACCCCATCCCTGTCCGCTGGCCCCTCGGCCCCAAACCCCCGCCTTTCCCGCCCACCTCAGTCCCTCTCAGCCGCGGCGCTTCCCGGCTCTTCCCGCGCCGCCGCCGTGAGGGAGGCGGGACGGGGCGGGACCAGCGGCCATGGCGGGGCCGGGGGGCGCCGCTGTCGCCGGGGGCAGGTGCGTGGCGGGGCCGCTCCGGAGATCCTGGAGTGGTGGTGGTGTGCTGTCCTTAGTCCCTGCGCCTGGAGTTTCCCTCAGGAGTGGGTTAATGGGCGTGTGGGTGTGTGGTTGCTGGAAATGCCGGGCGGGGGTCCCCTCCGGGCTGTGGCTGTGGGTTGCTCCGCCCGGAGCTTGCAGGAGCTCGGGTATCCCCCTGGTTCCTCTGAGGGGCTCACGGAGGCCGCCAGCCCCTCTGAGGCAGCCCGGGACCGTGCTGGGGTCGCTCTGCCATGTCGTGTCCTTAAACATCGGAGCTGTGCTAGAGCGGGGATTCTTTCCCCCCCCTTCCCTCAGGATAATCCGTGAGGCCTCATCGAAAACATAGTTCTTCTGTTGTGGTTGGACCTGATAGCTAAAGGTGCCAAAAATCTCAAATTTGGAGGCTTCTTTTTAGACTCACAAAATTGTTAGTGACCTCTGGAGTTCAATCATCCAGTCCAACCCCCTTGCCAAGGCAGGTTCACCTGGAGGGCGTGACACAGAAATGTGTCCAGGTGGGATTTAAATGTCTCTAGAGAGGGAGACCCCACGACCTCCCTGGGCAGCCTGTAGTCGAAGCTGGAATTAATTACTATAGAGACTTTTGAAATCACATAGTCATCATGTACTAACCAGTTAACTTGCCTTTCTTGCTGGGCAGCTGTTGGCATTTGGTGAGCAGATGTTTGCACACCACTGTCAGGTTTCTGAAGAAAACTGGAACTGAGCAGCTGTGGTTGGAGCGGCACTTGAAGGATCCTTTTGTCAAGGCATCAAAGCAGCAGCATTACCGTTGCAGAAGTGCCTTCAAATTGCTGGAGATCGATGACAAGCTTCATATTCTTCGGCCAGGACTTTCTGTTCTCGACTGTGGAGCAGCACCTGGTGCTTGGAGCCAGGTTGCTGTAGAGAGGGTCAATGCCTTGGGTACTGGTACGTGCATGTTTTTGGCAGGCAAGGATGGGGATGGCACTCCTCTTGAAGTGTGTGAGAAATCTATGAAATACTATGCAATCTAAGAAATGCTTTGATAGGAGCAGTGTGGGGAAGGAATGTGGGTACTGGCAAGTGCCAGAGTCACTGATAGAAACATGAGGTGTATGCCTAGTGAATCTTCATACGGTCTGAAAAAATTGTGTTTGTGAAATAAAACCATACCATGTGACAGTAGTGTTCTGATTAGCTGTTGTGAGGAAGATCCCCTCATCCAGTTCTGAAATCAGTGTGGCCTCCAGCACTTACCTTGGCTTACCTGATTTTTTATTTCCATTCTAGAAAAATGGAAGTAACCACTGTGCCTGGTTTATGTGGTTTAAGCCATTAATACTTACAAGATAAGGTGTTATCATCTGTACCATTGTCAGGACTCTCAGCCTTGAAACAGCAGCAGAAAAACAAGAAAAATCCCCCTTGCTTATCCAAAGTAGCTGAGTTTTCGTGTCTGGAATGGATGAGCTTATGGCAAACCCTCCATCCAGATGCACCCAGCAAACTGCCAGGGGACAGGAAGGCAGTTTTGTTTCTTGAGCTCACACACGTGCAGGTTGTTCGCAGTCACTGAGTGTCTGTGTGTCCTTCATCCTTACAGATCCTGCTGCCCCCACTGGCTTCGTCCTTGGCGTTGACCTCCTGCGGATTTCTCCTCTGGAAGGAGCAGTTTTCCTGTCGAAGACTGACATTGCAGACCCCAGCACGCTGAGGACAATCCAGAGCCTGCTTCCCGCGGGGAAGGCGGACGTTATCCTGAGCGACATGGCACCTAACGCGACGGGCATCAAGGAACTGGATCACCAGAAGGTGATCAATCTGTGCTTGGGCCTTCTGAACCTGTCCCAAAGCATTTTAAAGCCAAAGGGAACGATGCTCTGTAAGTTCTGGGATGGATCTGAGGCCCATCTTCTGCAAAACAGACTGAAGGAGCAGTTCCAAGATGTGAGAACTATAAAGCCTCAGGCCAGCCGGAAGGAGTCTGCAGAGTCTTATTACTTGGCAAGGTTGTACAAAGGGAAATGAAAGTTGAGAACTGCAGATACTCAAACAGTTAATCAGACACTGATTGGAAATCTGAATTTTGGTAGGTGTCTAAAGAAAAATCCCACCATGGAGACCCTGGGAAAACCTGCCACGATTCTCACGAAGTCCATCATGCTTTTCAAATACCTGTGGAGGAAACGGTTGGGAATGGAGAGGAGTAATCTGAAAGGAAACCTTTGGGGGCGGAGTAATGGAAATGAAAATAAAATGGTGATATTGTGAGTGTTTAATGTGTGTTTGGAAATCATTGCCCTGTTAATGTCATACATGAGACAGACCATAAAGGGGGTTGTTGACGTGTGAGAGTACAGCGAGGGGAGTTTGAGCCAATTTAGTGCCTCTCAGAAGCTGGTGCAATTTATTAGCACACGTAAAAATAGAAAATATTTCTGTTCACATCAGGATCTGCATCCTCACGTTGGGATCTGTAATCCAGCAGTGCGGGAGACACGGCTGGCTCAGGAATGTTCAGGCCAATGGCTCTGCTGCCTTTCCTATGGACACAGGCTATATTTAGAAATTGCTGCTTCATGGCACTCATAAATCCAGTGGCAGTGGGGCTGGGTCATTGCTATGCAGATCGATTCAGTCATGTTTCAGGTGTGACCTGTGGTGGTTCCCAGGTAAAATGACAAGATGTTCCCAAGATCCTGGACAGGGAGAATAACTAATTGAATTGCCAGAAATCTGTTTGCACAAATAAATTTACCCACTGCCTTATCTGGAAGTGGCAACTTTTATAGCAAATAGTGCTTTTATCAGGCTGACTGTGGCATGGGATATGCAAGGAGCTGGTAGCACTGGGTGTTTTTAAGGCTTCCAGATTGTAAACAGGTCATTTGGGACTGCTTACAGATTTATTGAATTGTGATTTGAAACCTCCTGATCTGGATCTCCATACTGAAGAGAGTGTGTGGCAGCGTTAAACCAAGGGCCTAAACTGGGGAGTGGGGTGTCGAGTAGTAAAAGAAAATTGAAGTCAGTTGCTCCTTGAAAAACATTATGACCTGGGATTCGCGGTGGGAATGGGAGCCGGCAGAGCATGTGCCTGCTCCTCTGCTCCTCCGGCTGCAGCTGCGGAGGGGCCGGGGCGGCTCTGCCCGAGCAGGAGGGCGCAAGGGGATTTTTGGGGCGGCGGCGGGCGAGTTACCCAGAGGCGGAGTTGGGAGCTCCTCCGCGCCGAGGAATTACGGTAGGGCGGAGATGCGCGCCTAGTCCCGTCGTTACGGCGGGCAGGGCCGGCGTTCTCGCGAGAGCGGGGCGCGGAGTTCCCGTGAGATCCCGTGGCCGGGGAGAGGAGGGAGATCCAAGCGGGGCGCGCGCCGGTGAGCGAGGAGGGACCGGGAGGGATGGGGGGGGATGGATGGATGGACCCCACCGGTCCCGCCCCGCTCCCGCCCTCCTGGAGCCGCGCGGGCGAGCCCCCGAGCAGCCCCGTGCCCGCCGCTGCCGCGGGTTCGCTGCCGGGCGGGGGGTCTCCGGGAGCCCCGAGGGTCCCTCGGCCGCGGGGGTTTCGGAACCGCGGGCGGGACCGGCGTGTCCTTGTTTTCAGTAGGTTTGAGGGCAGGCTTGCCTACCTCGAGCCCCCTGCGGGCAGGGGACTCTCCGGAATTCGTGTGTACTCGTACCCTAGTGCGTAGTTTGAATAAACGCTTTCTCCCGGGTTTTGGCTGCTCTGCTGCCCGTGTGCTGCTGTTACGCCTCCTCTTCGCGATGATATAAATCCAAGGAATAACTGAGAGTGCAGGAGCCTGGAGTTGTCCCCAGGACTGTGTCTCCGGCGCCCCAAGCCGTGTGAATGTTGTGGCTGCCTTCCATGATCCTGGGGCTTTATGGAGCACGCAGTCACTGCAGGAACTCCCTTAAGGCTCCCTGAAGTCTCTTGGGAAACCTTGCTGGCGTTTCGGAGCTCCGGGATTGAGTTGTCTTCGGCCCTTCTGAATCTGAAGGATTTGCAAAAACTTTTGTGTGAACGAGGAAATGCAGTTTTACTTATAGAAGGGATCTGTGAACTGGGGAAGACTTCTTGCTGGAAGTTAGTGCTTCCAGAGTGATTTTGGGAAACCAGAAACAAGTTGAATAGAAGGGTTTGCTGCTAATGTGAAGTTAGTTCTCCTCCCCCGTCAGCTTCAAACGTTTGGGGGAAGAGTAATGAGTTCTGTTTGTTACTATTGCCTGCTGTAGATCTTCCTGCCCTACAATGTTAACTTGTTTCCCAGAAAAGAAAATTAAGTTTTGTATGACTCATGACAGCTTTTATTTGTATGTTTATAGGCCAAAATTCAGGGGAGAAAGTATTTAAATAAAATCAAACCATTCTGGTTAGAAAGCCCACGGAAGAACAGCCTGTCTTGCTTCAGTTTCTCATTTCAGAGACCTACAACTCCAGCCTGGGTTGGGTCGTGTTTTCTGGGGGTTAGGATGCACCTGCAGTGATTTGCAGGTTGATTTTACCCTGTAGATTGGAAGACATTGAGAGTTTCCTCAGGGCAGTGGCGTGTCTCTCCTCAGCAGAGCAGCCAGGATCCAGCAGCGTGCTCTGTTTGGTGATTTCTATTTCTGTCTGTTTCCAGAGCCATGGAGGACTTGGAAAATAACACCACTGTCTTCTCCACCCTGAAATCCCTCAACCACTTCATATCTCAGCGTATGGAGGGGGTGTCTGGGCTGGCCCCACCAGGACCATCTCAAAGCTCCTTGCAGATCCAGTACCAGCAGAGGATGCAGGTGAGGTGTCCTCATCAGTGTGCCTGTGTGCTCCTTTTGATTCCAGGAATCAGGATTGATTTCATTCAAATCTGACCGTTCTTTCTGAAACTGATGTTCACACAAGCTCACTATTGGAAGCTTGCTTTTGGTCAACATTCTGAATTTTTTCCAGAAAATATTTAATTTTTTCAAGTGTCAGACATACTTATTTCTGTTTTGTAAAAGAATGAGAAAGGTGCTTTGAAATTATTTCCTGCAAGTTATATCTGTGAAACAGCTCAAGAAATTAAATTGTAAGTTGTTTTCATATTGCTGAACAGAGGAGCTTTAGATCTGTTAGCATTTTTCTAGTAAGACACTTTGTTACCTTTTTTTTTTTTTTGTCATAGTTTTAAGGTTTCTTTGCCTGGACACAAACAGGAGTGTGGCTTCGATATACAAACAGTTCAAACAGTTTGTGCTTTCATGTCCACTTCTGTTTGCACCCACCTATGATTCTTACTTTTCTTTCTTTTAGCTGTTTCATGCTCATAAAGCATAAAATGAGTTGACATCTTGGATCCTAAGGACTGTTTATTAGGCTGGAATAAAGTTTCTCTGTTCTGTTAATATGATTTCTATTTCAGTCTCTAGGTATAAAATAAGCTTGCTTATTTTAATGTAAATCTGCTTTGCATTTGAAATGTTGCCAAAAGGCAATTTGTGTCTCTGTTACATCTCTGGTGACAGTGATGGTCAGAGGAGGCTCTCTCTGGGTAGAGTCTCCATTACCTGTGTGTTGGGTGGACATCACCAGATGAGGAATTCTGTTAGCATTGTCTGTGCTCCAAGGTAATTTGAATGAAAAAATAAAGTGTAATGTTGCAGAGGTCATAGAAAAACATGTTATTTTGCTCAGCAGTTGCATTTTATTGGGAGCATGATCTGTGCTTCTTGGCCAGCTGCATTTACTTTTATGAGGCTCTGGGAGTTCATAATTAAAACTTTTTTTAGATAGAGAAGTACATTTTGTCAGAGTATCTCTAGAGATGGAAGGAAAAATTCTGAGTGAAGAACTTGGAATTAATTTCTTTCCAACTCACCTTGATTTGATATGGGGCTTTTGGGCGTGGTTCCCCAGCTGCAGCTGGTGTGAGAACAACAACAAATTTGGAGATGGTTTCCTGGTGCTTTGTAAAATGGCACGTAAATGTCAGCAGAAGCAGTACAGGGTGGGAGGCACCACCCTGCCTTATTATTGCTGTGCTGTTAATGGGGTGCAATGTCCCTTTTCACACATGACCTGGCCAGTTGGAAGAACAAGCTGGGCAGATCCACTCCAAATCCCAGCTGCTGCAGGTGGAGCGGGAGAAGATGCAGATGGAGCTCAGCCACAAACGAGCTCGCATCGAGCTGGAGAAGGCAGCCAACACCAATGCCAGGAACTATGAGGTGAGTGTGGTGGCTTGGGACCACAGGCCTGAGTCACAACACCTGTGGAGCACCTACAGTGGTGTTTTGGTTTGGATCAAGGATATCCTTTCCACTTCTCACGAGCTGTGCTTTGCAGTGGAATGTCTCAGAATGTGTATAGGCAACTTTGTTTTGGAGCAAGCCTGGTGTTCTCCAGCTGCTAATAAACCCTGTCTTCAGAGCAGGGCTTCAGTGAATCTGTAGTAGATGCTCCTGGAATGCATTTACTGTGTTTGCATTTACTGCTGAGGTGGTGGTGGTGTGGGTGTCAAGTTCCCAACACCAACTGTTTTGCTCTACAGATCCCCTTGCAGTGCATTGCACCAACTTATTGATGTGCACAAGAGTGTGAACTTGAAGCCTTGTTAGGTTGACAGACCCCTGATCTGATCACTGGGTTCTGTTAGTTTAGCTCTAAAGTTATCATGGGTAGCCATAATAAAAGGGGTTTACTATTTGCTTCCCCCAGAAGTATTTAATAGTTTTTCTCCTAGCTGAATTTAAACTTCTGCTGGCACAACTGCAAGCATTTAGTCTGTGTGACTGTAATTAATTGGAATGGCAATAGTGCCAGCCATGCAGTGTCACACAAGGGAGCCTGCACTGATAAAACAGTGAGCCTCACTCAGGGACTAATAGCTTTTATTGGTTTCTGCTTTTATGACCACATATGTTTGCTTAACGATCTTACTGGAATAAGCAGTAGATCAGTGGGTCTTGTAGCATAATAAAAATCTCATATGTGGCTGATTATAAACATGTTTTGTTGTATTTTACAAGGATGCTGGGTGACAGATTTAGTGTGTAGTTGTGAAATAGCAAGTCAGTGACTGAATTCCTTGTTCCTCTGAAGTCAGGTGATGTGGGATTAAGCCAGGAAGAGTTCAAACTGGAATGTAGCTGAGTCAGTCACAGAAACCCTTGAAATACTGGTACAAAAAAAGGGAGCAGCACTAATCCAGCACTCTGGTAATTACCCTGCTCAGATTCTGTGTTTTTCTGAGTCATGTGGATAAAGGTTTTAGGAACCTCACATTGCTTTGCATAATCCTTGTTTACTATGTAAATCCATGTCTCGATTTGCTTTGATTAGTAAAGCAATTTACTATGCATTTTTTCAATAAGAATTAATTTGTGGTAGGAATAAACTGAAATGGTGTATGAAAGGTGGTCAGAGCACAGAAGTACTTATTGTATTAGTTGATAAAACTGTGCATTTAAACACTGGTTTTTTTCTTTTAAATGGCCTCATACAGTTTCCAGAAGCTGCAGAGGGAAGTTTGTCTTATTAACCCAACTGTTGAGATCTGAGTTTCTGAAAGTCGATTTGCTGTGCACGGCCCAGCTTTAAATTGGAGATCAGAATGTTTTCTGCTGGAGATCTGCTGATCTGCTGGAGGGTGTGCAGTGGAGTCTGTGAAGACACATTTGTATTCTCATAGCCATGACTTAGTGTAAGAGATTTGGAAGACTCTGTCTCTTAATTTTCCAGCTCCATTGCCCTGGGTAGCTCTTGACATTGAGTTGCTGCTGGTAAGATTTTTGGCCTTGCCAATGCAAAAAAAGGTTAAAGGTTAAAGCTGTGGTCTGATGATGCCTTGGTGGCCATGGTGATGAGGAATGAAGACAGAAGGGAAAATGGCTTCAACTTTGTGCTACTTCCTTCTTATGTCTCTTTGCATTTTTTTTTTTCCTTGGCAAGCGAGAGGCCGACCGTAACCAGGAGCTGCTCACACGCATAAAGCAATATCAGGAAAGGGAAACAGAAGCTGAAAATAAACTGAAAGAACAAATGGAGATGAACAAATCCTACAAGAAGAGCATGGAGACAATGAGTAAGAAGCTGCAAGAGAAGGAGAGCAAATTAGCTGAAGCTAATGAAGTAAGAACAGAGCAATTTTTAATCCATTTGTAGCTTCAGATCACTTTGCAGTTCTTGTGAATTGAAAATGCCCTTTTTGATTAAAAAAAAAAAAAAAACCCAAACAAAATAATTGGAATCACTGTGTTCATCACCTGGAAATTAATAAACCCTGGTGATGTGTGTCTTTGCTGTCAAAGTTTAGAACCAAACCAAGCCCAGACACAAGTGAGCAGATCAGAAGGAGATTTCTTAGACAAGTTGATGTGGAGAAGGAGGAAAAAAGTGCAAGGCAACATCCAGAACCAAGGTTCAAAGTCAGGTTACATGACCTGTGAGCTTTTCTTTGGAGTTAAGATATTTAGAAAAAAATCCTAAAACCCACTGGCTTCTACTTTTAAGGAAACTGTAATGCCTCTGGTATTTGGCTGAGGCAAACCCAGACATTTTAAATTTTGAAACCCAGACAAAATACATTTGGAATGGTTCTGGGATAATTTTTTACTTTAATATATGTACTTATCATCATCTAACTTTAAAGCTTGATATTTTTCATGCCAGTTTGGGGTCACTCATGTAACAGGTAATGGAAATGACAATTTGAGTGACAGATGAAAGTTACTTGATGATTTTCTTTTACCTTTGTTTGAGGTAAGTTTCCAGGTCTAAAGGTTTGTGAGAGTGGGATTGTTTCTAGAGTCAGTGTTTGTACTTTTTAGTTGGAAATGATTTATATCACCATCCCTTATATCCAGCTTGGAGAGTCATAACCTTGTGTGTTTTTGCTTTTTTTCTTCCATTAATTCAGACAATCACTGTATTAAAAGGGAAAATATCAGAGCTGCAATGGAATATAATGAACCAAGAGATGCAGATGACAAGCCAAGACTCTCAGAAGCAGGAGCTGATGGAACAGCTGGATGTTGAAAAAAAGTAAGCAGGGGATGAATGACTGGAGGGAGAAAAAGGCAAACAAAACTTGAGTCTTGTGCAGGTGTCATCACTCAGAAAACTTTCAACAGCGTTTGATTTCCCCTCTTCAAAGGGGTTCTTTGATCTGGATGTGCAGGTTATAACTGTTGTTTGAAAGGAACTCTGAGGTGGAATTTAATTGTACCTTGAGGAAAAGAACCACAACTTGAGCTTTAAATCTGTGATATCTCATGTTCCTGGTAGAGAGTTAACAGAAGGCACGTGGGTGGGAAAGGCTAAAGTGAACTTTAGGGACTGAACAGAACAAAAATATCAAGACTTAAATCATAGTGGAGGGGTAGTTGAAAGCTACTAGTGTTTTTCCTTGCTTACTAACTTGAACTCTTCAATTTTGGAGTTGTGAAGGTTTATTTACTCTGAGTATGTATTTGTTGTTTTCATTGTTAAGGTGGCTTGATTTTTTTTGTTTTGATTTCTTTCAATATGCATCTTTGTTAAAATGGGTGGATGTTTTTGTCTCTAAATTAGAGGGGATATGAGTGTGAAACTGTATGAGACAAAATCTTCTATAGCATTAACATTTACCTTGTTAATAGTGTTTGACTATGTTTGTCAGAGAGTTCTGCATGCAGGTTGTTTCTGGTGCATGATTTCTGAATGCTAAATACTTTTTGTGTCTGCATCTAACAGGAAATGGCAAGAGGCAAGTCAGCAAATCCAGACCCTGCAAGCAAACCAATCCCAACTGGCAGAGTATGAACAGAAGATTAAGGTAAGAAACTTTTTGACCTATGTAAAGCTTTAATTTTTGATGTCCTTCAGTGGAAGAACAGAAGTAAAGGTTAGTTTGTCATGTATCTGAGTTGGTGGCCAGCAAGAGCTGAGGTTGGGTGGACCAGGCTGTCTACAATTAGCTGTAATTTGGCACTCTTTGCCTTTGTTGTATCAATTGATTGAAAAAAACCCAAACTTTATAAGAAGGTGATTTATATCCTTGTGCAGAGTTCTGGGGGAATACTCTTTTTGGTCTTGTGCCACAGCACAAGTTTGCTTTGCAAGAGATTGCTTCTAGAGTGATCTTTTTCCATATGGTGGATGATGAACCCAGCAGCTACAAGTACTTTTCTGCTTCCCAGAAAATCCTTCCTCTGAAGTTGGGTTTAGCTCTTTAAGAAAGTGCAATTCCTTGTAAAGCTTTCAAAACCACACTGACTAAAATGGGAGTATAGAGATGCTTCGTGTCCTTCCAAATTAGCATATAGGTTGGTGAGATTGTATGTTTTTCACTTGTCTTTCTGGCAAAGGTAGCTGTGGAGAGTTACTTTGGTTTGAGCAGGTGGTGACAGTGGCATTGCCTCTGGTGAAACCAGACCATTGTCAGCAAGAGGAGACTCCCTCCACTGAAATGAAAGGATGGAAAACAGGATATCACTCTGCAATACAGCTCTGAATAAACTTTCTAGTGGTAAAAAAAAGCAACACAGTGCTAAAATGCACATTTATGTTTCTTCTTGTTCCTAATTCTTTCAGGCCATTCAATGCCTTTCTATGCAGTTCATTGATGGAGGGACAGAGGATAAGAAAATCACAGATTTGGTTAAGTAGGTAGGAAAAGGTCTTTTTAATGATTAGCAAAGGGTGTTTTTGTTATGAACTTAGGGTAAGCAGGTGTAACATCTGGGCTGGTCTCTTCTCTACAAGTGCAACAAGAGTCATCCCTGCTTTGAGCAGTGGATTGGAGCAGATGTTCCTACTGAGTTCCCTTCCAACTTCATTCAAGTCCTTGATTTGAGCTTAAAAAGTACAATGCAGAAATAGTTCTTACAAGTTCCAACTTACTCATTGATGTCCTCTTGTCATCCCACGTTTTCTAGGATCTGGAGCAGAAGTTCTCCCAGCAGGAACATGATGCTCTAATTGTCAAGAACATGAAGGCAGAACTGGCTCGTTTCCCAAAAATGGAGCGGGAGTTGCGGCAACTCAGGGAGGAAAACGCCTTCTTCAGGTGAAGGAAAGGTTCAGTTGTTGAGGGTTATCTTGTGTTCTTCTGTACTTGCTACAGCTGCACGATGTGCACTTTCAAATCCCTCTACTGTGCTTCCACGTGGAAAGTTTAAGAGGAAGTTTAAATATTTCCTATAAATAATGCATATGAACCGAGCAGTGTTGTGATGGTTACTCTTTGAGAGGATTTGACAAGCTCTGAGGAATCTTCTTGAACAGAAGAGCCTCACAGAATGTGTATTGATTGTTCTGGGTGGTGATTTCTGTTTGTTAGAACAAAATTCAATGTTTAAAGGTAGTGATGAACTCCATACAGCTTTGGGAAAGAATTCCCTGTAGAGAAAAGAGACAGCTGAACATTTCTTTAATAACTGGTTTTGCTTAGCTATTGTTGCCACTATTTTAAAGGCCTGTTGTTCCTGCATAATGTTTAGGAAGTGTTTTGTTTGAGTTTCTAAAGTACTCTGATATAGCCTGTGGTAGAGTAGGCTTTCTGTATTTCTGAAGCAGCAGTTGATTTGAAAAATTAAATTAAATGTACTATGAAATAACTTGCCTAAAGATGTTTTGTGTGTGGCTTATTTTATTTTTTTTTAAAATTACACAAGTCATCCTGCCAGCTTTTTCTTTTTCAAAATTATATAGTTTTCCTTGGTTTTGGTCTTGTAGTTGTTTCGTTGTCATTTTGAGTTGTTTATCTCGGAATTTTTTTTCTCATGCTTGTTTTTTGTGCACGGAAATATATCAACAGATTAAAGGTCATTTGTTGTTAAATTAGTTTTATTTCACCCTTGCACACCTCTATTAAAGTAAAACCAAGCAATCTCAATGCATGCTCAAAATCCAGGTCAGTAGTGCTTGCCGTGTTCCAGCCCTGCATCCAGCTGGACTGAACAGGGGAGTTGGGAGTCTTCTGCTACCCTTATTTTGTCAAATAGTAAAGCAGATACAAAACTTCAGGTTGTTTGGGCTTAAATAGGATGGTACTTAGAGTAGACAAAAATAAGTTCAATAAAACTTCAGGGGTTTTTGGAGCAGTGGCTTTGCAGTGAAGGTTGTAGAAGTGAAACGTTGAATGTTTGTGTTTGTACAATGTCACGATTCCCTGGTTATTCTGTGTGTATCTGGAAGTTTGTGGGAGGGAATTGGGTTGCATGGCTCTTTAATAGTTGTCTGTCTCTTCACCACAGGGAAATGAAAGAAAACAATGGCTTGCTGAAAGAGGAGGTAGAAGGTCTCCAAAGAAAACTGGAACGCTATGAGAAGGTCCAAGCGCAGCTGGTGACTGTGGAACTGGAAAATGAGGTGAGGAGCTGGAAACATTGGGTGGAGGAACAGATTAGGGGGTTTCCTTTACTGCCTGTCCTGACTTTTAGGCTCTTCCTGTGTTGTGTTAGTTGAGATGTGATATCTCTTAATCAATGGGCTCAAAGCAGGTGTTCCCAAACTGAAAAGTCAGCGTGAGGGGAGTTATGGCAAGGAAGGTGTAAAAGGCAAAAGGATTTCTTTTGTTCAGCTGGAAATTCTGTGTAAAGAACAATCTCATCATAGTGTCTTCTTTGGCCTTGCTGTTTCTCTTTCACATTTCTTCTGCTGGAAAGGCTTTTTATGATGTCAGGCTCTGCCCAGACATGGGTGTTGAACAGGTGTATGGTGAGAACCTCGATACTCACTTTGATCACCACAAGTGCTGTGGGGCCAGAATGGAGTCTCAGATGAATGACAAAGTCCTAGATAAGACCATGAAATCCACAGAAGAAGGAATGACACTGACTTTGAATGGAGGAATCTGAGAAAACTCTGGAAAATCAGCTACTAGAACATTCATCTGTGTCTAACTCTACTTTTCATCTTTGCTTTAGAAACTTCTGGCAAAATTACAAAGCTGGGAGAAACTGGACCAGAGCACTGGCTTAAATATCAGGTATGTTTTCACAGCTCTGGAGGGACGTAAGACTTTTAAACCACTTTCCTCTTAATCTTCAGATCTCTGAAGTGTGTTGGTCATGCTTTCCTGCTATCTCTTCTTCATGTATAAGCTCTTCCAGTACTTTTTGTTATATATGAGAAGAAAGTAATATATACACTGTTTAAAGTGTCTTTGGGAACTAACAAATGTTTTTCACCAAGTCAACTTGACCAGTGTCTCTAAGGCCATGCTGCAGTTTTGGGTTCTTTGAACTTTCTGGGTATGGTTGCATTCAGTTTAGTTAGAGATTCTGCTTGCTTAGCAAGTGAACCTCTAAGAATTTTAGCATATGTCCAGAGAAGAGAATGTATCTTTCTTGTGACAAATTGTTGTGAATATATTTCCTTTGACATCTGGATATCAAATCAGCTTATCGAAATAAGCTGCTAGATCCTGTTGTGACTTTTCTTCCCTAAAACAGCTGAAGAACTGTTGTTAATTTAGTTATATTGTCAAACCCCACTCCCCAGTGGTGTTTGTAACACCAGCTGGTCTGTGCACTGGTAGATAACAGCTCCTCCTGACATCTGGAGCACTGAAACAGACTTTTTAAGGTCTCTGTTGTGTATGTGGTATAAAGAGGGACTGGAAATGGTGCATCTTCTGATCATTTCCTTCCGTTGCAGAAAGTTTTCTGAGTTCCTAGGAAGCTTTTGTGTGTCATGTTTTAACACTGCTCTATTTTCTCTAAATATTTACATTGTTATTACACTGAAAGCAGAGATGATTCTCTGTAAATAACTGTCTTGACATGAGCACCATAGTACAGATCACCTTTCATGTTGGGTCAGAGCTGAAACTTGTACAGCAGAACCTCCTTTTGCCACTTGCCTCTTTGTTCTGTTCATTACATGCATCCAACAGCAGAGCAATGTCTGCACAGTGCTGGGATTGTTTGGATATGCACATATGGTTTGGGCACAGTGTTGCTTCAAGTAAAAGGTACTTGTGTTCCAACTTGGGAAAGTCTCCTTAACTTTCTCAGTGTTTTCTGTTTAATGAGGACAACGAACCTTTTCCAGAGGCAGGCTGGCAAGTAGCATGCTTGAGGTTATCTCCTACATCTGCTGAGGGGCACATACATCTAGATGAAAATGGAATTGTGCTAAATCTCCTATGGACAGAAATTCTAGGAATCCTTTTCACAAAACTTCCCTATCAGACATTGGAGTAAAAGCTTTTTACTTACCTCAAGCTGTTAAAGGTTTAACGAGGTAATTTCACACTGGGAGAGAAATGGAACCAAGTGATTCTGCCTGTTGAAGTCTAATAACTCCTTCATTTAAAATCAGAATATTCCCTGTGAAGTGTTGGGTTTCTGATTGGGCCATATTGTTTAGTGCCATTAATGTCTCCTTCTCATACAGAAAGGGGAATTGCTCTTGAGAAAAATCACCTTTTGTATGCAATTGGAGCAAGTGGGACTGGATGATTCCCCCCTGCCTCCCTCATTGTTTTTTTTTCTTGTCTTTTTTTTTTGTTGTTGTTGCTCAGTCTTCTTACAGCATGAATTATGTTAATTTTCAGTCAGGAAGATGAAGATGATGAGAGACCATTGTCCTAGTTGGTTCCTGGAGAATGCTATTGGTGAAAGTTTGAGAAGAGTTAATTGCCCATCTCATAGTAGGAGAAAAAAAATAAGAACAAGTTGGCTGACTGTCCCAAAGAGCTGGAGCAATGTGCTGTTTGCTAATAACTAGATAAGCAAGGAAAAAGGGAAGGCATTAGGATTTCTCATCTTTTCTTATCAGGTTCTTCATTGGTACAGAGGATGTAAGGGAAGTGCAAGCAGCGTGTGGTGTTGTAGGAGAGGATGATTTTTCATTCCCTTCAGCACTTCCACAGGGCTTGTTCAGTGTCTGCTCTCAGTGGTTTCTGTTCACTGATTGCCTGCTCCCAGCAGGCTTTTTGTCAGATTGGCTTACGATCAGCCCTTCTAGTGTAATTTTATGTAATAATACTTGGGAAGGAGGTGCAGCTTTTGGGAGTGTAGTGGTAATCCTACTGTTTTTAGTACTGGTCCCTTTTTGGTGACAATGGAAGAGCTAACTAAGTGTTTATAATGCTTCACCTTGTGGGGGGAAAACAAGTTCATTAACAGTTTACTCTGGCTAATCTTACGTTTGCTAGTTCTGGATGCCACTTGTAAGCTCCTGGGCTTTTCTCTCTCATAAACAGTGGAAACAAAGACAGCTGTAGCTCTAGAGCATAATATCCCTGTAAGCTGCACAATAGCCAGATAATAAAATAGTACACATCATAGCTATATATGTGGTTCATGTGTACACACTATAAATCTATATAATCTTTTTTGTGTTCAATTACTTCTGATTTCTTGAGCTTCTTACTGCCTACTTTGCAGTATAGTTGGCTCTGGTTTTTATTGTGGATGTAGGACTTCTTTGTACATTACTGCTATGCTGCCAGGGATTTTCATGCGTTTGTCATGTGTTGCTCTGGCTTGGTATTCCAGCTGTAGGATTGGTTTCAACTGTAAAGGGAAAAAAACCACAAAATGTTGAAATTCTCGCTCTGCGAGTAGAAAGTTTTATTTATTTTGGAGTTTACTGCCCTAGAGAAAGATATTTATGCATGGTTCTTATAGGAATTTGTTATTAAGAAAGGGCTGTGTCAAGAAAACAAGCTTATTCTACTGTCTCTCTCCAGGATGTGCTGATATAGTTTGTATTTCTTCAAAATCCAGTATTTGTGTAGTTGAGTTGTTGAACTGACAAACTGTGTTAATTGTGACAGACTCGGTTGTTTTTTCAGAGTTGGACTAGTAGCTTAGAGATATTTTTCCAGATAATTCCTTGACTGCCGTTAAACATCACGTAATTTATCAGAAAAGTATTTCAGGAAGGTTTTGGGTGAGAGGTGGCGGCGGCTTTATTTGGGTGACAGTGCGCAAAAGCACCCAGGAGATGGCGCCCTTTCTCCTGCTGCGGGAGCAAACGGGATCCTGCTCCAGCCTGGGATCCTCATCCTGGTGGGAATCCATCAGCGGGGCAGCTGGCCTAGGGGAAAACCGCTAATTGCTCCTGTCAGAACTTTTAAAATCTGTTTAATACCACATGCACGCAGACGCTGTCTCCTTGCCCAGTACTCAGGATTGTAAGTTGGTATGAAAAAGATTTGTGCTGATTTGTCTGATGGAATACAGAATAAAGAATTTTTCTAACCAACTCTGTTCATACTCACACCCCATACTCTTCATTTTTATCTTGTTTAATAGGAGTTTTTCACAGCCTGGTTCTTTTCTCCTCACCCCAAGCCTTGGAATTCCATTCTTGTTATTCCGACTTTCCCCTCTGCAGCATGTAGAATATGCCCAAATAAAAGATGAGGGTTCTTGTTCTATGAGCTATTAATCTAGATAAGCCTGTTTTGCTGCTGTTTGTCTGTGTTTGGTTGATGTTGCTTTCGTCCTCTAATGAATTAGCCAGGTGATTTTGCTACCCATAAACAGATACAGCCTGGAGTACAGAGTGATGTAAAAGATGTGCTTCAGGTATGGGTTAAAGATGAGGCAGTAACTCAGATACTGAATGTACTGATAGTCATTGATAGCAGCTTACAAGGTTTAATGCTAAATTTGTCTGTGTTTTTCTGAAAGTGGCAGAAGATGGCAAGTTTTGAAAGGTTGAAGTTTGGCTGAAAAGCTGCACAAATTGGTGAAGGCTGACAGGTGGGCCACAAACAACAGCTTCAGAGGAGTTTTAGTCCAAGCTTTTTTTCCTTTTTTGGTAGAATAAATAGTAATGTGTGAAGTGGGGGTTTTTTTGGTGGGGTTTTGTTTGTTTGTTGTTTTTTTTCTTCAATCAGAAGTAGTGACTATATGAAGATTTTACATATTCACCTACTGGGCTCAAAGATCTTTGTAAATGCAGCAGAATTATTTTATATCAATGATCAAATATATTGATCATGACCTACTTAACTTGGTCTTTACTTTTTGGAGCACCATTTTCTGTTGCCAGTAGTGCTGTCAGCTCAGGCCTGATGTTTGTGTGTGGGATAAAGCAAAAGATTTTGTTCACAGTACTCCTGAGAATCACTTCAGTTTTTTTCCATCACAGGGGCACAGTGGAGAGATGAAATATCTTTTTCTGAAGGGCTGTGGAATACAGGAAGGAAGTGAGATGAGGTTGATATATCAGAGAGAAGTGTGCTTGGACTCTTCTGTGGAGCTCTGAGACTCCAGTCACGGGCTTGGATGTTCTCGAGTCGCATCTCATTGTGGTTCTGTTGTAAGGCAGGTCTTGGCCCCTTGGTGCTGATGGTGTGAGGCTCATCTGGAGAGACTCTGAATTTAGTGAAGCCTGGATTTGGAGAGTGCCTGTAGTGTCCTTCAGTTTGCAGGGTCGATCCAGCTGGCTGCAGCCACGGTGTCACATTAAGCTGCCATGGCTGTTTGGTGTGCTCCCTCCAGGCCTGTGAAGAGAAGTGCACGTTTGACAGGAATTCAGGCCAGTGCTTAAGGACCATTTTCCCGAGGTGGAGCCTGCCAGCTGCAGACAGCAGACACTGATCTGCTGACCTGTGCCTCGAGCAGAAGAAGTGAACCTGTTAATGCTGACCTGGTTTTCTTTCTCAAACATCTGTGGGTTGGCTGGCTGACAAATCTTGGGGATAACTTCCTGCAATGTCTGAGACCAATTAAGAGGAGGAGATAGTGTGAATGTGCATGCATTTCCTCTCTAAGAAAGGGTTTAATTAAGTGGCAGGCATCTCTATTTAGTACAGTGGTTTGCACAGTTGTAATTCATAATTACCCAGGTGCTACACTCAGTACGGGAAGTCCTTCTATGCACATTCTGCTTTTGGAGTTGGGGGAAGGGAGGAGAGAGGGTGGGAAAAGGGAATCGGATTTCTTGATTCTGCATTTAGTGGTGGATTAGTGCTCTTTTTTTTTCAGTGAATAGAAGAGAAGGGAGAATATTGGAGTTCTCTACTTTCCTTTTTGAATCTTGATTAACTATGCTTAGCTACTGTGTGCTCTCTTCCATACAAGGCATTGAATATCTTTGCAGTAGTGAATGAAGCTCATAATCTTTTCCTTTCTCATAAGGTAGTAATTTATCTTTCTCTGAATGTCCATTATGAGTAAGTGGTTACTGGTTTAAAAAAAAAAAATCTGTTGACAGATATACAAAGCAGTGCATGTTGAAATAATTTGAATTACTCATGTTATTCTGGATACCTAATTAACAGCAACCAATCAAGACAAGACTGGGGGTTACTGTTGCTAGTTCCAGTAATGCTGTGATTCTGGCATGATCTCTCCGTAGTGGAGCAAGTATTGTTACTGGATAGCCTATTGTAACCCTGTGGTCTTTTGTCACCAAGCAAGAAATCAATCTAATTAAAAGCATTTGATGCTGGGTGCCCTCTGTAACTGTACCACTGACCTGAACTAAAGTGCTAATTTCTTTTTTAGGGGGCAGTTAGGGGTTGGGTTTGTTTGAGTTGGCTACTGGTGGCCCCCAGCTTTAGAGCTGTGTCCCTGATTGGAGGATAAAATTAGGATTAGCATAGTATGAGGATATTGAAACTTCATGTTGTATGTTTAAGTTTTTTATAACTACTTGTAATTTATGATCTGTGAACAGACTGAAAATTGCATGACTGCTGTTTACAAGATTCCTAGTGTAAAATGAACTGTCTCCTCACAGTGGGAATTCCCAGGGAGCCCAATAGGGAAATATAAACTATGGAGGGGGAAACACTAATTTAAAAACCCCACATCAAACAACAAAAACCAAAACAACACCAAAAAAAGCACTATGCTTATTAGAGAAACTTTCATAGTTATGAGGTGTCAGCCTACCTCATGGACAGGTTATCTGCTCTTGTCCTCTATAAGCACAGTATTGCATTTTAGTGTTTGCAATCCACTGAAGCTGAACGTTTGAGAAATGGTACCTTGTGGTCTGTGAGCTCTGGAACTGAAAGAGGTGGCCCTGCAGAGCAAAAAAGCAATCTAGAATGGGAAACAACCTTCCCTTCCTTCATCAGGTTTCCTCTGTAGGTGCATAAATACTTGTGTGATTCCAAAGCAGGGAAAGGGGACGTGTCAACGAGCAGCCAGGTTTGGAAGGGATGATGAGGGTAATCATTGTTTATACAGAAATAAAGGTTATGTGCTCAGTGTTTGTAGGACTTAGGTGTGAAAGATGAAAGCACTGCCTTAGTAGCATTTAAAATCTTCTTGAGGGAGAAGTACCTGAACAGTTCCAAAGGGGATCTTTGGCTTGAGAGAGAGTGAGGTTCAAGTAAAAGAGAAAACTGTTTGTGGTTGTCTTGCACTAATTGTACGTGTGCCAAAGCCACTCTTTACATGGAGAAGTCTTGGAGGAAGCTGTCACCTATTGAATGTGACATGGAGCATATGCTGGAATATTGCTCTAAGCTCTTCTGTTCTTCATTCTGTTATCTTATTTTCAAATGTACATTATTCTTCACTTTCCATGCTGCCCTGGGTTTTAGCTTTCCTTGACAGAATGTGTATCATGCTTGGTAGGGAGAAAATGCTCCTTTGTAATCTCAGATTCTGAAGTTCCAGGCTTCACAGTAGTCAGATGCAGATTTCAGACTTCAGGCCACATTTAGGTGTTGGGAATAATGCATTTAAATACGATGTTTGGAAGTGTGGTGTCAAATCTGTGCTTTAGCCAGAGTTTAGTCTTCTCCCATTCTTATGGGGTTGATCCACTTAATTTCATTATGGCAACCATCTGGGCCTCTTTTCATAGTTACCTTAAAATATTGCAGGTCTGTGTCTGACAGTTCTTCACTGAAATGCTGGGCAAAGCTTCCTGCCATATTTTCCTATCTGATATTAATTTTCTCTAAAAAAACGCTGTACTTATCTCTGATGTTCAAAAATTATTAGTGTTCTTTCTCCTTTGCCATTAATGCCTTTTATTTCCGTTTGAATAAATCAGAGTTAATAAGTCTGGAGGCTAAAGGAGAGATAGGAAGGGTGTAAAAACATAAGGGATGAGCACCTGACAACGGGGCAGACTGAGGCTGTAATGTATAATCAGAGAATCAGAGCAAGAAGTAAGCAAGCTCAGATCAAAAATATCTCTGTCCTTGCTTTGCATTTCAAAGCTCTGGGAACAGTTCAAGAGATTGTCTTCCCGGGATCACAGATCCATAATTCTGGAGACAGAAAATCGTGTTGAACAATAGCTTAGCACACTGTCCATCTTCTTTGGTGGAGGAATATTTGAGGAATTTCAGTAGTTTGACTACAGGAGTTCAGTGGAGAATAATGACATCAAAGAAAAGATGGACCTTTCTTACTAGGGTTATAAGAACTTTATTTTGGAAGTGAGGATGCCAACAGACCATTTTTAAAATGAAAATTATCTCTTCTTTTTCCATTGACTCTTTTTATTAGAATATAGAGCATTACCCCAGCTTGAATATAAGGTGCATTCCCCAAAACAGTAAACTCAAGGCTCTTTTTCCATGAGGATCAGGAGGGTTTTAGAAATGTGTGCTGGTGTTGTCTACTGCATAGCAAGTGATTCATTTGCCACGGGGGACTTGCCAATCAGACACTTCATTTTGAGTTGCTGCCATATTTCCTGCAAGTATAGCTTGAGACACTGTTGGAAAACAGTTGGGTAGAAGTTACTTGTTTCCTTCCAGCATGTAGTGACCCATGTTATGTGTAAATGGCTTGAACTTCGGTGCTCACTCTGCTGTGAAGGAGAAGCTTTCAAAAATACAGACACTTTTATAACGAGCCACTTTCCTTGCATTAAGCAGCCCTGTTTGCCTTAAAGTGAAATTATCATTTAAATAGCAGAGACTAATCAGCAAGGGGATGGTTTGCTCCTGTCAGACAGCTCAAATACTTGTGCTTGATTTTTATTCAGCCTCTCATTTGATCATTTCCACAAAACCAATAACCACTATAATCTCCAGCTCATTTTTAATTTTACCTTTCCATTTCCATTTTAGCATCTTTCAGTATTTCAGCTCTAAATTTTCTGCTGGGGCTGTCATTGTGCTCTGCCTCCCCTCTCCCTTAAATGCTCAGTGCATTATACCTCATTTAGCCCTGAAGTTTTGGGTTTGCAAGGAAACTTTTAAACAAAAGTGTACATCCTGTACATACTTATTGGAGAGGATTTTGTTTTAGCAGTGTAATGCTTTTTCAAAACCTTTCTCAAAATGGACAGGTCTTCTCTGAACAGAAGCAAACTAAAATGCAAATGTAAGGATTCAAACTCTTGTATGGGCTACTCCCTTGTACTCGTGGGCATGGCCTTTTAGCTACAGGTCAGGGAATCTCCCTTCTTCATTGGATCAAGAAATACCAAGATGGATTGTGCCAGACTAATGTACCAGCTTTCTTTGACTAGAGAATTGATTATCTTATGGAATAAATCACAGTAAATCTTATTTATTAGAACTTCATTGAAAGAAGAGAAGCATTTGGGAAAGTATAAATCATGTGGGAGAAGAAGGAAATTAATAGAATTGTAGGATGTATAAGGAATTGTTTAAGCAGGGATAGATTTAGTATTGTTGGAAGGAAAATGCAAGGATAAGTGGAATTCCTCAAAGATTAGCCTCAGGATCTGCTTTATTTAGTATTTCTATTAATGGTTTTGGTGCAAAAATTTGGTGTGCGCTGATAAAACTTGGCTAATGATGCCAAGTTCAGAGGATTCATAAATACACAAAAGCTGGATATGCAGAACTGAGGGACCCTAAGGATTAGAGTGCAGAAGTGGGACAAAATTCAAGGAAACAAGGCACAATGCTCCATGGAACTGGGAGCTGAATGCAAACATCTTTTCTAAAATAGAGCACATGCACTGGAAAGAACTGGAAGGGCTTTGTGCTTGTTTACAGTGGTGGCTGTTCTTTCTCACACACAGGATGCACCAGGAGAAAAACTTCCACGGAGGTGAAGGTGTTCAAGAGCCTCTGTGGATGGTCTGGCAGATGCTTCTGGGAGTTCTGGTCACCCACTGTGGGGGAAGATAATGGGAATGCAGAAAGGGGTTGCTGAAAGGAGCCTGGGAACCCACTGAACCAGTGCTGAATGGAACAGCCTCTGGCAGAGTCTGGTGGGAGATGAAATTGCTGCCAGGAAATACATGGATAGAAGGGAGGAGAAGGAAGGGGGGGGTCCATACCAGTGAGAAAAAGAACCAACTTTCCTTAAAACTTGCACTGGCATTTAAATCAAGTCACTGTAACTCTGCCATGAATGCAGCTAGAAGGAGGTTCTAACTTGTAGGAAGACTAAAGTTCTAAATGCAGCTTTTAGTGGAGTTAAAAGTACCCAAACTACAGCTCTACAGGAAGAGATGACTTGACAGCAAAGAACTAGACAGGACCTAAGCTAGAAGATCCTTTTGAGTCCCACTTTCCTGTGAATGTGTATGTTCCAATCTGTAAGCAAGGGAACAGCCACAAGAGTAGGAAGAGGGGAACAGTGCATTTTAGTTTGGAATTGCAGGCTTTATTTAATAACAGGGTTCTGAAAACCGGAGGTGGGGAAGCAAAATTTGGGGGTTAATGAGTAAAAGTTAGACCATGTCCATCTTCCTGCCCACGCAGAACAACTACTGTGGCTGGGGACCTGAAGCGTGAGAGCAGCTGACCTTTGTTAGTGTTGAGAAATAAGCAGTTTGCTGAAAAATGCGCTGAACTATTAAGAAGAGCTTATCTGTCAGTGCAGATAAGACCAAAATATGATTTGTATCATCTGAGAAGCTTTTCTGAGTGTGTTTGGTGCAGGTTATCTTGATGATGTTTCGAATGTGACTCACTCCTGGTTAGTGCTTCACCTCATCAGTGCTTCACCCTAGAACATGGATTTGTACTTCTGATGGGAGCTGGGAAGGGGCTGCTTTAATCATCTGGTTTTGTTTTGTCATTGGTGCAGGAGGAAGTTCTGCAGTGGATCAGCCAGGAGGGGTCTAATTTTCAGTTTTAATTGTGCCTTACAGCATAACAACACCAACAAGGGGCAGGAGAAAACTGGAAATGTATGAACATTAAACTGCATCAGTTTAAATGCTTCTGTTCTGACAAGCTTACTTACATGCCCTGTGATATTATTATGTAAGCTTTGTCCTTAAACTCCAATCTTTCCTCCCTTGGGACTTCTTTGCAAGTGAATATTTTTGACCAAAGCACGTGTTTACCTGGGCTCTGTTCTCTTTCCTCACAAGCTACTTTACTAGAGGGAATATGCTTGTAAATATACCTTTGTCCATGCACTGCTTGGAGAGAAGCACTGTACAATGTTTCCCAACATTTCTTAAAGGGCACAGTGAACTTGAAATGTTAGTGAGTTAAAAGATTAATGTGATAAGTGCCTCAAGGTTCTCTTGAACTAACTGTGATTACATAAGTGTTGTTTGTATTCTAAAATAACTTATAGCATGGAAATTAGCATGGTGGATTGGATTATTTACTCATCCATCTCTGGTCCTGTGTCAGTGGGATCCTGGGCTAGATAGGAAAATCCAGACTAATGTGCAAGACCTGAAGCAGACGTTTTTAGAATGGAAGTTTGTCAACTCTCAACAGTATGAATTTTACATAAGCATAAAGATTTTTAGTTGGTGCCCTTCATCCCTTTAAAAAAGTAAAAACTCTCACAGATTGGAGCTATTATGTGGTATGTGCCCAGGATAAATAGAAAAATGTTTTGCTTTCAGCCATAATGTTTCTTATTTCAAACAATATTCAACAAAGTTGTAAAGTTATTAGAGAGAAGTGAGCTTCCTAAATTGCTACTGTTTATATAAATGATGCCTTTTTCTGTTTGAGACAAAATGAAAAGTGTTTTTTGTCTTAACCTAAAAACAGCAGCCTGAAGTGAGCTGCCTGAGGGAGGGCAGACACTGCATCAGGCTGGCAAGAGCACTGGGCCTGTGATAATTGGCAAGTTTCCCATTTTGAAAGCAAAGGTGAGAGGTGTTGAGGGCTGAGTGGGTCCCTGTATTTAATGACCACTCAGAATCACTGTCTGGAGGTTGTTTTCAAAGTGCTGACCTGAGCACCTGAAATAAGAGCTCAGGGCTTCCGTTTTCAAATGAAGCTTTCAGTGGGGTTAGAACAGCTTGCAGGAAATGCAGCCAGGCCTTCTCAGCAGAAAGGAGATAAAACCTGCCAACTATTCCACATAGCCAGGGCAGTTAAGAGGTGGAGGTGTATGGAAACTTCTTTCCCTCCCTAGCCTGAAGTAAAATTCTGGGAGTGCATTGGCAAAGCTTGTTTTTTGAAATAAATGTTCTGCCCATGTTTTGGTCATCATGTGGCAGCAAAATGTGGTTTTTTTTCTGATGAAACCATGTCTTCCAGAATGGCATTGTTGTAAGAAGATGATACATTTTGAATGGTGTGTTTGAAACCTCTGCACAGTGAAGCTGCTCTCAACTTTTGCTGCCTCTTGCTTTAAGCAGAAACAGATCTGTCAGAGAGCCTAACCTTGCAACGTGGGTACAGTTTTGGCTTTTCTAGAAATGTATTTACTTGAGATTTCGAGCATCTCTTCTCTCCTTTTCTAGTACCACTTGGACTCAATGCTTCCTGACTCCCTTTCTCTGAATTATTCTCAACTGTCCTGTCAGCAGAGTTAACAATTGCTGCAGTTCTTTGCAGGGAGTAATGGGCGACTATTGCAGGAACCATTTTCTGGCACAAGTTGTTCCTGTTGGAATTGCTTTTGAATTCTCATTACGCATTTAAACTCATTTCCAGAGATACTCTGAAATGAACAATGTAGTGAAAGGGAAGATCAATCTTTTGGGTAGGAAGGAATATGAAATTCTGGATTTTCTTGAGTTATTCCCTGCTGACCAAGTTGATTTATTTTCTGTTTCAATGTAACAATCATCCTCTTGCTGTGACAGACATCAAGCTCTTCAGTAATGGCTTGAAATCATGCTAGCTTTTCTACAGAGGACAGTAATAGGGTGTCTGACTGAGGATATGTTCAGTATCAGTATCCTCAGTTAGAGAAGTCAGCTGTTCATCAGTTAGCTGGGACAACTTTCAGGGTTCCTTCACAACTCTGGTCTTGCCTGCCTTCAGAAGATGATGCTTTGACCTAGTTATGAATTTTGTTTTCCTCAGTTTTGCTAGTGTGTTTGAAACTAACATTTCCGACTCTGTGCTCTTTGTATTCCCAGAGATAAAGCTTTGTGGCTTCAGGTGGTTTTCTGCAAATGTAGCAGCCAAGGTTGATGGCATCAAGCCTATTTTGTGACAAGCCTTTCGTTTAGGCCTGATGGTTTCCAGTGTGACTTTGGCAAAGACATCACCTGCCTTCTGGAGAGCTGGCCCACTTGTCAAGGTCACACAACACCTATTGGCTCACCTATCTGCAAGTAGCTGGCAAGGGGAAATGCAATTGGCACTTTGTAATAACTGATATATTTGCAAGGCTGATAGAGAGGAAGAGTGAAAAAGTGGTCTGAATTAGGTTTTTTTTCTAATTGGGTAGACATAGGTCTTGGAAATATGTGTGCTCCTGTCTTTGTGGCTTATGGAAGCTGCTAAAGATAAACATGCTGTTTTCCAGTGTCTTTTGACTGTAGTTAGATAGTTAAAATAGCTTTTTTCCCTTTTTTTATCCATCTGTTTTTTGTATCCCGTTCTGTTATTTGCAGTGTCCAGGTCAGTAGAGTTTCACAGAACCACAGAATACCAGGTTGGCAGGGACCTTGAAGATCCCCTGGTTCAGCCTTTCATGGCAAAAGCCTGGTCTGGACAAGATGGTCCAACACCCTGTCAAGCTGAACTTTAACAGCGTCCAATGTTGGGGGAAACTTTAAGTAAACCCTTTGCTGTAGAGTCAGACCTTCTGTTTTGGGTTTTCAGGATGTATATTAGTGAAGTGTTTGCCAGAAGTGACTTCCATGGTGTGATGTTAGTAACTAAGTGTCAGACACGTCTGGTAATACACATTGTTAAAAGAACTGCATTTTTGTGTCTAAGGTTGTAAGAGTTGCAAAATAAAAATCTGGCCCTTCAGAACTGAACCATCATAAGGACAGTTAACAAAGTTTTAGCATCTTTGGCAGTCCATGGCTTTTGTCAGGGAAAATGGGATGCTTTTCGTGTTAATTTTGGATTCAGTTCTATGGTGGGATTAAATAACTACATGGAATTTGATGGAATTGTATCTGACAAGAATCTTGCTGACAGCCTCCAATTGTACCTGGGTTGTCATAGTTTGAAGGAGCTGTCTCTCACTAGGTTGTTTCTCAGTGTTTTCTGTGCTTGGTAATTTGGAATTGTTAGGTTTGTATATGCTGTCCCCTGCATTTTCCCCCCCTTGCTGTGCCAGGGGAGTGCAGGGTCTGAGCTGAAACGAGAAGGAAATAACTACCTTCTCCTCCTCCACACACTGCTGCGTTTGTCAGAGGCAGCTTGAGGGCTCAGGTTGTCCTGCTGTTGTGGAAGAGCTGCAATTCTCTTCTCTCTGAACAATAAGCTTTGTATCTGTTTGTACAGTAATGAACTGCTTTTGTTTCCTTCAGGAACGTGCTCTGCTGTCTGGAGCGTTTCCATTTACAGACAACCCTTGCCAAATTAATTTTATTTAATTATCTCCCAGGGCTAAGCTTGAATACATTTTGTGTTAAATTCACCGTTTCTCCCTCTTCTGAACGAAATGGACTTAATATCCTTGTTAAAATCTGATTAAAACTAAAATTGAGTTTTTTGAAGTCTGATTATCCCATGAAATGGAATTTTTAAACCTAATTATGAATGGATTTGCATACATTCTTAGCACCATTGAAAAGAAAGTTGAAATAAATTTATTAATGAAATCTTCTGCTGTCTCTTTGGGCCATGGCGATTGCTGGAGAGTGAGGGAGGAGGAAGGAAGGCGAGAATGAAAACTCTCCCTCTTTTGATATATATCCTCTCCCCCCTCAATTAATTCCCGAGCTGGTTTGACCCTGTCTCATTTTTATGCCTCTCTGCCACACAGCCCAATTTAGGTAATTGACGGCCTTTCAGAGGGTAACTACACAGTTGAGCTGGTTTCATGTATTTAAAGCCTTTGTGCTTTCTGAAGAGAGGATGTGGGGAGGCAACATTTGCTTCAACTGTTTTGTTCTTCCCCTCTTTCCTGAGGTGGCCCTGACACCAAATCAATAGGCAGCTCTCCTTTCTCCTTTCTGAGGAGCTGTATATTGGAGCATTTATTTTATACCCGATAAAAAATGGATAGTTTTTCAGACTGTGGTGAATGCGCGCGTGGGATTTGTGATTTTTATTTTTTTTTTTTTTTTTATGTAATTCCCTGGGTTTGCAGCAAAAAGTTTCTTTGTAGGACACATTCGAATCTCTCACTGCAGTAATTGTGCCCATCCCTTCAGGATTTTGGGAGTCCTCTTTAGGAAAAGGAGTGCCAATGGAAGTTTTGTCTGCTTGTCTGATCTCAGCTCTTAGAAACCAGTGCAGAGGGCAGCAGGATGCCCGTGCAGGGAGGTGTTTTGGCAATTCAGAAATCCTGGTCTTGATACACTGCTCTGCAAAGAGTAAATACTCACCATGTGGCCAAGTGTTCTGTAAGCATTTGCAAAGTTACTTTCAAGCAGAGAGACTTGTTTTCTACATGCCGTTTGTGCTTTCATTCTAATCCTGTCTTTGCTCAGGTTAAGTACTAAACATACTGGTGGTATCAAATTCTACAAGAAATGCGGAATTCTGGCACTGTTTCTCTGTGATGCTTCTGAGGTGAGGAGTCTTAGGAGAGAAGTTGTGGCTCAGCAGAGGAAGGAGAGTTGAGCTGAGATTGGAGAATGCTTTTAGCTGGCATGTGCTCAGGTTGTAAACCAGAATGGGTGAAGCAAATTAAACATTTTCTTGGTATGTAACAGGAAAACTTGAATTCAGACAAGCTTTGGAGGAAAGTAGCTGACTGAGGTAAGTCTGAGGTAACCAGGGACTTAAAATTATTTTATGGTTTAATGACTGTGGCTTTCATTTGTGCTTCTCGAAACTGTTGTCCCCAGATGCGTTTAGCATCACACTTACTGTGTAAACAGGACTCCCTCTACACTTGGGTTTTAAATGCTTTGCAGTATCCTCCCAGTCAAGCTCAAGTGGAATCTGAAGAGTTAAGATTATCTGAAGCACCTTTTCCTCAGTTGTGGAGCTGTTGTAAAAAACTGCAGTCACAGTAGCAGCGAGCCGAATCTGAAAGCTGCAGATCCTGGAGAAGCCAGGAGAAGATCTCCAGGAGGGTAGAAGTTTTGAAGGCTTCTAGAAGACTGATTTTTAATTCTTTTATTGTGTTCTGGTTGGTTCTGTACCATCCATTCACCAAAGGAAAAGCAACTGGTTGTGGGTAGTCCTGCATCATAAAGCATGATGAAATAAGATCTTGAAGGTAAATGTGAATGCAAGGAAGGATGTGAAGGTGGAGTGAAAAAGGCATGTTTTGTTTCTTTTAACTGAGAGAAAAGAAGCTCTTCTGTGGATACATTACAAATTGTGACATCTAATTTATCATGTAATCTTATTAGTGCCTTCTCTGGTAGCTTCAAGTATTAAAAGTGAGCAAAGCTTGATGATAGCAGCAAGTCAGGGTGGTGTCCAAGTGCCTGTGACACCAGTGCAGTCCTTACCTTAATCTCAGTCACTGGAGCCTGTGGCAAAGACAGGGAAGCCATAATTGCCTTTGACTGCTCTGAACTGGGTGCTGGAGGAGGCATCTGAGCTGAGCAGGGGTTTTGAGAGTGAGTTGGCAAAAGAGGAGTGATTGCTGAAATGCCACTGTTTACATCTTTAATGCAATTACACTTTAGCAGTTCCACTTTCTGTGAAGAAGTCTTGAATTCTCCTTCTGTCTCCTTCAGCCATGAATTATTCATTCCTTATGGATGATGGTGATTGAGGTTTGGCTTTCACAGGCATGTTTATTATGCCCACTTAGCTCTAACTGCTTTGGCACTCTCCAAGACTCAGTTATTTTCCCAGCATTTGTCCTTAATGTTTATCGTTCCTCTTGATGTTAAAACTTTTCGAGTATTAATTCAACTGTAGTTGTGGGAATGAGAGTCTGAGGGGGTGGAGTGAGTTGCCTTTTTTTTTGGTTATTGTGTGGGGTTTTTTGTTTTTGTTTTTGTTTTGTTTTGTTTTTTGTTTTTTGGGTTTTTTTGTTTGTTTTTTTTGTGGGAAGCATAAAAAGAGCTTTTATTTAGATCTGTGGTAATTGCTAAGTCTGAGGGCAACTGCTGTATTATCACCGTGTGTCAAAGAACTTAGAATATGAGACACTTCATGTGTGGCTTGGGAGATTTGCATGTTAAGGAAATAAAGCAGAATTTCAAAATGAGGTGGGATTGATGTGCTCTGCCCTTGAGGGAGAGTGGTTCTGAGGGCTGGTGAGATTGGGATTTTGTGTGGTCTCTCTGTAATACAGGAGTGCCACCACCTCTGTAAAAACAGTGACACTCTGGGCTCTTCTGTTCTGACAACTTGTGTCATCTGGTTTGAACTGGGACTGCAGCGTTGAGGTCTTGGTGTGTCTCATGTTAGTGGAAGCCTAGAGCTGATGTGCTAATGGGCTTCCATAAAACTTTGGGTTTGAAATGTTATTTGTCCTTCACTTTGAATATTAAATTTTTAGAAACTTTCAAAAAAAAAAAAAAGAAGTATGAGAGAGAATTACTGCATTTGTTTAAAGTTCTGAAAGCTTTTTTTAGCTAAACAGTTCAAAGAGCGCATCTCACTAATCAGAGGAATATTTTTGCGTCCCCGGGGTGGTCACAGTGTTTTAATTGGAACTCGGGCTTCTTTGAAGTCCTTTTTAATCCTCCCTGAGCTGGGGGAGAGGGTTTGAAGACAGCTCTGTAAATCTGAAATTTCTTTGGTTTATTTACATGTGTCTGGGGACGCGTGTAATTCGTTTTCCTGGAGTGAAGTTCACTTGCCAGCTCATGGACAGCTGAGTGGGAAATGTGCTTCTTTAAGTGGGGAGGCCTGAGACAGAGGCTGGGGGTTCTGGATAGTGAGCTAAGGTTCTCCTGGATTTGTTAAAACCAGGAATTGAGCAACAGGCTCAAAATGGGAAATGAACTCGGTGGGAAATGATATAGCAGCTAAATGTGAGGCTGAACTAAGCAAAAAGCTAGGATTTAAACTCATGTTTTAGGATTAACTAATTAGTATGGCATTCAAAAATGGTGTTGCATACTGATATTTGCCTGCTTTAACACTGAGGAAACTGAAGATTTAGGAGACTACTTAGGGTTGACAGCTTTAACCATCTATTAAATCAGTACGGGGTTTAATTTTCTTACACTGGAGCTGGATTAGAGGTTTTTGGGTGTCCCTAGCCAGATTGCTTAGTCTTTGTGCCTCAATGTCTAAAATTCAGGCCTTGTTTTGGTCAGGTTTATAGAGGAATCTAGTGTTACCTCAGGTGTATTATGCACTTGATGTATCTACCATGAAAGGAGCCCCAGTGGCAGCTGATGCCTTTTGTGCCATCTTAATACAAATACCTTGTACGAATCTGTGGCTACTGACAGCACAAGCATTTTCCTGAGGCGTTTTCTACTTTATTTGTTCTGCTATTGATTTTCATGATAAATATAATCATTTATCAGCCATGTGTTTTCTGTACTTCAGTAAGGTTTTTAACCTCTCACACTTGCTGAAACTTGGATGTTTTATGTTTTGCTTCTGGCAGAGGTGAGACGTGCTGTGAAAAGCTTTGAAATCTTTGACTGAGTTTGGATAGTTTTTAATTAATTGAAGCAACAGGCTTAACCTCAATTTTCTGTCTGAAAGAATAACTTAGTATTCCAGTTGAACATAGAAGCAGTATGCTTTTCATTCTTTCTAAAATTGTTATCATAAATTTACCTGTGACTGATGTTATTGGCTTGATATTAAAAGAAACAAACAACCACAGTTAAAATAACTTCTGCTGTAGCTTGAAGTTGCAGTTTAAAGTGGCTGTTCCTGCCATGACATTGAAGAGGTGTGTGATCGTAATCAGAAGTAAATAAGAATAATATATGGGATGTCAAATCACTTTATATAAAAGTATTTGAAAATATGGTCTAAACTCTCCCGAGGACCTGTAGCCAGCCATTAATAGTATTTCCTCTTGCTCAAGATTAGGGGTTTTATGTTACTGCTGGCTAATATTTTCAGTTGATAAGGGTCTGGGAAAACAACGTGATCAATAAAGGTGTTGAAAACAACACAAGAACTTAGGTAAATTAATATTCTGCAAGTATTATCTCAGACAGGTGTCAAAAGAACAAGACAATCAATTTAGTGCTATCTGTAAAATTGTCAAGAGTGTATATTGTGAGTACCTGGCCTTGGTTGCAGTTTGAGCTCTCTTGTCAGACAGGAGCCCCAGCTCTCTGGAAAAATGATGTCTTTGTGTTAGTAATTTCCATGTGGGTATTTGTGCCAGAAGGGTGTGTTGGATACATGTGAACAGTATTTGGTTTTAGTTTTTGGAGGATTTTTGTGTCTTGTCCCTGTGTCCCACTCCTTCCTTGAGAAGCAGCTGATGATGTCTGTTCTAGGCTGGTCCAAGTGTCTTCAAATGTCTTGAGAGTGACCTCATGGAATGGAACCAGCAGAGGTTCAGTAAAATTATATCAGTATTATTAACTTAGACTGTTTATTTGCATAAATATTGTTGTATAATTTGAAATCTAAGGAGATAAATATTTACTTCAGATCCTTCAGTTGTAACCAGCCATCCCTGCTGGCTCTCAGCTTGGTGAGAAGCAAATCTCTGAATGAGGTTTTATTCATTGACGTGAATGTTAGAAGTTTCTGCCTGATCTTCTGCAAGTTTCATTTATTACCTTTATTTTTTTGGCTGTCAGGATGCTTTCCCAGCTTTGTGTAATCCCAGTAATTGGCCTGGAATAGTTTTCAAGATTTCTAATGATCCTCTGTTGACTATCTCTTTGTAAGATACCACATATGTCTGTTCAGAGTTTGTTTCCAGTGAGCTTATCTTTCTATTTCAGTCTGTGGTTTTCAGATATGAAGTTTTTGTTTATTACCATTTACAACTATCCAAATGACTTGAAAATCTTACAGTTCTAATCCACATGGTTAGAATTAATAATTGGTATTCTGCTGTGATTCTGTTCTTTAGATTCATTTGATTTCAACCCCACTCCCCCTGTTAGCCCCCCTATTCACACTGTCCTCTTTGCCCGGCCCCAGACTGCCACAATGATTGTTCCAACTCCACTGACAAATGGAAACTATAGGAAAAACAACCCTACTTATGACTCCCTAAGAGAAGTTTTTATTCATTTCATGGTGTTATTTTTCCCTTTAGCTGTTGTTTTTTTCTTCAAATTAAGCTCATGATTGGGAAAAACACTTAAAATAGGTTTTGCTGCTGCTGCAGTAAAATGAAACATTACATTATTAAATGTGTTTACATTTTGTGCTTGAAGTCTTAAGGGCAATAGGTATGAAATTGTATGCCACAATAATTTCCTTTCAACATCATCATTAATATATAATTACATTCACTAAATTGCAAATTGAGAAAAAACATTTGCTTCTCTAATTGTAAAGATTGTGCTGATATCTCTGTTAGTGTGAGAGCAGTAACAGCCATTTTTTAAAATCCTTTTTGATCATTTCCAACTTCACTACTTCTGTGCTACTGCTGGTAAATACTTGAAAGCTGCTTTAGAAGTTTGTGTGGTTCTTTTTCTTTTTTTTCCTTTCAATCTCTGATCTCTTGAGTTTAAGACCTTAAGAACTCTTTGTTTTCTTATATTGTAAAAACATAGGACACAGAATATTTCATAGCTTTGCAGATACACTCCACGTTTCTTGAGTTGTATGTTAAGTGCCTTCTTGTTGCCTTATATAAACAGTTTCATTTTATGCAAGTTTAAGCCAAATTCTTTTTTGTTACAGCATGATTGAAATATGTGGACTATCTCTCCCTTTTATCTTGCTTTTCCCATGGGATGAGGCATAGCAAGGCATGCTGCAAGAAGGAATTGATCTCTTCTGTGTCATAATACCAAAAAGATTGGGTTTTTTGGTTTTGCCTGAGGAGACAGTCAAGAACAGGGCATGGCAAACTGTGCTTTCATTGTTTTGAGAATGCTAAGCATAAATAACAGTTTTAGGGTCACTACACTTTTTATTTTGTTTTTATGTCATATTTAGGCTAGAAATCATTAGCTTTTGTGCCAAAAAAACCCAGAGTGGCAGCCGAGTGGAAAGCCAAGCATGTTTTGCTCTGGTTGTACCCTGTGGTCAGCCTTGTGCTGTAATGTGGAACAGCAGAGCAATTAAAGGACATCCCTGTGGGCTAGCAGCAGTACAAATGGAGCTTGTGTGGGGATATACTTGTCACTAAGAAGAGCTCAGGATAATTTATTCTGTTTTTTTCTAGTTAACTCTCTGTTTTCCCTTCTTCCTCATGTACTTTCTCTGGTGTAGTACCTTCTGTTTAAAGCACAGGTTGGATTTGACTCTCAATGAAGTCTAGTCTTGGCAGTGCTCAAATAAATCTGTGAGAGGTAGCATAGAATCTATTCATCTACCCCAAGCCCCAAAATAGTGACTTGATGGTGAACCTCTTGCAATACAGGCAGCAACACTGACTTCTGCCCACTTTGAGAGCCAGACTGACAGTTCCCACGTCCCACTCCTGAGCCCCTGTGGCTGATGTTATCTGACTCCTGGAGCCCTGGAAGCTCAAGGAGAGCGCATATTTTGATGAGAAGAGAGCTGAGACAGTTAACACCTCCTTGGTGAAAGGGGGAGTTCCAGCAAGATGGAGTATGGAATGGCAGAAAACCTGGATGGGATTTTATCCAGAGTATAGAATGGGGGAAAACCCGGACTGGATTTCCCAATTAAAAAAAAAAATTAATAAAAAAATGAAGCATTGGACTTGATGATCTCAGAGGTCCTTTTCAACCCAGCTGATTCTATGATTCTACGATTCAGACCTTCAGTGACAGAAAATGAACCGGGCAAAGCCAGTGGTGGCCACTTTAGTGGCAGCAAGCAGTTGGATTTACTCTGCTGGTCTCACCAAATTGCACCAGGGCAAGAGAAGTCTGGAAGTCTACAATGATGGTTTGTGAGCTGGACCCCTTTCTGAAAGGCAACTCACTCTGTGTAGAAAGTGCAACCATGTGCTCTGATACTTTTCAGTCAAACTAAAGAAAATTAGGCATTGGAATAAATTGCCCAGGGAGGTCTCTGGAAGTGTTCAATGGGTATCTGGATGTGGCACTTGGGGATGTGCTTTAGGGGTGATTAAAGTCGTGCTGGGTTGATGGTTGGACTGGATGATATTGAAGGTCTTTTCCAACCTTGATGGTTCTGTGAAAATTGTTTTTGTTTCATCACGACCTCTCAAAGCTCTAAATTACATGTCATGTGGTTGAGCATGCAATGACCTGACTTCTACATGAAGACTAAAAAGAACTCAAAAGCTGACTATTTTTATCTTCCAAATCAGCAGGGTTGGCACCCCTGTGTATACATTCCCTCTGCTTGAGGGCTGTTAAAGCCTTTCACTTGTGAGGTTCTGTTCCACTGTGCAATGTGTGTGCTTATCGAGTTTCTGTGGTTTGTTCTGTGCTTGCTCTTAGAGAAGTGGTAGGGAGAAGAAAGAGGTTTGGACTGTTGAAACGTCTGCCAGATGATTCATTTTTTTTTTTTCAGAAGTAGGATTAATGTTATCTCCTTGAACCCTTAATTGTATCTTTAAAGTAGAAGTGAAACTTAAAAGATGAGTTGTTATGATGCCATATCGTTAACTTTGGGAGGAAAAAACCTTTCTTCATTAAAATCCAAAAAACTATCAACTGGAATCTAAGACAGTTTTCTTTTTTTTTTTTTCTTCCCTCTTCAAATTACGGCTTGATTGAATTAATTGCTAATTTTGCAGTTGCTTCAAAAGAGACATATCAATTGTCTTTAGAATTGTCAAGACACTTATAAACACTTAAAATGTTTTCTTACAAATAAGTTGTTCTTCTGCTTCAAGTGGTTAATGGGGACATTTGCTTTGGTAAAAAGAAATTGGATTTGTTGATTCTATCTGTACACAAATAAGAGTTTTCTAAATGAAGGGAACCTCAGAGGCTGAGATTGTTTATTGCTTTCACTTACACTTCAGATTTCCTCTGTTTGCTTTGTACATAAAACATTAAGCAGGCACTTTACTGGAGAAACAGTCTAGGAGGGTATACCTTTGAATGACTAAAGATATGTGACTGCTCTTCAAAACATTTTAATCGGTGGTACAGAGCACTAAATGTGCCCTAATTGCCTAGAAATGTTGAGAAATTGTTTCTGTGCCTAATGTGTGTAGGAGATTCTGGACCATATGGATTGGTTAATGTAGTCAGCAATGGAAAGGGAGCATAAAGGTGTGGAGATATGAACAAACAAGTGTAACTACCTGGACTGGAGCTTGAAGGGGCTTTTTTTCTACAGGTGAAATGCTGTTGTGAAACTTAACTCTCAGAACTTCCAGGTCGGGACACCAGATTTTAGTGGCAATGTTTTCCTCTGGTCTGGTGAAGGAGAGCTGAGGAATGCTCCCAGGGAGGTGATGCATATTTTGAGGAGAAAGGGATGTTAAGCAATTCGTAGCTTTCTCATGCAGACTTGGAGTTAATACCAGCAAATTAAACTGAAGAATTCTGTGTTACTGTATCCTGGGAAGTCTGGATGTGCTGTTGTGATTATTGTTATTTGCTGAACTTTCTTGAAGGGTGAGTCCTCCCAGGAACTGAGCTGCTTTTGGACTTGGTGAAGCTTCAGAAATAAACAGGAGTCCTGTAAACTAGAGATAAAGGAGTTAAAGCAGTAGTGGAGCTCAAATATACAAAAAGGATGTTTGAGACTCACTTCAGACATAAGGCAAAAGACTATTACAGACACTATTACAGGCCTTTCTAATCATACAGAAATATTTAAAACAACTAAACTGCCTTTCCAGAAATCTTCTGTTGTTGTCATGTTATCATTCTGTGTTTTGTTCTTCAGATGTTGTTGTTTTCCTACCTGGGAAGAAGATTAAATTATTTTTTAAAAGCAGAAAAGGTTCTTCTTTAGGAGAGGAGAATTTCAGAATCTGTTTATGTTTCTTATACATAATACAAAAAAAGATAAGGAACAAAATAAATATTTTATACTTTTAGGAGATTGCCTTTAAAAAACCAAACCAAACGCCACAAAAAACCCTGGAAATTGTTTTTCATTGAAAAGAACTAAACAGATGTGACCTCTGTTTCTGTTCCTGATTCTCTTAACAAGCAGTTCAATAAAGACTTCTGTCTCTGGTCTTTATCCATTTATTGTGCTGAAGTGTAAAACCTAAAATACTGTGCCAAAAATCTGGTAATGTTCCATTTCAATTTAATATGACTTAGTCCAGACAACCAAATCTGTCATTGTATATTCATACTGAGTTAAAACTATAAAGAGAAATGTTAATCCAGCAGACTTCCAAAAATAAGTTATTCTGAGTAATTTGGTATTATAAATGTGATATTAGTTTGGTAGTTTGAATGAAATTTAATTAAAAAAAAAGGCATTGAAAAACTCAGTTCTCCAGATATAGTTGACCAAGTGCCTGCTTTTCTCTTTAGTTTTGCTTTTGTCTTGCACTTCCATAGTTAAAATTTAATGTTGATCTCTAGCTACAATGAAACCTCTCCCTTTGCTGTGCATTTTGAAACATTTTCTAGAAGCAACAAGAAGTTGACATTCTAATAAATTATAAATTAAAAATTTTTTTCTTTAACATTTTCATCTGCTTACTGAGTCTTAGTTTAATGTTACTTCAGCAGCTAATTCTCAGTGTGTCACTGTCACAGTTCATACTGAAATGGTAATAGATCCTTAACTAAGAACAGGGCTTTCCTCCAAATCCAGTGAAATGTCAGTTGTGTGCATTTAAAAACAAGGCATAAAAAATAGCAAAAGCTGTTTTCCTTGTTAAAAAATGTACCAGTGGGTGCTGAAAGTCATTGTATGACTTGGTTGGACATCCCATTAAGTTAATTTTTCACTTCATTGCAACAGTTTTAGGTTTTTATCATTCTTAAATTGCTCCTTTTCAAATTACCTGTGCTCCAAAAGAAGGCAAAGAGCTTTGGTTAACAGCAGTGTTGTGCCTCTCCTGCCTTATTGTGCTCTAAGCTATGCTGGACTACTTTTCTTGTTTAGGGCAAAAAAAAAAATCTTGTTTCCAAGTTGGGCTTAAATTCACCTGTTTGGTTTTTTGATTCTTGCTTAAATGTTATTGCAGGAAGAAGTGGGGTCTGGGAATGGGATGGTGGGACAGAAGAAGAACATTGGAGCTTTTGGCTCCTTGTGCCTTGCCCAGGAGAAAGGATCTGAAGTCAGTGATTTCTTCTGCACCTGCAGTTTGGAAGCCACTTTGTCACTTGTTGTTCACATTATCTTTGTGTTTACAAAGCACGTGACTCAGTTCTAGTGACACACTGCTCTCACTCAGACCATCCCGTGTGTCCCTTCACAGGATTTTGCACGGCTGATGCAGACCAGGTGTGGGGTTTTTTGTGGTTCCAGGGGCTCCATCATTCCTTGGGAAAGGAAGCTACCTGCAGCTTTACAGGGCAAACAGTGACAGTGCTGAGCTTTTCAGGAAGGAGTTCTGGGTCTGTTCCTGTCAGGAGAGGGTTTCAAACTTCCCTCAAGGAGCTGTGGTGATTCCAGTAGTGTTGGTAAGCTGTGTTGTCACACAGGTGCTCTTAAAGCAGATTTCTTGGCTTTCTAATACTGGTTTTAATATCAGCTGTTCCATAGGGAATGGAGGGAGCTTAGCAAAAATGATATACATCAGACAAGGCTCTCAAGGCCAGAACATGTGTGTTGGGATGCTGACAGATGTCTCTTTTTACTTGGCATTGTTTTCAGAAACTTTTGAAACTGGTTACAGCTGGTTGGTGTTTGTGGTGCTTTGGGATTGGACCAATTCTCTTCGAATTGAAAGCTCTGATTTAATATTAGTGTGCATGCAGTGTCATTCCTCTACTTGTAACTGTGGAAATTTGGCTTTTGCCAAACTGTTGGTGACCAGGGTAGGATGTAGACCTCAGAAACAGGCTTTGAAACCTCCCAGTAAAGGTATTTGACAGCAGAGTGCGTGCAAGGGGTGTCTTTGTTTCTGATCACCGACATGATTTAGCACTATAGAAAGTAAACTTTTCTTTGGAGGGGGTTAATACCCATTGCCTTTGTTTTCTCTGCTGCTCCACTTAAAAAAAATAAAGTAATAGAAGGTATCTAATGCCAATAAAACATCTTCCAGAATTAAATGTAAACTTAAGCTGCCAATTGCTGGAACTGAGATTGGAAGCTGATTGTTGGTTTGAATGGCCAAACAGATGAGAATGATTGTTTTTTATTGGAAATCGGTCAGCAGCTCTCATTACTAGAAATCTGTGGCTTTTATAGTCCTGTCTCATTTTACTATTGGATTAATTTCAGTTCCCTGTCTCAGTCCTAATACACAATGGTATGAATTTCTGAGAAAATGGGTAAAAAATTGAGGCAAATACATTTTTTTGCACATTAGAAAAAGAGAAATCTGTGCTGTTATTTTATTGATGCAGGGTCCAAACACTGTTGTGGGGGACTGGCACTCAACATGGCCAGAGAGATGCCTGATACCTTGTGGTAAATCTGCTATATTTGGGTGAATTATGAGAGGTTTAGAACTGCATTTTTCAGAACCTTGTTGTCTTGGCATTATGCTGTACAAAAACTGTTCCTGTTGAAATTGGTGTATCTGCTTAGAGCTTCTCTTTGCCAAACAGACTAAGTGTGCCCAGTCCATTTCTGTCTCGTGTTTTCTCTCTCTCTCTTTTTTTTTTTTTGCTTGTGAAAGATGGTGAAGTGGAAAGCAAAAACATACTTTGTAAATTTTTTTCACATCAGAATTAATACCAAGTTCCCTTTATCCTTATCTCTAGAATTTTTAGTTAGAAACTACTGTGAAAAGAGAACATCTACTTACTTAATTAATGAGGAAAAAGTCTGAGTCAGAGATCCATTTCCTGCAAATAGAACCCATGTTGAAATCACATTGTAGTTTTACAGATTGCTCTTATAGGATTTTTGTTGTTAGAGCAGTGTTAGATTTGAGCTCTTCAGAGCTGAGAGTCCCAGAAACCAGCAGAGTTTTGCTGTTGCTCCTGGATTATGTGGAGATGTGACTTCTGTCAGACTGGGTTGAATTATTTCTCTGGTGCTCTGATACTCAGCCATCAGGTACCCTCAGTAAAGAGCTGGGGAACTGCTCAAGCTGAGGATCCCTTCAGGCTCAGGTACAGGAGTTTGAAGTGTTATTTAGTGCTGCAACACATTTGAAAACCCAGGTGCATGTTGGCTTAAAATTGACTTATCACTTCTACTAGAATTTGAATTTTAGATGTTTTAGCCAAGCCATTTCCAGGTTGTGTCTTGGTTTCTTCTCATAGTTTCCTTGGCCATTGAGTGTGATGTCTTTGAAGAATAGTTTCGTCCTGTTCTGACTGGTTTCTTTGCTGCAATGGGAGAACATGTCCATCTGTTTTATTATATATTGACTGTTAAGACTTGGACGTAACACAAATTGTATTAGAGCCCTCAAAGCTGTCTGCTGAGGAAGGAGACAAGTGTGCAGTTCTGAAAGTGAAACACAGGAACTTTGCAATTGGGACTGCCAGAATTGAATCCTATCTGCAGCAACTCAGTGTTTAACTAATTTTCGCTTGACTGGAAGTGACAGATGATAAAAGAGAAAAAGTGATACCTTTTCTGATGTGTATAGTTGGCTGAAAAGTGTTATCATCAGAGAAATTAGTTCTAGATTCAACCAGAATCCCAATGGTCAAGCTAGAGGCACCTCTCCCTGCTCAGTTTTTGGAGTAGCAGGGGCCTTATTCTAGTGCTATATTTGAATAAAGTAAAATCTGACCAGGCCTAATTTCAGCTGCCAGCAAGAGCGAAACCTTGACTTGCATCTTGGGGCCACAAGAGCCTGTGTTTCTACAGATTTCATTGCTGCAAAACTGCCTTTCCACTCGCTCCCTGTGAAAAACCCCTTCAAGGTTTGGGTCACTTTTCCCTTTTGTGGGTGGTGCATCTTGTGGAGCAAAAGGATGTATGTACCTGGTACATACAGGGACACCCTTTCCAGCTTCCTTTCCTTTGGGGAAGTGTGATATAGATGCTTCTCTTTTGGATTGGGGAAACCTTTCTGATGACTCAAGACAAAAATATTTTCCTAATTTTTATAAGCTGCCTTCATTTAGAGTGACTTAAAGAGACTCATGACTTAAAGAGAGACCTCTGAAAGAACACTTTCCTCCTGCAGACTGCTGATGTGGTGTCTGGGATTGTCAGATCTTTAAGAATTGGTCATTGGATTTGATGAAAAAATAAACCTATTCCTGACAACTGTAGATCTATGGAAATCTTTGATGTCATTGGCAAGGGAAGGTTGTCAGTGATACTTGAAGTGTTACCTAGAGCTCTTGGATTTTTTCTTCCCTCCCATGACTCTGGAATCATGTATGAAGGACCCTGAAGTCAGCACACTGGTAACTGTGTGACAACCCTGCTTTGAATCACCTGTGATGTACCTGAACCTCTACACTCTGAGTGTGTTCAGCAGTAGCCAGAGTTGTTGAATTGTACAGTCTGTATTTACATTTATTTCCTCCTTTTCTTACCCTTGTAATATTAATCCTGTGATGGCTTTAATAACACAGGATTTTGTGTGAGCCAGACAGGATGCAGCTCTGAGTTGTTCTAAGGGACTGCAGCAAACCTGGCCCTGGGATATTGCCTTGGCTGCCTTTGGTGAGACCTGTTTTATGGTTATGTATGGAATGTAGTTTTTTAACCAATGATTTGTTAAAAAATTCCTGTTTTGTTTTAATTAGGACACCTGATGATCTCTCGAGGCAAATTGTGGCCCTTCAGCAACGGGAGCTTGCACTGAAAGAGCAGAACTCCACCTTCATGAACAGGTGAGTGATACCAGTGGTGGATGCTGATGGCAAAACTCTACCGTAATAAAGCACTTAAAAAGGAAACAAGGACTGCAAACTGAGAGACCAACTCTTTAGATTTCCTTGCTCTTCCATGGAGCCTTCTGTGCTGTCTTCTTTCTCATGCTGATTTGGAGCTTTTTGCTTACTTAAATCCTTCAGGGGAAAAAAAAGGTGAAGAACTGTGAGTGGATACAGTTATTTGAAGAGTTATTTGAGTTTTATGTTACGAGCTGAAGTGTTTGCAAGGGGAAATGAATTGCTTTCCCAGACAGTTTCATCTGAAAAGGGAATGTCACAGCAAAATGTGCAAAGTAGCCACCTGGGTATGGGAAAGGGAGTAAGGGCTCTGAGGACTGTGAAATGAGTTGTAAAAGGACCAGTTTGTAGAGATGCTGGTGGAAAAGGATGTTTGCAGTTTTGATGGCAAAGTACTGTAAGGCTTTGGGAGGAGCAGTCCATTTATGGAGTGAGATATATATTTGAAATATGAGGGTGTTTAAGCCATTGCCCTGGTGTGGGAGTGAATATCTAATGGGAAAATGAATTTGTCTGCCAGAGCTTAACTTTCCAGCCTGCACTGGTTACACAGCCTTGCTGAACACAGCTCCATAGCGTGACACAAAGTCCTTCTCTCCCTCAGCACGCATATTTTTGCTTCCCTCACCGTTTATTTCCTCACATTAGGAACCCTCTGTCTGTTTTTGTTAAAAGCAATACCCCTGCCTTTCAAAAAGGCTCTGGACTGTTTGCATTGCCGGGCTGTAGCTGCCTTGTCTAAGCAACAGGAGTGTGGAGAATTTCAGCCTTTGGTGTAAAGGTGTTGAATGTAAAGCAGTCACAGACCGTGATTGAGCACAGGACGAGCACACTTAGCTTGACGTGGGCAGCATTTGCTAATGTTTCTCCTGAGGTACATTTTGGTTCAAGTCTGTTGGGCTCTGCCTTACTAATGATGGGCAGGATTCAAGCTGGGTGTTAAAAGCTTTGGTTGTGCTGCTGCTGTTAATGAAACTGTTTAGTCAGTTGTAAAAGGTGTAAATTCCCACCAGAGCCAGCCAAATTGGTTTGTGGTTTTTTTTTGCTGAGAAGCTTACAGTGGGGGGAGAAAAAAAAATCTCACTGATATAAACCCCACATTTCTTATATTAAAAATAAACCAAGAAAACCCTCAAACCCACAGTTGATTAAATGATCAAATAAAATGATCAATAAAATGGTAGTGTTTGAGTTACAGATTTGGGTTGGTTTTTTTTTTAAGCTGCTTTTCACAGCCTCTCTGAGAAGTGGTTTTTCTAAATTTATTAATGGCCAAGGGGAATCGTCTGTTGAAAAAGCAGCTTTTTGGTAGTGTCTGTTCATCTAGATGTAATCGTGCCAATTTAGTTTAAAAATAAAAACACGATTAAAATTACTTTTTGATTTCAAGTTAAATGGGCTGTAAAGCCTGCTTAAATTAAAATTGTAACATTTTCCTGATGCAATGCTGTGTGTCATTTCTGAAACTGGTAATTTTGACTTTCTTCTGTCACATACTTTATTCTGCCGTAAAAGGTAGGCAATAAGACACATTTTTAAAAACCTTTCATTACAGATGATTTGAAAGTTCCCAGGAGAAGGTTTTGAGTCTTTGGAAATAAAGCCTTGTTAAGGAAGAAAACCTACTTTTCTCCTTTCCCTGAATCTTTTCCAGATTTAGCTGATGGTCTTCTCTTTTATTTGTTTCGTAATTGTGTTCAGGATTGTCTGTGTATTGCAATAACTTAATATGTGGTCGTGCCTCCCTCTAGTGATGGAGCCCAGCACTTATTCAGCTTTCTGTTGGTTTGTTTTTTTTTTTTCCAGCTACAAGTTCTTTTGCCCTTAGTTGAAATATGTTGTCTTCAGTGCTGATAGTGCAGTGTTTGATTTATAAAGTCTGTGGCTATGTGTGTATAGAGCAATGTGCAGTACAAACACCAAATATTTTTGCCTGCCCTAAAAGTCTTGGATTAGTTTTCTCCATTAAAATTAATGGTTTGGTAGATGCTTAAGAAAACATCATCAGACGTTGGCATCTAAATTTATTTTTATGGCAATGAAGTGGAGAATCTCAGATAGTCCTGGCTTACCTGTTGCTACAGTGCAAAATTCAGTTTAGTAGAGGAGGTTTCCGTGTGAAGTTAGAGACAATTGATTGTATGACCCTCTTCCCTAAATGGCTGATCACCAAGCTTTTAAACACAGGCAGAAGAGTGCCTGGAAGGTAATTTTTTTGCAAGCTGATTATTCTTTGTCTCAGTCTTTACACTGCAGTGAGCTTGGTTTTTATTCTTAGTAATGGTACCTTTCCAACACTGTTTAGTGGCTGTGATAGACACTTGCCAGCTACTATTTGTCTCACAACCTGACAAACAGTCTCCAGTTTCTTTTCAATAACAGGAGATGCTCAGGAGCAAAGCAGGAGTTAATTGTTAATGTAGGGGCATATGAGCAGGAAGTGACTTCAGAAAACAAAGGAGGCGTGGAAAAGGTACCACAGGGGAATAATTTGCTATGGAAGGTGCCATCCATTTCTGTAAAACTGGAGACAGATCTAGCTCAACTAGTACCCCTTAGCTGATCTAAAAAGGGGAGTTATGGTTAATACACACACAGTAACAACTTTTTCCAAATGCCATATGGCTTTGCTAAACAGAGAAAATTTATTTTATCTCAATTTTCCATCCTTCACCCACTTTCCATTTATTACTGTGCGTTTTTTAGAGCCAGTGTTTGCGTTACTGAAAAGGCCCTAGAGATCATCCCACCACAAAGAGGCAACACCATTACAAACCCACCTTTTGCACTGGTATTTGCTTGCAGTGCAATCTGTGTTTTGTGTAGCCTGTGCAGTTGCCAATGTCTCAAGGCCTCCCAGAGTTCAAATGATGATGCATATCCCGTTTGCTCCATCACCCACCTTGGGTGCTTTTAGACACGGAACCGCAGCACTGAATTTCCTGAACCACAGGTTGAAATCAATTTCTTTTAGCAGTGATTGTTTACATGTTTGAGTTGCACAGACTCTCTCGGTACTTGCTATTTTTCCTGGGGCAGAAAACCTTCCTGTGGTGCCAGCATGGGGAAAGAGGAGAGGGTCCCTTCAGCAATGAACACGTAAGCACCAGCTCACTTCTCTTGGCAACTTCAGGATCGCTGAGTAATGTAGCTGAAAGTGCCATTAATCGTGTGTGATGGACTCTCACTGCTGGTTTGGAGTGTGTTGCTGGAAGTCTTATAAATAGAGTAAATTATATTTGCAGCAGCAGGAGGAAGTATCGTGGAGCTTTTTAACTGCAGAACAAAGATAGCAATCCAAAGGTTCAAAAGCTCAAAAGAAGATTGCCCAGGGTCACTTTGATAGCACCAAGTGTGTCTGCTCTGCTGTTTAGGAAAAAGTGATGAAAGGAAGGTGTTTAATTAGCGGGTCAAGTTAACCATGCAGCCACCATTAGTTAAAGCACATTTTCCCCCCTGACTGTGAATGCTGTAGGCATTGTGCACTGAAATGTGTTGATGGTTGTAGTTTATAATATGAAAAGTCGGCCAAGTGATTCATAAGCTTTTGTCTTATGGAAAAATGATGTAGTAGTTGCACTGTTTTTTTTTTTTTTTTTAAAGTGAGAAAAGCTGCATATTTATTTTCCATGATTTCTAGCTGCATATTTGGAGTCTCTGGAGAGATTTTCTAAAACAATCCTGGCAGAGTATTCTAGAATTTGGGATATAGGGGGAAACTTTTCATCAGCGTTGTCCTGTGAGGTGGTTAACGTGAAGGAATGAGGCTGCTTACAGCTCGAGCTTTGCTGCAGTTCTGAAAGACAGGCTGTGAAAATGGACTTCTTTGGTTACTTGTGGTACCTCCCAGAATGGTCATCTCTACTTTTCCTCTTGCTGTCCAAATACAATATTGACTTTGGGCCTTGAGATGTCTTTTGGAAAGTCAAATACAAGGAAACACGTAGGTGAAGTTGGTTCAGGACAGGGTGAAGGGCACAAAGGAAAAGGGAAGAGCAGTAAATCTTTGGTTCTGGTGTTGAGATCCTGAAGCTGATGGCTTATTCCCATCACCTGCTGTCAGAGAGCCAGCCATGTGTTTTGACATATTGTTTCATGTGGGAAAAGGGACATACAGAATGTGTTTGAAAAAGTATTTTCCTACTCCAAGTGCTCACAGAGTTGTGTTTAAAGTCATGGTTCTTTACCACTTTTACTCATATAAATCGTGTTAAACTGATTTGCCCAAAGAACCTGCTCTATGTGTTGCTGCTTAAAATGAAATAAACCCCAAAACCACTGAAGACTGGGGAATGTATATTGCAAACTGAAAAGAAAATGCTTTTAGGTTGGGCAGCAGGGTTTGTTTAAAAAAACAATGGATGAGTGATGATAAGCTCAGAGCCGTCCATCTCCATAAGGGCTGTTAGCTCAGAAGTGTTGTAAATCTATTGCCCATCTTCTCTTTTCCTTGGATGTCCCAAGGTGTGTCAGTCACAAAAACAAATAGAGCCTGTGGGACTTCTTCCCCTAATCTTCTGGAAAGTTGGACAGAAGTTTAATTACAGTGAGGTGTCTTTTATCTGACAGAGGGAAAAGTGCTAGCTTTTTAATAGGCTTTATGAGTTATTTTGTGATCAAAAGAAGCACTTAATGTCTAATACAGGGCGAGGTAGGGAAGTTTTCCCCCTTCCTTTGTTCATCTATATGGCACATTGCACCTTGATTTATATGTGGAGGTGTCTGTGTACCTAATACCAGACAAATGTTTATTCACAGTGCTTCAGGGCAATATTAACTGCTGGCAGGTTCTGCATTCATTTACAGAGTGAGGTTATGAAGAAATGACTCTAGGTATTGCTTTTTTGTTCTCCAAAATGGATCTTTCCTTCACTTTTATAGCAGAAGGTACTTGGTAGTGTCCCATTAAGTGACCAATCTACATATTCAAACAGTAAGCTTCTAGAGCAACATCTGATTATTCATGGCTCTAATTGGGTAGATACAAAGCTTTTCTAATTTTTTTCTATCATATAGTTAGCAGAAAATAGGAAGGCAAAAAATAATTTAACCAAGACATTGACTTATGCTTCTAATTCAAAAAACATGGGATTTTGCCCAGACCTTTGCTTTTCATGATTGTGCCATTTTTAGTCTGATTTCCTGAGGAAGTGAAGCTTATTACTGTGCTTTGTGCGTGTATGTAGATGAGATTGTCTGTGCCTACCCTACTTTTGAACTTGCAAGTTGTATTCTGACAAGTTTGGCAGATGGTAGAGGTCTCAAAAATAATAAATTTCAGCAAGTTTAAGGACATCAGATCTTCATCTCCCTGGGAGACATCCTGAGGTCATGTCCTGTTTGGGATCAGAGCCCTGCATGCAAACAGACCCTCCTAAATGTCACATTCTCAGTGAGGCTCCTTTGAAGACCGGACCTCCTTGGCCACCTTGAGCCTGGCACTCAGGGAGCCCTGTTCTGGTACCCTGGTAGCATCACAATCCATAATTCCTGCTATGCCATGCTTTCCAAAGGCTTATGGCATTTGATAATACCATGGCAACGTCATTGGCATCGTTTTCATGCTTTTCATGTTTCGTATCATTTTGATATGAGAAACAGAAGTCTACTTGAGTCAATAGTCACCTTTGGAGAGAGAAACCCATAGGAAACCAGGCAACTTTGGTTCTGGAGCTCATGGAACTACTCTTTCTGTTTAAAAGAAAATATATAGGGAAAGCCTAAAAAGCTGCCTAGAGGGACAGACATAATGGTAACTGTACCATCTTCTCAGCCTGGAGCTCTGTTGGAAACTGTGTAGTGCAAAATCAGCACAAATATTAATACTTGGTTTCTTACCTTTTATTTGACTGTGCTTCTGGGAGAACATTCAGGGATAATCTGTGCTCTGATCACTTCTAATGATTAAAAAAATGTTAGAAATTATTTAACTCTGTTCTTAATAGTTCTTGTTCCAATGTTTGTGATTGACCCCGGGCATTGCTGCCAACATCCCTGGTGCCTGTGCATCTCTTTATTACTAGAATAAACAATAGCTTTTATTTGTTAGTGCTCACCTGGAGATGCTGATTCAGCATTCCCTTGGTAGCAGTGTGCATTATTGACCAGAAAAATGTGTAAAAATAAACAGTTAGTTTGATAGGAAGCACAGACTGTTCCTGGTGGTGTGTTGTACAGCAGACACTGTGTTTCAACACGGAGCTGCACTGTAAAAGTTAGGGAAGGAGAAGTCAGCCTCGCATCTCTTCTGTGCATGACTCACATCTGCACTATAAATCTTTCGCTTCTGTGAGATTAAAATTCCTAAAAATTCTAGCTGGCTGAAATAGATGTATCTTAATACTAGCCAGGAGTTCTCAGAAACCAGAATGAATATTTAGAATTATTGAAGTAATTAGAAGTCAAAACTTATTATCTATTTTCATTATTCTTATTCTTTCCTTCTTAGCAGAGGGATGCTATGATCAAACTAATGATTTACAGGAGGCTGATGGGCAAAGGAAGAGTGCTCCACATCGGTGGTATATTTGTGATATGAATACAAAGGGAGGAATTGTAATCTCAGCTGTGCAGTAGGCAGCAGTACAAAAATATTCTACTTTTGAAACCAATAGTATTATGTAAAACCATATATTCAGCCTATTGCCAAGCTTTGTGTAGAGCTCTGGGAATTGTAGTGCTTTAAGATTTCCAGTTCTTAAGGATTTGTCTTTTATTGCCTCTGCAGCGTGGCAGTATGCCTTGAAAAACTGGATGTGAGTTGGAAAGCGGAGAGCCTGTCAGTTTGGTAATATCTTGAGGAATCAGTCTTGAAGTCACCAGGATGGTTCCATGGACGAGGTAGATGAATGTAGCCCGAGAAGTCTTGACTTAGTTTCTGGAGCAGCTTTGTGTTTACCTGGGTTGTGCTGAGTCACTGAATACAGTGACCGAGTGTCTCACGTTCTCACACGCAGATCCAGAAGACCACAGGAATGAAAACAAACACCTCTGCTCATCTGTCCTGCCTAGTCTGCACCTCGTTATTTTTAAGGCAGATAAAACACATTAATTCCTATCTATGAAGAACTTTTTGTTTCCTTGTCCCCCAAAAGCATGTGTTACACGTCTGTTTCTTCCCCTTTAGTATCTTAAAATGATATTCCTGGCCACAGCTCCTGAACTGTTGAAGTGTTTCATGAGAAACTGTCAACAGTCAAACAAGTCTGTGTATAAGTTTTTTTGCTCTTAATTTGTAATGCTGGAACTGCAGTATAGCTTTCCTGAGCAGCCATGGGAAGCCAGAGGAAGATTGGTGGCAGAATGCAGAATGAATTTTCTGTCTCTTCGTACTCATTTACCTGAACACCTCCTGTAGCTGCTGTAATAAGAGGAGTGTCGAAGACTATGGATTTTTCTAAAATATTTTAGGATACTGTTTATATTGTTTATTTTAAGCAGACTGATGGGGACAGGCAGAATACACTGAGACATTTTACCAAGGTAAATGTGAATTCTCTAGGATTTTGTAACTGCTGTGAAGCGGTGTCAGTTCAAATACTGCACAGAATAAGGTTATGTCTGAAAAATAGGTTGTCTGGCCTGGGATGTCTCAATCAGTTGATTGTATCTGCACGTACACTTTGTTCAGCTCCATAACTAATCACCTCTCTAACAATTTCTCATCTGGATCACATCATCTCTACTGCCTGCCACTTTCAGCCTGCTGTTATTGGTATTTTCATTATGTGTTTTCATTTTAATATTCTTCATGGCTGCTTGCATGCACATGTGAATGTACAGAGTGAAATACTGTATGTATATCACTGGTGGTGGTTATAAATATTCTCCTACTGTCAAAGTTTTATCATCTGTGCAAAAGACATACTGCTTGGAAAGTTTAATAAAGAAGTAAGCTGCTTGTCTTTTTTAGCTGTGTAAGGCAAAAAAAAAACTTGTCATAAATTGCAGTCAACCCCCCTCCCAAAAAGCAGCTTTCTCTTGCTACTCTGAAAGTTAAATGACTAATGTGCATAATTTATTTGAGCATCTGTGCTAAAAACTTGCATACCAAGTTTTAGTTCAATGTGATCAACAATGGCGAAAATTAGGATTTATCATGGAAATGCTGACGGATGTGAACATGTGTAGGCTAAACCAGTGCCTGACAAACCTTCTTATTGTGCAATGCTAATGGTGAAACACATTTTTTTTTTTCTGCTGTAATTGCATTTCCCCCCCGGCTGCTTAATTTTCTCCTTTTCAAATTCGGTAGTTTTAGCTGCACTTCATATTTGGATTCCTGCTTTTTCTGGAGTCTGCATAAAACCTCCTAAGTTGTCTTGTGATATTTCTAAGCATAAGATACCCTGAGCTGCCTGGGTGAGCGAGGGGAGCCTTGGCATCCTGAGATAGTGCTGGTGCTTTGCAGTAACGAGCTCAGAACAGGAGATGGTGCCGGCAGCCTTGGCAGCTGCTCTGGCTTCTCTCCCCTCCTCCTCCACCTTCTCTGCCTTGCACAGCCAGGGTGTTGTCACCAGGATTATAAATTCTGGAACCAATTAGCTAAAAAATGTTACAAGTGAAAGGAAAGAAAGAAGCTGTAGAACATCTTGATGTGAATGTGCCTCTCTCAGAAACTCTTTCTGTGGAGAACTCAGATCACAGAATCACAGAATGGTTTGGGTTGGAAGGGACCTTAAAGACCATCTCATTCCAACCCCCTGCCATGGGTGGGGATGTGATTTACTGGACCAGGTTGCTCAGGGTCCCATCCTTCCTAGCCTTGAACACCTCCTGGGATGGGATATCCACAACCTCTCTGGGAAACCTGTGCCAGGGCCTCACCACCCTCTGGGTAAGGAATTTCTTCCTAGTAACCGACCTAAGCCTGCCCTCTGTCAGTGTGAAACCACTGCCCCTTGTCCTGTCACTGTCTGCCTGTATAAAAAGTCCATCTCCCTCCTTTTTATAAACCCCTTTAGGTACTTGAGGACCACAGTAAGGTCTCCCTGGAGCTGTCTATTCTCCAGGCTGCACAGCCCCAGCTCCCTCAGCCTGTCTTCCTAAGAGAAGCCTCCTGGCATCTTCATGGCCCAGTTGTAGCCTTTTACTACAGCTCTGGTGTGGCTTTTGGTGCAGCATCAAGACACTTCTGAGGCATCTGTTTAAGGAAGGAGAAACTGGTTTGAAGGAGTCAAGCAAAGGGAGAACAACACAGGGCCTTCTTAAGAAATTGGGCTTATAAATAAGGTCTTCTGTTAAACATTGGAAAGATCCTGAGGGTTTGTGCCTTGCTAGTGCTTCCTCCTTTCTCTTTGTCCACAAGATTTCCTAAATTCCCAAATTCAGACTGATTGTTTGGTTCCTGCATGAACATCACGAAAGGGAAATGTGTTTATAGTCAGTTCCTCTCTCTGTCTCTCTTTGAAACAGTATTTGTTGTGGTTTTGGGCAGCAGTGGTTCAGCCATGCCCTGTTGCTTAGAAGAAATTCTGATAATTTCTCAGTGCAGTCATTGTGTTGCAGGAATGTCCTTAGGAAGGAGAGGAGATAGAGATGGGTTCAGGAGGGGTAGCTGGCAACTGGTCCAGTTATTTTGTTGCTGGTTACTTGATTTATTTTTCCTTTAGCCGTACAAGAAAAACTGTGGTAGGATGTGACATTTAGAGGGCCCGCTGGGGCTGGATGTGTGGTCAGAAGGAAGGGTTGGGCACGATGTTCTGTTAGAGTTTAAAACAGTGTTCCAGCAAAATGTAATTTCCTTGTCATATATTATGTATAGACTGGTTTTACATATTTTCAATATTTAAAACAATGTTCATATTCATAACTTTTAAAATATGTTCTCACTGTTAAGAGATGGAAATCAGTTAAAATAAAAACCATGAAAAAAAATCCCAACAAACCCCCCAAGCTTTCCTTTTATTCAAGTAACAACAATCAAATTCTTATGAGTGGAAAAACTACTGAAGAGGCTCTCTGTTTCTCAGCCAGAGAAAGCTTTTGAAATATTTATGGAAATAAACCAAAATGTGTCCCTTTCTGACTGTACAAATAAGGGATTATCAGATCTAGCCTGTGGCAGTTACAGTACACAGAGTCCAAAGCATCTACAACTAATAAAAAAGAGCGTATGCTTTAAGAAAAAGCTGTGAGGGTTTTTCTTTATGGGACTCTACTGACAAAGCAGCACATACCCATGGGTTATCCTCATGAAAAGTCCCTCTTCTTGCACCTTGCATTGGAGGTAAAAATTGTTATCGAGACAATGCATTAAAGAACCAGACTGAAGTGACTTTGTAGCCCTTTCTCTTGTAGCTGGGAGTGAGGAGCAGGGCTGCTTCCATCCCCTCCTGCTGAATCCTGTGCTACCAGGCAGAGAATTGCAACACAGGTTGTCTGGCTGTGTCACACTCACAATTTATTGAGTGGACTTGCTCATCTGGTTCTTATGCCTTGCTTTTCATTCTGCATATCTTGCTCTGGTGTAAGAATTGGAGCTTATTGAAGTCAGAGTGCATTTTGATGTTTCACAGAAGAATCAGCAGAGCCAGGTTTGTAAGGAGAAGTAATACCTTTTATTAGACCCACTGATAGGATTAGCAGGCAGACATGCCTTTGGGCACACAGCCAATGCTCGAATCTGATAGAGAAGCAAAAGCCTTTAAGCTAAATGCAGGTTGAGAACAATTGCTCTGAGTTTAACTTGATTAATCAATTGGACAGTTTGAGAGAGAAGGGATGTGGGACAGGGGCAGGTATCAGACAGAAGAGATGAAAGGGCTGTTCACATCTGTGAGAAAGAGACCATCTAATTGGTTCTGATACATGACCAGGGTTTGGATACTTGGGTAAGACAATCAGCAGAGTGAAATTTTTCTACAGAGAAGGAAATTGGAAGCAGATAGTGTGTGTCATTTTTTTGTTGGATCTCCATAGCAGTGAATCCAGTGCTTCACTGACTCAGCACTGGGGTGTCAGCCTTGCAGTTAAGGGACTAGAACTTCAATTTAATATTAACCAAAAATATTATTTTCTAGACTGTCAATAAAATAATTTTACTATATTGTTTGACTTATCTCCTCTGGGCACTCGGGTGCAGCAGCAAGTCTGAACTGCCAATACAGTGACTGCTGAATGAGTTTTGTTTTGTTTGTCCAAACACTTTCTAGGATCAAGTGTGTTCACTGAGCTGCACTGTTCCTGCCTCTTGCACTGCAAGTGCTGTGGGCTCTGCTGATGCTGGGAAAGGCCAGTTGTAGATACCAAGTGGGATGTTGGTGCTCGTGGCAAAATCTGCTGTTAGTTTTGAGTAACTGTTTGGACTTAGCAGCAGTATTATGTAGCTTGTTTATTTTTTTTAACTGCGTTCTATTTAATAAAAGTGCACCTGCTGCTGTGTTACCTCGTGTCATGATGTGTAGTGCAGTGCACAGCCATGGGTCGTAAGTCTCTAACTTGCCTATTTGAGAGTAACATGATGTCTTTTAACATTGTATTTGTCAGATTTTTTCTTTCCTGATTGCATCCAAAAGGGAGAAAAAATGCTGATAATAACTGTGATTATTAAAAAACCCAAGAAACAGTAAGATAACCTGGGGCAGAGTGGCCTAAAAATACTTGATATTTTTAAGCTAATTACATTTTATATTGCCAATGACCTTTTGGAAACCTTTCATTTGCATGGATTGCACATGCCTCCAAGGAAATGCCTTTATGCAAAGAGAAAATGCATGCCAGTTGTCTCCTCAAACCAGAATGCAGGTCTGCTGCCTGTAGAATGTGCTCTTTTTCAAAAGAACTTCATAACATGCTTATTCTGAACTGCAGGGAGAGTTTTGCCTGCTGGAGAAGATGAGCACTCGGGGTGTGTAATCTTAACAGGCTGCTGCTTGAAAGTGAGGATTCTGTGTATAAACAGCAATGGTGGACATTCTTGAACTTACAGAGGAAATATTCATTAATACTTCAAGCCAGAGGAGACTTGAAATTCATTCTGACTCCCTTGGGAAATTTGTGGCAAACTTGTGAATGATGAACTATGGGCCTTATTTCAAACATACCTGCCAAGTAGAAGGCAGAAATTCCTCAGTTTTTGCAAGCTCTTAATTTGGATTTTTAAATTTTTTGTTGAAGTTGTTACTTCACCTCTTCCCTGAATTAATGCTGAACTGAATACTGGAGAATGAGACTGGATGAAGTTTTAGTAGTTTCTCATTTCCTGTCCTTTGGAGACAGTTGTCTAATTCTTGAATGAGAACTGAACGAGAGAGAGAGGAGTTGTTGCAACTCCCATGGATAATGTAGCTGTCATCGAGGCTGACAGGAGTTACAGTGTCTTTCTCCTTGCAAACCCGGCAGTCCTGGTCCGACAGCCTCAGACTTCATTGGCTTTGATGTTTTAAAAATAAAGTGAGTGGCATCTTTTTTTAACGTGTACAGACTTTGAAGAAGTTCCTCATGTCCTTAAAAAAACTGAATCAAACCAAGGAATCAGCGTGGATGCTACCATGCTTGATCAGTCAGGCTAGTTTTTAATTGAAATCTTTTCCACAGCACTTGTTAAGAATAAGTTCCTTTCCTAGTTCCCTGACTTCAAAAAGGTAGCCCAACATCATTGTTTCTGCTGCAAGGTATTGAGCCACAGTCTTGAAAGAGAAAAATCGGACATGTCATAAAATCCGTGACTCTTTGCTGATTGTTACTAATACAGAACTATTTACATATTCCCATACTGGGATTTATGCTGCTGGGTATTCACCACTGTGTAAAGAGAGGCTTATGTGGAGGTCAGGGGGTGTGCAGGAAATCTGAGACCAGCAGAAGTCTTACAGCAGAGATGAGCCAGGACTTGTTTTAGAAGGAAGTTGATGGCATAAGCAATATATATCTCCTGTGTATTTACACCTGGCCTAGACTGGAGCCTCTCTGGAGTACAGTAAATGTTATCTATGTTCTTCCTAAGTGTGTACAAAGACATGTGTTTGTGCTTATGGTCTATAATGTGATGCTTCTTTAATATGTTAAAGCTGCTTCAGGTAAACGGGATGAGGGAGAGGCTGGATGGGAACTGAGAGACCTGTGTAAGACAGGACTGCAGAAATATTCAAAACTCAATGAACCTTTGGAAACGGTTTTGTTCTGGGCTCTGGTTTTGACCCAGGACTTGTGTGTGATGTTAAGCAAGTCAGAGATCTGTCCCTCTGGCTGGTGGGAGTTAACAAACCTTATGACAGGGTTTACTAAAGCATGTCTTTGTCACTGCTTGTGCAGGGCTTTGCCAAAGAACAGTTCATGTCACTTGCAAATCCTGTGGCTTTTGCCTATGCCCCAAATAGACTTTTTTGAATTCTGCTCCATACAGACATGTGATAAAGCAGATACATTTTGTTTTGCTTCGATCAACTTTGTACTCCTTTCATCAAATAGCATCCTATTAAGAAAACAGTCGTAACCTTCCTAGGGAACGGAAGAAGCTGGCAATGTTTTGTGGAACAGACCACTATGCAAAGAGACCCTGCCTTAGTCTCCTGCAGAGTTCATGCTTGTACTGTTGGAGTGACAGAGAGATAGGAACAGTTAAGAACAGCTTTGTTTTGGCTCTACAACAGGGATTTGCTATGGCAGTCTTAAGTTTTGTTTCAGTGTGGATTTGGTGGTTTGCCTTACATGTTATAAAGGTGTGTATTCAGTGATTGAGAGAGAAGGTAAGATAGGAAGAAATAGAGAACAACTCATGAAGATGGTGAAGGGTCTAGATAAGAAGTCATGTGAGGAGTGGCTGAGGTATTTGGTCTGTCCAGCCTGGAGAAGAGGAGGCTGAGGGGAGACCTCATCAGAGTCTGCAACTTCCTCACAAGAGGCAGCGGAGGGGCAGCTCCGATCTCTGCTCTCTGTGACCCAAAGAAACGTATAGAGCTGTGTAAGGGAAGGTTTAGGTGGATATTAGGAAAATGTTCTTCACCCAAGTGGTGGTTTGGACTGACCAGGCTCCCCAGGACAGTGATCCTGGCCCCAAGGCTGACAGAGCTCAAGGAGTGTTTGGACAACACTCTCAGGGACAAGGGGGAATTATTCGGTCTGTCCTGTGCGGGGCCAGAGTTGGACTGGATGATCCATGGGGATCCCTTCCAACTCAGGATATGATCTAAAAATCCTATATTCGAACTCTGTCTTCTGGAGAAAAGGGGTGGAGTGTGAAGAGAAAAAGTATGTCATTACTGCCAAACCAGCTGCAGCTGAGCAAAACCACATATTAGAGTAAATCATCAATATTTCAGATCACCACTTTTATAAACAAATTTTAGAAAGTGAGAATGAAAACCTGAGGAAACAATGCAGAAGAGTAGTCTTTGTGTGTTAACGTCCCTTGAGCCCCTAGCAGGCAGGAGAAAAGGTTGTTTGAATTTTAATTTGATTTAAATTCCTTTTGATTTTGTAGTTCGTGCCAATGGTGTGTATATTGTCCCTGGAAAGTGAGCAGAGGATGTTTGAAACTCCCTTACTTTTATGCTTGGCTAATTTTACAGTCCTCCCATATTTTGTAGCTGTAAATGTTGCAGACTTTATTACATTTAAACTGGTTTTAATATAGTAGGTCATAAAAATTAAGAAACGAGAGGTAGTGTCCACTGCAGTGACGTTTTTAGTGCAGGCAGGATGCTTGTAAGTCACTGAAAGGCTTAAGCTGCAACTCCAGGATCATCTACTTAGTGAAGTCAGTGCAGAAATAGGAAAAAAAAAAAACAACCTGTCACAGCTGAGAATGAATTTCATTGTTAAAAAATTCCTCCTTTTCCTTTCATCTGAGGAGCTGCTTTACGCTTTGAGGCATCAATGCAGATGTGAGGAGAGGAGGGAGGCTCTGTTTCTCTCCTTTTCATAGAAAGGTTCAGCAAGTTCTGTACACTATATAGATGTGTATATATATATTATATATCTATCTATCTGTACAATACAGTGTAACTGACTGCTCATCTCTAACCAAGAGCTATGACTGGACCTGTCTTTATAACAGAGCTGCAAGAGCCATCTGCATATCCTGGTGCTGTCCCTGCAAGCTCTAGGCCATCAGTAAGGATTTTTTTGCTTTTGCAGATTGACCTGAGTGGTGAAAACCATTGGAAGCTTGTTCATACCTTCCTGCCTGGCTTCTTAACCAAAGACCCTTGCTAGGGGAGGAGTAAACAAGCGATCCCTGAGGAGTAAACAAGTAATCCCTACTTATGTCCAATCCCTGAGGTCCAGGGATCCTCTGCCCAGCCCAGGGCTGGGCTACAAATGTAGTGCTGAGGAGCAGCTCTAGTTTATCTGTTAATTGCAATTATTCGATCTGTAACTCATAAGGCTTCAAAAATATGATTTCATACATCTCCTTCCAGGAGGTTAATTACTCTTGCTGCATTTAAAAGCTAAAATAGCGTGGGAAGATAGGCAGTTACTGGAGGATGGTTCCATGGATGTATTTGACATTTCTTAACTGTTGGGTATTTGGCTTTGAAACTTCCTTCAGAGAGTGGCAAGGCTGGTGCCTGTGATCTCCACATGGGTCACAGCTTCATTTATTACCTTTTGGCATTAAAACTGTTTGAGAACTGATGCCTGTGGTTTTGTCTGTTCCAATTTCATCGTGGCTTAACAGTTAGCAAATGTTCCTGTAAAATGTTTATGGTGATTTCTTTCAGTGACAACTTCAGTTCCCACATCCTGAACTCGTATCTCTTAGCAGCTGCTTTACACCAACCTTCACATTCAGCACAAACTGGGAGCCACAGAGGCTGAGCTCACTTACTTGGATCCTTTACCGTATTAGAACATTAGACCATTTGTTTTGCTGCTTCCATTTTGAAAACCCACTAAGCAAAACCAAACAAGAAGCCCCTTAATCCATCAGAGTTATTAAAGCAGTGCCTGTTTGTCTGAAATATCACAAATGGAGAACGAGTTAAAACACAGTGTCTACTTGAGGCACAGTTGGCATGTTGGAGACCTCTGTCCACTAACCTGAAAACTCAATGTCAACTTTATTGACTTTACAGGCTGGCATTAATGGCCATGATAAATCAGTCTGCTTCTTGTTTTTGCAAATGATTTAATGGTCATAGAACTTGGACATAGAACTACATTAATTACATTTATTTTAATAATTCCTTTATTGCATCCATTTAATCATTCTGGGAGGCTGTGCAGTTGGAGTGTGTTTAAACCAGGTATCCCATCACTCATTCAGCTTTGCATCTAAACAAATATCTGAATAGCTAACCTTTTCCTTTTTTGAAACCTGCATTATTTCCCCACTGCTTCTTGATTTCTACAGTAGGAAAACCAAGAAATTAAAATTAGGAAGCCTTGATTGTATGTGCTTCTGTGTGAATTCTGCATCATGTGGCATTTGATTTCTTCAACCAAACTTTACCTGTTGTTTTCAAGACAACGGGAAGGAAAAGGTGCCAAATTTGCTGCTCTTTAAAACCTCAAATTTTTCTGTACTAAAAGCTTACAACTTTTTTTTCTTTTTTTTTTGTTTTTAAGTGGTTCAGGTTGGAAGGGACCACGGTGGGTCATCTGATCCAACGTCCCTGCAGGGTCATCCCAGAGCACGTGGCATAGGATTGTGTCCAGACAGTTCTGGAATACCTCCAGTGAGTGAGACTTCTCACCCTCTCTGGGCAATGTATTCCAGTGTGTGATCACCTGCATGGTAAAGAAGTTCTTCCTCATGTTCAGGTGGAACTTCCTGGGCATCAGTTCCTGCCTGTTGCCTCTTGTCCCGTTGCTGGGCCCCACTGAGCAGAGCCTGGTCCATCCTCTGACCCTTCCCTGCAAACACTGGCAGACACTGATGGGGTCTGCTCTCAGTGTCTCCTCTCGAGGCTGAACAGCCCCACCTCCCTCAGCCTTTCCTTGTAAGGGAGATGCTCCAATCCCTTCATCACCTTTGTTGCTTCTGCTGGACCCACTCTGTGTCTTTCCTGTTCTGAGGAGCCCAGAACTGGACATGGAAATCTGTCCTTATTACAAGGGGGCCTTACATCCCCTCAGGACTGACATTCTGCCCAACAGAACAGCTCAGGAATGCAAAAACCATCAACCCCCCAGCATTTAAAGTCAACAAATTTTTTTTTTATTTGCTTTCATTGTGCTGATCCTGCTGTTTTATTAAGGTTCTTCTGTAAAGATGAGAGTCAGTAACTTACTGTGATTATTGGTTCTGAAATTATGAAAATCCATGTCTAGGAACTGGTAGTTGAGAGAAACTGTATTATGAGATGTGATAAAAATTGTAAGACCTGTGATAACAATAGCCAACTTTTACTTGCACTGTGCAGCATTTTTCCTTTAAGTAAATATGATAATGGTTTCCTAGAAAAAAAATTAGCTTCCTGATAGTATCTCAAGCTGTCTTACATGCCCAAGTGCTGTTATGATTTCTAATCTTGTATCTGAGGTGCTTTTGTAACAGAGGATGGTTGGCTCTTGAGCCCTGATAGGCCTATCTCTGCGTAATTCTGTAACTTAGAACAAATCCTCTGGAGAGTTCGTCCTTGCACATATGGGGACAAAGGAAAGCCAAAACTTCCCTTTCTGGTGCTGGATGAGATTTGAATTTTCAGCAGTGTCCTGTCCAGCCAGCTCGGAGGGCTTGGTGTGTTCCCACCTTGCACAGCTGTGCTCCCAGCCTGTCTGTGCATGAGCAGAGAACTGGCACGACTTGGAGGGGAGGCACAGGGCTCTTCATCTGGGTATCAATCCAGCATTCAGAATCTTACCTTTTTCTCTTCCTAGCACCTACAACATTGTCCACTGTAAAGGAGAAATGAAGCTTGAGTTAAGCTCAGGGGTGTGTAAAAGGTACTAAAATGTCTTTTGCAGCGAGTACTTTGGCAAGATGAGTTAATGTGCTTTACTGCTCTGCAGTGGAAGCCACGGATTTCATTCAGTCTCTTTCCATCTGTCTTTAAATTGTGTTCACAATTTCGTTTTTTCTTTTTTCATTCCTTTTTTTTTTTTGATCTTTTTGTTCTTTTAGCCCTTCATGGGTCCCGTGTAACTTAAAGGTCTGCAATCCCTTACCCAGTCTCTTTGAAATAAACTCCCTCACGTAGAAATTGCCAGCAGGGAGACCGTTGGACGTGATGTAGCATTCATTTCTCTGCTGCATTGGGTAATGATTTCCTGGTTCCAGGAGCAAGAGATTAAAATTCTGGTGAGAGGATTTGCCCCCTTCCTCACTCAGCAAGGCCTCTGTGCCAGGGCTCAATCACTTCCTCTGCAGCAGCAGGAGCAGAGGGAATGTGATACTGTGGTCATTCAATCAGAGGGAGAAATGCTTTAATCTCTGCTATTCTGTCTGATAAATGCTTTCTCCTTTGTTCTGAATTCAGATCTCTAGTGTTCCTATTGTTGCAAGGATTGGGGGAGAAAAGAGATCATCCTGTCCAGTTAAGTGTTCAGTGATGATGCCTTCCTTTATTCCCAGAGGTACTTTTGTGATTTAGTTACAGAAATGCAATTGCAGGAAGGGCAGAAAAAGCATAGCAAAGAAGTGGGATGATCTTGCAAATCCCACCACAACCTGTAATTTCCCTAAAACAAGGACAGCATATTTTGTGAGTGACTTTTACTTGCAAAACTGTGGTGGAGATAGAGCAGCTTTTGCTTCAGCATGTGGTCTTTGCTCTGAATACTTGGGATGCTCCATATTAATTTGACAGATGAACTTCTGACCTGTGCAGCCACTTCCTTTTTTGCATGTTCCTCTCCATTGCAGCCGTTGCACAGAAATGTGATGGATGAGTATTGACTTTGCTGCTTTCTTTTGCTCCCTTTGCTGTATTGACATGAGTTAATAGGGCTGAAGTGGAAGACGGAGTCGGTACAAAGTGGAGAGAGATTTTATGTCAATAGGGTTTGTAAGATAAGAAATACAGCATTAAGGGTGAACACACAGGAGAGTTAGTAGCTAAGAAACCACTCAATGTGTGAACAAGAGAAAGACACTGACCAAGAGCTATAAACTCTTTTTCAATGAAAATATATTTTCTTGTTTGGTGTGATGTGGTATTAGTAATTAGTTTTTCTCAGTGCTGTCAAATGGTGAAAGATGGGTTGTTGTGTTTCATAATGGTGTTATAATGTTTCATTATATTGGCTTTACAAATTTTTTGCTTGATTAGTTGATCACACTATTAGAGGGGAGTGCCTCCATATTTAATACTACTACTTATGTCCATATGCTCCTTTGATTTGGCCATATTTAAAGTGGAAATGAGTGTGTTAAGTGAAATTTAAGCTTGAAGGTGATTGGAAATGGAAGGCAGAACAAGTTCTGATGGAGCAATAACAGTTAGTTCACCCAGCTTCAGAAGGCTGTAGATCATTTAAGCTACTTAATAAACGGCGTGTGTATTCTAGAATTTTAAACCCGTTGTTAGTGAGTAAGGAGCCCACTGGAAGGATACTTTGGCTGTACATCCAAATGAAAAAACATTTTAGGTCTTCTCGTGTTCAGTGGTTCCAAAAAAAAAAAAAAATCTGCTGATATGTAACAGCAGCTTGAAAGGCTGAAGAAACGCTGTCACTGGTATCAGGAAATGATTTGAGTGTCTTAAAATAAGTGCTGTGCTGCCACTGTACAGGGCATTGTTGGATCCTTAAAATGTCACTGGATTACAGGAAGGAGACTGCCAGGGGCAAGAAGCAGCCCTGGATAACAAATTGCAGCAGGTATTTGGAAAGTGGCTAAATACGTGTTCACTGAAAGATGAAAGGAGGCTCTTAGTATTGCTTATAATTATGAAAGAGATGAGTTTTGCTGGTGGCAAAGTTATTTAGATGGGTTGACAATTGAAAAATGAGTAGTTTAGTTTAATATTGGAAAGCTAGAAGTGAATGAGAGCACTTAGACCAAGTTAATTATGGATGGATGTGTGCTATAGGTATGGGAGAAAAACATTAAGGGATATTTACTGGGACAAATTTTCAGTTAGCCTTTGGTTTGGGAGCTCTTTTTGATGAGAAAGATGTTCTGCAATTTTCAACTGATTAGTGTTTGTGGCATTTTAATGTTCTTTGAAAATTTCCATGGATTTCTAAAGGGGCCCTGCCTAGTTTGGCTCATAAAGCTCTTCTGCTTTTGCACTGGGCTTGGGTAGAACTAGAATAAGGAAAAAGCAGAATCCACTTCACTGCAGGCCACAATATTAAATCTGTACTACAGATAAATAATGGCATAAGCCAATGAGTTCCCTAGAAATAACCTTTCCTTTGGGACCTTTTTAGAAGGTAACAAAGGAAATTTCTTTCTCTTCCTACTTTAAATGTCATTTTTTTTTGGGCTTAAAATCTTCATACCTAAACATGCAGTAAATATATTGCTGCCTGATTGTTCTGGAAACATGACTCCTTTGGTAAAGGACATAGGTGAGCATTTTGGTGAGGCTACATCTGACCCTGACTTTCAAACAAGCTCCTGGCAAATTGAGCTTAAAGGCTTTGCTGTATGGTAATAGATTCCTATAGGGACAACCATTCTGCAGGAATTTAAATTCTGGCAACCTTATTATGATTACAATGTGGTGTGAAATGATGGAGATGTTGCATGATTTTTGCTGTATTCGTTCAATTTGTTTTTATGGCAAAAGAATGCAAGCCTGTAGACGAAATGTTTCCTTCTGTCTGTTCTTGGCAAAAGTTTAAGGGCTGGTTTTTGCTCTAAAATGAAGAGAAGAATTCTTCAGAGTTCTTTTATTATAGTCAGAGAATATTTCCAACATGTTATCTGTTGTACATGCAAGTTCCCTACAGAGCAAGGCTTTACTTGGGCCAGTGTTTGGTGGGTTTTGTTTCTTTCTAAAAGAATTAGTTTCTTCCAGCTCTGTTGACTTTCCTGTGATTATCAACCAATCTGCACTTTGTCACGTAACACTTGGTAAAGATAAGAAACCGGCACAAAACTAATATTCATAACACTCACATTCACAACAAATCTGAAATGTGACTATCTATGGAAACTCCAGACCAAACTGCCAAACCAGAGGGGAGGGGGGAGCAGGTTTTTTAAAGCCAGTTTTGTGCAAAACAGCAAAGGAAGGAGCAGGGATATGGCTTTCACTCAAGCCAAATGCAGAGACAGCTGGTTTGCTCTGTTTTGACAGTGGCAAGGAGAAGGGTATGTGTGTTCTGTAGCCCACACATTCAAAAGTAATACAGAATTTGGAGAGAAAGTGTGGGGAGGGGAGGGAAGAGGAAGCGTGGGTGATGTAGGGCTGATGAGGGTGATGTGGGAGGACGTTTGATTTATTACCATATGGGAAGAATTAGTAGATATACAACCACAAACCAAAGGAAATTGGGTTTTACTAGTTAGGTGGTCTTGTAGATTACAGAAGTATCTGATGTTGTGTGTGTGCCTAAGATAATTCAACATGGTCAGAGAAGGCTGCCTGTAAGGGGACTTGCTCAATAACAACTGTTTAAAAAGACTTGTATTTTTCTCCTGACATGCTTTTTGTGACTGAGCAGGTTAAGACCATAATTGATTTTCTTAAACCCTCTTTTTCCTAATGACTTAGAGCTAAAGAGAGACATTTCAGTATGGAGAATTTCATTTTGTGTCTTCCAAAGTTGAATCCATTGATTTTTCTGAGGATTAACAGGCTTGGTGGTGTGCTAATTATAAAGAACTTTGTGATAGAAAATTGCAAAAGACTATTGCAGTGGGTGGACTCAAATGTACTCTATATTTTTGAACTGAATTCCTTTGGCTTTAACTCATATCTTAAATGTTGAGTTCCTTTCTCTTTGGCTCTAAGTGGCCATTTCAGCTGTGGACCAAAATATCTGCATGAATTCCTTCACCACATCAAGGCTGTGGTCACAGTAGGAAAGTCAGACATTTACTTTCTATTCCAAATGTTAGAAATGTCAAACAGGGACTGATACTTGGACAGAATTGAGAGGGGAAAAGTGCAGGCATTGAAGAAAGTAAGGTTTGATCCTTCAGAGGCCCATGACTGGGATTGAATGGGTTTGATTTCAGTTTAATAATTACAATCTTATACTGCCTCTTGCTTATTTATAATTTCTGGCAAACATTCCCTCTTCTCTGTCATCCTTCCCTCCTCCCCTTCTGCATCCCTTGTGGTTGTCTCTCTTCTCTAGGGCACTTCATGAGTTTTTGTTTTCCTCTCTAGTGGCCTGGGTGCTGCCTCTGCCTTCGGGGTCCACCTGCCTGTGTGGCAGAATAGGAGGCTAAAGTGACAAGAAATTAGAGCTGAGCTAAGTGCCAGCAACCAAAAATAACCTCCAGTGTTAGCTGTTGAATTTTAAAAAAATCAGTCTGTTCCCTTAAAAATAAGTGCTGAATACTGCCAAGTGTTCCCATAACATATATGGCTTTGTTAGATGTCAAATACAATTTTGTTGTTTAAAAAAGGAAAAGGCTGCAGAACTCTTGCAGTAGTTCATAAATATGTGCTCACCTGTTGGAGATTGAAGTGTTTCATTGGAAGTGAACTTTTGCTGTTTAATAGAGGGGAAGGAAACATGGAAGGAAGCCATGAAGCCATGAAACTGCTCTTCTGTTTATTCTGATTGTTCTATTGGAAAACTTTTGGAGGAGGATACGTAGAATTATGTCTGTTAGTCACTTCTACCCAGAATAGTAATTTATGGAGTATAATAAACAATAAAATTAGATCAATCCCCAAAACAATAAGTTGTGTTTCTTGAAGTGGTGCCCAGGGCAAACATAGAATCCTTGGGAATCCATCAGTATAATGTGATCTGTGCAGACCTGTCCTTTATTTACTTGCAGATGCCCCAGGTCCACGTGTGCAAACCGTCCTCCCTTGGGTTTAATGAGAGAGGATTTCTAATTAAATTAACTTTTTCTTGGAAAACAGACTTAGGAAAACATTTTTTGTGTGAAAATGTTGTACTATTGAGTCACTGCAGTGGGAGTGCTGTAAGACGGACATTCAAACAGTGCTCTCACTAGTGAGTTGGATTTTATTTACCCTCATCTAATTATTCACATCTAATTTGTTTCAGAAAAGTGGGCGTAGAATGAGTGTGTGTTTTGCTCAAGCTGTTTGACCACCAGAGGAGTTGAGTACTTGTCTGTTCCTCCCCAAAGCTGCCGGTGCCTCAATACTGTGGTTGTATTTAGTGCTGAAGACCCATGAAAGATGATGAAAACGAAACATTCCTGGTTTTCTGCAGGAGAGCTTCCTGAAATGATGCTGGGTGCATCATGTGTCTTGGAAGACTCATATCTGCCCTGATCACCTTTCCATTTCACTGGAAAAATACTTGCTCCCACAAAAATGAGGGAAGGCCCCTGTACATCACACAGCTACACGTTAGCTCTCTTCTGTATTCTTTTTCCTTAATATTGTGTTATAGATCTAAAGACATTAAACTTTATCTCTGGGGTAGTTAAGTTCCTGTTTCGCTCCTTATTACCCTAAATCCACCAGAGACAAGAGGGATCCCATTGTTTCAGCTGCACAACAAAACCACAAAGGGGTTATTATCTTAATTACTTTGGAATGTAATTTCATTCAAGCTGTAACAAGTGGGTATAAAAGCAGGTGGTAGGGGAAAACAGGAAGGAATGATAAGCTTTGCTGAGTGGACTCTAGTAAGTACAGGTTGATGGTTGTTAGTTTTTTAACTGTTTTGAGTGTTGAAATCCCTTATCTGGCAAAACCTCTTTTCTAGAGACAGCTGAGAGAGTTTAAATAGGTTAAATAAGCTTGGTTTAGGGCTTTGACCAAGCAGTACAGATTGGGTTTTCATTTTGCATCACAAGATCACACAGTTCTTAAAGTGCTCAGTAAACATTGACATATTTATGGTGCTGGTGTCCGTTTTCCTGAGGGGGTGATGCATTGTAATGGTAGCACTGGCTAAATTCAGGCTCAGTTGTTCTTCTCTGGAGATTTGTTACTTTTTGTCTTTTGCTGTGTAAGAGACTCTTTCCTGTGCTGGTGTTGGGAGCTCAGTTTGTTTGCACCTCTTCTGAGCCTGAGGCTCAACTCCCAAGAGACTGTTGGATTTCACTAATCCTGTATAGTTAATTCAGGTTATTTTTATTCCTTTTAAATCTCTCTCACAGGATTGAAGAAGTCCAGAACTGATTCCTTGCCAAATGATTCCAAAGGTTCTTTATGATAAAAAGAACAATTTAGTATTTCTCCTTTCTTATCCCTTCAAAGGTTGTACCTTTCCTTGCCAGATGTGAAGGCCTTGTATAAAATTAAGCCTCTGTTTCTGTTTTTGGGTAAATATAACAATACAAGAGGTATGTACTTAATGGCTTTGTGTATTCCCCAGATGATTGCAGTAGCTCAGCTGCATCAAAAGCTGGCATTTAGCAGACCAAGTCCAGAGTGGATTGGATCAATGCAGTGCAGAATTGAAGTCAGTGGAGTTGGATATAAATATATTTCTGTCTCCATAACAAACTGCATTTTTTTTCTGAAGATCCAGACTGCAAGTCTCTTTAAATACACAGTATTTAATACAGACAGATTAGGTCTCCAGTTCATCCGTTGTCTAGTGCTTGGAACAGATTGGTGCTAGTTAACTTTTTTTACAGTGATGAATTAGTTTCAATCAAACCTTTTGCATGTAAGATACACAATCTTGCTATGTCTGTGTCTCCCTTGCCTTTGAGAAATGCTTATTTATATCAGATGTTTCCTTATGCATTGCTGGCATTTTGCTGCTACACGCAGACATCAGATTCACCCTTGGTTTTTCTTTTAACGGAGCGAGACTGCTGCAATTGGCTGCTCACTCCTCTGCAGCTGATATCATGCACTGAGGAAAACTTTGGGTGTTAACTAGTGTTGAGTTTCATTTATTTATTTATTCCAGGGTTGTAAACAGATATGCTTCCTGTGTGGGAGTAGAGCCAGGCATTTACAGCGACAGAGGACTGGGGGGATCTGTCGACTCCCCACAGGCACCTGAACCCAGTCTGGAATATACTTAATTGCTCTTTCCCAGACTCCACTTTGTCCAGGAAACTTCAGAAAGAATGTTATGAGTTCGCAGCCTTAGTTAAGATGTGGGTATTTTGGCAGAGTTAGTGCCAGTTTTAACTGTTTTGGAGACGAAGTTGGTACCAGTGCTGTGCCAGGTCTCCAGGCCGTTCATGTGTCTATCTTATATTCCTGTTTTTAGATCCAAACTGTTTCCTTTAGATGGATCCTCCCAGCCTGAACTGCACCATTTCTCCTGTTCTGACACCTTCTGACCAGGCTGCTCTTTGTTCTCAGTCTTTGATGTTTTTTGTGTGTGTGGTGCACCCGTGTAGATACATTTACAGATTTCACTGTTTTTATCAAGTTACTTTTGCCAAAATACCAGATTTGCAGTCTCTGCTTTCTCCAGTGTTGTTGGTGATATTTGGGATTATCTCTTTCTTCCTGCCATTATGGAGATTAAGGTACCTCCTCTAGAAACTCAGTAGATCTGATTTGTGTAAGCTCTCATTGTACTTAGGCTATGATCTTCGTTTTTTCAGACCAAGGATTTTGCTTAATGATGACCTGGGAAGACTGTAAATAAAGATATTTGTGTACATTGTGCACAACCTTGTGAAAAGTGTATAAATAGATCTAAAGAATGGTAGCTGTTCAGCTACTTGACTGACAGCCCTCACCCCTCACTTTACTCTGTATTTAAAAATAATGTTTCTGGGTTTAGTGAAGAACTTTAATATGATAAATGATCATAAGGCTGAAGGAGTATGGAATGTTTAGCAGAACTAAGAGCATTGTTTTGTGTGTCTGCTTTGTGCCAGAGTGAAATAATTAGCACAATATCTGGAGTTTAAACTGTATGATAAATTTGTGGTGACTCAACACAGTCATCTGATAATTTAGAAATGTAATTAACAGATGACTGTTTAGAGAAATTGCTGTAAAGCCTTGTCTAATGACTTGTTCAGTGCCTTGTGGAGTCAGCTGAGTTGCTGCCTTTGCCTGGCTGCCTCACTTCTGGTGTGGTGGCATATTGTGGGGTGACCATGGTGATCCTGTTCCTGTGGGGTTGGCACGGACTTCATGATTGTGACCTCAGTTTCTGTCATGCCATGTCATAATTTCACTCCTTCCTAGTCTTCAAGCCCTCCATGGTAGCAAAGATCTGCTCCTAAGGTATATTTAAAAAAATAAAACCATCCAAATTCACAATTTTTTTCAGCAATCTTGAAAGCTGCTATTGTCAACTCTGTGTTTTTCTTTTTTTGCAGCATTTACCTGATATTATATCCCATATTGAAGTCCCCTTTATACAAGTACAGCATGGACTGTTGTGATTGATTGAGTCTATGGGCTGCTGCTCCTTTTTCCTGCCCCCCAGGTACAGTGTGATCCAGGGGTTTATTATCATGTTCTTGATTGTCTGCACCCTTTGTGCTGGTGCTATTTAATGGAAAGAATAAAGTAGTTTGTTAGAGAAAATTCCAACTTTTTACCTGCCAAACTCAATCCAACCTTGGGCATTATGGATGAAATAGTTTGGAAAACAGGAAGATGTGTGCCATTTTTTCCCCCTCTCTCTGACAGGCTCCTGCTGAGGTTGGTAGAAGGGCATTCTAACAATAGTCGGTTCTGTAGGAGGTGAATTTGTGTTATGCCATCTATATTTTAGTAGAGAAAGATAGGATTGAATAGTCATAAGACTAAAATGCATCTTAGAAAGATCCATTAGTTAGAAATGGCCTTTGGACCACACAGCATCTGCCATGGAGACTGTGGTAGGAGCCACTGAAGAGCTGCAGCTTCTCTCCCATTTATTTTCATGTGGAAGCACAGTGATTTGGAAACATCTGATTTCTTTTACCTGGAAAATTGACAATTTCCTCCAGCATCTCGACCCCCCCTGGATGTGCTGTGATCCCTCCCTGACGCTTCCCACTTGAGCTGCAAGTCCTCCGGGATGAGAATTTCTTAGCAGCAAATGAATTTTCTAATGAGCTTTCCTTCCAAAACAGCGAGAAGATGCCAAGTGACATGTTGGGAAGTGCCAAGCAGGAGGGAAATGGCTCTTCTGTGCCGACTGTCATAAACAGGATGTGGTTTGTTTACAGTCCTCACTTGATCTCTCCAGTCCCCTGTCAGGGCTGTGCTCGGATGAGCCTCCCGCCATGGCCCGGAGAAATCCGAGGTTTCGGAGCCAATATCAAATATTGTGTCAGAGGGAGGAAGTGGCTTCGGGCGAAGGAGCAAACAAAATTAAGCATTGTATCTTGGATTCTTCAGTGCTTTTCTGGGGTATTTGTCATTCTGACTGTGCAGCTGCGTCGCACTTGACTGCAGAGCAGAGGGAATTTAATAAACTGGGAGGATAACTGTTGGGGGACTAATTTTAAGAGGAGATGCATTGAAAAGCCTTTATAGTGGGATAGTTTTGGAATAGTGACAACACTTTATTAAGAGGTACATTACAAGGAAACAGTCTTGTAAAAAGAATGAAATAGAGTCGTTCAATTGGAAGGGGCACACGACAACCATCCAGTCCAACCTCCAAGAAAACAACAACTTTTTTTTTTTTCCCTCCTCCCCAAAATTCCAAGTAAAATACTTGGCATTGCTCGGAGCTCTTAGCATGGTCCTGAGTGGATTCTGCTGACCATCTCACAGCTCTGGTACAGTTGCTGCCCAGGTGTAGCAGAGGTTTAGTGTTACAAAGCACTGTCAGAGCTGTGTGAAGAAAAGCCAAGGCCCTTGGGCTCTTGCTGGTGGTACTTAAGCCATGAAGGACTGCAGGACTCATGCCATAAAATGTTCCATATACAGGAACATGGGGATAATCTGCTGTGGTTGCAAGTGAAACTTCCCCTTGGAGTGGCAGTGAATACATGGAAGTTCCATAGCTGTTGGGAATGGCACGTGCTTCTGCTGGAGGGAGGGTGCTGTGAACAATCTAATTAGGCCAAGTTTTATTCTCTTAGGCTTTACTGCCAATAAAAGTTCCTTGCTAGAAAAATGAAATTGAGCTGTAGCCCAGAGTAATGTGATTTGCATTAGAGCAGATTGTGAACATAAGGTAAATTTTCAAGTATCAAAGTAATTTAGAGACTGAAGTTTTACAGAAATTCTGTGATGCTTAAACAGTTTGTGACTCTCTGTCATAGTTTTCTAAAAAAAGGCTCTGATGCTTGGGAGTTGACATTCTCTGTTTTCCTGCATACATGGATCTCTTCCTATATATGCCCTTATACAACATGAATAATTCAGTGCTTGTAAATAGACAGGGAGAACTGTTGAGATGGTAAGTCAGGGGTTGCTTTGTTTATAGTCACATATTTTGGTTGTTACGTAAAAAACAAATAAAAGAAGTTATAATAACACTGTTTGCATCACCCTGGGAGCGTATGTGTTCGTCTGTTTATCTGCTCTTTTCAAGTATTTTGTTGCACTTTGAAACCAGTTCCTTAATTCCTTGGCACTAATTTACCAGCTCAAGTTTGTCTGGAGGGCCATGTAGGCTGCCTTGTCTTTTTTGGGGTTGCACAGACTGCTGACATTCCCTACAAGCAGCTTGGGTTTTCAGCCAGCCTGCCACTGCTTTGGCAGTGCATTTTGGTACTGCTTTAATATTCTGAGTTCTCTGTTTGCCGCCCATGAATCTGACAACTGAAAAGGCTAATTGGGATAAGGTGTAGGGAGGAAGAGAAAATATCAAAACTCGCACAATAAACTGAATTAATTTGGTTGGCGTACGAGTTGTGTTGTGAATCAAGGCTATTTGTGTACCATTTCTCATGTTGAATCAAGAAACTACTTGCTTTCAGAATAGGGAGAAATCATTCATACAGAGTTTATCTAAACTCACAGTGGCTGAAGACTTTTTTTTAAGGGTTCGAGCATAGATTTAGTGGTGTGGCCTGACTTGCTGTGCTCTGTGTAACCGAGGAAATGAGAAGGATGTCTGCAAACTCCTTTTTCTTTTTAAATCACTGCTCATTACTGAGGAAAACAGGGTGAGAGTCACTGCTTATATAATTTGTAGAATTAAACATCAAATGTCCTTTACAAACTGAGGCTACAAGGCAGGATGGATGAATATTTCAGGAAGCAGACATTATTAACAGACACTGAGAATTTCTAATATAAACTGAAAGAGTGACTGTAGCAAGCCAGCACTTCCTAATCTCACAAGAATAAATAGGTGTTGTATTTAACCCTTAAATATGCAAGTCTGAAATATTTGGGTTTCCCACTTTACCTTGCTATCATACTATCCTTTCTTCATCTGGAGGTTTGATAAGAGAAGAGTTACTACAAAATAATACCCTACAGAAGTGAAACCATCAGCCCAGCATGGAGCAATCCTTCTTTACACAAACACCATTTAACCATAAGCAATACAGAGTTCATCTCTTTGTACAGAAAATATATGGGTTTGCAATCTGCAGAGGGGAATATGAATCCAGCTGTTTGTATTATGATTATTATTTCTTTCTGATTATAGGCTCTTTGTGTCTAAGGAGAACAGCCAAGTTGAGGAATGGGCATGCACTGTGCTGGCAAATCCAGTTTGGTACTTGGTCCCAGGCAAAAGAAGGGCAACAGAAATGCTAATGGAAAAAAGGAAAAAAACCTGAAGGCAATGAGAGCTGTTTGCTTAGCAGCATCCAGGAAGCTAGAACTTGATGCTGTGTTTGAAATCTCTTTCTAGCCTACTAAAATTTTCAAGGGCTTCTTGTAATTTAATTTTTAAGATACTGTATTTATAACTTGCAAGGTATAAAAGAGCTAACTGATCAGAGGGTGTCGAGGGATTCAGGAACTCTTGTGTCATCAATATATTCTGTAAATAAATTTCATTGACTTATTAATAAATGGAATGTGGGAGGTATCTCTCTCTGAAATAAAGTGCTTGTTCTGTAGCTCCTCAGACCCAGCAGGGCAGCCTGGCCCTGCCTGTTGCTTTCCCCAAAGGGCTGTTTGGGAGTCAGGCAAGGAGCTGGAGGAATTGTTGCAGGTGCAGCATGTTGCTTTTCAGCCTTTTTTCCCAGGAGCTTGTGGTTTCTTCCTGAAACGTGTTTTGGTTCTGTCAGATGAAAGTGGATCAACCTGTGTAGGAAATGGGCACACTCAGGGAGCCCTCTGCTGCTGTCAGGAGACCTCATCCAGCCCAAGGCTCCATCATGGGACACATGGGATGATGTAGGGTTTGTCTGGGCGGGTTTGATATCTGGAAAGGTTTTGGCACTGCTGAGGGCCTCAGAATTTTTGAGAAAAATATCCCCAAGCAGTGCTTACTCCATCATCCATTTTAGACAGAAGACTTGGCTCAAGGTTGCTATAAACAAGGAACATCTTTGATGTGGACAGTCCAGAGAACACTGAGGTGATCCATGTGAGGAGAAAATGTAACCTGTAAATGATTCTCCTCTGGTCACCAAAAGCAGCTTTTGGAAATTTCTATTTTAACTCTAATATAGAAGTGAGGGTGTTCCTTCATGGCACTCCAGCTGTAGAGTTACCTGGCAAATGGCCAGGCTGAAAGTCAGTGGATGGTGTAACAGCTGGGATGGATGTGTGCAATTTTTCATATTGTGAGAATGTATCTATTGAAGCTTGTCAGATTTTCTGTTTCTACAGCATTTCCAGTTTGGGTTTTATTTGTTAATGTGCTGTTAGATTGTGTTTTTGCATGGTTTTACACTGATAGGTTGGGATTTTTTGTGTGTGTTGTATTTTCACTTTTGAGAAAATAAATACTAGTTTTGTGGAACTGACTTTGATACATTTTTCATGATAGCTTAATAATAGAACTACCATGAAAGCCTACTTCCCAACAATGTACTGTGATTTCCATATGAGAGGGGGGGAACCCCAGACATTTTGATGTTTCATTAAATTTTAAAGAAATATTATATTCAATTCTCCCTGGCAGTTCTAAAAAAGATTCCTTAAATTTTTTCTGGCATAGTACAGATGGCATTAAAAAAAAGCTTTATAAATCACTAGCCTGCTGCTTCTCTCAGCAGGAACTGCTCAAGACACCAGGAGGCCTGACCAAGCATCCCAAGGGATTATCACGTGGATGCAGCTCTGTACACTAAGTCTTCTCACCAGTGTTTTTCATTTTCTGGAATAATACTCTTCCTTTCTGTAGCTGGGGTTTTGCAGAGCACATGATGTGGTTACATACAGGCAGGTGCTGCTCAGCAGCTTGGTCCTGACTTCCATGGAAATGAAGGAACTGGCAAGGACCTTATGGATTTTAGAACAGATCCCAATTTTTAGGGATCATGCCATATCCTGTTAATTGATTTATTGAGGTTTTGAATGCTGCATTTCATCCTCTGATCTGTATGTGAGGGGAAGACCAATATGGCTGTGTCACAATTGATGACATACTTAACTTTTGATATATCCCCAAATGACAAGAGATGCCTTTTTCCCAGCGTAGAACAGTTGGTCTATTGTTGATTTAATTTGGTTACCTATAATGAAAGCTTCAGTAAAATATTTAAAAGTTATAAACACAGAATTGCAACCAAGAACCGACTTATGGAGCAGCTTCTAGCAGTTCCTTGAATTTTTATCCTAGGCAGTATTAACACAAATTCTGTTTAGTCATAGAATTTTCTCTCGGTTCTGCTACTTATGATTTACTTCAATGTCATCTCCTGCCAACTCCTGCTAAAAATACCTGATGGCAAAATATTTTGCTTTATAATTTAATGATGTCTTTTTTTTTTTTTTTTTTTCACTTTTTATTTTCTCTGGTGCTGTACCTGAAACCGAGCTGAATTTTGGAGCTTTTCGGAAATTTTAGGAAATACTTGTTCCAGCTCCTGTCCCATGTGAGGGGCTGCAGTGGGATTGCAGTAGTTGAAAATTACCTAAATGTGTTTTTTTCTTTGCTTTCAGTACACCTGACTTTCCCCTAATCTTTTCTGTTCCCTATTCAATACCCAGCTCCACCTCCTGATGCTGGTGGAAAATTGATTGCTCACACAGGTGGTATTCTAGTTTATCTTCCTCATAAGGCAAGTAGAGCCCTCTGTACCCAGATAAAGAAGCATTTTTCTCATCTCTGGTAAAATTATCATTTTATACACAACTGTTTGTTTTCTCCTGTCTCTGTGTGCTTTCAGTGTTTTGTGAAGATAACTGTTGATCTTATCTTTTTTTTCCTTCTCTGTCTGCACTCACTGGTGTTCCCAGTCCTCTGCATTTCCATTTTCTCTGTGTTACACAAGCTTTCAGATGTTGTTCCTTGCCTTCCTCCCTCCCTTCATTGCTTTACTGTACCAGTTTAGCATGTTTGGTTTTACAGGAAATCAGACAGCTTTGTAGCTCTGTGTTAGAAACTTTTGAAGCACTTGTATTTACATTGTCCTGAATCCTAGACAAAATGATTTTTAAGAGTTAGAGATTTAAACAGCAAGCTCAAAATTCTTATTTGAAGCCCATATTTGCCTGACTTCTCTATGTACCTTCTGTTCATACCTGTATAGTCTCTGACATAAATTTTATTACAAGTTCATTAATTCTTCAGCAGCTGAACTGCCTGGCTTTTGATTTTCACAGGAATCAACTTTTATTAAAATGGATGTTTCAATTGGCACTTGAGATGTGGTATTTGGGAAGTTTAGCTGAGGCTTTTTGCTTCTTGATGAACTTACAGGCAGGGGCAGGAGCGAGTTGCAAACGAGATGGATTATTTCAACAGTCCACTCCCTGCAGCGTTTTCCCTGAGCTTCACAAAGGTTTGTGATTGTCACCCGTTGACTCACATTCTCTCCTCTGACAGGAGGTGCTGCAGAGTGAGCTGTGTGTGCTCTCTGTGACAAGATGTAGATCACTCCCATCTCCTGCACAGACATGACAGACATTTCATTTCCTGCCTTCAGATCTCTGTGACAGGTTTCTGAGGCCTGTGTTCACCAAGAGATTGTGCAGTTCAACAGCAGCACCAGGGCTAATGTTGATCAGGGAACTCACAGTAGAACCTGCTGGGAGGGGTGGAATCCAGAGACGAGGAGTGCAAGTCTAGTGGCCCAAGTAAGAGAGTCCTTCACTGATTTGTGATCAGGTATATGGGATTTTGCTAAAAAAACTTGATGAGGTTTAACAAGATAGATCATAGAATCACAGAATGGTTTGGTTTGGAAGGGACCTTAAAGCTCATCTTGTTCCAACCCCCCTGCCATGAGCAGGGACACCTTCCACTAGACCAGGCTGCTCCAAGCCCCATCCAGCCTGGCTTTGAACACTTCCAGGGATGTGGTGACAGACCTTGGCAAAAAGCACAGTCACAGAAGATGCAAAAATATGCAACTGGCATTGAGGATAATTTCGAGTTTATGGCAGCTGTTATTTGAACAAAGACAGTGATGTGAGATAAGGTCTTGCTTTTCCTGAGGTTTGAGACATTTGCAATAATCATTTTCGTGATGTTATTTTGCCTATATTCTTATAGTTATGGTTTTATTTCATTGCTTATGCTGACTTGGATTATATGTATGAGGGAAAACCATATGTTTTTAGATAACCTGGATGACTTGGATATGAAGATACTTAGTTACAGAAAATAACTTTTGCAACAGCAGGTGGCTTTGGAACTCCTCGTATTCAAACTGCACTGAATGGTCATAAATGCAATATTGTAGTAAAAACACAGATCAGATTTTGGACTTGTTTTCAAGCCTGGAGGGTCATATGTTGTTTTTAAGCTTTGAATATTAAACCTGATGGTGTTGCTGGAGATAATTTCTAGCTTCCAAGTTACAGTAGCGTGAAATAAACAGACTTTTATTACTGGCAATCAGTGAATACATTTTGTTTTTTATTAAATATTACTTTGTTGAAGATAAACCTGAAATTACATTTTCCTTGATCAGCTTCTGCTGCTTTTATGCTTTTTCTGTTTGTGTCAGTAGAAAAAAGAAGAGAAGTGCCCAGAGAAATCGTGGACTCCCCATCCCTGGGAATGTCCAAGGCCAGGTTGGACGGGGCTTGGAGCAACATTGGATAGTGGAAGGTGTCCCTGCCCATGGCAGGGGGTTGGAACTCAATGGGCTTTAAGGTCCCTTCCAACCCAAAATTCTGTGATTTTGTGGTAAGTGATATGTAATACTATCTCCAGGCAGTGTGGACCCCAGTCCAGAGAAGACTTGGACAACACTGGAGAAGGTGATGGAGTGTATGCCTGAACTCAGATTTCCCACTCCTCTGGGAAGAGCACTTGTTTGGGTTAAGTATGTCAAATATTGAACAGACCTTTTAGCAGCTCTTATCGGAAAGACCAAACAAATAGTTTCATGAACAGTGAAACAGATTTAATTTCCTGTGGGTTTCTCTGTCTTGGTTAATTAGCTTTCTTTAAGCTGAATTGTGCTTAATTTTTCTGTTGATTCTTCATTAGCTTGGAAAACCATCATGCTTTTCTCCCTGTTGCTATTTTCCTCCAGAGAATTTTGTATAGCAGCATGTGAGCTGCTGTATTCAACACCACCGATTAGATCAGGGACTAAGGAATTTGTGATTTCCAAATTGTCTCCTCACCAGCTGCTTGTTTTCCCAAAACTTGTAGGAAGAGAGTTGTCCTTGAGACAGCTGTCTAACCTGTGGAGATGACTTTGGTAAACAGGTGTTGTAGAGGAGGCAAAAGATGCAGAGTGATTGTCTAACCTTGATTTTAAATAATAACGATTAGGAAATCCTAGAAGTATGGGGTTTGCACCCAGGGGTGTATATGGTTATATTTGGGGGTTTTTTTAATGAGAATAATTTAGAACTGATATCCTTGGCATAAAAAGTGATACAGTAGCATTTCATGTTCTTTTCCTTTAAGAAGATGATAAGAAGATGATGTTGTGTGTGTATTTCCTTTGAGATTACCAAATCCACTTCATATTTTGATAAAGGATCATTAACTGCTATTACTCTTTTGAAAAGACATCAGTATTTTTTGTGAATGCTGCCTATACTTTTACAAAAGATTTTCCATCACACTGACTTTGACCTTTTACATTATTTTTAAAAATAGTATTTAAATTTGTGAATTAATTACTCAGGTGCATTTGGATATCTTACTCCAGTCACCTGTAATGTGTGAATTAAGAGACATCATCAAGGTGCTTCTGCTTGCTGCTCTGATTGGATGCACCTTTGATTCAGTTATCATTATTATGCATTCTGAATAATAAATCTTAATTCCCTAATTACATGTTTACCTGCTACTCTAAATTGTCTCGTATTTACCTGATGCCATGTAATTAGGAAATTACAGAATTTATACAATAGGTGATGTACTTTTCATGTTTTCTAGTTGGGAAATTACAATAGGAAGTGGATTAGTAGGTATGGTTAAATATCCAAAGTATTTTCAGTGGTAATCACTTCAGAAAGCTTACCTAGTTTTAATAAAGAGGTTTATACTTAAGCATTTGCTTCCACACAAGAACCAGGAAATGGGGAGTACAGCACTACCAAAATAAATGTTGAAACTGAAAGTTTGGATAAATACTTGGGCCTTCCCAATGAGACTTTTCTTAATGCTCAATAATACTTGTTAAGAATTCTTATTAAATTACTCTACCATACATCCTTGTTTTCTGTTGAACCTAAATATTAATTAGAATAGCATATCTTATACAAATATTCCCTTTGGGAGCTATCAGTATTAAGAGGACCCATCTGACCACAAAATTCTACAGTAGTTGATTTTCAGAACAATTAAAATATGTTACCCGTTAGTTGTGGTTTTCATTAAGGTGGATTTGTGCCTGTAACTGGGAAAGGGGGAAAAAATGATGGAAAATGGCTGTTTGGAAACCCCTCTTCTGTCTTCTCTTATTTACCTTGACTACAAGAAGCCCATGCAATTAGTGAAACATTTGTTGCTTTTGTTGTTTGACATCTGAGAAGTGATGCAATTTTTTTTCCTTTAAAAGAGAACCTAGAGCAAAACCACCCCGAGATTACTCTGGAAGCCAGGCCTTTCCTGGTAATCAAGTGTTTACAGAAAGATGCTTTGTTCAAACCTTTTCTGGGGCTCTGTATGCTTAAACAAAGGGCTTTTAGACTTAAACACAGCTGTTCATTTGAAAATGAAAAATCAAATTAAGCAGAACCAGCTTTTGAAAGTTAATGTTGTATAGCCACTGAAACAAAAGAAGAAAATACTGTGTTTTACGTGTCACTTAAATAACTTTTTTACCATAAAGTTTTCAGCTCAGAAGTGTGGTTTCAAAGCTGCTCATCTCTTGCTGTATCCTGCAATAGAACATCTGCGTTCATTCTGACGCGGATGAATGACATGAATTAAACTAAAACCGTTGAAGTGCTCTTTTTAACATAATTACACCTTGTTCATTTTGGAGACACAATGCAGGGATGAAATGCCAATTAAGCCTGGTATGTTAATGAGATTGAGACTGAATAGGGGATTAGAGCGGACACAAATCCCAGCGGAATTGATTTGATATAATCCCTCAAGTTTGTGCTGTTTTCAGATGTACAATAACATTTCTATTAAAACTTCCAGGCATAGAATAAAAACAAAAAAAAATCTCCCAACATGTTCAATTTGAGGATATGGTTAAAGAAGCTGTCACGGGGTCTCAGTTTGGTAATCTTGGTTTTATTGTCTGTGCTCATGTCAGATTGAAAGAAAACTTCCTGTTTGATGTCTCTGTCAGCACAGAGCTCTCTTGCACATCCGTTCCATGTGTGTGTCATGGAGTTCCACAATGTATAAATATTACTTTACCAGAGATTCCCCCATGCTTGTGAGATCAAGATGTGGAGTATGTGGAATTCGTGATGTAAATATATGTGTGCATATACACATGTAAATATATTTACATATAAAAATAAATAATATGTTATTATGTTTTATATTATATATAGCACGCGAAAAAAAAGAACCAAAACATAAAACCAACCAAACAGAAACCCCAAACCAAAACATGTTGATGCTTTTTAATTATGTTCTTTGGAATAACCATCCAAAATGGGGTGTCAGCTTGAGGGTGGATGGTTGCTGGATATTTTGAGTGTAAAAGCACAACCAGTGATCAGGAAGAGGAGATAAGGTGCAGATGCCATTGCTTATAATAGCTATGTTGGTAAGTGGTACCTATCAGTGAAGAAATACAACTATATTTAGAAATAGAAGATCATTTTCTCTTATCCAGCTGCATTAAAAAGAACCCAAAATCATGAAAGATGTGTAATCAAAACTTTTCATAGCTGTGAAGACATAATTTTATTTCCTAGAAGACTCAGTAGTTTATCTCCTAGAACATCTTCAGGAAAATGATTCTATCTGATGGATCTTAGTGGAGATCCATCTGGCTTTAGGAGCACAATCAAACCATCTCTTCAGGTTCAAATCAGATTTGTTAAGAAATGCCGTGTCAATACCTGTGATTGATTCCTGTGTTTCTATCAGATGAATTCTGGTGACAGAAGAAAAACTCCTGTGCCACAGGTGTGTGGAGGACAGGTGGCTTCTTAGCCAGGATCTCAATTAGAGACACTTCAAGTCAGAGCACTTGAAGTCAACTCAGATCCTAACTAGGGCACCAGAGAAGCTCCCCTAAAATGCTGCACAGGGGTCCTTGATGTGTGCTGAGGCTTAGTATGAAAAGGCCTTGCCTGGTCTTTTCAGCTTGCCAGGAATGTGCCCAGCCAGTGTCTGATTGATTTCGTCTGTCATTCAAGTATAATTTTTTTTCTCTGCATGACTGAGGACTTACCATATTGTCAGTCACCCAGAGTAGTTTAATAAAGGGAAGGTTCAAAGATTTACTAGAAAAGAAAGGAGAAAATTCCTTTCTATTCTTGCTGTACAGTTTAATTTGTTCATGTATTACTCATAGGTGGAAGCCCTTGGGGCTTTTTTATTTGTCCTATATTATAAAATGTATTAAACTCTTGGGTTCTCTTAGTGGCAGGGAGTCCAGTTGTTTAAACAAGTATAGTTCTTGTATTTTGAGGGTGAGAGTTTTTTAAATAGAATTTTTGAAATGTTAAACTAACTATTATCCTGTTGTGTCACCTCTTGATGAGCTGACCTCTCAGATCAGAAAGGCTATATGCAGAAAAATAACTGTTTGAACTAATCAAAATATTGTTTTTCAGTAGGGGCTTGAGCCTCTTAGAGAATGAGTCATCTTCATTAAGTGTGTTTTTCTTTTGCTATATCTGTTACCTTATGCCAGTACCATTTGTCTTCAGTCTGTCTTCATATTTGCCTCAAAGCAACTCTTGGGTTAACAGCTAGTATTAAAATGAATTATTAATATTGCTAGAGATACTGCTGGGAAGAGTCTGGAGCTATAGTACAGCCTCCTGTGGATGTCAGGGCTGCTTTATAACTACAGCAATTTTCCTGGTCTGTTTTCTTAAGCCAAAGTTCTGATTCATCCTTGGTAAGCATTGTGTTCTACTCTGTGTTGTGACCAGCTGGTTGGCAGCCTGTCCTCGTTCCTAGGTACCTGTGTAATTTCTTACCTGGGCTAAAATATAGAGCCACGTACTGGAGTGAGTCTGCCCTGGGATTACAAACTGTGGCAGTTTTGGACTCCTCAGCACAGTCTGTGGCACAGAGATCAAATCTACTGATAAATGTTTGTATTCACCTCCCAGAGAACCCAAGCTCTCAATGGTTTTGTTCACTGATCTAATTACCTGTGCCTGGGATATCTAAAAGACTTCTTGTAGTGACACCTCAGCTCTTCACGTAGAACAAATTTTCTTAGGTTAAAGATCACTCTGAAGATGTACTGTTTTCTTCAGGTTGTTAAAAAAATCCAACTTTCTCTGGATCAAAACCCAGCGTCCAACTCCTCCTTTCTCATCTGAATGTCTGTTTTGATATTACCCTCCACAGTTAAAATTACCAATTCTGCTTCAAACAGTTTAAGAAATGGGTGATGAATCAAAACTGGATGCTGCTTCTGGGATGGACAGAAGGAAAGACACGTATAAGCTGTGTGTCATATGTCAAAGCTGTAATGCTGCCACTGCAGGGGAACACTCTTGGTGCCATGGTGATGATGTAGGTGTGAGAACCCAAGTGGAATATGTTGTAGAAGAAGAAATCATCTCTGTTACTCAGTGCTGGATGCACTGCTGCAAAATTTGCTCCCTCTGTGTCATTGGGCTGGATCTAATTCAAAGCAGGTTTAGTTTTTCACTTACAAGGTGCTGGCATTTTGACTTCATTTTTTACAGATTAGGTTAAATCTTTTACCATGTGGGTAGCAAAGCATCGAAGTGTTGCAGCCCTTGGCTGCTGCCTGTGCCTTAGTGGGATAATGGAGGAGTCCCAATTCTGGGATACTGATTCTCTTTAATGCTCCAGCAGCTGTGACTTTCCAGCATCCATATCACCTTAATAAGCAAAACAAAACCAAACCAACCAACCAACAAACCCAGAACCAACCACCCAACCAACCAAAATCCCGAAAAACCCCTAAAACCAAAAAAAGGTGCTGCTGTTTGCTGTCAGGTTTTAGTGATCAGAAGTAGCCATCCAAATTTGGATTCATATGGTTTCTGAGATTTGGAACTTTTATATTAAATGTGCTGGGAATGCTGGAATTAGATGTATAAGAATAAAGGAAGGACATTTTAAAGTTGAGAACTTACCCAGGTATGAAGTCAATTACTAAAACAGTTCGCTTAACAGAATAAAAAATATACAACTGGAGCTTTATTCCTGACATGCATTTAATTATTTAATATAAACCTCTTTCAAGAGCTAAATTATGGTTGAAATGATTCTGAGCTCCACTGTAGCTGTTTTGATTTTCCTCTCCTCTGGAATAACATCTCTCAGTAAGGACCACGACTTAACTTTGTGTCTATATTTGTTTGGCCACTCACACCTTGGTCATTCTCCCCAGCCTTGTGTTAACTCTCTTACTTTCTGCTCACTTTTTCCAGCAGTGCTTTGATGTAAACTTTGTTCTGTTTTTTTAATAGATAAGAAAAACAAATGGTATTTTATTGACAAGTAGGGTCTTTCCAGGATTTGCTTGTTGCTCTTGGGCATCGGACATAGAATTCACAGGCAGAGCTGGAACCTGGCACCAGCAGGCTTGGTTAAATCCCTGAGCTCTGGAGTGCTCAGACTCTGTTATCCTTTTAGCTGTTCTTCCCAAGTTCACCTCAAATAAGGGGTGATCCATGTTTGTTCAATACAGCTTTCCTGTAATCAGGCCTTGGTACCTGTAATAGCAGATACTGCCTGTCATGCAGTTGGGCAGTGAAACTCTGATCATTACTTATCTGAGTGTAGATGTTTTGCCCCAGGCAGCTGGTTAGATAAATTCCTATCTTTATCTTTTGGTTTTCTAGATGTAAGCAGTGCACTCCTTTCCCTGTGATACAGCTCCTTGAAGCTTTTGCTCTGAAGGTTGTCTGTAGTGGTTACTTAAGTCTTGTGTCATATCAGTCCCAGGATCTAGAAGGGATCTGCAATTTGAGTTTGTCTGGATCGTGCTGCAGCTGCTGCTGTACCCTCACAATGTGCCACGAGTGAGGTGGTGTCAGTATTTCCAGTTTGTGACATCCCACAGAGACTGGAATATTTGGTGTTAACTTCTACAAGACTCTTGGTTGGAGCAGTGGATAGTTGTGGGAGACATTCATCCCCCAGTGGTGTTGATCTTGCTGTCTTCTGATTGTGTACCATCACTGCACCAACCTGCTGGTGAATGTATAATTTAACATTCTGAGGCAGTAAGCTAACAACAAAATGCGATTTTTAAAGTTCCCTCATATTACAAATAAAATTATACTTGGCAAAATAAAGAAATAAAGTTTCTACCTAACTTAGGAAAAATAGAAGCTTTTTCTAATAATTTTATTCACGTTGCCAGAATGTTACAGAAATGGGGCTGTTTGCTTGTTTGCTCTAATCATATTCTTTTGGTTTTGTCATTAATAATGTATTGTGAATATCAATTAAAAGCTAAGCAGAAATTCAGACTTTTCTCAGAGCCAATTGAAAATGAAACATTGTTTCAAAGGAATATTTTCCTAATTTAAGGAGAAAAAAAAGCCCAATGATTCAAAGTTGGTGTGTGAGAAATCTTGATAATTAGAAAATGATTCTTCCAGCTTGCAGCTGACAGGAGATGGTAAATCACACATATAAAAAGAAAGAAGAGAAAGGAGTGGAAAGCAAATTGGTAGCCCTGTTCCATAACTGATGGGGAAAGCAGGTAATTACGTGATTTCTTTCACTTTCTGACATGTGTAAATGAGAATTCATTAATAACAGACCTGTAATATAAATGATAAAAATGAAAACAACACAAAGAAACAACAGAAAACATCAACCTTTCAAGTACAGTGTGATTCTGAAGGTAAATTTTTTGTCAATCCTGGAAGTCAAATTACTCTTAGAAAACCCAGCTTGAGCTGTGAGGCCAAGTCAGTCCTGTCCTTCCAGGACAGGTCACTGAAGCACATCCGTCAGTGCCACCCCTCGGATCCAGGTAAGAGCTCTCTGTGTGGTGGATGTGGATGTGGTTTTGAGGTGAAGTCGAAACAAGGCATTGGGTCTTCAGTTGCTTTTAACAGAAAGAAGTTCCAGTGTGGTGGGATTTTCCCTGGGAGCAGCCCCAGGGTGGGTCTGGCAGCCTGGGCTGTCCTGGGGTGTCTGAGCCCTGCCCAGGCTGCCCATGGGCTCTGTGCAGCAGCAGAGGTTGAGATGTCACTGAAGCCACACCAGCTCCTCTGGGATAGGATGTCTCACTCTTTGTCCAGATAGTGGAGCTGAGCCCAAATTCTGTTGCTGGTGGGTAGAAAAGGATGGGTTGTGGCACTGCTGGACAGTGGACACTGCTTGGAGCTCAAACCTTATATTTGTACATTTTCCTGATGGGTTTGGCTTCATGACTATGTATCTTAAGCACTTGCTTTGTTTTCCTTAGCAAAAAAGAAAGCGAGTTGATGTATCGTTGTAGCCATCACCCCACTCCTCAGTGAAAAATACTTCCCTTGGCACTTCTCCTTCGGCTGTGTCTGAGTTTGTGGTGCTGAGAGGGGCTGTGGATCAGTGCAGAGCTCCTGCTCCTCCAAGTTCAGTGTGTGCCTTGTTTCTGTAGTGGGGGTATCATCAGCTCGAGGACGGTTGGGTTTTAATCAGGCCTTTCCTTTTCCCGTTTGCACTCTGCTCCATTTTCCTATTAAATGGTGATTGCACATTGTTGAAGAAGGCAGTCAAGTGTAAATTTCATTTTTTGCTTCAGCTAATGTTGCTGTTAGAGGTGGCTTTGCACATCTGTGAATATTCCCTGAAGGAGGAGGAGGAAAATCAATAGATGTAGCTAAAATATTCAAAAAAAAAAAGGCACTGGGGGAGATTTTGAGGTAGAGAAAACTGTGTTTTGGTACAGAAACTTTCAGGTTCCATCTGCTCATATGAGCTTCCGATCTCTTGCTCTGAGTTTTCTTAGAGCAGACAGAAATGGTCTGTGTTTCTTGTTTTCTGAATTCAGAGGTGGAAGGTAGTAGAAGACTCTTTCTTTTGAATTAAGTTATCTTCCCTTGTGTCTTTTATTTGGATTCTTATCTAAGTAAAGAAAGAGAGTTCATTCAGTTTGGGGTGAGGGGTTCCTGCGCTGCTTCTCTCATATGTCCTGTTAATTCACAGTGCACCAAGCTTTGTATTGAGGATTCAGTGTAAGGTGTCAGCACATTCTGTTGATTCGGGGTCATTCCCTGTTGCATGTTCCTCAGTCTCCCTCCGTAATGTTGCAGAAGAAGCCACATATCTCTTCCTTCAGTACCCCCTTACTTTGTTTGGGGCAATGCTTTTTAGGAAGTAGGAAGCATCAGGTATGATTTTTCCTCCCTTTGTGGTCATCCTGAGGGCATGTGCCTCTCAATCTTGTGAGTTCAAAGTGAATTTTTGTTATCCAGAGGGACTTTTGTAGCTTCTTGACTGCAGCATTGCTTCTTGACTGGCGCTCAAATTTCAGTACCAACTGTGGTTCATTTTTTGCATACACATCACCGGTGGCTAGTTTCCTGTTGTTATCACCTTTTCATTTGTCCTAAAATCTTTGAGCTGCTCATATTGCTGAAATTCTTCTTCCCTTCTGTTTTTCCCATCCTTTTACACACAGACATTTTATTCATGCAATCCCTTCTGTTTGCCATTTGTCTTCTTTGCTTAAAATCCAAGTGATGGTGAATTTCTGGATGCATATTAGCTGCAACCCCCAACCTGCCTTTTTCAGCTGTTGGCATAACTAAGGACAATAAGACAGTATTTATTTTTTGTGTTTGTTCCATGGTGTTTATATTAATTTATTATCCTGTCTTTTAAGTGAAAAGTGTTCTGTGCAGCTGCTGACTCTCTCCTCTGTCTCATAAAACTTCTCTGATACCTGGGGCTATAAAAACCTAGTTGTAATCTGGTTTGGGATTTTCTTTAGGGATTTGTTATCTGTGTGCTACCAGTAAAAAATGTGTTGAAACAATTTAATTTGTCATGAATTTTGGTTCATTTCTATGCAGTAGTTCCTGCAGCTAGGTAGAATATCTACTTAGTGAAGAATTGTCTGTCTCTTCACCACATGGACATGCATCTTTATCACCTCAACTTCCTTTGTGTGTTTTCTCATTAGTGTCTTTTTGTGTTCAGGAAAACTCACCATTTTCTCTAATGCTGAGTGTCTGTCTGTGCTACAGGAACTGGAGACCAGCAAATAAAATCTGCAGGTATAAACCAGCACATTACAATGAGTGCTGGGTTTAAGGATTAAGCTTTGGGATACTGTGCTTTAGGATGTTGTAGAAGTTCCAAAAGGGAGTGAAAAAATTCAGGGAAGAAAAATACATTTGGGTTTATTATTACAAAGGTACCATATATGAGCTAGAAGTTGCTGGAGACACAGAGAATATTCTGCAAAAGTTTTGCTGTGTGTTTGTCCTGCTTTTCTGTTTTTCCAAAGGCACCTGCCTTGGCTGCCATTGAAGACAGAGTGCTGGGCTAGATTAGATTTGGTCCTACCCAGTGTGACTGCTGTGAATTGTGATTTTTGGGGAAATAGCAATAGTCTTTAAAATGGAATATGTGTGTACTCAGTGCAAAGTGTGTCAGTGTATAAATGTTAATAATGTAGGTGGGTGTTCAGGAAATCCATCTTCTGCATGACAAGGCAGTTAACTTTCTGTACACCAGGAATATTCAAATACATTGCAAATTATCACCAGAGCAAATTCACTGTACTTCAGAACCTGCTGGGTAAGTCACCTTACCATTCACAACATGAACGTGGGTTTAATTCACTAACTGTTTAAATATGACATTCTTCACAAAGAAGCCTCAGCACTCAAACCTTTGCACATGTTAAATTTTAATGGAACATCTTCGACTAAAATGAAGCTTTTGGAGCTCACGCTGTTTATATGCAAAAAATGGTTATCGTCATAAAAATCCCAGGAGGGGATCAGAAAAATGCAATAAAATTTCACACTGTTTAATGTTCATCACCCTCGGGTATGCAGTAGATTTCCACTAACTAAATGCGAATTCCATTTGCTTTAGTAGCTGAATCTGCTTTATCAGCCAACTTGCTTGTGCTACTGCTCATGGAGTCTGCTAGGAGTATCTTCCTTTGAAATGCCTTGGTATTTGTTCAGATTTCTCTCTTTAAAGAAACGCAGCTCAGTTCAGTAAAGTGGTTTGTTTCCAGTGGCACATCTGAACGTCTTCGGTGGGTTCATTTGATCAGTTCTTGGCTGACTGTCCTCCTTACCTCTGGATAGAAGTTGCTTTGAGGAAGGGCTGTAAGGAAGCAGAAGTGCAGTTCTTTGCTCTGCATTCCCTCCTCGTCCCTCGGAGATTGCTGAATCACAGCCATTTATTGGGAAATCTAATATACGGCTCAGCCCCATAAGGTTAATCTGTTTTATCTGATAAAATACACTGTAGGTTATTACCTGCCAACCTTGACCACAGGTTACTGAAGGTGCTCAGGTTATCAGAAAGCTGCTGATGGTTATTTTTGCCTTTGTCATCACGGTTCACAATCCACCCCCCTCCTCTGTGTCCTGGACTCCTCTGCCAGGACCGTGTCCAGACGTTTTCCGTGCGCAAAGAAGTCGATGCATCGGGACAGGTGGAAAATACAAAATGCTTCTCCTGAAGACCCCGCCGTGCTGTCACCAACCAGCACCACCTGACTGCCACCTCGGCTCCCCCTTTGGAAACCACAGGCACTGTGTGTTTCCTCCAGCCTGGTTCCTTCTGTGCCGGCAGGGAACAGCCGATTCCCTGCCCGGAACACTGGAGCAGAACCAATTGGTTTTGTCTCCTCTCATTTCTCTTTTGTTATCTGAAATTAAGGTGATTTTTCCCTGTGAGCTGGCTGTCTGCAGACCTATATCTCTCATTTATTGTACTCTTGCACTGGGGCTACTGATACTGAGAGAAAACTTTTCTGTGTTTTCTTTCTGACAGTTCTTTTATGACAATTCTTGGGCTTTTGGGAGTTGTGGGGTTTTTTACTCTTTTTTTGAGAGGAAATATTATTTGTGCCTGAAGGTTCTGTTGAGAAATGTCTGGGTTTTGAGTCTTCTTTGTGTCTGGAGGTACCCACACAGATCCTAGTGCCAGATTTTTTTGCATGTTTATCATATAAACACTGTAGATAAGAAGTATTGTGACATTCTTATTAAATACAGTGTTGTAGAGATGAGTAACAGAGGTACAGGGGAGGTTGAATGAATTGCCTGAGGTTAAGCTGAAAGCCTGAGGCTCAGTGTGGCTTTGAACTTATATCTGCTGAATCCCAGATAAGAGCCCTAACCTGTTAATTTTTCTTCTTAGATCTGTTCCTGCTGCAATTAATTTATAACTGTATCATCAAATGCAAAATATTTCGATGGCTAAACACAAAAGAGTTGTTTTATCAATTTTAGATGGAATTTACTTGTAAGAACTGGGCAACCACTAATAAATATTTTCAAAGTATTATGGAAAGTGGAAAATAATTTGCTTTTAAGTCTTAAGTCTGTCTTCAGGCTAAAGATATCCCTGTTTGTAACCGTGTACACCCAGTTACCTGAGTTTTGATATACTGTTTTGATTTCTAGAAATTGAAGGTGACCACTTTGCAGAGACCTCTCTCCTGTGGTGAAACCCAGTTATCTCCTTTTGATAAGGACATGCAGTGATAGGACAAGGGGGAATGGCTTTAAGCTGAAGGACGGTATGTTTAGATTAGATATTAGGAAAAAAACTCTTCCCTGTGAGGGTGGTGAGGCCCTGGCACAGGTTGCCCAGAGAAGCTGTGGTTGCCCCATCCCTGGAACTGTTCAAAGCCAGGTTGAACAGGGCTTGGAGCAACCTGGGATAGTGGGAGATGTCCCTGCCCACAGCTGGGGAGGTGGAATGAGATGATCTTTAAGGGTCCTTCCAACCCAAACCATTCTATGATTCTGCTTAATAGTTCCTATGCATCAAATTATTTTTGTAATTACTCTCTGTGTGTCAAAAATATATAACTGGAAATAAAGGATCAAAGATCCTTTTCCTGTATGAATGAGCATTACTAGCAACTGTCACAAATAGTATAAAAAATATAGAGGTAATTTAGCTTGGTCCAGCATTTCTGTTCTCTCTATATCAAAGTCTACCAGTTCAGTCTCATTTAAGGAAATTACAATGGGATTGTGTACTTTATTACTTATGTTTGGGTAGAGGATGACATTCTTCAGACTTTGTTCAGTCTGTGGGGCCTCCAAGGTGTTGTGGTCTAGAGCAAGAGATTTGCAGCTGAGTTTAGTTGAAAATGACTCCTGGCTGCTCGGTCACCATAATGACTCAGTTTTGATTTTAATGCCCTTGCACCTCAGCTCCCTGCATGGAAATAATGTGCTGTTTCATGAAGATGAAAGGGGAAGAAAATGGTTTTGTAATGTGTCTGCAAGAGATTCTCCTTGAAAAAATGAGATGAGGAATTTGTGAATATGAAGGGCTTTTAGTGCTTCAGCGTAGAATGGCTTTTTGTCTCATTTTAGTGGGGCTGCATTGCACTGTCTGACCATGAAAAATGTAAAAAAGAGAGTTCCTGAATGTGTGTATTGTAAAGTTTCATTTCAAATCTGGTTCTGTGTTCATTTGGAAAGGAAGAATATTGGGTCTGGACTTCTTCTCAGAGGTTAACTATGGCATGGTAAGAACCTATGGACTCACAGAAGTTTGGAGGTGTTTTACCTTCAGTTTCCACTGCTTAATAATTTTTCCTGTACAGAAAAAAAAAAAAAGTGAGGGGAAAAAGTTAAGGAAAAAGGGGCAAAATATACCAAGTTCTGCAAACAAAGCATTAGGATAGAACTAACTGGGGGTCACAGATCTTGGTCTTAGTGTCCTGGCACTTGTATGGCAGGTCAGAATTATGTGCCCTGCAAGCTGAGTAATGCCTACCATCCATAAACGTAATACTGTAAAATATGACTTTATGTGACTGACAGCTGAGAGCAGGTTGCTCATGGGAGAGCAGCACTTTGAACCCCTCTTTCCTCCAGAAGCTCTTCCTCATTTTCCTGGATTGGTACAGGGATTAACACTGTTCTTGCCAGGTCTGATAAAGCCCTTGGTCATGAGCAGATCTTCAAAATGTATCCTTAAGAAATGTGCTTCAAACCTTCTGATCCAGAGCCTGCTGGGTTATCTGTCCAGGAAGGGCATTGTCAGGGAGAAACTACCCAGCAAGGAGCACAGCCAGAGATAATCCAAGTGTGATGGTGACAGCCCAACCACCAGCCAGGCCAGGAGAGGTCTGTTGGACTGTAGATACAACACAAAGTACCTTTCCCCTTTCATACTAATTTTTCCCACATCCAAACAGTGTCACGGATTGGACTCAAAGGGTCACCCTCTAATTCTCTTAATTACTGTGATTCACAGGCAGTTCTGGAAGCATCTTCCCTACTCAGCACACTGTGGTGCCTGCCTTTGCTTTTCAACCTTAATGTGTCTGGAATGGAAGCAAAGCAAAAATAATTTCTTTGTGTGTAAACAGAAATAATATTTTCTTTGGTGTTTGCACACAAATGTGTGAGGATGAACACTGTCAGTGGGGCTCTGTGTGTGGAGTGGGGATGTTAAACTTGGTGTTAATGCAGGCTTACAGATGATTGAAAACTTAAATTTCCTCTTTCCTAAGGTGTGCTGTTACCCATAAATGTACTGCTTTAAAATATGACTTCACGTGCACATGTACATACATGCACACTTTGGATTAGAGAATAACATGAACAATTAAGTTAACAGTAAATGTTTAAGCCACTCAGCCAGCAACCCTCTAGTTATGGGTAGCATGCTTCTGAGTTGGACGGGTCACCTGCTACAATTTTTGTAGTAAGTTTTTCACAACAGTCCCATCTCCCCACTGTGCAGGGATTATGGGGAATATCCAGAATGGAGGGTGGAAAATGCCAGGTTCTGGTCTCAATTCCAGGCACAAACCAGTTTCAGGACAGCTGGATGTTTCCACTGAAATTATCCATTATGAAATTAATTTACATCTCTCTGGTTAATTATCACCACTATCCACAGCAAACACATGAAGTGAATAGGAAATTTTCACTCTTGTTTTCGAGCTGTGTCTGCAGGCTGTGTAAAACCGCACAGACCACGTGTGTGTCAGGGGACCCTCCCAAGCATATGAGCTCTGAATTTAATGGGTTTGAAAATACTTTAAGAAGAGACAGGGCTGGATGAGAAATGTCAGTGTCTCCTGCAAACCAGTTTGGGCTGAATCTTCATCTGAATTGTTCAGAGGAAAGGCAGCCCACCCCAGCACGTCTCCTGTACACAACACATAAAAGAGTGGAAGAAGCCTGCTTGAAATATGACCTTTGCTTGAAGATTAGAATAGAAACTAAGCTGCTCACCTGTTCTTTCAGAGCAGACTAAGCTTTAGATTAATGTAGTCACAGTTTATGGGACCCAGAGGAGAGCAAACAGGAGACTTAGAACCTACCTTTAAAAAAATAAATTAGATGTTCCTAAAGGCAAGACATTTACAGCTATTACAGTCTCATGTTTATTTGTGGTCTCTTTTTCCTTGCACTTGCATTTAGATCTACTACTGTGCCATTAAATGTAGTCATTAGGTGGGTTTACCTTGTTTTTTGGAGGCATTGGGTTTTCAGATTGATTTTTAAAAATGCGGAGCTACCAGCAGAGCCTTGACATTGATGACACTCAATATTTCAGATTGGTTTTTTTTTTTTAAATCAATGCATACTGAATGTTGTGCAAAACCACACTAATTTCTTCTAATGAAACTGTAAGTCTAGCACCTGTAATCTTCTCAGCAATCCAAATTTTACCTTCCGAGGTCAGAACTCCACTGCAGCGTTAGTAACTTGTGCTGCCTAGGATTTCTGTGTGGCCCTTACTTGGAAAGATGGTGAGAATAACCACAATTAGTTGATGTCAAATTGATCTACATTTTCAAGATTCAGCAGGGAGCCTCCTGAAGGCAAGCAAAGATTGTTCAGGCATCTGTATGGATTAGTTTGTCTCTCTTCAGGGCTCTCTCCTGGCTGCAAGATTTGTCTTGGGATGCCAGTGGAAACAGGCACTGTAATTAGCTTTATGTAAATAAATATGATGTTATTTAACATGATTGCTTATGATTTTTTTATAGGAGCTTGAAGTAAAAGGGGAATAAGTACTGGAAGTTGTTTGAATATTCAGTATTGGTGCTCTGCCTTTTGGTATTTTTCGTGGAGCAAACCCGGTGTGTCTGCTCATGTTGCTGAAACCTGCAAAGTGCTAAACCCAGTATTTTCTACTTAACGACTTGTTGTAAGACCTCACAAGAAGCTTATATTTGTTAGTTGCCAGCAGTTTTCTTAGGGAATTAAAAAGCATTTTAAAAAATAAATAAAATTTGGGAATATGCCAACCTGGACCATGCAGGCTGCAACCTGAGTTTGCACCCCACTTTTAAAATAAATGCTGAGGACTTGGTTAAATTTAGTCCTCAGTTTGGGGTAAAACTGAGGTTATTTCTCTTATGTGCCTTAGTTTAAAGCAGTTGTACTTTCTGTTACAGCTTTGGAGTAAATAAACACTGGTTACCAGAATAAGCTGGCAGTAGGCCCATGTTGAAGCAGGCTCAGAGAGGTGAGGTGTCTGAAAACCAAAGGAAAATTACAGACATTTGGTATTGTACAGAATTACTGGTATTTTATAAGACAGTGTTCTTGCAGTATATCTGAAAGTTAGGCATTACTTTGTGCACTCAGTCATGGTTGTTATTGCTTGTCCCTGACAGTTTCACTGGAATATTCTGGGTGTTGAGTGGTTAACTTGGGGAAGGATATGTTTTAGTTTCAGATACAATCTTTTATTTCAGTTTAATACTTTAATTCAGCCTTTAAAAAACATGCTGAGGAGCTGACAGGCAGTATCTTTTTGCTCAGTCCTTGTTCTGTTGATGATGGTGGCAGAAAACCAAATATAAGTTTCTCATCTGATTCAGAAATACCTACTTGCCCACGTAATCTTTGCAAGAACTCTCAGTTCTGTAGTTAACAGTGGTGATTTGAAAGTTCAGTGCAATGTAAATGTTGGATTGTACCTTCATTCTCTTTAATTCCAGTGCTTTTATATATATACTGCCTATACTGCACCATTAATGTATGAACTATATCACAAATCCAATTAAAAAAAAGAAAGATGAACTTGTGAAACTGGCTTTATTCTGTAAACATTACTGGTAAACTACAAACATTAATTCTTTTTATAAGGATCCTTTAATCGATAGAAATGTTTCTGTACATTTTTTATAAAACCATTAAAACAGTCATTTCACTAGACTGTCCTGTCTTAATAGAAACACAAATATTGGAACACCAAGATCCTGAAAATGAGAGCGTGAACAGCCTTGGAATGAATTGGTTATCGTTGTCTAGATGTAGAGAAGGATCACAAAAGCACTGATGAAATCACTGAATTAGGGTTTTAAAATACTCCTATATGAAGTTTGTAACAAGTAATTACAGTCTTATGGATTTTCAAATCATTCTAGGTTGTTAAAGATATAAATGCTATCAGTATCTAATAGTTGGAGCTATGGAATCAATTATCTCTAAATAGATAAATGAATTCAACTAAAATTGATTGTCTGTTTTTTCGACTGATTTGAGCGATTCCAAATAGACTTGTCAATATATACTCATTTTGAGATACTAAAAATGTCATAAAATTAGCTACAGATCAGAAAATATTTACTCTTTTGGGCATGCATGCCATTATAGCATGATACTGTACAGTATAGAATATTTGAAAATTTTAACAGATTTGGAAGTTTGGTGTTTACTGTTTTTATTCAATTTGAAAAGAACTTTGAACAGCCACAAGATCAAAGAAAAATCTCTCCCAGGTTAGCAGTCTGTCAGTTCAGGCAGTGTACACGCAGAAAATAACCTCCATAAAAACCTGATGATTTTGTGTATGTCTTTACTATTCTGTCCTGCTTGTTTTTTTGTTTTCTTGCTTGCTTAGTTGTTTCTTTCTTTATTTCCATTTTTTTTCTTTAATCAATGATGGCCACATATAGTTTCCCTGCAAGTTATCTTTTATATATAATCTCATCTTTATGTAGCAATTTAGAAAGCCTTTGAAGCCCCTCCTGGCTGTTCCTGGCTGACACCTGAATACAAAACAGCCCCTCCAAACAGTCTTTGGGTTGGAACATTACTTCCAGCTGGTACAGCTGCTCTGTGAAAGCATCACCAAACAGCATCACCCACAAGTTACTCTACTGGCATTCAAGGGTGACGTTGTTGCTGTTGGTGGAATGAGATATTTTCTGTATTCTCACAAGCTTCTTGCGACTTTGCGAAGGTATCGTTGCAATAAAATGTTCAGATTTCTGCTCGAATTCCATTTTAAAGTTAATATGTCCACTTAGACTAATACCCCAACAGTGTGTTATTGCAGTGTTTGAGTCAAAATCCTCATGGTAAAGACGGATTCCTCGTTTTAAGCAGAAAAACTTGCTTAGCTTTGCCTTATGCTTCTAGAAGCTGACTTACACAACTTACTAGTTTGAGACTATTTATTGTGTCTTTCCTAAGACTGTTGATGTTTCTTCATCCTTCAGTAAACTTTGTTTTCTGTACTGTTGCGTGAAATCTGGAGAAAAATTCCACCCTTTCATCTGAGTCAGTGGGTATGTTTCTGCTAAAAATACCTGGAGTAACCAAAGTAGATGCCGGTAAATTCTCCTGCCTCTCAATTAAATGATAAAGGAAAGAGCTGCCAGATGTGGAATCTTGATCCCTGCTTTCTTCTTTCAAAAAAATAAATAGGATAGAAAAGTTTCCTGACTGAAGATGATCGCTTGAAAGTTAGATCTGGGAACACACATGTCAGGAGCGTTTCAGCAAACACTGACAGAACTCACGAGCCTCAGATTTTACTCAGACCAGCGCCTTTCCCCCGCTTTGTTGTCATTCCAAAGATCTAATAGACTCCTGTATAAAGGGTACAAAATTGTTTCTTCTTTTACATTTAGTTCTTCATCTTTCTTGGTCTGTTTAAAGCTATTTTTCTGATCTGTGTTCATGTTACCATTTGCTCCCACGGGAGTGATTAGATGGTGCCAAAGCACGGAGAGCAGAGTCCTTGAAGCAGATGAGTGAGGAAGACGCCCTGCAACGAGAAAAGTGCCCTGGGACATGAATTGCTTTAATTAAAACCTTCAGGCGAAAGTTACAAGTCTCAAAGTACATCTCATGTAAATCAGATGGCAGTTCCTTACTGCTTTTTAATGTTGTTTGATGTGTATTACTGTCGAGCAAATCTGTTTTGCGGCAGTTATACACCTACTGTATAAATCTGTATTTCTGTGTTTTCATATTGCCCTGCAGATGTTAAGGAGCCTGTTTATGTACAAGAGTCACAGCCCCCAGAGCAGCATTCTGTGCGTGAAAGCAACAGTTGGAGGCTAAACACTGTTAAATTGACTGTTAAAAAGAAGAGGTTGTGCAGTAACTTTGGAAGTGGGAGCCTCTCTCATGAATTGCAGGAGTGAACAGGTTCCTCTGAGACCTCCTGGGATGATATGCATGGGAAAAGCCCCCTCAGAGAGATCAGTCAGTATTTAAAAATATCTAAAAAATTAACACTTGCAACTCTATGTAGGATGAAACAGTGCAGATATTCTTCTTTAATATGCATTGATGAGTACTGTGCACTTGTACCTGTGTGTATTTGTGTGTGTATATATCTATATACACACACACTGTACATAAAAACTATACATGTATTTCAGGTGCAGGAATTTTCTAAGTCTCTTGATAGCAGTGAGATGCCAAGCTCTTATTCAAGTATTTCCACTCAATATCCCACTGATGCCTTGGTTCCCTGTCATGCCTGCAGCTGCACTGGAGAGCAAAACTCTGCTCCCCACCTCCTCTCCTCCCGCCGAATATTCCTCGAGGCGCAGTGCCTGATGCTAAACCTTAAGAATAATGACAAAAATGATTCATTATTAATAAGTTAACCTAGACTATATAAGGCTTGACTTCTTCTGTCTGCCTTTGTGAGTTTGATGCATATTTTCCTTCCAGAGAAAACGAAAATCCTGCACAGAATAGCCGTGGGGTTCTCTTTATAAGATGTCTACTTCTGCTTAAGTGGGCTGATGGTAGATTGGAAGCATTTCATTGCTGCTGATGGCAAAGTGATACTTCATACTTCACTGGAGATTTCTGAACTCCATCAGTCCTTTAGTGCTCAGAGTCAGCATGGCTTAGTAGACAAAGATCAAGGCTAGAAATAAAATAAAATTAAAAAAAAAAAAGGTGAGGGAGGCAAAATTTCAACCCTACCTTCAGGAGTTTCTCTGCCTAGCAGTGGAAAGCTTGCTCACCACCTGCAGGAACATTTTGCTGTTATGAAAATGGCTACATCTGCCTTCCTTACAGAGTAACAGGTGACTAATTTTGAACTATTTGGGATAAATTAAATATCATTTAGATATTTTATTTTAATGTGCAGGTGTAGACACAGACTTTCCCATCAGCAGGGCACTTTACACCTTCAAATTCTGTAGCACTAAGTGTCATTATTAGCAGAGGCAAACTAAACTTATTTGTCTCCAGTGTATCCCAATCCCTGTTGGCATTCCAGATATTTGCTTTGTGAATTTCCTTTATCAAAACTCCCAGGTTATCTCCTGCTGCCACAAAATCCCTCAATTGCCTTTCTTTGGACATCTGGTGGTATTAATTGTGTGGTGGACCTCAGACAAGAATATTCTGCCCAGTTACATTTCTGGCTACTGGTGGAGCAGCAAGTATTATTAGTAGTTATTGTTGGGTATTGATTTGCATTTTCAAACTGCCTTTCATAGAAGACCAATAATGAGCCATTTAAGGATCAGTTTCTTTTTCAGCAGCTTCAGCAGAGATTGGTGTAAGCAAAGTCACAACCACCAGTGAGATGTCCCAAAATAGGAGTCCTGGTATGCCCCACTGGCCTGTGTGGCTGTTTCGTAGTCTGGGCTGGTGGTGGGATTTAGGTACAAGTTGATGGGTCTGCTTAATTTTGGTTGTGCCTGCACCTGGTTTCTTGTGATGGAAGATGTCCTGAGGGTATGAATATTGGTGTAGTCTCTGTCCTGTGCACGTAAAAGGTCACTGATTTATGGCTGTAGCCTCCTCTTCCCCTCTTGATTTAGACAAGCTGGGTCACCAGGTCCCACATCCTCCAGTTTTGTGGATCTTGTGGAGGATGGAACACGGTGTTGTTCTTGCCTCTGGTGAGAGAGGGGAGTTTGTATAGGAGATTTGCTCAGTACCTTGCTGTGCTGTGTAAGCAAAGAATCCTTCTATCAATTCATACAAGAACTAACCCTGCCTTTTTAAAGGTCATTTCTGTCTCAGTCAGCTCTTAAAGTTCAAGAGGAAATAAACTGCTTAGAGTTGGCATTTTTCAAGTCAAGTGTCAACTTTCCAAGCCCCCAAGCCAGAGAATGTGGAGGAAGGAGAGATTAATAAGTGAGCTGCTTGCTTGATACAGTGATTGTGCAGAAACGTTCCCTTTTTTCTTTCTCTTTGTGGGGCTTTGTAGTGAAATGGAACATCGATGAAATATCTTACTTTCTCCTTTGCACTTTGCAATGCAGAAGTACCCAAAGCTCTTTAGAAGTGCTTCTTTTCTCATTAGTCCAGTGACAGCAAGCGGAGAGTTTGTCAGCTCCACTGAAGTAGGACACAAGGAACACTTTATGACAATGCCAATACCTAAAAGCTCCTTTAACCACAGAATCTTATTATCCAGTGAGAATAAAACGCTCTCTCAGAAAGCAGCTGAAGGTTGAAGTCTCCAAGCAGGTGCCTGCCCTTAACTGCATTGACGCCTTTTCCCATGCAGGAGTCGGTGGATCGATAAGGGAATAAACGGGAGGAATGGGATGTATTAATCAGGTACAATGGAGGCAGCAGGGGAGATGATAAGGGAAGACAGGTGGCAATCGAAGGGTGTGCTGAGCACAGACCATCTATTGGCTGCCAAAGTGCCTCTATTGAACACGGGGACGTGAGCTGGGGGGGCCCAGCCCTGCTAATTGTGCTGATGGGCAGCTCCAGAGAGCTTGAGCTGTGTGTCCCAGTTATTGCCTTGGGCTTTTAGTCTTGGTCTTGGCAACTTTTACTTCTCAGTTTGTTTTGCTGAACCATGTAAGCTCTCATAGAAGGTTTTCTTCTTTCCTTCATAAAGGAGTTTGCAAAAATAAACACATCAGCAGCATTGTCTTTCGTGCATTGCACCTCTCCTGTGGAAATGCTGAGAGGATTGGGGTTGTTCAGCTTGGAAAAGAGAAGGCTTTGAGGTGACCTAATTGTGATCTTCCAGTACCTGAAGGGAGCCTACAAAAAGGATGGAGAGAGACTGTTTAAAATGGTATGGAGTGACAGGACAAGGGGGAATGGCTTCAAATTGAAAGAGAGTAGGTTTAGATTAGATTTTAGGAAGAAATTCTTTACTTTGAGGGTGGTGAGGCCCTGGCACAGGTTGCCCAGAGAAGCTGTGGCTGCCCCATCCCTGAAAGTGTCCAAGGCCAGGTTGGATGGGACTCTGAGCAACCTGGTCTAGTGAAAGGTGTCCCTGCCCTTGGGATGTGGGATGATCTTTAAGGTCTCTTCCAACCCAAATCATTCTATGATTCTGTGATGTTCCAGATCACCTGGTGTCATGCTTTGCATATTAACTAGGGGGAAAGCTGAGCAGGGGCCCACTGCTCTGAAACAGGCTGGGCATTCATCAGTTGGTGGTGAGGAATTATTTTCATTTAGATCACTCATTTTCCTTGGAGTTTATTTGTCTTTATTCTATTTTCCATCACCATATATTATCATCACCATCATCTTATTTAATTTCAATCATTAAACTCTTCTTAACTTAAGAGTTGTCTTACTTTTACCCTTCCAGTTCTCTGTCCATTCCACCATTGTGTGAGTGGCTGTGTGGTGCTTAGTTGCTGGCTGGGTTTAAAGCAAGACAGTGATGAATTGTGGTGCTGAGGACAGAAACTTCTCACTGTACCTGTTGAATCCACACTGAACTATCATCCTGCCCCTCCAGCTTGGAGCTGTTTGATGTGTGATTTGTGTTACCAACTGGCTGACACCAAATTACATTGAACTGAGTATTTCTGAGTGGTACAGAAACAAAATGACTTGGTTGTCGTGTCTTTAAATTCATTTCCCTTTCACAATTTCACCACAAAATAAAAGATCTGACCTCTCTGCTCATCTAGTGATTTTGAAACCTGAAACTGCTGTATAAAAGGCTATTTACATGTTCACCTGACTGGTTTCTGTATAAAGTATTCATTACAAAAAGATTGCATTGCATGTAGTATTGTTTTATTAAACACTTAAAAATATTGATGCAGAAGAATTGATGTAACAGGGCTATAAATGTAGTTGTTCTGGCAGTTTTCCTTCCACAGTGACAACTTTATTCCCCTTGCCTTTTATTGGTTTAAGGGTTCTTTGAGCTAATTTGGGGAATAGAAATCAGAGAAAGGTGCCCTGCAGATAAGTCCTAATAGTGTCAACAGTCCAGTGGAAGACTGAAATAGTCCTCTGGATTTCTGGGTGAAACAGGGAAAACAAACATCCACAGGATGTTTTAGGAATGAGGTTAGCAGGACTTCATAGTAAGTCTGATCTGGGCATATCCTTTTCATGGGGAGAAATCATGGCTTGGAAACAGAGTCTGAGAAAACCTTTTGCCTCTGCTCAGCTGCCCAGACACAGCTGAGCAGGGAGGATGTGCAGTTGCACAAAATTCCTTGGATTTCTGTGAGAGGGGCTGCAGAGCCACTGCAGAAGGAATGGCAGATATTCCTGGTGTGACAGTCGAGCTTGGAAAGATCCCAGTTCTTTAGTCTCAGTGTGTGACACCAGATGGCTGGAGACCAGCTCTTCTCTGCTTCGTGGGTCTGTGTGTGCTTATGTACATGCCCAAAATGGATGTATATGAGAATGTACAATGATATAATTGGGATGAAGCTTAACCCACACTGGCTGTTTCTGGGGCACTTTCAGCTAACTCTACTGTTTTTCCTCATTCTTGTTCTTAGATTTATGTTCTTGCTTTTTTTTTTTCCCAACTTTAAAGGAATATTTTCCCCATAGGGAAAATAGCTACTTGCAAGGCAACATCAGGGTTGCAAGTTGAAGCTCTCAGAGATTAGGAAATGCCAAAAATCAAGTCACCTGGTGCCTCTTCAGTCTAGTTTCCTATAGCATGCAACATTCCTGTTTCACTTGGCAGAGACACTGTATTATGTTGACTTAATGAGCAGCTATTAATGTTAATAATTTATTAGTTGTTTCTTATGCTAGTCCTATTAGACCAGATGCAAACCAAGGAGAAAGTATAGCCTTATTTTTGGGGATGGCAACGTGGAATATTTGAAACTTTTTCTTTCAGAACACTTACTTAGCATTACCCGAGGCTTCCTATGGTATGAGGATCTGCTACTGATTTCAGCAGAAGTCTCAGTACCCAGCACTGGAGCTCAGCACCAAGGACTGCCTTTGAAAAGTTCATGGTGTCACTGGGAGCTCTGGCATAGGCAAGAATTGGAACCAGCTTTTTTGGGAGGCTTTCGGTTGCCTTAATGTGAAACCATTCTCTTTAAGCAATTTCTGTGCTTCATTAGTCTTGCATATTCTGCAGCAAATGAGGCAGAGATCCTGCAGAAAACAGATGCAGTTAGCACTGAGTACTGCTTTTTTGTTAGAGTGTGGTAGGAAAGATCCTCCTTTACTGTGTCACATTGTTTGTGCCCAAAAACATGGGGCCACTTGGAAAATTCCCGGTTGCAGGTCAGGTTACTTGGTCATGGAATTTTTAAGACTTTTGCAGACTTAACATGCCTCCATATTGTGGATTTAAGGATTAGCAGGTCTGTTACAATGCTGTGCTTAATATGGCTTGGATCCTGTTAGACTGCTTTGACATAAGTTGAGTCAAAGCAGGTGGGAGGCGGATTTGAGATGGAGTTAAATTGGTGCCTGTGAGAAAGAAAAGCCCAGAACAGCAGTCTGGCAGAGTGCTTGTCACAGGGAGCTGAGTGACTTTGTAGCCATTCCGTTGCTTTTATCTGTGCCAGTGTCCCATGGGTAAATGCTGGGGGGTAGCACTTAATTGTTTGGGTTTATTTGTTGTCAACAAGTAACATTACGAATTCTCTTCTACGTCCTCAGAGAAAACCTAGACAGGTTTTCATCACATAACCTGGAGGGGTTTTCACTGACAAAAGCCTGATGCTGAAATCCTGAGCCATAGCTTTGTATTTTAGTGAGAGTTGTGGTGGGGGTCTTTCACTGAATTGTTCTGCAAAAAATGTATTAGGCAATCTATAAATTCATCCAGGTATTCTTACATTCAGATATTAACCAAAAAAAAAACCAGAGCGACTGGGCAGGAATATACAATCCTCATTTCAATACTCATTTCACTGTGGAGTACAGTAATGCACATTGGAAATGAGGTCTCATTGGAAAAGGTAATTTGAAACAGATCCTCAGAACCTTCACGAAGCTGTAATGAGTCACCAGTCTGTGAGGACTCACTTGCTATATTGCATTGGAGGGTTTAATGTTTTGTTTTTCTCATCTAACCACTTTGACCCTTCTTATTTTATTAAGATAAGCCATTATCTAACTGTCAAGAGCATAGAATTTCAGCAGATTTGTTTGCTGACAAGTTGGTTCAGCACAACCATTCTCCTACTCATTTCTTTCCCCACTTCAAGCAAATTTTCCTTTTTTCACTCCTCTTTATCAGTTCTTTATTCTCTACAGCTCCTCAGCTCTCATACTGCCTATTCCCAGATGACTTTCCCTGCTCTCCTGGTATGTTTGAATGTATAACAGGAATTGGAAATATTCTTAGTCACTCGTGGTGTTCATGCCACCAGTTGCCTGTGTGGTGTGGCTGTGCTTCACACCAGTGCTGGAGAGTTGGCCCAGAGACCTGACAGCTTACTGGGAGGGAGAAGGCCTATTATGTGCATTTTATAATGCACATGCATTTTATAATGCACATAATACTGGGTTGAGAAAACTATACAATGCCTTCACTTTACTTCCCACTCGTGACCATATAACAAACTAAAATCCTTGGGCTGTGTATGTGGGAGTCAGTGGGTTTGGTGGAGAAGGACAGAGGTAGTGTCTTCATCTCTGGAGTGAGGGAGCAGCAGAAAAAGACTAGTACAAAAAAGAGTGAAGAGTTTTGACTTTCTCCATCATATTTAGGAGTTGCCCTGAGTTCCTCCAGCCCACAAGTGTGATTACAGACTGGTGACTGATGGGGCCAACTGCATTATTCATGCTGGTTCAGACTGAAATGAAATCATTGAGGGCGATTTTCTGTGTCACACTTCAAGGTCAGATGAGAGTATTTATTATTCCTTCTCTGTTTATCTGTGAATGCAAATTGAATTTAGTGACTCAAATTGATGAAATGTTAGAAATATAAAACTCATCAGAGCCGACATGAAGCAAAATTACTGGGTAGAGCTGGCCAGTGACTTCACCAGCCCATGTACAGGCCTCTGATTAGTAATTATTTCAGTCTTTGGGTTTTCTCATTCCCAGTTTTGTTTCAGTTGTTGTCATTTTTGTTTTCAAAGAAAAAAGTGTAATAACACTTGAAACATTTAGAATTTGAATAAGATGATGTAAATAAAGCCAGCTGCAGAGAGGGGGCTTGGATCCTGGCTGGAGAAAAGGGATTTTTTTCAGAATTCTTCCTTGGGGTTGTTTTTCTGGGGACTTGTTTGTTTTCCTCCTTCCTATGGCAGTTCCTTTTCTCCAGTATTTTACTCCCTTGTGTTGGATGTTCAGAGCTGAGTGGGGGGAGATAGGGAAGGGAGCAACCATTTGGCATCTTTTGGTGCAGAAGCTCCATGTGTTTCCTTGCGGACAGTATTGCCCTTCCTCATCAGCCAGGGTCATTAGGAGAGCCAAAATGAGGGGCTGCAAAGAGGACTAAATGAGCACAACTCTTAATGAAATAATGGGAATGGAGACACTCTCTTCCCAACTCCCTGTAATGCATTTTGAACAGTTTAGTGAATATCTTGGCTTGGTTTGGTGTATCAGTCTGTGGTCAGAAGGTATCTCTGTAGTGTGCATCCTGTTCTCTGCAGTGTTGGAAAGACACTTGAAACTTGTATGGGGAGGAATTATTCTTATCTCAGAGTGGGAGTGGAAAATCCTTATCAGTGAATGCTCTTTATAAATAGACTGTAATTGCCAAATGCCACATACAAATGATGATACAGAGAGAGATGATACATGGAGTGCTGGCTATATGCTGTGTTAATAATCAGAGAGGACTGTTGTTTTTAAGTCCTGCTTTTTAATTACTTGCATTTTATTAAGAATGTTTAGTATTTGCTTGTCTCCAAGCACTGTGAAGGGAATCAGTTTGCTCAGGATGCAAGTGTGTCTGACTTGTTTTTGATTCAGAACAAGAGCCGTGAGCATTTGGACACACCAAAAGCCCTTAATGGATTTGTCTACATAAGCTATTATAAATCACTTTGTTTATTCAACTATCAGCTTGATTTCTCCTGTACCCAGTTGTACTGAAGACAGCAGCATTTTCAAATGTAGTAAGAGCACAGCGAGCAGTGTGGGCTCAGTGTTTTTTAAATACCAGTAAAAGTTTTATTCACCAAATAAATGCCTTTAGTAGAAGCTTTGGCCTTATGGACACTTAAAGTTTAGAGGCTTAGGAGAAGGACATTTATGCCTGTAGTTGTCTCACCCTTGAAATATTTTACATTCCAGAATTCAGTGATGGATGTTGAAATCGTTAATGTTTCAACATAAAACCCAAAACAAACCACGGAAGTTTCTCATTTATTAAGACATTGCTTTCATTCTCATCTTGATGATGGATGTGGGAAGCGTGTTTAGTGCTGTGACAGTAAATCTCACGTTGAGTGGCTGATTAAGTATCTGTTCAGGTAGAGCCACCCTGGCCTCTGCATTTTGGCAACGTTCCTGGGCTTGGCTCCTCTGGGTCGCTGCCGTCAGCAAAACCCCCGGTGTTGCAGCAAGTGTGTTGACCCTGTAATGAAAGGAAGCAGAGGGTGCCTGATGTGAATTTCTTTTAGTAAATCTTAGCTCCTGCCAGTCAATTACGGCCATTGTGCTGGGGCAGAAAATGTGTTATTTCTGTTCAGTAACTGTTCACTGTGTTTCTGAGCCTGATAGTTATGCTGCTGGTTAGGGAGTAAAATTAAATACTGTCTCACAGATAAAACATCGTCAGTGTACTAATAAAGCTCCAAATGTCTGTCTGCTTCTTACCCATTTCATCTGGCTGCACTAGCAAAATAATTCTCTTTATGTTGTTCCCTTGTTATAAATTCAGCATGATTTGAGTCTTCCTTGTACGTAGAGCAGCAAGGTGATGTACGAACTGCTTATTTTTGAATGATTTGTGATTTATGGAAGCCTGATGATGGTGAATTATGTAAAAGGTCTTTGAGAAAATACAAGGTGTGAACTAAGAGAAAGTTTGCAGATGTTTGTGAGCAATAAATAGCAAGAAGAAAGCTTGTTGTCCTACCAACTCTCTGTAGACTGTTTCATGTAGTATATTGTGTTAGCAGTATTTCATATGGCTGGCTGTAAGGTACAGTTAAAGCTTTAAATAAAATATAGTCCCTGTGATAACTTCCACTAAAAGATGATCATATTTTGTATTGTTTCTCTTTCTGAATGTAGTGAGCAAATAGATAACATGAACCTGTTGGCCTCCACAGGTCCCACCGTCTCAGTAGCCAGAGAGTGTTTGAGGGCAGGGATGGGTGCTGCTGCTTCCCTATATCCACAATTCTCTGTGAAGAAGAAATTAAGCAGAAGATGCCAAACAATCTTATTTTGCTCATTTATCTCCCTTAAATATACTAGTTAAGGCAGCTCCTTTCTGCAGCCATGTTCTCAGAACTCCAGTCAGTCTTTTCAGCAGCATTTTGTGGTGGATCAGGTTTTTTTTCCTTTTTAACATAAGATGGATATTTTTCTGTTTTGCCAAGCCCCACCTTTCCTTTCCTGTGTCCTGTCCCTTTTTAACTCAGCCTGGTTTTGTCATCACCTATTCCCTTCCGGTTTTCCTTGTTAATTCCCATCTTGGATGGTGGGGGTTCCCATCAAGGCAGGTTAGGCAGAGGCTGAGGGGGGAAGTTGTCCATGTCAGAAACTGGAGGCTGGAAAGATTCTTGAGGGAGGGCACAGACAAGGATGTCTTGCTGCTGTCCAGGACAGTATAAAACAGGCTGGAGTTACCCAGTTGCTGGTTATGCCTTCATGTTGGCTTTTAAACCTGGGGGGAAGAACTGGATTGAAAAATAACATTCTTGTTCGTCTCTGTTCATCAGTTTCCAGTGTGGTTTATGTGTGTACTGTCTGTACATGTGTGGATACATTGAGACGGCTCAGAGTTGTCAAGCCTCAGGAATGGGCATTTCTTCATCCAAATTGCTACAAAACAATCTCCCTTTCTCCTTTTTGCCTCATTAGCTCCTGCATTAACCTTTTTATTTTGGACTCTGACATGAAGATGTTGATGGCAGTGGTTCCTTTTTCTGTTGCGTGTGTGCGATCGCTCTGTCATCGTGTTTTCCCTCCGTGCTCCCTCAGTGTTCTTCCTGTCACACTCTGGTTTTTGGTGCTTCTCTTTGATGTGATCTTGTTCCTGACAGTTGGCCCTGGTACATACACGTGTCTCATCTTTTCCTGAGTTACAACATGACCCAGACAGCGTTGCTCTCCTAATTGTCTCTGTGCCTCTGTGGACCTCTTCTTTTCCTCTCAGGTTGATACACAGACCAGTTCTGGCATCCTGTTTGTTTTCCCTGTTATTTTTTTTAGTAACTGAGGTACTTGGCTACTGAAAGGATGGAATGATTAAAATAATGTTTTATGGATCACTGGTGGTGGGGGGAACTGTCATCTGCTTTTGTAATTTTTGAAGGAGATTATTAAAATGTATCTTATAGCTTCAGTATTCGCTCTGTGCCGTCATTGTTCTCAGTCTTTCAAAGAATATTCTGGAAAATGAAGTTTTATCATTAAGATTGCATTAAAGTGGATTACAGAAAAGGAAGAGCAAAATATGAAGAGTCTCAACAGCTCAGAACAGAAAGATGTTGGCATCTCATTCACTGGGATGTGGAACGAGGAACATTAATAGGCTGATAAACAGAAATGACTTTTTCTCTTTAAGGCTTAGAAAGGTTTACTTTGAACTTGTAAAGATTTTAAAATGCCAGTTCTCCAAGCTTATGTTGAATGGAGAACTTTGGGCCTATTTTATTTTATACTTTAATGCTCATATTGAGTGAGCAATTACTTCTGAAAAGCCATAGGTGTCATCAGGGTGGAAGAAGAGTGCACAAGTCTGGCTTTAACAGCTTTTGCTTCTGAGCACCTACTTTCAAATCCTGTTTTGTGTCAATAAGAAATATAACTTTTCCTTTTGGATTTTTTCTTAGAGAGGCAGTTTATGTTGTATTTGGTGCAGTTTCTGGAACAATTGTAAGAAGGGAAGAAAGGATCCCAATAATGTATTTTGGCATGGTGTGGAGAGTTGTAAGGAAGTTGAATTTCATGCCTCCCATAGCAAGGAAACCTATGGTAACACTCAGTTCAGAGAGCTGAGGATTGTCCCTGCTTTCATAGACATCTCTGGAATTTAAATTTTATGTACATTAACGTCACATTTGTTCTGAGGCTGAAATATAAACAGATGAAGCTGTTATTTCCATGCAGTGGCTGAGGAAATTGCCCATTTGTCTCTCTTTGCTTAACTTTTCTCATATTTTGAAACAGTTGTTTTCCAGCCTCGTTTGAGAGTTTTGTATGTGGCTGAATGTCTGTGCTCTCCATGAGATGTGAATCTCAAATATTTTTCATTATTTGAGGAAGGAAACCTAGCACATATCTAATTTTTCTTTGTGAATGTCAAATCAATCATAATTTGTCAGTCCACTCGGCATTCACAGAAACAAGTCACAATATTGAGAGATTAGGAAAAAAGATTTCTCCATTGTCTTATCAAAATGTTTTGGAATAATAATATGTGAGATTTTGTCTGTTTGGTAGTATTTAATCTTATGTTTGCGTTTTTTTCTTCTGTTCTGATTCTAATCAGGACTAAGGTTCTTTGATAAGAGCAAAAAATATTTGCAGTAAGGTTTCCATAGTGCAATTTAATTTGTTATAACACAGTTGATGAGAGTTTTGTACTTCTGTTTATCCTATGCATAAAAAAAGGGTATTGTTGAACAAAGTGTAATGGACCTTAAGACAGAAGTTGTTGTTACCTGGTCTCACCATCCATTCTGTCCTGTTTGGAGCTGACCTGTTGCAAGCTTGGTGAGCTGACCCATGTGCATGTTCCATCACCACAGATATTACTCTTGGAAAGATGTTCCCCTCTTAACTGATTAATTAAAACAGATCCAAGGAAGTAGTGGTGCCCTGGTAATGCAATTATCCAGTTTCAAATGCAGATGTGAACCCCTCTTGATGAACTTTCTCCACTTGAATGCAACAATGAAGAGACTATTTCACAGTTCTTGATTCTTAAATTAATCTGTGAATGGTTCCAAATTGAATTGGAGCTTGAAACAGGTTTCTGATTCATCCAGTGTTTTAAAAGGTATAATATTTTCAAGGAGGAGGATGATTTTGAGGTAGGGAGGCAGCTGCTTTGGAATTTGAGTGAATTCCTACATAAATTTCCCAGAAAATACAATTTGGTGACCTGGCAGTGCAGACTTGATTTATACTGAGCATTCTTTCAGGCAGTATTCCCTTTTGAATCTATCTAAACAGTACCTTAACAATAGTGCTATTTTATCTAAAAGCATTTTGATTTATTTTCTTTTAATTATAATGAGAAATAAGACCCCTCTGAAGCACTCATAAATTTTCCAGTGTTGTTTTTAGCATCAGAGAAACAAAGATCTTCTGTTCCTGAGTAAGCTAGGCATGCTGGGTTTGATCTTTTTCACTTGCTTGAGGGTTTTTGACTTGTACGCAATACTTCTATTTCATGTCCTGCTCACTCTTTAAATACTTAACTTAGTTCAGTCTGGGATAAACCTGTCGTATTTAAATTATGAACCAACTCTTAACAATCACAAGAATGATTTCACTTTTATTTTGCTATTCACCAAGTGCTTTGCCATCAGTTGATCTGTGATGGGCTGCCTGATGTGAGCCTTGGAGCAGCTGCCCATTAGTGTCCCAGCAGCAGCCTGAGTGTCTGAAGGGCACTCATGGAGAGCATCTCCAGGAACACATGGATAATTGTGCATCACCACATCGTGATGCACAGAGAACTGAGAACAAGAGGGGCCAGGCTGTTCTGGTTTAACAGAGAATCATGCCCACATTTCAAAAGAGGTGGTAATCACCTGGCCTCAGAAGACATTTCTCTTCCGACACAGGTTGCTGGCAAGACCAGTGTGCAGGTGGTGGCTGTAATTACTTGCTGAGTACTGTCTGTCAGTCAAAGCAGATCATATTAAACCTCAGTTTTACTTCTACTTTGTTAGAAAAAGATGAAAAGATCCAGTAGAACCCAAGACCGTGTGCTGTTTGTTGAAAACAAAGCACATTCTCCGAGGCAAATGGATTGATTTTGAAACAGATACACAATTATTTAAATGCTTTGTATATGTGAGGTTCCAGTAATTGTGTTGTGCTGCACAAGAAGGCTGTCACTGGGATGGTTCTTCTCTCATATCTTTTTCTGACAACAGCTGATAATGAGACTGCAGCTACTCTGTTTTCAGCAGCACAACCATAAGATGAAATGGCACCAGCCCTGGTGTCCCGTGTCATGGTGATGCTTCTCTCAGGTTTTTCTCATCTCTCTAAGAGGCAGTGGTCAAGAATTCACAGGTCTGTGTTATCTTCCTTAGTGCCCGAATGCTGGAGAAGGCCCGGCAGCAGCTACAGGAAGAAATCCTGCGGGTTCAGAGCCAGCTGCTGGACGAGAAGAAGAGACGTGAGCATCAGGAAGCGCTGGTCAGGCGGCTGCAGAAACGTGTGGTGCTCCTCACCAAGGTGAGTTTCTGGGTCATGTTTGGAAAAGCCCATGTCCTTTTTTTTCTTTCCTCCAGGTGCAGTCCTTCCTATCTCTTCTTTGTTCACCTCTGTAACTGGTACTACAGAGTTGTTGTGGGGTCTTTGCACAGTGGGTGCTGTAAGAGACTTCAGGACTTTGTAGGAATAAAAGTGCTAGTGCCTTCTAAGGCTGTGCTGGTGTTCCCCCCATCTGGGCTCATGCTGATGATACGTGACTTCATCTCAGGCTTGGCACCTGTGTGAGGGCAGAGAATTGAATCATGTTATTGCTGGACTGTTTTGAGCCACTGAAGGGAATTCATAATGGCTTTGGCTGCATTGCCTCCTTTCCTAAAGAGAGCGAAACGGCGGCACCTTGTCAACTGTTCCTGTGGAAAAACAATTTACAGAGAGTAAGAGATTTGCCTTCCTCTTACGCTGGAAGTCTGTTCGAATGTAATGGCAGGCACTAGACCAGTAAATTGAAAATTCGTTTTAAGATTCTTTCTATAGGATATATCAAAGAAGGCTGCATCATCCTATATCTGGTGTGCTCTCGTGATGAAATTCTATACAATAATTTTGAAGTCTGTAGAGCATTGAAAATTTTATATTAAATTCTGAGAGCTCTCTTTCCCCAAAGGGAATAATAATTCACTATAGTCAGAAAGGTAGTTACTTCACTTTCCAAGAATATTCCTTGCAAAACTTCCCTCATCTGAGCAGTCTCCCTGATCTTATAAAGCTCCTCACGTAAATGAGCTTATGTGTGTGCAGAAGGTCAGACTTGAGTAGTTAGAGCTCATGTGAGGGAGCCAGGCACATCCCTGTGTGGGGAGGAAGGAGGGAAGAGAACTGTTCTGTTGCTTGTGCTTTAGGCTTTAATTTTCGGTGTCAACTAAAGCATTTTGATCGATTCTAATTGTGCTGCACCCAGTTCTGTGTAATTCCATGTCATTGTTGAGCCAAAGAAGCTGTGATATATGGTGCAGTAAGCAGGGCTCTTGAAGCATGAAGCAGTCACTTTACAAGAGGATATTCCATCAGATCTTCCGACTGCAGAATTTGATGCCATGGAGAGTCACAAGTGAGAAGAGAAAAATGACAGCAGTTCTTTCTGCTTCACACTGAGGCAGGCACTGCAGTCAGGGTGGATGGACCAAACTCTCTCCATGGAAACAGGAAAGGCCACTCTTCTCCTCAGTCTTTCTCCTACCCCCAGCAGCAGACAGCCCTCAGTAGTGTTCTGGTTTAGTACTGGCCTGGTTGGATATGACACAGGTGGATACTGAGCCTGGTAAAAAAGCCTTCCTTTATGACCTTCTCAGCTGTTCAACATTGTGCTGGATTGCTCAGCCCTGAAGGAAGTTTCTCAGATGGTTTCTAAAAAATTCTCTTTGTTAACTTATTTCCAGTGCTCAGCAGAAACACTTTTTGTCATAGAACGCAAAATGTCATTACTTTTCTTTAAGTACGGGGCAAAAAGACAACAGTACTTTGTCATGTAATGGATTGTACCCTGATTTATTTAGGAAGACAAAGCCTTTGCTTTGTTTGCTGTTCTCCCCCTGAAGAGAAGTAGAGGAAAAGTTGGAAATGTCCTTCATCAGACCATGGCAAAAAAAATCTTTTGATTTGACAGGGAAAGTTTTCAGTGTGCTCAGTGGTTCCTCAACTGACCTGTTTTAAAGGAATAAAGACTTTGCTGTTCTCTGAAAATTTATATTCCATCCAGAGAATGCTGGGGTCCTTTGTGAAGAAATACATGCATTATGGAACTTGGACAATCTATCCTTGGCACTGTTTCTCCTGCTGGTTGCTCTTCTCATGCAAAATCAGAGGGAGGAATTTCATTTAATTAAAAAAGTATGATATTGTGATTTAAAATGAGATTGAGCAAATATATTGCCCGTCAAAAATAATTATTTTACATTGAAAGCATATCACCTAGAATGGTATTTAATCATCTAATTAGTGGCATCAGTAGTACAGCATGCTTCTATGTAATTTGAGAATGGAAAAGATGAGTTCACTCTACTGAAGCTTTGTCTTGTTAAATAGGACTGTGAAAATCTAATTTGGGGGAGACTATTATATATTTGATTGAATTGCTATTGCTTTTGATAGTATGACTTTTGCATTTGTGTATGTTTGACCCTCCACCAGGGCAGTGAATCTGTTCCTGTATGCTGAGCAAATAAGGACTGAAAGGCATCAGATGTGTTTTACAGTGTGAATTTAATGCAGTAACAGTTGTCCTTTCTGTGGGCTGAAACTGGAACATTGGAAGTCAATTGGAAGTCTCAGAACCTTGAATATGTTTTAAAAGATCAATAGAAAAGAGTAAGTTGTTCTTCATTTCCTAACAGGAGTACCAAGTATTGCAGTAGTAAATGTACTCTCTTCAGGAGGTCCTTGCTTTGCCAGTCTGATTCCTTCTCACCTTACTTTTATGGCTACTGATTTTTTTTCCTCAAGATTCAAGCAATACTTTGTGGCTCTTACAGACTGCCTGTCTCACTCTTTCAGCTGCTGCTTGCCACAGTCTCTGTCTGTCTTAGTTGGTCTCATATTTCCATTTCAGTACATTTAACTTCTCTGTCCTTATCTTGCTTCCTCGCCTCATTTGCTTCTTTGGGGCTTTCTTGATCTTACTTGGGCCTTTCCAGTTGGTTTACTGCTTGGAACTGGCACAGTTGTCAGTCTGGGATACTTCAGTGCATCACTACAAATCTCTCTTCCCTGGCAGACCTGAAGAACAGCATTCTCCAGTCTTTGATGTGTTAGTGCAGTGGTCCAGCCCCATCGACTCCACCCCTGACAGTGGGCTGGAGGATGAGCTGCATCTCTATTATTCCTGTTGACAAACTGCTGTTAAGAACATATTGGTTGATCACTTTGTCCCATATGTCCTTGTAAATCCAGTTTTCTGATTTACATGTTTTCAGTGAAACGTAAGACTAGATTTGGACACCCTCGAGGCTTTCAGACATTGATGGCTGGAAGGTTTCTCCTGGAGTGTCACTCTCTTCACTTAAGGTGATGAAACAGAAATTGATGTTTGAAGGGATGCATTCACTCACTCTCTCAGAGATCTGCCTGGCTGGGTTTGCTGTCTGTTCTGCTGTCTTTTTGCTTTGCCTTTGCTCAGAGTTTTTTAGGGAAATCTTTAATCTTTCCTTTGTTTCCTGAGGTAGTTGCCATGCAGCGGTACTGGAGATACCTGAAGTGCTGGGGAAAGACCTAGTCCACCTCTGCCCTTTTTCCTGTTTGATTTCCTGCTGTATTTGTTTTGAATCCCATGTTTACCCACACAGTTTTGTATTTGACTTTTGTGTTGTTCTTAAGCTTGTATTTCTCTTTTTCTGAGAGCATTGCACACAACTCCTGGTCTTTGTTTATGGAGTGGGCTTGTTAAAAACAGTCAGTTCTGCTACTGAATGACTAAAATTTAAATCTCTTAGGAAATTTTATATGACATGGGAGTCTCCTAAAATGAAAAGCCCTTTCTGAGAGTCCTTATCTGAGTCAGTATGTCATGGAAAGAATGTATGAAGCTGCAGAGTGAGTAGGATCATCCTATACCACGTGCAGCAGGTTTGACCAGAGACAAAATGCCCTGCTTTGTGCAGCCGGTGTGTGATCCTTCACAGGAAGCTCAACACTCAAAATGTGAAGCCCAATTTCAGTTGTAACTTACTCCAAATGAGTCCAATTTACTTCTCAAAATGTAACTTTGTGAATGCACACTGCCATAATTGCATCCCTTGCTCTCAGATAAGGCATAATGCAACGAGTGAATTAATCTGCTTGTACTGGATGTTGTTGTTTCACTGTGTTTATTTCCCGTCTGTGCACTCGTCTGCCTTTGGGTACTTTGCTGCCCGGAGAAGAGGCTGAAAAATTCCCTTTTGTTTCCTGAGCTTTCAACCAGATCATGTGATGTGATAGGAAATCTGTTTCTATTGAGGCATAATTTAGGCCATCACCATAAAAGTTGGAGATTAAACAAGTATTGATTAACCAACTCCAGCTGACTGTTGATACCACATGTTCCTGGAGATATCAGTCAGTGTGAAGTATATTAGTGACTCCCAGAGCTGAGAGTGGCAAAGATGCATCTGAAATGGGACTAGGTAATTAAACTGTTCATTAAGCATGGCAGATGCGGAGTTCATGACTTGATTTGCCATCTGCTTTGTTTTGTAATCAGTAAAGGTTTAAAATAATGCTGATGGCTTTTCTGTCATACTGGATACTGCATTATGTTTTTTCTTAAGAGGTATGTAGATGATTTTAAAGCTTAAGGAAGGATCTTAGAGTTCTGAGGACTCAGCAAAGAAGGTGAATTAACCTTTTCCTGGGATATGTAAAAAATTAGCTGGTAAAATTGCAGTCAGTATTGCTCTCAGTAGCTGGAAAAAGAGCCACCCTGGCAAACAGATCCTTGTGACAGACCTTCTTTTGGGTATGATACCTGTGCTCTGCTCTGCATCCAGGTAGCACACTGGCTTTGGGGCAGAACAGAGCCTCTCCTCTGGGTTGTGAGCAGCTTGGAATGCTTTCCCTGGCTGCTATGATACTTCTTCCTTCCTTCAATCCACTTCATGACTCTGTGTATGTCATTTCAGCAGTGCTGTTGCTCGTGCATCACCTGCTGTGCTGCTGCTCTACACATGACTGTTAGCTGCTGTCAGCCTGACCCTTGCCAAGCCTTTCCCTCTGCTCACCGTGTCTCCCCTTCATAGGTTTTTATAAACTCATGGAAGTTATATTCATTTTTATGCCTGCAAATAAATACATTTTAAAGCAATTCCACTTCTCCCTCTTCAGAGATTCAGTTTTGTGGGCTGAAGTAGTGCTTGCTTACACCATCTTGCATGTCTAAGAAGAGGGAGACAAGACTGTGTTTGAAGGAGACTCAGCAGCCTTTTAGATTGAGCACAGGTTTCTCTAATTTCAGCTTGATTGTGTTAATCAGTTAAATAGTTTCAGCAGAAGGGTGCTTGGTAGTTAGGGGTGGAGGAGGATAAGAGCAGAAGAAGACAGAAGATCATTAACAGCTGTGGGGCAGAGGGAAAGAGGTGATTGCTGCCTGTGGAGTGCTGGGGCTTGGAGCAGATTGCTGCTGAATTGTAATTTTTAGTATCCAGTAGCATCATCAATTTTAATTCCCAGACTCCTCTTGCAGGGTGCCTTTTCTAAAGGATGAGGACCAACAGGTCAGAGATGAGGTAGGTGCTTTTATGAATAATCTCCTCCTCCACAAGCTGGTTTTAGATTGATCCCAAGTTCAGTCTCATGCAGGGTGGTTGTTGGGCTTTGTGTTTGTGGTTTTTACAGGAGTGTCTGGGTTGCTGGATAAAGCATACTGAGGTTTTTTTGCCTTCCATATCTAATGCTTTCTAGGATCTGTTGACCTGATCTCAGAGTCCGAGAGTGATTTTTCTCCTTTGTCTGTACCCTCTAATTTGTCTGTTTTGGAGTTTTTTATTTAGCTTCTAATGGAATGGTCTAACTCTAGTTTTCATTGAAATTGCTACAGGAAATACCAAAGAACGAGTACAAATTTTATCAGCCTCAGCATGATCTTGACTGTACAATGCAAGTCGCTCAGCCCAGTACCTGAAGAAGCACAGCAGTGTTGGTGGCTCCACCCTGGCCTTGCCATGAACCAGCCATAGTATTTATTGAAATGGTTTCATCTGCAGCACTGCCCTTTTTGTAGCTTTTGTAGCTTCCTGAGCAGAATCCCACAAAGTGGCAATTTTTGCAGAGATTTGTACAATGACAAACTGACTCTGTGCTGATTTATACTTGATGCTTTCTTACATTCATTACAAGATCTTATTTGCATGCTTGACATTTTAAAATACTGTGTTTGGAATGTGTTATTTATTTTGAGACCTTTATTAAGCAACCTCAATCTAAGGGTTTAATTGTTACTGATAGCTAAGAGTATAATTACCTCAGTAAAATATCATGGCTATATTAAGCAAATGGCAATTGTCTTCCAGAATAAAATGAGTACAAGCCATTTTCCTTTGAAACAGGTTGTTCCACAGGGCCTGCTAATATCATTTACTAACACAATTGGAGAATCTCTCAATAAAGAATGAATAAGGAGAGCTGAAATCGATGTGTTTGGAGAAGAGGCTGGCTGTAGTAGTTTCAAAGCAGTGCACAAAGACCATTTGGGAGGAGGAAGTATCTTTAAACTAAACCAGAAAATGTTACTGGTTCTCTAGTGATATTTGCAGATTTCTGGAAGGCAGGAGAGTGTGTGTTTGCTGGTGATGGCTCCCAGAGCAGTGCATGCTTTTCTTTTGCTTTGTTTTCTCTTTTGACATTGTTCCTTACTTGGCCTGATTTGGCCAAGGTTTACTACTCACTTGTTTTTACTCAGTGCAGAGTTGTTGAGTTCTCACTTGTTTATCCTGCTCCAAAATGACTTTTCAAAGCCCAAGAGTTCCCTTAGTTTCTTACTTGTCAGTCTATATCTCTATGTCTGTTGAGGGAATCTGGCTCTGAGATGCTGGAGCTTGTTCAGGGGCTGTGGGCACTGCAGATGTTTGGGAGTGAGTCTGCTCTTGCCTTCTCGCTTTCCACTGCATCCTCTCCAGTGAGAGCTTTTGCTCTTGGGCTGTTGCCCTAATTCTTCATAGCTAAGGGATAAATTTGCCTTTTCACTGACTTTGGATATTCTACTTTGTGTACCTGTGTGGGTACCTGTAGGAATTTGTCCCACGGAGGATGAAGGTTGGTGTGCTTTGTTACAGTAGAGCTTCATCACCTGCGGGCTCTCAATGTGGAATTGCTGAGTGTTAGTTCAAATGACCAGCCTGGAGGCAGAAGATGAATTGATTCATGGGCCTTGCTTCCTCTTCCCTTTTGGAAGCATAAAAGAGCTCATAAAAATTATCTTAGCAATTTTCTGGAATCGTTTTTGTGTAATTTTTTCCCTTGCCTTATGTATCCGGTAAACCTTGTAATGATAAAAATATGGAGTTCATTATTGTCTTTATATCTGATGTTTTTGAGGGGGAAGCACAAGGACAGCCTCTGTATTCTATTGATGTTATATCTGACATAATTTCTATTTAAGCAGCGTGTTTAGAGAGTTTTTTAAAATTTTATAACAATTCAGAATATGAAGCAAAGTTAAAAGTTATATGTTATTTTATGAGGTATTTGTGAAGAACAATAGAAATGTGATTTTTTTTTTTTTTTTTTTTTTTACCCAGAATACTGACTGGCTTTTGCTTTGTTCTGCCACCACTAGATATTAATGCTCAATGCTAAGAGGTTATATTATGAAAATTAGAAATATACCCATAAAAGAATTTATGTGACCTTCAGTTCTCATATTTCTCTGAGAGAAAGGGCTGTAGGACTTCTAAAGGTAAAATATTCAATAAAAAGAAATTAGGTTAATCCAATGTTATGGCTGAGAATTTAAACTCACCCAGGTCAGGTAATTCAAAGTTATAGTTCCCTTGATGCGTGTGCTGTAACATTTATTCCTTAGCTCCTCAGCTCTGAATTATGAAGGATGGCTGAGCGGGTCTGGCAGGGAAGCAGGCGGGAAGATGGATGGGTGGAATGAGGGAGTTATTGTTGGGGGAAGTCGGGCAGAACAAACCTCACTGCTGTGCCTCACAAACGAGGGAAGGGCGACAGCACGAGGGGGCTCAGTGAGGTGGCTGGGCATGGGCTTGGGCAGCATCCAAGGACAAGGAAGGGGCATAGGATTTCTGAACAGCAGGCTCTGAAATACCAGCAAGGATAAGCTGCAGAAAAGTTTTTTTTTGGTTTTTTTTTTTTTTTTGGTTGGTTTTTTTTTTCCCATTTCTTTTTTCCTCAAATACTTACGTTTTGAAGGCATTAATATCAGTGCCTCTTAGAGTGGTGGTATTGCCACAGGAGCTGCAGCTTTGAATTTCTGACTTCTCTCTGTTTTAATTCTCAGCCATAAAACTGGATTAACTGGGTTTGCTTCAAGTTGAATTGCAGTGGATTTTTTTAAAGGATAGGAGAGAGAGATAATTAAGTAATTGCACAGTAGCTTATTTCAACATGTGATGTGAGCCTCTGGTAAGAACAGCTGCACTACTCAGACACCAGTCAGAGCATCCTTTCAAATGAAGCCCCAAAATCTTTAGAAAACTGAAGGACTGTCTGGAGAATTAAGGAGTTTTGGATTACTTCTGGCACAGGATCATGCAGTACAGACTGTTTTGTTCAGTGTGTGTTCACAACATCTCAGGTCAAGCATTGCTTAAATTGATGAATATATTAGAAGTCAAATGAGGTTTTACAAAGCATCATGGAAATGGTCTCTGACCCATGATTTGTTGCATTGAGGAGAAATGTACTGTTCCCTCTTTTATGAACACATTTGCTTAGGTAGTATTTCAGATAGAGTCATCAACATTTATTTAGTAGAAACGATAGAAAATTTGAAGAATTGGTCTAGTTTCAGTTAATGAATTCTGATTGATGTAATGAGATTATTATAATACATGTTTCTCAATATACAGAACAGCTGCTGGTTTTTTTTAGTGTTTTATGGGGCACCTAGACCAGGACCAGTGAATAATATTAACCATAAACTTGCCTCTTCGGGTGGAACCAATTTGGAACAGTGGGGGAACTGAGGTTTAATCTTCTGTCTGTCTGAATCCAGGGGTTCAGGATTTCCCTAGAAAGTTCACTGCCTTTTTGAAGTCAAGAATTTGGAAAGGGATCAACAGGTAAAGTGTGAGCATGAGCCAGGAAAAGAAGACATGCTTTTTACATCAAGATGATGAACTTTGTTCCTGTTGGAAGGAGGAGATCTCTTTGTACCAGAGTTTTAGTTTGTAGAGGTTGTGTGTAGGAAGGTCCTACAACCCTGCAGGACATCCAAGCTGCTTGTTAAGCGCAGGGAAGCACAACCAGAGCAATGTTTCAATATGTCTGTCTGTGCCTGCATCTCCTTTACTCTCCTTGGGTAGTGAAGTCCAAGGATTCCAGTGGATGTGTTCCTTTGCTTGCCATTGTGTTGGGTCTGTAGAAAGTGCAATGGGCTTATTCCAGTGCTGTATCATCCCACGTGCTTGCTCCTGTAGCAACACTGGGGAAAGCAGAGACTCCACCCTACTTGGTCTTCTAGTCCATGTTGCTTTGGGTGCCATGAGACTGTGTGTAAGGAATTGAGACAAGGTGGTTAAGGTGAAAGTAGCTGAAGAGAGGAGCATATTTAAACTGATCACTTTCCTGCAAGCGTCTGAGAAGGTTTGTGCTGATCTCGTGCTTGTGAGCTGCAGACACCTGGGGGGCTGGGTTTGGCATCAATGGCAAATGTTTTTCACAGAAAAAATTGTATTCTGCTAGTGCCAGCCCGTGCTGTAACTGCAGGATCTGTTGTTTTGCTGCAGCTGAATACTCTTCCCCCCCCCCGCCTTTGCTCCCCCTGAGACGTGAGCGCAGCTTCCCCTGTTGGGTTATCTCCACCCCTCCAATGGCACTCTGGAGCTCACATCTGCCTGTCCTGAGCTGTAAAATCTAAATATAGAAAGAAATGGGTGACAGGACTTGGGGCTCACTGTCCTTGTGTGCATTTGAAGGAGAGATTCAGACTACAACAAGCAGCAGGTCCTCGGGAAAGCTTTGACCTACTTGACTGCAGAGCACATAGGTTTGGAGTGAGGTGCATGGGCTGTGCCTGAAGTCTCCATGGGGCAGAGCCAAGAACTCATTCCCCTTTCAGGGAGAGGAGCTGCTCTTACTCCCTTTCTCCCTTTGAGCACGTGATTAAATAAAGATAAGCATGGATGTAAAGTAATATTTCTTTCAGTCCATGCACACAGCACAGAATCATGTGCTTCTACAGGGCATGTGCAAAATGATTTTCCAAAATGGGTGTGTAGTTCTCAAAATGATCTATTGCCTGAATTAGCAATTTAGGCAATGTGACTCTTCTCAGTTGCTGTTTTTTCAGACACATACATAAGCTGCAGGAGTTTTATGTCTTATGCTTGTAACAGTAGTTCTACTCTGTAAATAGAATTTTCAGTTTTGCAGATAAGGAAACGCTTTCTGGCTTTAATAATTTAATTTTCTGTCAATAACATACTACCTTTGGAGACCAAGTTTCTAGGTTGACATTTCTATTATATTAATTACAAAAGAGGAGAAGCTGTGCTTGTTTTGTCATTGGGAAATGCCATTTACCAAGTTATTGGAAAGCTGACCTTGTCAGAAGTGTTATTGCATTATCCCTTGGTGAGGGCCACCACAACTGAGTGACAAGAAAAAAATGCAGAAAGAAAAAAGCAATTTCAGGAAATATAATGAAATCAAAACAAAATGCCTCTTTTATCCCTCTCCAACATGAAGATCTTTATTAAGATAGTATATTGTAAGAGTTTGATGCTGGGGGGGAAAAAAGCTTGTGAACCACTCTGGGTTGTTTTTTAAAAATGAAAATCACCATACAAGAGAATTTTTGACCTTTTGCATGAAATGAACATGAACAAGTGGCTGTACTTACTACAGTGACATCTCTCCCACTCCCTGTTTTAACCACTGTATCCCTGACCATTATCCTTCTCTTACTCATTCTGCACATGAGGCTGTGGAGGATGGGGGTAACCTTTGCCACCTCAGTGCTTGGAGGGTCTCCCTGGAAGCAATTTATTTCCCACCTCCAGTTCACTCTGCAGTGCCTTAAGTAAATCTCAGCTCTTCTGTTTGCTTCTAGCAAAATGCCAAGCAAATCATCTGTTTGTTTTCTCCTTTCCCACCCGGTTTAAAGCCAAAAAGCTGTTAGTTTGCTCAGAGCCATTCCTTCTCCTCCCTAAACACTGAGGGATGGCAGCAGCCACACGTTCCTCCTGCTCTCCTTCAGTGTCCCATCCAGGCCCAGCTTTGCTGAGCAGCCCAGGTGATTTACCTTCTGCAAGGACTTGCCTGCTTTCATGTGCCTCTAAACACCTCTCTCCACTCCTGGGCAGGCAAGTACCACTCAGCTTAGTGGCCATTTCTTCCCTGAACGTGTGTTCTGTAGCAGCAGAGTGACTGATTCTGCTCATCCCTGTGCTTTCTCCCTGTGGTGGAACCATCACAGAGGTGCAGGTCACGGGAAGCTCTGTGAGTGGTTCATAATGGAGCATGTTCATCACACTTTAAGAGCTTGAAATGGAATCTTTTCTACCAAAGAAGTTATTAAAAAAAAACCCAGAAAGCTCTTTAACCCACCCCCTCCTCTTATGTGAGCCAGCGTGTTTCTTATGTAATGTCTATGCACACGAGTTTGTCATGTGTGGTGTTAACCTGAGGCTATGTTTGTAGCCATTGCGTTCCAAAATTGGCTTTTTACTTGCATAAAAGAGAAAAAAAGCCCTGCTGAATCCCTTGAAAATACCCTAAAGAGGATCCTGAGCAGCTGTAAATAATACCCAGGTTTATAGCTTAACTCTCTAGAGGTACACGCAAGCTGAAGGATGTGAAACGTAAGTTCTGAATTTGGTGTTTTCCTTCAGATAACACACGTAAAACAGAAATCCAGAAGTAGTTAAATGTGCACATCTTCCTTGCCTCACTTTTCTCTCTGCCTGGACATGGATTAATGACTTCTGAGGTTCTGAAGCTCCTTCTGCTCCAGTTGTTGGTGCATCTTCTGCATTGAGTCCTGTGCTCTGTTGGGGTTCAGTCCCTAACATTAGAAATTATTTGATCCCTCCAAGGGACCAGCTCCAGTTGACTCCTCTGAATCTGCATCCTATCAAAAATGCTGTGACTTTCTCAGGAGGTCTTATTACATTTCACCTACCTAGGGTGAGTTTGGGGTTTTCTTTGTCAGTGTTTATGTTCTCACTACTTCTCCCTCTGCAGAGGGACTGGTTTTCCTTCAAGAAGAGGGAGCAGGGATGTGGAATTGTTGCCCCTCATCAGACAGCAGTTACACAGGTTTAGTTTTAATGTCTAACTGCTCCACTGAAGAAACTGGATCTCTTAATTGCAGCCAAAACTTCCATGTAGGCATTTCCAGTTGAATTATCAGTAAGAGCAGCTGACCCCGGCTGGTGGGCAGGGGGTCATACTTTGCTTTATGGAGAATTTGCTGTATTTTGGATGGTCCTCAGCTGACAGAACCTGCAAGCTGTTCCTGCTCTGCTGGGGTTCTGTGCATGTTTCTGCTTCCACTGGATGAGGGGATGCCCAACAATCTGCATCAAAAGTTTTGATTTGTTATTAACTTTTAATATGCTATAAGGAAGACTAATAAAATTAAATGTAAATTAGAAGGTTTACATTCTTCAGGCAAATACAACTTAAGAAAGATGATGTCTTCTCATTTTGCTGTATTTTTAAGGTGTAACAAGCACAGTGGCTGCTCTCCCCAGGGACAGCTTTGGGACTTACAAGGTTTATTCATCCAGACCAGTGAGTTCTTTTTCTTGGCAATTCTTTCCCCCAGGAAGTCGTGCTAAGAAACTCTGAGGGGAGGAACCTTGATACATTACTTGTCCTTTCTCTTATTTGTCTTGGGACTCGGTCTGGAGGTAAATGTGTTATAAATATCTGACTATTAATGCTTGGTAGACTTATGAGAGCTGTTAACAACTAATGAAGGTTAAATGCTGTCTATTTTGGGAACCTGAATGACACTGTCACTCATATTTTATTAGTACTCGATGTTTAGAGCTGCTGTATTCCTTCTGTCATTGCTGTGGAGTGGAGAAGCACCGTTATCTCAGTTATGAAAGAGGATGGGGAACAGAGATGCTTGAATAAAAGAGCTGAATACCTGAGCCCAAGTCAAACAGTAACACTGTGGAAGAGCTGTTAAATCTTTATTGTATCTCCTTCAGAGAATATTTGTGTTTTTATGAAGTCCCACAGTGCAGACTGCAGTTTTTGTGCCTTACCTCTGTGACAATGACCTTCCTTCAGGTAGCAAGTCCTCTGCTGTAGCACGTGTGTGTGTATTCCCTGACACGGCCTGCTCCACTGTGTTAGCATCAGCATTTCACTGATTTTCTTCATCTGCAGAGGCTTGTCATACCCTGGAAGCATCCGGTATCATTTTGGTGAACCTGTATTAGTACAAGGATTTTTTTTTCCTGGAGCTGTGTTATCGGAGTGCTTTTATTTGTGGAAGTTATGGCCTGGTTTATAGGCACAGGCTGGAGTCCTTTCCCTCCTCTCTGCATGCTGTGTCTGGCCAGCATGTCCATAAGGATATCATAGCTCTGAAGGATGTCCAAGTCAAATCCCAAGGAGACTGTGGTGTAAAACCTGCTTTTGTGCACACTGCTTGAAATCTGATTTTTGTTTTCCTTCTCCTTTGCATTAACTTGTGTTTGTGTGTGATTTTACTCAGGCTGTTTATCAGTCTTTGCTCTTTTCTCATTATTAATATTTTTAAGACATTAATATTTTATGTTGTCATTTCACATCTTGCTGTTTGCTCCTGTGTTCCACTACACTAATAACGATACTGAAGGAAACTTTTGGCTCTGATTCCCAGTGCAGCCTCCTACTTTCCGTGGCAAGGAGGGATGTTGTGCTCCTCCATCAGCCAGCTCTTACCAACAGGTATTTGGCTCTCACATAATGATTAAAACCCAGTGATGCTCTGTCATTTATACAGACTTTCAAACCTTGAGTTCACTGGTTTGCTCTCCTGTGAGTTCTCAAAGAATCATTAACTGGTTCAGTTTAAATTACTTTCACAAAGGCTTAGGCTTATCTATCTCTATTTTATCTTGTTACACTCAACTAAAAAAGATGCTTTGAGTTCTGAACCTTCTCAACTAATTTTCTCAGTGTTCAGGTGAAACTTCCTTGCCAATGACTCTAATTTCCCAGAACAACCTTATCTCCTCTTTCAAAACAGATAGGAGGATGTCTGCTGCCTGGTATCTCCAATACAAAAGCCATTTTTAATGATAAATCATTCTATTCCTTTTGTCTGTTAACACCTTTGTTATTTTGGTCTTGGATGAATATCCAACTTTGAGATTATTATTATATCTTCTTAGTGCAGTTTAATTTCTTGAAGCATTTAGCTACCTTTATCAGTCCTCTGGTTAAAATATCTCAGTTCTCTGGTTAAAATACAGCAACTGTGATGATTCTTTTCTGAGTCTGTATCTTTGCTGGGTCAGAGTCAGAATGTGCAACTACAGTCACTTGTGCTTCTGAGAGACTCAAATAACTGCTCTGTACACACAGCTTGGTTTGGGGTTTTATGTTTTCAGTGTGATTAAATTTTTTACCTTTAAAATACAAATTAATATTATTGCTGTGGCCTTTGCTTACTTGAAATTCTCCATTATGTTTTACATTTCTATGACCTTTTCTCACTTTATGTAAGCATTCTGACTTTCGGTGTTTTGATGTTTGTTTTTATTTTCATCTTTATGAAACTGGTAATGTAAAAAAAAATATCTATGGAGATCAGTAGGTTTATTTTCTTTCAAATTTTGGTAAAGATATGAGATAGTCTTGCAAGTTCATATATTGCAAGTAGCAGTTTCTGAAGTGCTCGTTTTCTTCTCTCTGTATGAGTATCTGAATATCCCATGGGATTTAACAGTGTGGCAATGAGCAAACAAATTACTATATTCCCAGGCAAAGAAAAGTGTAACTGGATCACAGCTGCTGTCACTCCTGTCTGTCTTGAAGATGAATCAGCCTGCTGAAATGTGCAGCTGTGGGCAGTATATGAAGCTGGGTGGTCTTGTTCTCTGGGATCAGATGAATATTTCAAATCTGTTATACCTTATTTGGAGTATTATTTTGTGGATTCCCCCCCCCCCCCCCCTTTCTTGCCCCTTTAAAATTTATAATTAAACTTTATTTATTTAATTATGATTGGTGGCTGCATACTTATTTAAAATGAAACCATCAGCTGTCAGATAAGCTGAGAGGCCACAGTTCAGACATCATCCGTGCCAGGTATTTTTACCAGATGGCCAAAGTACAATCTTTTAACTAGTCGAGGATGTGATTATAATATTTTTTATGAACTTATTCCAATTTCACCTTTTATTTGTCTTCATTGCTGTTAAGGGCACTTTCCATGGTGTTCCTCTACTGGAAAATGTAGATCAGATTAGAACATGACTTCTCAGAGCTGTGGGAAGTAGCGCATAGTTTAAAGAGGATTAGTGATCAGTATGTATAAGGACTAGTCTGTGTAAGGTAAATCTTAGAAGGAGCACCTTCATCTTAAGTAATTTATATGTCAGTAGAGATTTCCTTCTTTCTTCAGCTGGAGTCTCTCATGTTAAAGGTCATTTTATTGAAATTTGTACTTATGTATTCATAAAAGCGCGTGTTGTCCTGAGCGTTATCAGTCACCAGGATTTGAAGTTGCCATGCTGGATATTTTCTGCATGTTTTAGCACTGGAATATGTTATGATTAATAAAGTGAGATATCTGCTCTTGATATTACAGCATTAATAAAATTAGGAGGTGGAATTGTGATGACATATGGTCTTCATACTTAGTGAGGTTCAACTGGCAGGAGAACATGAAGTTATAGGAATGTGAGAACTAATTGATGGGCCTGGGGAAGCAGATCTGTAGATAGCTCTGGGCTGATGCTGTATAACCAGTTTTCTTTGCTTGATGGTGTGCTTGTGATCTAGGCACCTTTTGGTTATTCCTGTATCTGTATTCTTTAAGTTCTCTGGGAATAACAGATTTGGCAAGTTACAGTTTTGTATTTATGCATTATTTTGATTTATATTTTTTTAAATATGTGGAAATCTAGGCTGAAAATGATGGGGGGAACCTGAGTGTGGCAGGTAGATATTTATACCTTTGACATGTCTTTGGTCTCTGACTTGGCCTTAGCAGCTATTCCTGCATTATAAAAACTGGAGGTTTGCCTTACAGAAGCATCACTTTTACATTGTCCTAATTTTTCAGCCTTACTTGCCTTTTATATCACCTCACCAGATAGATTTTGAGGGGTTTTATGCATTACTGCCTATTTATCTTGCATTGGTTTGGAGGTCTTAGCAGGGGAACAGGCTGCTAATGTAATTCCCTCCCATATCCCCCCTGCTCTCCGGGCTCTTTGTGCAGGTGACTCTGGGCTGTAGCCAAGGCTACCTCTGATTTACCTCTTGGACACTCAGGAGTTCTGCTGTTCCTTCCTTCAGCTCCAAATAAATCCAGGGCACTGAGAGCTGGATTTTCTGCTGCTTTTCTGGCTGGTGCATCCTCTTAATCTGCTCCCAGTCACCCTGCAGGGAGCTCAGTTTGTTCAGCTCTTTGGGGAATCTTGCAGATCAGCTCTCTGAGATATAAGTGTCCTCAAAGTGGTCACTGGCACAGCTGAAACCAGTGACCTTTCTGGGAGAATTGTACCTGCTCCCATCAAGCAGCAGGATAACACTTCCAGAGCTAAATCTAAACCTGCTAGGTAAGAGTTATTTGACAATCTTATATTGCCAAAGACTGTGGCGCTGAATCTCCTTCCATTTATAGTTAATTTTTTTTTCCCCACCAAAATTTGTTTGAAATTTCCTGTAATAGAGGATTGAGTAACACTTGTCACATTTGGAAGATGTAAATCGTTGAGGAGTGATTTCAGCTCCCTCCTCTATAGTCTTGCCAACTGTTTTACCATTCAAGGTTTGAAGGACTGGATGCTGCTGTAGAATCGTTTCACCAGGTTTTCTAACAAGGAAACTGCTTTGCTCTTCAACCTCGAGGATTTTGTGTTTGCTCCAGGCTGAGAAAACGTGGGCCAGAGGGCACAGAGGTACATCCCCTGTGGTGTCAGGAGCTGGAGGATGTGTGTTTGTGGATGTGAGTGTGTGTGAGCCCTGGCAGCTCACCCCGGGCAGGGGACTGGCTGTCAGACGGGTGTGAAGTGCTGTGTCTTGCTTATAGCATCTCTTTGTTTCCCATCCAGAGTCAGACTAATGACAGCTCTGATAATGCCAGATGGCAGTCACCAGTCATCATTTAATAGCAGAAAAATGCCTAAATATTGTCTCCAAAATTGGTTTGTTCATTCTTTCTCCTCGTTCCAGCCTGGCAGTGATCTGCAGGCAGCACTTAGGGACCTCCTAAGAAGATCTCGTGTAGAAAACTGTCAGAACAGATTGCTGTATGGATTTTCAGAGGATTAAAGTTAATTAAAGAGCTCTTCCTTGCTTTCATTTCCTCGTATCTGCCAGCTATTTACATGCTAATGTAGGGTCTTCCAGGGAGAACAGGACAAGTGTCAGCATTGGGCATGTTATCACACATGGAGACAGTAGAAAATAATGAGATGAGCAATATATATATATGTGTGTGTGTGTAGCTTGACAACTGAAAGTCAGCAGCACAGCTTTTTGCATATCTTCAGTAGTGTGTGATCTTACTGAATACAATTCACTCCATTACATCTCACACTGCATAATTTAATACTTCATCATTCACTATAGTATCTTTACATAAGGAATTCTATAAACAGACAGATTTACGTTTGTTTGTGTGTTTTTTTGTTTTTTTGGGGGTTTTTTTGTCTGCCTTTTGTTAAAGAGGAAACTTCTTTCCTGCAGAAGTAATGACTAGTTTTACTAGGAGTACAAACCTGGGAGCAGAGATTTTGGTGAGGACTGGTATCTACTCTTGCCTGCTCTTGGAAAGATTAAGCAGAGTAGATACTCAGCATGGAAGCAAACCGAGAGTGGATGTAATAGTTTTCTCCTCCAGTTGCATTATTATTTGCCCATTCCATTTTCACATTATTTCAAAGGATTATTTTCTCCTGTAATTTTTCAATATCTTTCATTTTAACACTTTATTAAAACTGCTACATAACAGATGAAATAAAATTGATCTCTGGTTACACTTCAAGAGGGATTTTAATGCTTTAGGAAAATGAGAAGCCTTGCTGTCTGCATTTTTAAACAAAACTATCAAAACCATCTGTATTGTTGAGCATAGGTAAAGGTTTTTTTCAGATGCAGAAGGCAGTCCACTTAGTTTGAGGGTGCTGAAGGTAATTAAGCTTCTAAGGACCAAAGGCAGTCAAAGACAGATTTGTTTCCTGAGCTTTTTGTTCCCTGATGTGCAGGTGAAATACGAAGTGAGCAGCTTAGCAAAACCAGCTCTTACCAGGGGCTGCTGTTGAAGGTAGAGTCCTTGTGTTCCATGTGACCTTTATGAAACAGCTCTTTGGCATTAGTCTTTCTCTTAATTTTAGCCTTTTGTGGTTTTCCTAGCGGAAAACATGATGGTCTTACTCTAAAGTATCAAGTGGCTGTTCTTTGGCCTTAAAAATCAACATGACATTTTGTGGAAGAGTTAAAAGATGAGGGGAAGGGAAATTCCTTTTGGGATCTTAGTTGGGAGCAGCCAGGGGGAGAAGGTCACCCACACTGAAAAGTCCTGACTGATCCCCTGCTTGCTCATGCCTTTGCAGCACAGAGTCCTTAACAGATGCTCTGAAAGGGATGTCAGGCCAGAGATGCCCTGGGATTTTGTTGTTTGAGGTTTTTCTCTTGTGCTTGATATTCCAAATGCTCTCTTTAACCAGCCTGGTGGGGCTGACCAAGATGAAATGCTGAATTTGTCCCTGTTGTGGTTTTCTGAATGTCATCTGAGCTACACCAGGGGAAAGCTGTCCCTGGAGTCTGGATAGATGTTGCTAGAGATTTGTTACCCAGGCCTGCGCAGGTCTGAATAATTTAGAGTCATGTGTTGTTCTTGGTTCCCCAAACCAGAGGAAACCAGTATTGTTTGAGTATCTCTGCTGACTAAATCCTGTTGCTAAGTGTGGTTGGGGGAATGTGATAGGACTACCAGCAGAAAAGCCAGTGAGCACTCAGAATTTATGAAAGATGGAGGCACACATGGAGCAGATGCCTTGTATAGTCCCTACCTGGGCGGCCTGGCAGGGCCAACACAATGTTGTTTGCAGGAGCTCTGACAAGTGGAAATGAAAACTGATGCTTAAAAAATATAGTGTTTTAATTTGTAAGGCTCATGTCTCTTATACAAGTGGCAAGACCCCTGATGTTTATGTGTTCAGTATCGGTTTTGGGCAAATATTGGCCTTTTGCCAAGACTTTGGAAATATTTTCAGTAGCCACTCTTAGAAATCTTAAAAAAGCTTTTTTAAAAAGGAGTGAACTCTCAGCCTTTGGAGACTCGTCTCTTATAGGTATCTTGTGTTAAACACCTACATTTTTTCCTTCCTGTGTATTTCTCATTCTTTACCCGGTGCAGCCTGCGGCCTGTTAGAGTGGATGGATGCTATGGAGGAACTTCAAAAGGATGTGTGGCTGCACTGGGATCTGCTACTGATTTAAGGAGATGGGAAATTTTCACACTTGACAATGTAACATGAACAGTAAACTTTTTTTTTGAATGTTTCTAAGTGCTCATTTTTACCACCCTCCTGAGGTCTAAGCTCATACAAAGGCTCAGGCCTTCAGTCATATCCAGCGAAGCTTTTGGTTTTTTTTTTAAGTGAAGTTTAATTTTTCATCAGTCTACCAATATTTTTCTATAGCACATCTGAGAGATTTTACTCAAATTAAAAAGCAAAAATGCACAAAAAATGTGTGAGAAAAATCAGAAACCCGATCAAAAGCACTTCAGCCAAAAAGGGGGATTTATTTAATAGGTCCCATGTGATTGAAAAATATAGGTATTTTCAGTGAAGATGACTAGGTAAGGTTTAATGTTTTTCACAGGCAATGCAATTTTATAGAACAGAATTGAGAAGAAAAAGTAGTTTTTGAGGTATTACATGCATACTTTGCTACTTTATGCCATAGCTCTTTTCTGGGACCTGTAAATTTGTGGATCTCTGAGATATTTAGCTCAGTGCAACAGTTCCTTGCTGCTGGGAGGAGAATATAAATCTTTTTTTGAGAACTAAAATTTTCCTGTGCTGATGTATCTGATTTGTGGGTCACAGGCCCTTCGTTCTGCATCCTCACCTTCAGACGTTGTGATTCTTGGTGATATGTGTAGATATTGGGAGCAGAACATAATTTTATATATACAGATGAAAAGAAGAGTTTCAAATAACGAAGAAAGAATTTTATATCAGTAGGGTGGGGTTTTTATAATCAAAATTTAATGTTATTTTGATTTCTGGAACTTAAATAGAGCAAACCAGACATCACAGCAAGGATCCTGATAGAAAAATTAGATTTTGGGGTTTAATTTTTGGGTGTCATTCCTCAAGATGGGAAGCAAAGAAGCAAACTAGAGCAGTGAGCAACATGAATATTTTGGAAGCAGCATTTTTTTCTACGTGCTACCATCTGTTGATGACCTATGCACAGGAAAGGATTCATTTCCCAAAGTCAAAGGGTTAATTACTTGATGAGATGTGCTAAGAAAGCTGTGAAATACAAGGTAAAGTAAATCCTGATGCTTGAGAGAGCTCTCCAGCCTTTTTTTGTTTTTTTTAATTCCCTCTTGGAAACTTCTGTGTACTGGTTGAATGCGGTTGCTGACAACAGTAGTATTGTGGGGGAAGAAGTGATGCACAGTACTTGTCTTATGTGAAAATATATTACAAATAAAAATTAGCAAATTAAAGCACTGAAGAGCTCTGGTTCATTAACACAGTGTTTTCTGAGCATTAGCTTTCTGAGTGGTTCTGATGATGGAAAAGAGAGGTTATAAGTTCTGTCCTTGCATCCCTGAATGTTGCAGAGGAAGCCCAAATGCTCTCAGCATCTTTCCCATTAATGTATTTTCCTGTCTTCAGCGCAAATGAACCCCAGATATGTGATAGCTCTTGATACATTTTGAACCTCTCTCCCGTAATTAACTTCTGATGGACTAAAACAAGGCCATGGGGGTCATGGATTCGAAGAGACTTCTCAACAGGTTTTGAAAACGATACATAGAAATCTTTCTGCCATTCACATGATTAACCTCAATTATTTTGAGTTGATTATAAGGTCTTGAATATGGATATGTAACAAGCTTTATGTTGTCCCTCAGCAACAGCACCTTTTTAAAGCCCTCCTCAGTCAGATCCTAGTGAAGCACCATGTTCCTCTTTTTGCCAGCGTGGCCCGTGCTTGCTTACAAGATGTTGTAGCCTCCTCCTGGTTTCCATCAGAGCAGCTCCATTCCTGTCACCAGAAAAGCCTGATGACAATAAAGCCTCTTGCTCAGTCAACATGCTGCGTTTTACCATCAGACTGACCCTTCCAACCCTGTGAAGTTTAAACAAAATCTGCCCTGCTCTTCCTCCCATCTCCATTACCACCAACCTTCCCACTTCATAGGATCGTTTGGGTTGGAAGGGGCCTTAAAGCTCATCTCATGTCAACCCCCCTGCCAAAGCCAGGGACACCCTCCAGTAGACCAGGTTTCTCAATGCCCCATCCAGCCTGGCCTTGAAACACTTCCATGGATGTCACTGGGGGTGTCACTGATGTGAAGCAGTGACAATGTTGTTCCCCTGCAGCACGTGAGAGGCTCGGGTTTGGACTGTTAATTAATAATTCCAGTCCTGTGCAATGATTAGTCTGATGACAAAAGTCAGTCTGTGCAAAAAAACCTCTTGGTAGCCTTTGAAGCAAGCATGCAGAAATATCCTATTTTCAGCTGTACATATTTTTTTCCCAGAATTACTTTACCATGGCACTGCTCTAAATATGTCTTGTGAGATAAGCTTTAAATCCTACTTGGGCAAAGTTTATTAAAAATTAACATTTGCATGGGGAGCTATAAAAAAGAATAGGACCTTCATTAGCTTAAAATCATCCAAAGTACAAAATAATATTGAATTGCTCTCCACTGGTCCAGACCAGGAAGGCTCTTACTGCCTGCCAGATCTTGAAGCCCAGAAATAGTCAGCATCAATAACATCCAATAAACCACACTGGAAGCTGCACCTCTATTCCCAGAGGTCCAAGAAAATGAGCTGCTACCACGGGCTAAACAGGCTGAACTCATTGGAATGGGATATTAGCTGTCATTCCTCTCAGTGGAGAAAACTGGAGTGTTTATTAAACATACAGCCCCAGAATAACTGCTCTGGCAGTTCATGGTGTTTGGGAGTGAAATGTCACTGCAGATGATGTAGTTTGATACAGTTTTGCTTTGTGGAAGTTCACACTCAAACCAGTGTAACCCGTAGGCCGGGTAAAGCTGATTTAGCCTGACGGAGAATGTGTCCCAGTGACAGTCATTCTGATCCCCAACCTTTACAGAAGTTTGAGGGAAATGGACTAACAGTAAAGATGCTGAAATGCAAGAGAGATGAGAAAGGGACTGTACAATGGATCTATGTAGAACATCAATGTTCATTTTCATTTCATTTTCCAGGACAGATGAGGGAACACGTCCTTTCCCACATTGCTTTCCTGTTGGGACTGCATACTGCTTGCCTGTACCTCGCAGCATTTGATCTGTTGTGATTCCCTTAAATGCCTGTGTCTCCATAATACTCACCTTCCCTTGGGCTGCGAGTCACCAGCATGTGTGTCTTTGTGTTAATTTGTCCCAGTTCAGAGGCACAGCATCTTTAGTGAGGCGCTGCCGGTGCAGTAATTACTGTGGGATTTGGGCACAGCGGTGTGTTCTTGCATCACACTCTACCTTCTCTTTAATCTACATGGGCCATCTGCTTGATTTCTTAACTAAAAGTTGTTTTGTTTCTGCTTTGGAAGAGTGACTCTGTTGCTCCTAATCTTCTCTGTGTAGAAAACCATTGCAACCAGGATAAATTACATCCCTGTTTGATAGATCGTGCTTGTTTTTGAAAGATTTCTTTCAGGTCATGCCCTGTAGTTTTACCATGTACAAGTTTTTCCTTTCCTTTGTGGCTGCAGGGACAGTCGGGTCAGAATTTTGGTAGGACCACTCTGTAATCTAGAGAACTCTTGACCACTGGAAGTCTGACCAGTCCTGCTGTTGGCTCTGTACTGAAGATTTCCCAATACAGTAAATGACGTTACTGGGTGGTTATCCCGTGGCAACTCTAAGTAATAACCTTTTAAACCCCCATTCAAGTAAGAATTGTGTGTTGGGTGACAAAGCACTTAGACTTCTGTCTAAAAGGTCTGTTGTGTCTTTTACTGTTGCTTGCCTGATCAAAAATAGTGAGTTGTTGGACTAATCAGGTCAAAGGCTCGAGTTTCTCCAAATCTTCTGTGAGGGGCTGTCTTCTCCCCTTATGCCTTTCTCTTCCCAGACTCCTCAGTTTGGATCAGTACTTTGAGTTGGTTTCCTAAGCTTGGGCAGTCCTCAGGCATAGAAGTAGGTGGTTTAAGTGGAGTGGAAATTTGACATTGCTGTTAGAGAAAGCTTCCTTTTATTTCCCAGAAAAACTCGTTAATTAGATGATGATTCTGAGAGGTATTTGGTATGGTCAAACTGGACAATTTTTGATGTTTTAGAGGCATTAAAATAAGATTGCAAAATAAGAGCAGTGGGGATCTGACAGCATGTGTCACTTTCTTGGTCTTTTGGAAGAATTTATAGCCTAGTTTTATCAGAAAGTGGGTTTTGTTGTTGTCATCTTATATGCCTTTTAAAAATGTTCCTGTTGTCAATAAATAAGGTGAAGGCTACAGTGATCCATGCATCAAAAAATATAAAATGAGAATAATACTTCCTTAGGTCTGTTGGCAATTTATTTTTCTTGTAATGGGAACATTATTTCTGCGTGAGCCTATCTGTCCTTACCACTAGAAGTTGATTCACACAGTTCTGAGGCAATGAAATAGCAGCATCAAATCAGGCAGTTTGCATCTTGGTTTTGTGAAAAGAATAAAAAAATAACATCATTTCTCTTAAGATGTTTTGGAGTAGAGCAATCATTTAGAAAATGAAAAGATCCTTTGTCTAGGAGGCTCTTCTGTTTCACTCTTTAATCTAAGCAGCTGCCTTTCTCCTTCCCCATGGGAAGTTGTGGTGGGTAAATAACATGGAAATTCAATTGATGATGGAGACATTAGAGGTTGGCATGGACAATTAATTTGTTATTAGACAGAATTAATTTTATTTGATCCTTACATGGTTCTGTTGCTACATATAAATTCAGCAGCTCAGTGAGTTAGCCTATGAATGCAGCTCTGGTTTTGAAGGATGGGTTTTTTGGCAGCTGCTTTCCCCACCTGTGTTTGAAATGCAGGTTATGGGGAAACCTTTGCCTTTGTGCTACTGGAAGTAATTGCTGGGTTTGTGACCTAAAAGTTGTGCTTTTCCCCCTCCCAAACTAAATGCTCGGGATCATCTTTGCTCAGAACTAGTTTGAAAATGAAGTTTCTGAAGCTACGTCAGCAGAAAGCTGAGTAGAAGAAAGTGAGGAACTTTTGGCTTGTGAATGTTTGAGTTCCTTTGCTCGTACAAGAGATGGAATGAAGTGTCAGTGGCTACAGGTAGAAGTGTTGACTCTCATCTCCAGAGGGATGATCTCCTCGTAGTGTCACAAAGCAGCAGGTCTGTGTTTTAGCCCAGTTCTAAGCTGCTGAATGACTACAACCACTTCATCTTGGGGGGCACAAGTTTTCCCTTCTGGAAGATGGAGATGGTGAAGCTGAACTCCCATAAGAGGCTGCTTTAAGATTAACTGCTAAAAGCTGCAGCATAAAAACCTAAAGGTAGCCGTGCCCTTCTGCTAAGTGGGAGAGTTTCATGAACAAGTTACTTATAAGAGTGTCCTCATAAGACATCTACATTTGCATATATTATACTGCATTTTTCCTCCTGCTTCTCTCCTGCCTTAATTGTCTGTGCTCTAGTTTTCCCCAGACTGGAGAGTCTCTTGCTTGTGCTAGATTGGAAAAGTAAAGATAAAAGTTTTTGAAAATGAGACCAAGGACAAAAGCAGGGAGGATGTTCAACTCAGAACTGTAAAGAAATATGTGAGTGTGTTAAAAAGAGTACCAAATTCAATTATTTTTGTTAACCAGTGAGATCAGAAGAGGAATCAGTTATGTTGTGTAGGTATCTCTCTCTGTGAGCTGCATGGTGATAACTTCAATTGCATTTGCTTTTTAAAGTTGACATGGCAGTAGACAGCATTGTTTCAGTAGGAATGAGCAGGGAAGAGACTAATGTCGTCTGTAAGTGGCAGGGAAATACAAAACTCACACCTCTTGACAGTAATTGTTTTTGTTTAAAAAGCAAATAAGTGGAAAAGCAGGAGAAACTTAGGGATAAAATCACACCTCTTGAAGAAATTCAGGGCTAGACTTGGCGTATGTTGTTGGAGATGATTTAGCTGTAATTAAATAGGTTCTAACATAGTGGGTAAGACTGTGGATGAGAAGAGGGGGGGAAAAAAACAATCTTCTGACTATCCATTAACATACCAGACTGTTAGCAAGCTTGGTAGGAGAGTGGTGTGTAAGTAAGGATTAGTGATGAGTAACTGTCCTCTCCTTTCAGCAGCTCCAGGTCCACAATGAGCAAGCACTTCATGCTTGTGTTAAGCACCCCCAGCACAGACAGGTCTGTCATTTCTGGGTCTGTTTAAAATGCTGTGCTAACAGACACAGTAGAGACCTCAGAAATTCCCTTCATGTCGAATGCAGAAGTCAGCCCAGCTCCTGTTTGTTTCCCATCTCCCCCTGCCCCAGTGAGGCTCTCACTGTTTGCACTCCCTGGCCCCACGTGTGTGATGCCCAGCCAGGCATGTGCCTGTCCCTGGTGCCATGGTTCCTGCCAGCCTCCAGGAATCACTAAGACAGATCACACTTGTGCCTAAGTCTGTGCAAACATTCCATAAACCCTTTCCTTGCAACCGGGGCTTGCTGCGGGATGTTGTGGCTCTGGGGCTGCTCTGGTGTGCAGAACAACACGCTGCTCATAAATAACACCAGGTTATTTATAACACGCTCCTATGGTGTTACAAATAACAGCCATATCCATCACACACTGTTCATTGAAACATAAGGATTTAAAACCACTTCAGAGACCCCCCTGTTTCTTCATGTGGTGAGTGAAAAAGCAATTGCTGTTTGGAGGAAGGGAGGAGTGGCTTGGCTTTTCTCTTTGCTGTTTGTGTTGGTGGGGTAAATTGTCTAAAAACCCCAATTCTAAGCTTTTGAAGTATTTTTATTGCAAAAAGTATTCTTTAGGTATGAAATATATATGTTTGAAGTGCATGAACTTTGAATTTAGAGAAGAAAGATAGCGTTCAACTCAATTCAGTGGGCGATAGTAAAGAGGCAATTACATATGATTTGTGAAATAAAGAGAGCAACCTCGGCAGAGTGTGGTACCTGCAGGGTTTAACAGCACACTCTGATCTGAGCTAATAAGAGCAGTGTCTAATATTAGAGTTTGCCTTGTCAGAAAACCCATTAGTGTGCCAGTGTGAGGACGGTGTGCGTGATGCAGAGTGAGCAGCTGTTTGCCTTTTGGTGCCACAGGAGGAGGCAGGGAGAAGCTCTCTCTAAACTTCATTTGTCATGCTGCTGGTTTTTTTGTTTATAGTATTAAACTGTTGATTAAGAAAAATATGATTGAATAGGTACCTTCTTTTAGAAGCACACAGACTTCAGCTGGAGATTAATTCCTTTATTTGCTCATGTTCCTAAGAAGTTTTTAAAGTTATGTGTAAAGTCGGGTTTTTTTCTTTTGAGATGAAAACTTAGGAGCTCTCTATTTTTCAACCTGTTTACTCTTTTCATGTCACCTTCCTTCATAGCTGCTGAACTGACAGTATTTTTTCCTTCCTTTCTCACACTAAAACCTAAATACAATTACAGTTTCCATTCTCTGCCCTCTGGAGAAAAAGGTCTTTATACAAGCTATGCCACAGGCTTGGTGAGGAGGGGTTTTCAGTTACTACCACATTTGTTTTTAAATTCAAAACTTTTAGGGACTGGTGTTTAAAATTAGCTATATGGGGTAACCTGTTGGATGTGCAAATACAGAATATTAGTCAAAGACCTCAGACATTTCTTCTCTGCTTTGATTTTTAGAGTGACTCTGTGAGTCTTCTGTATTTTGCTTCATGGTGGCTGACCCTCAGTTTTCAATTACAAAGTGATTTCTTGTTCCTAATCCTCATCTAATTCATTCCTGGCTCTCCTTCCAGTCAGGTCTGGATAACTGAGAGAGATCTTACCGTGGTTCCTCTCAGGTGTTGGAGAGAAATGGATATTTATTAGCCATCTGCTGAAATGGTAAAAAATAAGAGGAAAGAGTGAAGAATTACACTAGTGAATACTGCGGAGAAACATATCTTCAAATATGTACAAGACTGCTCTAGAGGAAAAGGTAATAAATTTTTGCCTGGTGTTGTGCTTATAGGCTTAGGAGATTGTTTCTAGCAGGTATTTTCTGTTCTGTTTATGCTTCCAAGGCACTACCCCAGCAGCTCCAAGTACAGACAGGACTGATGGACTGTGCTTTGCTCTTTCCTCCCTCCATGACCTCCGTGTCCTGCCTCCTTGGACTGAGGGGGAAATCCAAATGACAGGGCCTGTGAGCCACCCTGGGCTTGGCAAGTGAGCCTGGGGTGGATGGGATCAGTATTTCTCTGAATGGAGCTCTGTGTAGTGGTCAGTGAGATTTAATGTGTTCAGATCATCAGACAGTGCACCATCAGAAGGCACATCTGTATTTCACAGGTACATCAACTGCTTGTACTTTCTTCATCGTGTTTCAGAAATGCCACTAGAGGATATTATGAGATGATCACACTGTTTTAACAGTGTGTTCAGAAGTTGAGGAGTTCTAAAGATACAGCAATAGTATTTTCTTCACATATACACGTTTCATTATGTATATCTGGAGCCGATCTGATTTGCTCATATTCTACTAATAGCTTTTCCCCTAATTTACTTCTTAAGTGAGTATTAATCATAAACTGTTTCATTAGTAACTAATTTGATTCAGGGGAAAAAGTTGAAAAGATTTGACATCTGCTGTAAAATTTGCAGTACTTCTTCCATGGACTTGAGGCAGGTATTTTGCACAAGGAGTCTTTTGCATAGCCTTGATTGTTAATTTTGTTTTTGTGTGTTTCACATCCTTGATGTGCACAGGAAGACAGGCAGAAACTTATGACTTGCTGCTTTTTGGGTGCTTCTGTGCTTACCCTCAGTAAGCTGGAGGTCCTAGTGAATTAATAATCGTGGGCAGCATCTCTGAGACTGCACTGACAAAAACAATACAGTAGTCCTGCTTTCTGTGAACGTGGTAGAGCTTATGTATGTTGTTATTGGAGGTGAAATAATAAGGCCAAGTCTAAAAAGTAATTCTTGCAAATGAAATACAAACAGCTTTTTGGAATGAGTTGAAGGAGAGGGATTGTGAAGTGGTCAAATTCCAGCTCGATGATTTGCTCTTTTTAACTTTTGTTTTCCCTTGGTCTCTAAACCAACATTTTTTTTTTTGTGCTCATGGATTCCAGTGATTTTATGTTGATTTTGAAAGCTTTTTTGAACAGCCTAAGGTGGATGTTAAGGATACTGTTAAATAATTTTAAATGAGGAATTTTATCCATTCATGGACTTGCATGTAAGAATTCTATGGGACACGGTCCTGGAGAGAAGGGGAAAGCAGGAGAGCCAAGGAGGTTGGGGTGAACAATATCTTGACCAGCTTTCAAACCTCAACTGTTGTGCAAGTCTGAGTCTGTCTAGTGCTGATAATAAACTACATTGAAAATGGCATCATCTCATACAGCTGGTAAGATTGGCTGGTAAGATAAAGCTGTATTTGAGAAAGATTGTACTAAGTCAGGACAGTACCAGGTTTATTAAAAGGCATTTTATTAAATAATATAATGGTATTTCACAAATGGAAGCAGAGAAGCAGAAGAGCCAAATATAGCAACAGACGTGACTTCATTTTAAACTTTTTGTTTACTTTAGAATAATAAAAATAGTTCTGATAGTACTTCCTGACACATTTTCCAGAGATGGAACAAATTTGGCGATGAGTGTTGTGTGCTTAAATATCACTGTGCAAACGGATCTGTTCTCACTTTTTTGTTTTCTTGAGGACTTGATTGCGAACTTGGAATTCTGTAATTCTGCCTGTGGTGGTTGGGTGTCCTTTGGATTGGCTTTCTGGTATGTGGAACATAAGAAAGGCTAAAATTCAGCTTTGGTGCTGAACATTTCTGCACAGTGGGTGTGTTGCAGTGTGGAAGTAGGAGCTGATCTTCCCCATTAACTGTCTGCTGTTGACAGTGCCCTTTCTGTGGTGTTATGTGGCAGGGAGAGACTTCTTCCCTCTGTTCCTGTGTCTTTTGTTTGCCAATAATTTCTGTGATGATGTTGTGTTCTGTTCACTTTGATGAGGTTGTGCCCAGAAGTAGAAAAGCTGACGGTCCATTTCATTCTCTAAAACGTGACAGTTCATTAGTATGAAAGCAAACCAGTGGGTTTAGTTTGTAAGAAAGTAGATTATCTGATACCCTGGTTCTGCTCTTTATTGCTGTGTGGTTTTGTTGAAAATAAAATGTAGGTACTGTGGTCAAATATTGATTAAAGATTGATGAATGTTTTGGTCCCATATGTTTAATCATCACTCTCTTTCAGATGTATATAATGAATGTATTTCCTAAATAGTGTTTTTCTTCTGATTTTTCCACTGTTTTTAATGAAGCATGACTTCAGTACTTCACATTTTGTCTAATGGTTTGAGCATAACATTCTTGATGTCAGTGCAGTTTTGAGGAAAGGTTTTGTTGATTTAATATTGCAGAGGCAGTGGAGAGAGAGAGAAAAGAAAGGAATGTCATTTTGTCTGCGTGAATTAATTTTATAGTGTCTGGTGACACTGTAAAGGGAAGGTGATCACTGAGTGGCAGCTAGTATTAATATTATGTCTACTAACTTGTAGGCTATTTTAAGGTAATAGTTTCATTTCTGAAATGTTTAAAATTTGAGGAAATCTATATATATGGGTTGTTGTCACACGGGCTGGAGATTCTATCTTAGATATAGGGTTGCATCCTTCTCTCTTGTATTCTCTAGGTGTGGCTGAGGAGGTTAATCACTGGGGGTTTGCCATCCCCTGGCTCAGCAGCTTTTGGGAAAGCATCTGGTCCTGTTTCTCTGATGGGCTGAACCCTCTGAAGGTGTTGAGCAGTAGGTGCTTGCCAGCCCCTGGAGCTGTGTCCCTCACATGTGGGGACATCCTGGCAGTGTGGGGTCTGTGGGTAACTCGTGCATGGATGAGTTTGGGCAGCAGACATTGGGATCACGGGCTCTTTAGCCAGCCAGGAGTGGGTGAGGATGTGCCTGCTACAGAGAGGGGAGGAAGGGGCCAATGACTCTGTGTATCTTCACTGCTTCTCTTAATTTATTCCTCATCCACCCAGTTCAGCTGCAGATGCTGCAGAATGAGAGCAGAAGTCAGACATGGGTGATGAGAGTGTGAAAGACTGGAAAAGCAGCTATGCTGGAAAACTACAGATTGGACTTGTTTACCTTAAAAAGTAGTTGAGGAAGAGGCGACAAGTTGAAAGCACAGAGTCTAATGAATGAGTGGTTTAGAGAAGTTATTTGGGAGCTGTTTTCCCTGTCTGTGTGAGGCAAGAACAGAGGTGTTCAATGAAAGGTGGCAAATTGAGACCTGATAAAAGAAAATACATATTCAAGAAATGAAAAACATACTAGGATTAATTTCCACCAGAAAACTGGCAAGGTCAGGAATTTCTCGGGGTTCAGCAAGAGATTGGATATTTATATGAACAAAAAAAATATCCAGAGGAGTTGTCAATGAGAGCTTGCTTTTTGAAAGTATTTATTAAATATAATTTTTCTCGAGTTGGAAAGCTGAACATGGAGGTACAACTGGAATGATGGCAAAGCACCATAATCTTGTACCTGCCTGAAACAGTCCTCCCTGTAGCTGCTTCCTAAACATCTGATTTATTCTTTACTGTTGTGTCCTGGTCTCAAGGGAAACAGGATCCCAGGCACAGAAAGGTGGGCTATGGGCTTCTCTGCCAGCCTGCACTGGGGTTTGTACAGGATTTGAGAACCAGCACATGGCAAAGCTCTGTTCAGAAGCTGCATTCCTGAGCACATAGTGGCACATTTTCTATTGTAAATGCAGAAATCTCTTTCAGATGTGCAGGTCACAAGGTTAAAGAGCAGCCAAACTTCACGGTGATTACTTACTGTCTGAGAGCAAACCCTGAAGTGACTCCTGTTTAAGATAATGAGACACCTTTTGTGGGTTTTGGCTGAGCTGTGCTCTAAGGTGAGGGAATAAATGTATCCTAAAAACAGCCAAGGAAGTGTTGCTAGGTGCAGATTCCATTTTACACACTCAAAGTGTTAAAATGATTATTCATTCATATTTTCAAAGGGTGCAGGTTAAAACGTGGAACCCAGATCATGTGGGTAGTGTGAAATGTGTGTTGTGTAATATGAAATGAGTATTTTGACCTCATCCAAGTAAATCATAGAATTTTAGTTCAAAGTGATGGCTTATCATTGCTTTGCCCTGAATAAATCACTGGGTGTGATTAAATAATCTGGCCCAGTCTTACTGTTGGGAGCATGGTTTGGGTGAGAAATGACCCTTTGTGGTTATTATCATTTCAAGAAGAATATGCTTAGAATTCTTTAGCTTTATAGGTGGCTTATGTAGTATGGAAGGTGCACACTGTGCCTCTGGTGCCTAACAAAATTCGTTATGATTTTTGGTCAACAATGTGGGCACCAGGGCTGGGTTGGTACTGGAAGTGGGAATTGTATGTATGGGCTGTTAGTTTTTTACCCCCCTTCATCCAAGTGGGTCTGCGAATACTGTGGGCTGCTGGGGAGTTGCCTCGAAGTTATGGGAGAGGAACTGAAGGGAATTTCAGACACTTATTGTAGATAAGTGAAAACAGCTAAACCCCAACGTGTAGTTGTCAGAAAGGGCTTTTGCACAGATGGATTCAGCCCCATGGCTTGCAGGTTTATCAGTGGTGGTTTGCAATGTAGGTGCTGTGGGTGTCTGGCTCTGGGCTTCACATGTGTTAAGGTGCACGTTACTAATCTTATTTGCCTGAGACTGTCCTGTTGCAGCAGATCCTCAGCCAGACTGTTCAGTCTCCTCTGCCCAGTGTCCTCTTCCTGAGGAGGAACCACTGGGCTGCAAGGACAGGGGGTGCCCTCTGCCATGAGAATCCTTTAAAGATAATTCAGATATGCTGTGGGCGACCTAGGAAATAACTTAATATATAATTTGTGAAACTCTTACTGAAATTGCTGATTCTTTTATACCCTGGAGGTAGTAAAGAGAATATTTTATGAATTAAGTAAAGTATGGGAAATTATTAATGTCTTCTAATAAAACAGTGAGATGAGATGATATATATTCTGAAACACCATCTAAAATCCCTTTTTCTTTGCCTTCTTGAAAAAGCCTCTGCTGCCATTTCTCTAGAGTTGTTGACACATGTTGAGGGGACAAAGGAATTAATTTTGAGTTCAATGGAATGTGCTGTGTTGGAGCTGATTAGATGAACTCAGGTCTCTGATTTTTTTTGTCCTCTTGAAAACTGGTGTGAGAGTTTTGCCCTCCTGCTTCAGTTCTGTCTTAGCCTAAATATCCCAGTAAGAGCCCAGGCAATGGGGCCATTGCTCTTCCTTTATTCTTGCAGAGATAATTGCACAGGCTTAGAGCACAGGTCAGTTTACTTTTCTCCCGAGTTAATGATATTTAAGTGGTTAAAACTGCAGGAACTGCCTGTTAAGAGCTTTAGAGGCCAATATCTGGGTTACTCAGTAGGCTGGAGGAAAAGAAATCCGAGGGTAAGCATGAATGTAGGGGTGAATTTTTATGTGCTGTAGACACTGGCAGAATAGAAGAATCTGATATACTTTCTCAAAAACTTTCTTTTTGGGGTCAAGTAAGGGTTTTTTCCTATTTTTTTTAATAGGTGAATAAAGTATTAGTTTTGTACTTGCCAGTAGGTAAGAATGAATACGTTCCCTTGTCAGCCTTCTCTCTGGCAGTGATGGTAATCCAGTGGCCGGGTTGAAGAAAGTATTGGGACTTTTTTGTTTGTTTTGTTTTGATTTGGGGGGAGTTATTTGTTTGTTTTTGTTTGGAGGAGCTGTTTGGGTTTTGGTTATTTTTTTAAAGAAATTGCTGTTTTTCATGTGTGAACTGTGCACACGGTGTCAGATGGTGAGTGGCCCTGTGCTGAGGCAGGTGAATAAGGCAGCTTCACATTACCCAAGATTGCCACTGCCTGAGCAGTGGGAATAAAAGAAATGGTAGGAAGAAGAGGAGGTTTTTTTTTTGGAATGAAGAGATGAGAAATACACTGAGGCAGAAAAGCAAGCTTGTGCTGGAGATAGGCAGCGGTGAGCGTTCCGGTAGAAGGGAGTTAAACGAAGGAAAAATCATAAAATTATTTCACAGCAGCAGGAGGTTAAGAAACATAACTAAACATGTTAAACTCACTGTGAAGCAAGAGGACCCCAGGGGTATTTTAGTCAGATAATATTTAATTTGTTGCAGTGTCAGTTGTATGATTGCTTGTCAGCTGGCATATGTATGTGCTATGAGCAAAATGAGGCTTTCAGAGACCATGCACAATTTTCCAGGAGATAGTAAGCAGGGGATTTATCAGAGACAGATTAAAAGGGTTACAGTGGATTTATTTGCTCTGGTCCATTGCCAGGATATAAGGCAAGCTGAGCTCTCTGCAGAGAAGCGTTGGAGGAGAGGGACCAAGAGCTAGAAAGGAAGAACTATAAATCTGCAGAAAAACTTATGGAATACAAGAGCGTGTAAGATACACAGGTATTTGTGGGAGTACATTTAAAGCTGCCAGCTGAGTGTTTGCCAGAAGAGCAGTCAACTTGCACAGTTTCTCCAAACTTTAAGAATGGATGGTTGAGAAGCTAAGAGTATCTCTGAATGCCTCATTCTGGCACCTAAAATCAGTCTTCGATTGCTTTTTTTCATGCTCTCTGCCTGGCTGTGCCCTCTTCCCACCACAGTTTCCCTGGGTCACTGCTTTCTCTGGACTTCCAGCCTTGGGAGGAAAGACAGTGTTCAACCTGAATGATACACTGCCATTCCTAGCAAGAAAATGACTCTGTTTTGAGAGTCTTAGAAAACTGATGAAAACCATCCCTTGTAGAGAGATGATGGGACAGACAGGGATGCTTAATTCCTGGTTTGCTGTGTGCTTGTGGTTACAGAGTACATCAGTCATTCCAACCTCTCTCCCACCTATTCAGGTTAGGCATGGATGGAGATTCTTGGATTTATATAGAAGGGATATTTTATTTTTGTTCGACAAGCCTTGGTTGTAGGAGACAACACATCTGAAAGGCTTCTTCATAGGTTAAATCCATCTTTAAGTTCCTGCAGTAACATTATATTGACTTGAGGGGCAAAAATGAGGGTTGATATATAGACAGTCACATTTGAGAATTATGGATGTTTAAAAAAAATGTTCCCCAGTGTTCTTGTCAGTGCAAGGATAGTGAAATCTGCTGGATGTTTTTATTTTTATGGAGTTAATGGGCTTTTTTTTGTAAGTGGTGTTTTAATTGAGGTTTTGAGTAAAAAGTCAATGGTGTGTATATACATACATGTCTGCAGTCAGTTCTGATTTGCAAAGTAATGTGAAAATAGGTCAGCCACAGAGAGAAATGCTGGGAAATGACTGTAGCTGAGAAGGAAGTTATTTGGAGGTTTGGGAATAGAAAATTTCGGTTTGAAGATGATTTGTACAGAAGACAAGGGTGGTAAGAGGAAGGCAAACAGTTTGCCTTCTGGTGGTAGTAGATGCTGCTGTAGGCAAGGAGGGTTTGAGAAGTTTCTGGTAATTTAACTTTTGCTGGTTTTGCTTGGCCTAGATCTCTTGGGGTTTTGGTCTGTTCTGGAAGAGTCAATTAGCTGCTGTGTTAATTAGTGCTCCAGGAGGGAGTTGAAGGGATGTGGCTCCCTTACACGTGTTCCTTTAAGAGCCAAAGTCTGACTGAACATGCCTTTGGCCACAGCTCTGCTTTCAGGCCCCTGTTTCCTGCATCTTGCTCTGGCTTTGTTGTTGCTTTTCCCCCTCCATTTTCCGTAAGGCAACGTGATATGAACATGTTACCAAGTAAGACTTTAGCAGTATATCAATTCCTTATCAATTCCTCCAACCATCAATTTGGAGCAGAACCTTTTAATTGTCAGTAGCCCTGTTGACATCCCCTGGCTAATGCTTTTCTAAGCTAAGGAAGGTGCAAACTGGCAGCTCTGAGAAGGGGCAGATGCTCACTGATGCTGCAGCCTGTTAATGGTACCTGGTGTCTCTGTGCTTTGTTTTCATGAGTTTCATCAACCTGATGCAAATTCATTTCTCTAAATTACAGAGTTGTTGTTGAATTGTAATTCTGCTCTTTGAGAAACACATCACTGAAGTTAAGATTTATCACATTTATTATTTGCCTTTATTCTGTAGACAATTTACCTGTCAAAGAAGGAAATTAGACTGGTTTGATATTATTCATATTAAGGCTCAGTTGATTGTTTCTTGTCCCTAATTCTTCTCTAGCTGCTTGCAATCTGATTGTTAATGTTTTCTTCAAGTATTTTATGAGATACCAAAATATTGAAGTGATTTATAATTGCCAGAGTCTATATCTTCTCACCCATCCTTCTTTTAAAAGGTTGGATCTGTTTCACTGTCCTATTTTCTGGTCCTATCCTGCCATTTGAGAGTTCATCAAAAATAGTTGCTCATGGACCAGAGATTACTGTGATAAATATTTTTCAAGTAACCTAAAAATACGTTTTTTCAATAGGTCCTGACACAGTCTAATGTATTTAAATATTCTTCTGTTATTTCTAGTTATATTTTGGCTTACGTTCCTACACCTCACAGTGCTAATTTTGCTAATGTTAAACATCTAGTCAAGCCCCACATACCATCTCCCTTCTTCTGTATGTGTTTCTTTACCTTAAAGCAAGGGAGTATAGACCTCTGTTACACAGTCTTCTCTCTCTTTTATTTGTGTTTTTATGAGAAATAGTTACCTAAATTATACCTGATTGCAAATAGCACCTGTTTGATGTCGAAGCCCCATATCTTTCTTCAGTCTTGAAATTTTCCCTTATTACAATTAATTTGGATTTAGGAGTCTTGAGAGGAAGAGGAGGAGGAGGAGATCTTGCCACTGATTTCTGATAATGAAGCAGTCTATTAACATTCTCCAAAAATTATCATTAATTAAACAAAAAGCTGATGTAACGCTCGGAACGGGAATATTTCTGTACCATCAAAAAAAAAAAAAAAGACACTGAGTGGGAAATATCATTATGATTCTGCTTTACAGAGTCTGTCTCCTGTGCCAGGCTCTAGCCCATGCAGAAACGAGAGAGCAAGTGAGCTGTGCAGTTGGGTTGTGGATTAACAGTTGAAGTTCACTCGTGTGGAAATAAAGCAGATTTTACTGTGACTAGAATCTGTCATTAAAAAACCATTATTGGAACCGACCGGCACAATTCCTGCTTTTTCATTGCTAATGACAAAACAATCTGTTCTTTAAAAAAAACAACAAGCCTATATTTTCTTGCAGAGAAATCGTGCAGGAGTGTTACCAGAACAGAAGCCGGGTGAAGAGAGGCAGTTGAAAGATTTATTGATCAATAAACCAGACAATTACAGCTTGTTTATAAAAGGCAAAAAAAAAAAAAAGCCACCTCAAACCTCAGGCCTGCGAGCAACACTGAGACTCTAATAATGATAACTCTGGCATCCAGCTCGAAACGATAAAAGTCAATAGGAAGATATAGGATTTCAATAAAATTATGACACCAGATAAACTTTACCCCAGGAACAAATTTTCCCTGGGTGTGTGACTGACTTCAGTTAGATTTGTAACTTTAATTTCTTTCTTATTGATTTTTCTTTTCTTCAGCTAATTAGAAAGTCTGTGGTGAATGGAGTGTGTGTACATTTGAAGAGGGGCTAACGAGCAGCAGCAGGGGCAAGGCCTGAACTTATGTGGTTGGTTGTAAGGTCAGAGGCTTTTTGAAAATTTTTTGGCTGTGTTTTACTCTTCAGTTGCTTCCAACAGCCAACTGGGAGTCGCTCTCCTGCTCCTCAGTGTGACTGTATCTGAAGCTGTGGGCTGTCCTTGGAGATGTGCAGTGCTGCAGTGACACGGTGATGGTGCTTGTATGAACCATTCTCAGGCCTTTCCCTAAAATTAACCCCAAAGTCCTGGAGAAGCCCAATTGTATTCCTGCTGTTTCTAAACCACTCTGGTGTGTGAATGCTGTGGAAAGGGACTTTATGAGTTTCAACCTACTTGCCAACCATTTGGAACTTTGGCTTTACACAGAGGGAATAGAGGAGCTGGTGGGAGGACTGGGGAGAAGCTTCATCTTAGGGGTGTCATTTTGCAGAGGCATTTTCCTGTTCTTTTCTTCATGGGATTAGCTCTAGTTTCTGGTTAAAATTATAAAATGTGTTTTCTTTTTAGTTACTTATGTGGTAGTAGGAGGCATATTTGTTTGATGAATGGGCTAGTGCTGGCAGAAGGAAGGGAAATTGTTCAACCTCTGAAAAAATCACTATCCTTCCTCTTTTTCAAGCTTACATCTCCTCAAACACAGCTGCAAGCTGCAGCACCAGAGTTTGTGTAGGGCATTAATTTCCTAGGTTTATAATGAACATCAAAACTGTCATTCTGCTTTTAGGGCATGTTTAAAGTAAGCTGCATTTCTGTTCAGGTGTTGATTTCAAACTGCTTAGGGTAAAAAACACCTGGAATTGTGCCAGTGTAGGTCTATGGTGAGTTAGCATAGGTGCCCCATCCTGGTTAAATTTTGGGAATTCCCAGGGGAAGTGCTTTTTAGTAATTCTGGTGAATACTCTCCTGATAGGAAGCAGGAAAGCAGAGGTGTTGGAATAAGGTTAAAAAGTCCCTGGGGAGGATTTTGATGGGGCTTGGGGAATATCCTGTTGTGTACAATGAGGAAATATTACAGCAATTACTAAATTAGGATTACATCTTAGAGAATCTTCTTAGACAAAGGACTTATCAACAGGAACTTCTGTTTCCTGCCAAACTAACAAGACCTTAAGGAGGGAGGGAACAGCTTTCAGTAAGTGCTCTTGATGGGGAGAAATTTAAAAAATGGAGCTGGGGACCACTTGTTGAAAGCTGAGGACTGATTTCATTTCAGTATTAATATTTAGAAATAATTGAAGAGAAGTGAACGCCAGGATCAAGTATTTAATTGTGCCCTTTAGTTCAGCTTTTCAGCACCTTTTTTTGCAATACAGCTTGTGCTGTGTTTACCATGTGTGTTTTTTCTTGACAAGTTTACTCTTCATTTAAGAGAAAGGCTTTGAAGGGCAAGGGCTGTAGTTGATTTCTGGGGAGAGACAGCCTGTAGGGGTGTCCTGCTCCCGTGCAGTTTTTCCATGCTAACATGAAAGCAGGAGTTTGTCCTCCTTGCAGCTGAAGAGCTCGGGGAACTGCGAGGATCTTGCTGGGGATGACTCGAACGACCTAATATTCAACAGTTAATTGGAAACCAAGTGTGATGGGAGTTGCCAGGGGTCCTGTTTGCTTTTGAAAAAACGCTAAGGATTTTGGGACTGCCCTGCTGTAATGGAGAGAACATTGCAGTGGTAAATTATCACATCGATGAAAGATGCTTAGGAGAAAATTAGGATAGCGGAGCAGCTCAGAGTGTGGAGAAGGAGGGAGGATGCTGTAATTGCAAATCTAATTGCAACAACATGCAAAGCTCAAACCAATACGTTCACTAAATGCTGTCATTATGTTCTCTTCTGTGCTCTACACAATGATTTGACAATAAATGGGGAATGGAAGGCACCTCTTGAGCAAAAGCAGTTTGCCTTATGGGGAGTGCACTGGGCAGACTGGGTGATGTCTGTGTGTATTGGAGGGGGAGGAGGAGGAAGGAGAGATCCTGTCCTGCCTTTCTGCTAAAGAAGTTCTTTACAAGGCTGGTGTGGCTGTGTCTGGGTTTTCTTCTGCAGTAAGATGGAAGTATTTCCTTTCTCACATCTGTTAGATGTATAATTCTTTCTAAACTACAGCAAAACTGTTCTTTCCTTGAAAAAAATTCTCTTCAGTCAGATCTGGGTTTGGAGCTAGTAATAGCTTCTGGTACTACTTATGTTGAAACCTGTTTTTCTTTATAATTTTATTAACTTGGTTCCTGTTGCCTCAGGTGGTCCTTTGATCTTGGGGTCCTTTTACCTGCTGGCCAACCCAACCATCTTGGCTGACCTTTCAATCTGTGACATGCTCTGAACACGTGGTACCTCTGGCAGTGCCCTTGGTCTTGTTGTCACACCTTGAATGTGAATGTTCCTTTTCTTCCCCACATGTGCTCTTGCAATCCACGTTCAGTCTTTGACCTTTAGGTTTGGAAGGAGGATACAACCTTTGTATCCAGGCTTGCTTAGCTGAGCAGTTAGTCACCAAGCAAAAGAGAGGCAGCACTGCCTTGGGTTTATGCCAGAGGCCTGAGCTGCTTTGACCCTGTTCTGTAGCCTCACAAGCATCAAGGTTCTTCCATGCAGTCAGAAGATGAAACGCTTCATCAGCTGGCTAATCCCCCTGTGCATATTGCACCGGAACCAGTAATCTCCTTAAACACACTTGACCTCTTGAAATTTTCCTTTTGTCCCCATTCTTCTCCATCAGTGCCTTGGAGATAGGTATTAAGTGTTGTTTGAAGTTGGGAGTGCACTAGGAAATACTTCAACCAGGAACCCCTACAGAAAGTTTTACCTTTAGCTTCGAGCTCAAGCCTTCTAGTTGGGAATGTAAACTGCTCTCAGGGAGCTGAGAGAGATCCTTGTTTTTGTCTTTTTCTGCAAGTGCTTGGTTATAATTGCCAGCAGATTGTGAAGTGAGCCAAACACACTGTCTGCCAGATATTAACCTCTGAAAAAATATTTGTAACAAACATTGAGCGTCGCAGCGTTTAACAAGTGATAAAGTCACATACCATTTTGAGGATATTTGCTCTCAGCCACTTTGTTCACTGTCAAATCTGTTTCATTTCTGTTGTGGCAACTCTGCTCCTTCTTTGCTGAAACTCTGGCAGGAATAATGTCAAGTACAACAGGATATATTTGTTGAGGAAACTCATTCAGCCATGTTGAGTTAGAATAGTATCTCCAAAAAGAGGGCAGGCTCTGTTTTCAGTCACCATCTGCTTGTTAGAGCGTCTGCACGTTGCTTTCCTACAAGGGGTGTGGAGTTTTACAGACACAAGGCAGTCTAATTTTTCAGTTTTCACAGCAGCAACATTTACTTTATTACAGCTGTTTGCTCACCTGTGGCTCGATGCTGATATGAAGACGACGAGTGCGCGTCCATCAGCGTTTCGTTGCTGCCTAAGAGAACAACGGGCAAAACCCTGGAATGTTGTTCTGGGAAGCCTCTCCTGGGGGTGCAGTCAGGGGCTGTGTCTCTAAAGGTGTCTGTTCTTCCTGGCAGGAGCGGGATGGGATGCGGGCGATCCTGGAGTCCTACGACAGCGAGCTGACCCCCGCGGAGCACTCGCCCCAGCTGGGCCGGCGCATGCGCGAGGCCGAGGACACGGTGCAGAAGCTGCACGCTCACAACACTGAGCTGGAGGTAATAAAGGAGCATCAGGTTCTAACCCCAGGGGGGAAGGAGTTGAGACCTTTCAGATTGAACTGCCTTTGTGATGTGATCTCCCCTGGCAGAAGCCAGACTTGAAAATTCCAGCATCAATAAGAGTAATGAGTTATTCTGCGCCTGGTGCTGGTGGAAGCCAAGGATAATCTTTGAGTGTGATGAACCCATACATGGCTGGGGTGACAACTAGTTCCTGTTTGTTAAAGGGATGCATTTAAGGGGAAGTAAAGGAGTAGCAAGTGTAGTACCATCTCTGTGGCCTAGTCCAAGTGATTCGCTGTATCACGCCTGTCAAGGTTCTCCTGTACACAGTGGGAGCAACTTGTGTTTATAAAAGCTTTAGTTAAGGGTTGAAGAAGTAAATCTATGTGCTGTAAGTTCTTCACTTCTTGGCACTGGGCCAGAAAACCTCAGAATACTGGTCACTAGTAAATGCTTTTTACTAGACTTTCTCTAAGAAAGAAAAGATTCTTTCCAAAGATAGACTTTTTTCTTGAAGGAATGCTTATATTATCTTTAGTTCTCTTTTTGAAAATTTGTAGTCTGAAATGTGACTGTGGTGAGATAAATGTTAACGTGCATTGGCCAAATCATTCCTGTCTTTTCTGTTGTGCTTTGTCATAGTGGAATGAGCTTTACAGTCATGAGTTGAAATATTTGGAATATGTCTGTGATCTCAAAGCTTGGCAGTTTTATTACACAGGCTTTACAACAGTCATAAGTATGTGAGTTTTTCTTTCTTTGTGTCTAGTTCCATCATCATGTAGATTTAGATGTTCTAATTCAAATGGAGTAAAACTTGTAGAAATTGCTCCTTGGTTTATGTTCAAGTCATAGAAGGGACTGTCCCACTCTGCACAAAACTCTGTTGCTTCTGACATCTTTAAAAATGCTGTTTTCTTGTCCTGGGAGATAGGGACTTACGTCAGGCAGTACTGGCTCCAGTGACCTTTAAATCCTTAGCAAGCAGAGCAGTGTGGTGTAGATCACTATCATGGTATAGATCTATTTCCTCCCAGTATCTCAGAAAAAGGAATTCTGCAAAGTTTTGGGCAAGCTGATAGAGATGTTAACACCAGATAAAATGGAAGTTTGCCTCAATTTGTCTGTCTCAGAAGTTGCTCTGTATTGCCTTTTGATCACTGTATTGCTTCCCACCAGAGAGAGCAGGAATAGGTGATGCTGACATAAAGGGATAGGTGGCTATTTTATCTGCTTCCTTAGTTGTTCCCAGCAGTGGCTCTAGGTTGTTGCAGGGAGATTTCCTGAGTTGTTTCTTTGATTATGTCGGGTGTGCATGTTTGTCTTCAGGCAACAGCAAATTATCTTTTTTCTTCAGGTGAAAGCGTGGAGGAGTGTGGGAACCAATTGCTATGCCCCTTTAATTATTTGTTGGGAACAAATTCTAAGTTTATTTTCATGGGTATGGATTAAGGGCTACATGGAAAATTTCAGAAAGGAGCTGTGTTCTCTGGAGGTTTGTTGTGTGTGATGTCAACCTTTAAGCCTTTCAAAGACTTTGCTGGAAGCAGGATTCAAAGACCTGATATTTTCCTCATAAAGTAAAATTTTACGCTTCACTTGTTTGTGTTTGCTTTTCTGACTGCAATGTTGACTGCTGAATCCCATCTGTTTTGAAATTTTGGGGGAAAATTTTTTGTTCTAGTACAAATCAACAAACTGGAGAGGGAAATTGAGGTGCAGGCAGGACCCCTGGTGCCTCATCATCAGGAGCAGCAGCTGTAATCAACTGCCAGTAGATCAAAGTCAATGAGATGGTCGGTGGCAGCTATTAATAACTTCTGACATAATGCTCTGTGCCCTCCCAGCTCTGCTGAGCCTCCCCATGACTCTCAGAAATGTTGACACCTGAATGACTCAGCTCACAAACAGAGGAGGCTGCTGGAATGAGGCACCTTGGGGCCTCAGTCGTTCCTGAGATGTGGGAGAAACGGCCTCTGTTGGAGGGTGAGGAGGGAAGGAGAAGGGGAACTTGAGCATGTTGAAGTCAGTATGGCAGAAGGGTTGGGGCATCCCAGGAGCCTCTGGTGTGGATGGGACTGGGAGGGTAGCACACAGTCAGCTTGTAGAGTAGCTCGGGAGAATGAGAAGAGCTCATCTGGGAGCATTGTCACATGGCAGCAGAGCAAGAACGTGCACAGCTGTTCCAGGGGGATCCAGGGGAGGTCTGGGGTGGCTGCAGAGAAGGACAGTGATGGATCTGAGCTGAGAAGACCTGTCTGACACTGTTATTTTTTGATAGGCTAACATGGTTAAAGTGTGGCAAACAATCAAGATCACCAGTTAGCAGGGGATGTCCCACCGTGGGGAACTCCAGTTATTCCCACAGAGGAGTGTCTGGCACCCAGCAGGCACTGGGATACAGTCCCTGTGCTCTGCCCCTCTGCTGGGGAGGCTCCAGAAATCACTGTGGTCCAGGAGCTCTTTGAGTTTAAAAAAGCCCTTTTAGAGTCAAGGCAGATGCATCCTCTTGCATTATATTTTGTACCTTCTGTCTTTCAGCTTTGTTCGTAAATCATAACATTTACACCTTGAACCATGTCTAACCTCTCTGATTTCTTTTCTCACAGCTTTTTTTTGTTTGGTTTTTTTTTGCTACAGAGTACCTAATTTACCCAAATCCCTTTCTGTGCCCCCTAGAAGAGAGCCCTTTAATACTTTCTTTTTTCTTGTTTCTTCTGCCTGCCCTAATCTGTCACCGGCAGCCCCACCTCTGACAAACCAGGGAGTGGGAAAAGTGAGTGTTCTTAAGAGGGATTTTTACTTGCTCTGAAAGGGGAGATCTTCCCACACGTTCCAGCAGCAGGCTGGAAGCTCTGGTGAAGAAAGAGTGATAGAGATAACACTGTAGGAGAGAGGAGGAAGCCATGTGGGACTGGGAAGATTCTGGGCTGAGGCAGCAGCTTTAACTCATTAGGGAGATGAGGTCTCTGGTAAGTCCTTTACTGGGTGTATAAATGGAAATGGGAAGCTGCTTAAAAGAACACAGGGAACGAGAGAGGAGTGTGTAAGCCCTGGGGGGAACTGTGTGGGTGTGTGAATGTCTGTTGGGAGGATGGAGTTAGGAGACACACGGAGCTGTGCCCCAGCCCAGCTGCTGGGAGCACTGCTGTGTCTGAATTAAACAGCACCTGGATTACAGGCACCTTTCAGAAACTGGGATACAGAAGGATGCTTTGATCCTGTATCACTTCAGAGGTGAAGTGATGCTGCAGAAGAACTAGTCCTGTCAGAGCCTGATGGGGCAGAGGACTGGAAGGCAAAGAGAGGCTGATGGAGAACTTTTTAAATGCCTTTCATTGATGACCAGTGAGAAAAGCTGGATCTCTAATGCATGGACATGCAAACAGGGATCTGTTTTTCTCTTCCCCAGAACTGCCTGCCCCCAGCCCAACCCCCTCCTCCACAAGGCTGATGTGGTTGGAGAGGCTCAAGGAAGCACTTTATGGGGTGTTGAATGTAAGGCATGGAGAGATGCAAAGAAAAATGTCATCTGAAATGGTGGCTGCAGAAGCAAGCAGGCTGTGTCAGCCCATTTCACGTGGTTAATGAAGTGTCACTCACCATCTTTTAAAAAGTGTGTTTTGGAACTGAAGAGGGAATGAGTTTGTTTCTGGCCAACCTGTCATAAATACTTAAATTTAAATACTGTAACTGTGTTTCTGTGGCAGCCTGATTTTTTTTTTTTTTGATACTGATGATATTATCAGGTTTCTTGCCAGTCTTCATTAACTTTTACCACCTTAGCTCTCACTACTTCTAATTTCAAGGTAAATATGACAAAACAGGAAGCTTCTGTGCATGCAGCAGCTATTGTGAAAAAGCTTTGATGTGGAGTTTAGTGTTGGAAAAGTTAAATCCAGCTGCATAAAAGAGAAATAAGCATAAATATAACTCCATTAATAGTGATTTTATTGCAACACTCTTGACTCCATACAAAACTTTAATGAAGAGAGATTTACAAGGAAGACTCACGCTGACACCTTCAATGATCTCCAGCATCTTTTACATTGAGAGATTTACACTGTCTGTGAGCACCATATGTACCCTAATCAGTTAATTGTGATTCTGACAGTTTCAGCACACCAAATGCCATATGTTCTGTGTTTTGTTGCACCTCGGGCATTAGTGGTGACCCTAAAACTCATTGACCATATATTGGCTCTTAATCTGCCCCTGATGTTGATTTTGTGATGTTAGTCACCAATCTGCTCCTTGCCAAGGGGGTTACTCAGCAGTCACACCGGTGCTTAAAGTGCTTAATTTTTACGTGTGAATGCATTAAAATGTTAATTTGAGCAGTTAAGAGTTCTTTCTTGTGCTTTACCCAGCTTTCCCTTCAGCACTTTTTCACTTTACCTTTTTTTTTTTTTCCCATCTCGGATCTACACTTTGTGTTTATCTTGCTCCTTTGCCATATTTCCTCTCCCCCTCAAAAGTAAATTGCTTCTTCACATAGCAGAAGGGGTTTCTGTCATGGTGGGAACTTTAGAGGCATTTCCTCCCATCTGTGCAAGGTACAGAGGAGTTTGTTTTAGTTTTCAGGTTTCTCCTACCTACTTTCTGTACCTCTCTGCTGCCATCCAACCTTTGTGCACTGTTTTTTTCCTTCAGTGACAACTGTAAGATGGAGTGGGAAGATTACTCTGCTCACTTCGGAAGTCCGTAAGGAGCAAATCGCAATCACTAGAGCTTTCCTGCCGCTCCAGAATGGCATATGTTTCACTTGCCCAGACTTTCTGCTGTCATTGTAGCATCTTATCTGTGACTCATGTGGGAGGGAACAGTCTCTCTCTGGAGGTGATGCTAATGCTCTCCGTGCATCAACTACCACTGATTGCTGGAGCAGTCACAGGGCTGGACATCATCTTCTGACAAAACAAACACCTTGTCGGAATAGCATTTTGAACCTGAGTGCTTTGGTATCTCTTGGCAGGCTTGAGCCTTCTCAGGAAGCACTGTGGTCCTTTGATTTTTTTTTTTTCCTTTGCTGAAGGAGAGTAGGTCAGGCCTGTGTTCTCCTGCAGTCCTGCAGAATGGATTATCTTGGGTTCACTGTTGTTTCACGTTTCATCTTCCTTCAGACCTGACTGACCTTGTCAAATCAGGGAGTCATTAGTTTTCTCCCCTCCCTTTTATACCTGCCAGTGACTGTGATTTGGGAAAACACCTTGCAAATAATCATCATATAAATGAGGAAGTCAAGTCACAAAGGGCCTTAATGATTTGTTAAAGGTGACAGTCCCTGCTCTGTGGAAGAACAGTGCCTCTTAAAACCAGTTGATGCTGCAGCAGAACCTGTCTCTGTGTCTGAGGCTGCTTTTTTTTTTTTGGTCAAACTAGATTTTAAAACTCAATTACTATTAATTTTTTTTTAGGAGATTTCTCATTTGGGATCTGTCCTGAAAGTTAGTAATTGCTCAAGAGAATCAGTCCATGGCACTGCCTTACACTGGAGATATTCTGCACAAGGCAGCATTGTTTTCATGACAGGGAGATTTTTACAGCTATTTTTAGTGAGTGGATGCTCTGACAGTTTAAGAATGTCTTTAAGTCAGCAGTTCCCAGGGACCACAGCTAACTGGAAGCAACCTCCATCATTCTCAAGAATGAGAATGTCCTGTCACCAACTTGCGTAGGGTGAATCATTAAATAAGACAACTTCTAGCTTGTGATAAGCTCCCTTATAGACAAACCCCCAGAAAAATGCCCCCTGTTGCAGAACAACGAGCAGCCATAAGGACACTTTTGCCTCTGGGCTGCATATTGAAGCCCATGGGACAGAAAAGCATTTTCCAACATTTTCCAGCTCTTCTGCTCTTGTGTCCTTTGAGTGCAGGAAGGACAGGGTTAGACAATTATCATTGCCATCACCTCTTGCTGAAAGTCACACTCCTGGTGTAGATGCAGTCAGTGACACTCTCCTCCCTAGTTCTCTTCCTTGGTTTTGATTCTCTAAATGTGAAGCTGTCTAGTAATGATAAATCTAAATGATCACCTGTGCTCAAAGTGCAGGGAGTTTAGGATGGACTCTGGCTGTGTTTCAGCCTGCAGGAAGCAAGCCCAGCCTAGGTGAGACCGTGCTGATACCTTCATTCTGCTGTCTATCTGTGTTGTCCATCTGTGATGCTCAGAGGATGTGGGAATGCTCCTGTACTCTGCATCTAAAGGATCTCTCTTCAGCCTAAGCAGATTGAGAGATGCCAGCAACAAAAAGATCTCTCCTTCCTCTCAGCTATGCTCCACTTAAAATGTTCTTGGTATGAACAAATCCTCCTGTAGCCTCTTCTGGTGATGTTATGAATAACCCAGCACAAGAGAGGCTTGAACTAAGGAATTTGGGTAAACTTCAGATGTCCCTGGCTGTAGGAAACAAGAGAAACAGATGAACTAGGTCTAAATTCCTACAGAAGATTTAAAATTGGTTCTTTCTTAGTGATGTTTTGGACAGAGCCGATAAGTGATGTGCAGTTATGAGTCATATTTACCACAATAGAGCAGGGGAGAGCGTTTCATGCAACGTTGAGAGCTTTAAAATGCTTTCCACTGGAGAGCCTGCATGCCTGTGCTGAGAGATACAGGCTCTGCAATTAGATGTCTTTAGGTGGAGGAGGAAGCAGCAATACACTTGGAGTGGGAGCAGTAGCCCCATTGGCAGCAAAGACATTGCATAAAAGAGCTACTTCTGTGCAATGTGGTGCAAATCCCCTCCTGCTGCAGCTGGGGAGCAGAGGCTGAATTGGGGTGCAAGCAGAGCAGTGATGATGTGTCTCTTTCCTCTCAGGCATAAAGCAGAAAGAAAAAGGCAAACTAAGCAACTTTTGGGGAATAGAGTTAGGACCAGGTAGCTTCCAGCTTCTCAAAGGGAAGGCTTTGAAAGAGTAGAAATATGTTCTTACGTTGATCTCCATCACTTGGTGTTGCAGGCAGCGTGGAGGGACGGATAGGAGGCAGTAGGGAGGTTGCTGTGCAGGTTCCTTTAGTGCTCACACCAGTTTCCAGTGTTGCTTTCCACAATTGTAGAATTGTTTGGGGTTTTTTGCAACATTAGAGAAACATTTCACATTAGGACAAACTGCTTTTTGCATTTGATTTAGAGATTTAACCCCTATGAATCTCTTCCAAGTGGGAAAGAGTGACGATTTGGTGTAGCATTGGTCTCACCTGTGTGGATCGTGCAGCTACAGCCCATGGCACTGCTGTGCCACATATCCAATAGCAGGGTTTGTCTTTGGGGGTACTGAGTGATCCTTAGACAGGAATGATCCCAACAGCTTCCAAGGTAGGTGGTCTCTTTCTGGAGCAGGGTGATGGGGTCTCGTCAGAGGCAATGCCGCATCCTCTGGAGCACTTCCAGCCCCTGAAGTGTGTGGAACCTGTTCATGTGGCTCAACCACCAGACGAATATTGTGGTGTCTGACTCTTTGAGAACAGGAAAATTGGGAAAATAGGCCAGGACTGACTAATTTCTCTCCAAGCTAAAAATTGGACTCCTTTAGGTTATGTTTCCCAGAGGAGCTCCTGAGTTCAGTGCTTTTCCTCTCTTTTGAACTGTGTGAGTGAATCAATCAGGCTTCAATGCTCAGGCCAATAATGTCTCCTATTTGTTAGAACTACTACTTAGGAACCTTCTCACATTGATGCAAGTTTTAACAGCTCATGGAAACCAAGCAATTCAGGGGGAGGAAGGAGGTAAATATCTCATGGAAAAAAAAAAGTAGAAGCTAAGATTGCACATCAGGATAATGTTTTACATGGAAAACACCATGGATATTTTAGCTATTCCCTAACTTTGCATTGTATTAATGACATTAAACAGCACTTGCCTGGGTGTCTTAAAAGATGTTCTGAACTTGTAGAGGTTTGTTGATTTTTATAATGATTGGATTTGAATTCTGTGATTTCTAGTGCTTCATTTCAGAATAATTGCATAATCTCTGCATAATTTAAGATTTAAAGTATGTATTTGTAAGTGTTCTCATGTAATCTTTTAATTTATGATGATGGTCTCCTGTAAGAAAGAGAGATTAATATTTTTAATTATTTTTTCTATTTAAAAACATGCTGTAAAGATTCCAAGGTTTTCCTGCAGGGCCTCCACGTAGGCTCAGCACAGTCCTGCCCAGTGTGTTTCTGTGGCATCCAGGACGGAGTTTTGTTGCGATCCTGTTACGAAATCTTGTTCCCAAATAGTTATAACATATAAACAGAAAAAGTGCTTTGAGAAAACAGCATCAACACAGGCTTGTTCCCATGCTCTTGTGGATCCTAACATTCCTGCTCTTCGCAGTTTGCAAGGATTATAAGATCCACTTTAATGCACTTAATACTTTGTTATCGTGGCAATTAGAACAACAGTAGTCGCTGTCTTGGTTTTCTTTTGAAGCCCATTGATTCTTTACTTTGGCCTTAATTACAAGTAGTAGAAGAGGTGTTTCTTCAGGGAACTAATTAGTCTAAAAAGCCTAGTTCAGCTAGTGCCTGAGCACAGTTAGTCGAATGGTGCCTAAATGCAAGTGCCAGTTGCAGTTGTTTTGTTTCAGAACAAACATACATAATTAGTACTTCTCCAGGTTAGGAGTTGTGTTTGCTTCCATCCATTCACCTATCTTTCCCTATGGTCTGGTTTGTCCAGGGGCTGCAGCACCTCCATTTCCCCAGCCTGGTTTGTATTAAGGTCATGAATTAGAGTATAGCACTATTGCCAGTTATAACTTGAACAGAATTCAGAGAAAGGTGCCTGGACTTCTCTTTATTTTTCTCTTTTTCTTTTTCACTTCAATGTGATCAGCCTACTAATATTTGGAAAAGGCTGGAAGCAGAGTAAGTGAAAAGCCCAGCTGATAGCAGTTTTCATCATGCTGTGAATAAAACCTAAGCTGTTGATATAGATCTGCTCTGTTCAGGGGTGGTCCAGGTAAATTGTAAGGAACAATTCTGTTTTCTCAGAGGCTTTGCAATTTATCTATTTGCTTTAATCAGTGTTAATGTCAAATGTGCTTTGATTGTGCTAAAAGCTTTTCAGCAAAACAAACTGGAAGTCCAAAGTTGCGGAGAAAGCCAGAGTCTTCCTGTAATGCAAGTTGTAACATTCTTTTGAACTTTATTTATGCTGTTTAATAAAACAGGCAGTGCTATAGAATACATGTGCCATGAATCCAGCTGCAGTGACAGTATCATGGCTATGAAATGCATGGCACATTGATTTGACTTATTGAACTGATTTATGTTTTCAATTTGTTTAAACGGCTCTAATGGTTGCAGCTCTGACAGATGTACGCTCACATTTCTAGTTCTGTTCAAGCCCACATTAAAACCAGAACTGATTCCTTGTTTAAAGCCTTGATTTTTATCTGTTCTGTGTTCCCGTGCCTGCAATCCACACGTCAGACTCCCAGATGTGAGTTCTTGTAGCATCAAGTTTGCTTCCTTTTGGAAAATTGTAGAAACAGTTTCATTGGAAAGCAGATTCTTGGAAGAGTTGCTAAACCCAAATATTTTTGATTTTTAAAGGAAATCAACAAGCAGCTTGAAAGATTACATGTTATGGCATTATTGGTGTATGAAAACACGAGTTATTCAGTAACCATGAACAGAGTAATTACTTTGTAGAGGTAATTTTAAGTAGAATATCTTGTGTAATGGGAGAGGGTTTGAGGCTTCTTTGTATAAAAGTTGCCACTGTACATTATTTGTATACACAAAGAAATGATGAGTGTCTGTATCAGTATCAATTATGGGAGTATCTCTTGAGAGCCTACAAACTCTGAATTTTTCTTGCAGTCCAGGCTGTGCAGTTGGGAACTGGCCTGATGGTAGAGACCATAAACCAATAATCTTTGTGGCAGATATTATTGCTAAGCTCATTGTTACCAACGCTATCTTTGGCAATTATATTCTGAGTACTCTCAATTTTATTAACATACAGATTCAGAGTTCTTCACTTTCTGATCATCTGACTTACTGCCTTTTACAAAAGGTCATTTCATCAGTGAAAATGCAGCCTTAGGATAGATCAGCTCCCCGATTTCTCAAATATTCAGATAAAATATGTGCTCCTTTGACCTCCATGGGTTCCACTTAGCAAATTAAGGTGCTGGTTTCTGAAGCATTCTGTGACCTTTTGTGTGAAGACAGGCATTAGGGACAGCTGGAATGATGTCTGCAGGGCCACAGGGACAAACCCCTGTCCCTCTAGGTGGGAACACTCAAGCAGTGCCTAAGCCATGTCCATTAGTTCTTTGCCTTGCTCACCTATGGGTGTGAGAGGGCAGGAGCCCCTCTTTCAGAGTGCTGAAATGAGACACCCCTTCTTCAAAGAGCCTTGGCTGGAGGTACCTGGGCCCCCCAACGCTGCTGTTCCTGCTTGGAGGGGATTGCTCTGTGCTCAAAGATCATCTGAGTGTACTTAATTGTCTCTCAGCTGCAGCATGGCAGCACACAGAGCTGCTGAAAAGAGAGAATTGTTAGCATTATGGATGGTATTTATTTAGAGCTGCTCATTGTGCTTGGCACAGGCTGCCTGGGGGCTTGTGAGGAGTGCAGGACTACCTATGCAGATGGATGTAATTCCTGGGAATGTTTATAGCTGTATAAAATACACAATGAGTCTTAAATTCTTTCAACATACATAGTACTAAACATACCCAAGCTTGTATGAATGTGTTAATTATTTCCATGTATTATGGCTCCCAAAAAGCACAATATAAATACATGTTTATACATACAAAAGTGTCCCTAGGAAAGCATGTCTAAAGAACTCCAGATGAGTGATTTTATGCTCTTAAAATAATAATGTCCCAGGCTAATTCTACAGGCTTTTTATTGCTTTGCTGTTTACGTACATTGCTGAAGACAGTAGGTGAGACTGTCACAGCTGTACAGAGAAATGACATTTATCTTCCAAGTGCAGCATGACCTTATCGTTCATAAGTGGCATTTCCTCTCAGGATAATGAACACCTTTTTATTTAGGCCATGCAAGACCCACAGTCATTGTATCTGATTTCTACAGCCCATCAACACTGTACACATAACTGTAATTATTGCGGATATTATTTTCTGTTGCATTCCGCTTGCTCTTTGGATTACACTTGGTCCTGAACAGAAAAGGGGATTGAGAAAGGAAGATGTCACACTCAAGTCTTCATGAATATCTGCGGGCTGCTGCATGGCACAAATACGACCACTCCTACAGCAAATGTACTTTTTTATACCCTTCCTATATGGCCTCCTGCACAAAGAGAGCGAGTCACCATTTTGACATGTACCAGCCCAAGCTGGTGTTGCCCTGAGGTCAGGCACTTTTAGGCACAGGTGAATCTTTGTAGCTGTTTATCTGCTTGGTTAAGAAGAAAGAAAATTTAAACGTGACGAGGAGCTTAAAAAAAACAACAAACAAGTGTTGACAATTCTTCCTTGCAAATATTTACGTCAGGGAGCTCTCTTTGTCATGCTCCATGTTGCCTTGCCCCAGCTCTCTTGCTTGATTTAACTTTGCCTGCAGAGTTAGGTGTGTGTACTCACTGCATCCCTCGTGGTGCCTGGACCCGCCTCTGAAACAGAGCTCCCAGCCTCTGAGCATCCCACTGTGTGGCAGAGGAGAGGTTCAATACAGCCTGTGCCTTTGTGGCAGGAGCTAATAACTGAGATTATCTCAGCATATGTTCCTGCTTCTTCCCTTTCTCTGCCAAGTGGAGATCTTTCATGTTTCTATAGCACAGCTTTGCTAGGCAGGCGTTCAGGAGTGAGGAGACTCAAAGGTTTCTAATGGGACCATCAGGCAGTTTCACCTTTTGCCTTGTCAGGCTGCATTTGTTGGAGCAAGAAGCAATTGTGGGTTGCTGGATTGCTTTCCTGAAATGAATTGCTGTTTGCTTCACTCAGAGAAGATAAACACTCGCATCTCAAAAATATCATCCTGTCTGGCATCTTTGTTGGCAGTCTCAGCAGAAGGGCCAAAGGAAACAAATGGACCATGTCTAAGATAAAATTGAAGTGCTCCCTCTGGAGTTAATCCTTTCAGCCCAAAACTGAGCAGCACTGATGGGATGATGTAAGGAAATAGGCCCTTCTGTTCCTTCTGCTCAATTTTATGGATAAACGAAAGACTTCAGCCTCAAGTTGATTAATCTTACACTTGGCCCCCTCCTGCAAGATTTTACAATGAAAATTTAACTGATGGTTGGCAAACACAGAATATGTATTATGCCTATGCAATGCAAGGATGGTTCTTTACCTGTTCTGTTCTTTTCTGCACTGGTTTTTTGTAGCCCTTGCATACTCTTTCCAAATCTTTTTCTAAGGAGGGGAAGATATTAACTGCTGAAGCTTAAAAGTTTGGATTTCAGGCCATTTTGATAGCCTTCTCCACCTTCATACAGGAGAAATTAGTTTGAGAAAGCTGTAAATCTGTGCAGAGCTGGCCTGGGATCAGCCTTCATTCCCATGGAGGAGAAGGCTCTGAGGAGGTCCTGGGCTGCTCACTGGCAAACTCCATGTGCTGGATAAGGTCTGCCATGGAGTTGCAAGGAAGCACTTTGCAGGAGTAGTGAAGGACCTTAAAGCTAGTCAGACTCTTTGGAAGGGGAAACCAGGTGGTTTTCCGCTCCTTGGATTCTGTAAGAGCCTCCTTCAGGCTTGAAAGAAGGAGCATAAGATTAAGAGGACTAATTAAAAAGGATAATTAAGTTGGCTGCTTTGACGAATGCCAGAAAGCTGGAGACTGAGGATGTTGTGGGCAGTCAGACTAGCTGTGGGAAAGAGGAGGAGAATAAGCAGACAGTTGGAACAAGAGCTGTGAAATAAAAGTTCCAGTTATTTTGAGAAATGATTATTCAATATTTAAAATGTAGTTTATTAGAAATTTTCCTGCAAATGTTTTCCAGAAACAAGGCTCTCTCTGTGTATGACTCAGATTCTTCCAGCTCTGTTTTTCATTGACACAAGTATTTTCATTTTCTTATGACGTGGATGGCTGCTTAACTTTAATAGTGTTGAGTCCACTCCTGTTATGATGACTCTTAGCACAAGACGGCTGAACAAACACTTCCAGTGCTTCACTTCAATGGCTGCACTTCATATGTTGAATTTGATATGTAGAAAAGACTAGAAATTAGTCCAAGATGGCCCAGAGAAGCTTGACTTCTCACTTAAGACTATTGATAACCTAAAACCCTTCTTTAACTTGTGGGTGTGGGGGAATCTTCGGGGCCTCTTCAGTCTGAAGTGTGTGTGCCTTCTCCCATCCCTGATCCTCCATTCTCTACAAAACTAGAGGCAAAAACGTAGTTGGGAAGTTCATACATTTTAATGTCTTTTTGTCTCTTTATCCTTCCTTCCCACACACCATTCTTTTCTGTTTCTTTGTATTTTTACCACATTTCTTCTACCTTGTCAGCCACCTCCTTCCCAACAAACCATTAAGCAATAAGAAGAGAAAACAAAAAAACCCCTTGCTGTTCCCTTCAAGTGCTTGCCTTGCATTTGTTGCCTATTTATAGCTGATTCATTTAAACCACAGTGGCAGTCAATCAGAAATGTGGTGAATCCTTCTTTCAAGAGCGTGCCAAGAGAGGATCTTTTTAGTTTGCTTGCTTTTTTTTATGATTTTTGTTGGAACCTCTACAGCATGCCTAAATTCCATTGGGATTTATTTATTTTGAATAAATTCTCAAATAAAAGTAGCAGAGTTTTGTTCCTCTTCAAAGAAGTTACAGGAGCATGACTATGGCGTGCAGGGATGTTTGATTTTATTTGAGAGTATTTTACACATTTTTTTTTTTCTTCCAGTTGACATCTTGGATGATTTTTTTACTTTTTCCATCTAAGGAATTTCTTTGGATAGAGAGACTGTTAACCTCTTTTTTTTTTTCCTTTCTTTCTTTCTTTCAGTTTTTTTCCCCCTACAACTTCAGGCAAATTCTGCCTCTAATCTGTTTGTAGTACAAACCTGATGGGGTATAATATTGGAATTGTAAATTGTGACTGCCCATGTGGCCTTACAGAGGTCACATGATCTTTGAGCTTGGGTTTCTCCTTTTGTTGAGCAGGTTGGTGCTCCCATCTTCAGCCCTTCATGGGGCATTGGAGAGGTGGAGGAAGTTTATACAGGCAGATCCCAAATAGCAAGGCAGGAGCTGTGGGTGAGACACTTGTACACCATAGGTGAGATGTTGCATGAGACTCACACTAATAAACTCTGCTGGACTTCTGCTGGTTCCATGGAACATGCTGAGGTGTGGAACATTGCCAGAGTCTCTGAAGTGAAGCTTATCTGCAGGGAGCCTGGAAACCACTGATTTATGCCATACCTGGAAGTGGAAGTGCTACCATTCTCCTTCGAGGGGAGGAGCTCTTTGATGTTGGGGAGGTATGTGTTGGGAATAGAAACTGCAATTTTTTTAAAATACTTCAAATTACTCATAAGGACTAAGGTTGTTTCTGCTTTCCCCAAACAGATTTAGAAAGCAAATACTGTTTTAAAGTAGGTCTCTGCATTTGCCATAGCATTTGCAAAATGTTTTAGCAGCCAATAGATATACTAGTTTGGGGTTTTCCCCCTTTCTTGTTCTGCCCTTACTGCTCTTTGTTTTTATGCCCTGGCAGGACAAGAATGAGGCAGAGTCATCTGGAGGGCTGACTCAGAAAACAGATACATAATTCCAAAAGTAATTCCTTCTTGGCCTCAAACATGCATATACCTTCTGTGTCAAGGAGCCTCTGCTAACCTTGCCTTGCTCACAGTGCTGTGCAGGTAGCACAGGAGCAGGAAGGTACAGGCTGAAGGAGGACAATTATCCTATTTGTTTTTTCCATCTCACCACCCGTGATGGGATTTGATTCTGTGCCCTGGACCCTCCTGGGTCAGTTGTGTTCAGAGCAGCCGTCGGCACAGATCAGCTGTGCTAAGCACACTGTGACATTTGGAAATCCCTGTCTGGAAGGGGAATTGAGCAATGAGCTTCTGCTAATTATAATAGCTATGTTTAAAATGTGATGTTTGCTTTGTTCAGCAAAATCCAACTATACAGCCAGACTAGAGACTGGAAACGCTCTGGCAGCAGAGGAGACAGGTCCTCAACACACTCGATCCCGGGGCGGAAGCAAGGGCAACTCAAGCGTTGCTTTGTCAGAGCAAACATTGCACAATCTTGTCCTGGGGGTGGATGTTGTTACCTAGCAACTTCCAAGAGTGTTTGAAATTTGTTGGAGACCCTCTGAGGCTTAGGCAGTTTACCCACTGTTCTCCTCGATGCCAAAACCACACTGGCTGTCATTTCACAAGCCACGGGTAGTGCTGGCTGAAACCCCTCCTTGACCTTTATTAGGGCTCAGACAACCAGTGCAGTAGTGCAGAGAACCAGAGCAAAAACCAAACTTGATTAAAATTAACCCAGAAGAAACCAAAGGTTTGATTTAAACATGAATCTTCACCCAACAGTGTTTGCTGGTTGGCTCACAGAAGTCGCCCAGGGAAATGTGCTGATGTGCCTGAGGGCTCCTGTTTGGAGTGTGTTTGTGGGGACAGCAGTGAGATATCATTAGGACAGAGCTCTCAGCACACACATATCATTAAAGACGTCTTTTCTGAACTATCACCACACGCCACCAGCTGCCAAGAGCCTTGGGAAGCTTAAAGGAAGGTTCTGGCCTCCTCAAGGGTGTGAGGTCAGTGTGAGTTGTTCAGTAGCTTTGGTATAACAGTAAAAAGGTTAGTACAAATGACTGTGATATGAGGAGACTTCAATAAGAAGAAAACTCTAGCTATGCTGCTGCTTAGCTTCCAATATTCTTTGTTTCATTCAACTACAGATAATCTTTTTGGGGTCTAATCCATGCCAAAACCCTCTTCCCTCACCACTGCTTCATTTGGGGCAGAGGCTTTCCATCACTACTGTTTTTGTCTGAATTTCTGTTCAGATTCTAACTCCACTGTAAGGCTTCTTTTAACTCTACTAAGTACTAGTGTTTCTTTCCAAAGACACTGGGCATCCACTTGTTTCCTCAGAAGCGTTGACACCCTGAGGCTCTGGGATGTAGAACCTCTCCTTCTCGGCAAATAAGAATATTTTCCAGGTATTCAGCTGTCAGCTCAGTGGAAAGAAAATGTTGCTTTATGGTTGGTAGACTGACAATAACTCTTTATCCCTTTAAATTAAAAGTGACACACTCACATAAATCATTATAACAATACTGTGTGCAAACACTCTGCCTGAGTCCCCAGGAGTTATGAGATGACAGTGAATTGGGGTGAATACCCTTATTCTTGACTTTGAGAAGTGCAATGACAATGAATCACTCTTAGTGATGAGATGCAGCAGTGCTGACTCATCGGGCTGAAATTAGAAGGGCTTTTTTAGTTAGAGATGTAATTCCACCATTTTTTCTGATGAACGGATAAGAGTGAACATTTTTGTTGACTAATTTACAGTCTTCATCAATAAAATGCCGTTTCTTTCCCTCTAGGTATCAAACCTAGTTGGAGGCAACTCATGGGGAGAACTTAGATCCAGAGGTGCTACATCTGTTTCAGAGTTGGGTGCTGGTATCCCTTCATTTCACTTTTAGGGATTTGACCACAGCACAGTAAAATTAATTCTCTTTAGTGTTCTCCAGATGATTTGTATTCTTTTACCTATTTGTTATATCCCTGTGGAATGGGCTGATACTCTCCTAATATTTTTGAGTTGCATTAATATATTAATAATCTGTTTTACTCCTGGCAAGAGATTTGTGGCCAATCCTCAGCAGACAGATTTGATGCCAGTTTATCTTTCTGCAGTCGGGTTAAAAATTTTGCTCTGGGGAGCAGCAAAAGAGAAAGGACTCCCTGCTACATTGGCACACTCAGCTACTTTTCTGAGGTAGGAATATTTCTGAGCCCACAAAAAGAATATTAGTGGCAGGGGCTTCTCTGAGGGGTGTCCCAGTGATGGGGAATGACTCCTTCGGAGAGTCCATCAGCATCCAGCAGTCACTTGTGTGTGTCCTGGAGATGCTGTACAGGCCAACTGCATCATGCTGGAAGCAATTGGCTTGGCAGAGTTTCATCAGTCAGGCTGCCCTTTGCTGTTGAGGAAGCAGCTGCAAACTCACATTTTTTGTTTGGCGCTGTATTCTCTCCCCAGGGACTGCAGCACTGTTTGATTAGGACGGAGGGAAGGAGACCTATTGCAAAAGTATATTATTCCCAGTAGAGCTGTGCTAATCTTTTTGGTCTCTGTGCTCCTTCTTAGCAAGGTGTTGAACAAAAACATTAAGGGAAGACAGGAGGAGAGAGGAGTTGCTGGGATGTTGCTCCTTAGCCTCACCTCAACCTCAGCTGCAGCTCAGAGACTAAAACAACAAATAATTGTTCTTGTTTTGAGATGCTTTTGCAAATGTAAGGCTGCTTTGTTACCTGAGCCCATTATTTTCCTCCCTATCTGCATGCCTTTCAGTCTGTCATGGGCCTGTCTGATCTCCAGGGACTCATCCTTTCCTGAATTGAATGCTCTGCATTTTTCCATCTCCCAGTTTGCTCTGGTGCTGTGTGCCTTCCCTGGCAGCATCTGTCTGGGAGATTATGTGAACAGCGTTGATGTAATAGATTTGGAGAAGTTCAGAGTCTTTCTCCAAGTTTTACATTTTGTTGGAGTTGTGAAGGTCACCTTTGCTTTGAGGATCAGGGAGATGAGGTTGCTGCCACTTCTGAACGTGTTGGTGCTTGACTTCTGCACTTAATACAGTGCTTAATCCTTTTAGTGCCCGAGTGGTGTGGCCCATCCGGTGTGGTTTGTGTCAATAGTGGCACCTTGTGCTCAGAGATTATCCTTGATCGAAGGTTTCTGAAGAGCAAGTATTATCTTTACATTAGAGAGGGAGAGAAAAGAAGGAGTTTCAGAGTTTAGTACTTGGCCCTGGGTCTCTCAGCAGCTGTTAGACAGAGTGGGAACAAAAGCTAGGTCTCTGCTGCAGGACTATGCAGCTTACTTTAAGCTAGGTCAAGTGATTTGCCAGGGATAAGGACGTGGGCAATTTCTACTTGGAATCCTGTCTTCCCCCTATCAGTTGTTCTACAGTCACTTCATTAGCACCCTTTTCTCATCATCTGACCAGGTAGAGTTTGGTGTTATTTCCTTATAATAAGCTTACTGTCAAGAATTCTTGACATTACTAAGTGATTGTGTCTCTTAAAGAGGAGGAGAGAGATTGGTGTGTCCTTGAGACTTAAGAGCAAGAGAAAGGTTTGGTTATTATCCCTTTGTCCAGTAAATCTTGATAGAGTGTTGACAGGAGCTCATATCTTTGCTAGAGGAGATGTTTTCCCCGTGTCTTCGGCAATTATAGCAATGACTTTGGCAATTTTTCAATTTGCAGTATCATTTTTTGTTTAGCACCCAAGAGTCTTTGCTTTATTCCTCTCACATTTTGGTAACCAGCTGGTTTTTGTCTCTCACTGGGGGGCGGCATTTCCCTGCACAAATCCAGTACAAAACTGGTTTTCAGAGAAGGAGCAGCTCTTGCTTCTTTGATGAAAAACACTCTCACTGCTCTCTGCACAGAGCAGTGGCCTTCAGTCCCTGGGTCTTGTGGTTTGCTGTGATGCCCAGGAGCACGAGTCCCTGGGGATGTGGGACATCTGGCTTCCAGGCATTCTAGTTGCCTGTGTTTCCTGTCCTTGCTTTGGGTAAAATTAAGGACTAAATTATATGGAAAACCGCATAAACTGTGGCCTGAGACACATGCTTTTCATTGAGCTGTAAGCCTATCCTCATAACATAAATTATGTCAGTAAGTAATGGTCTCTGGTTTGCCTATTGCAGCTTTTCTGCAAGTTGGACTGACTGTCATTTCACTGAATCCAAACTTCTCAAACACACTCAGAAGTTATTGGGGAATTTTCTTTTGCACTTTTGCATCCGACCAAGCCCCCTACCACCTCCAATCCAGCTCCTGGGAGATAACATGGTGTTCTGGATGCTTTTGAGAAAGCAACAGAGTTTATTTGTAACTGTTCTTTCCCACTTTATAAAGAATGTGCATTTGATTTTATAACCAGGAGAACTTTCTTGAGAACAGCAAAAAGGAGCCTGTAAAGCAGCAAAGAAATTATTTTAGCAATGGCTGGTACTCAACTATCTTCCTGATTGTGTTCTCAACTGATGCAATTTTGTGAAAGATTGGCAATTTCAACTACAAACATCAAAATATGTTAAATTAGAAATGATCATTTAATCCAGTGTAATTCTGTAGTGCAGTTCAGACATGCTGAACCAGTCCCCTGCTGCTGCCCTTGGGCAGTAATGATGTGTGGTGGGTTGAAGGCAGCAGGCATTGGCTAACATGGGATAAATGGATATCTAACTTTAAAGTATAAACAGGGAAATGCATTCAGGAGCTGTTGAAAGCTGAATCCCACGGGTGAGATTTCAGATTGAACACTAATGAAAATTTCATTTCAGTTCTCACAATATTTTAATATGCTGGATCACAGTATGCAAATAAAGTGAAGTCTTACTGCAAGTGGCTGATGAGTTACTTCTGTCTCGGTCTCTGCCACCCCCAGAAGTAATCTGTCTGTGGCTTTTGTGAAATCAAAGTTTTCGTCCTGTTTTTCCCACAAACCAGAGCCTTATTATTTGTGTTGGAGATAATTAGTGACTGCAAAGTTCTCTTCAAGGTTTTTCTCATCCTGTTCCTGTGTTGTTCCATGTAACTCATCGGTGTGGTGCCGAGGCTTTATGTTTTTAGATTGAATTGAATTCTAAGTGTTACAGTCAGTGCTTTCCTTATCAGAACTGTCCTGGGAGTGCTGCCATGTTTTCAGGTTTCCTTCTTTATTTCAGCTGCAGCTTCTAGGCACCTTATTTTCCATGTGTCTCCTGAATCTGATAGAAAGAGGTGATACTGTGGTTCTTTTCCCTTCTTACCCAGCCTATGGCACCAGGTAAAATGTGCTGGCTTGGACCTTGTATTGGTCACACTGCTCTTTAGCCACACAGTAAGGCCATCAAGCTGGAGCCAAGAAGCTTCATCTTCTGTCTTCTTTTGTAAGTGATCAGAGGAATAAACCACTGTGAAATTACCCAGGGAGCAGGGGGCAGCCAGCACAAGGAAACTGAAGTGATTTGGCATGTTAGAACATACAAGATTCCGTATTTCTGTGATCAGTAGCCGATATATCCTTGTAAATTTGAATCGTGTGTTAAATTTTTGAAAGAGGAGAAGCAAGAATTTATCTTAGAAGTTAATTAATTTGAAATAGCTATTGATTAACATTATACCTAAATTTGCAAATTATCACACTTGACTTGAATTTGCATACAACTGTTGCATATAAAATACTTCTAAGAGTATCTTGGACTTCAGCAAGCTGTAAAAGTGCCATTTATTGCAGCTGTGTTCCATCTTTGCCAGGCAAAACCTCCTCCTCCTTCCCTCCCCTGCAGAGGTGCTGCCCTTGCAACAAGTGGCCTTTCTTCTGAGGACCCACAGTTGGGATTTATAGCTGTGAAAGGACAACCCCAGCATAGGCAGCTGTGTATATTCTCAGGTATTTCACCCTGATGAGGAAGAATAAAAATTGTTCTTTTTAATTTGGGGTAGTGAATGTTTCTCTGCCTAGTAAAGCACCAACGTTGTATTAATGTGACTGTTAAGATAATCATGTTGTTTGATGAAAGCATAAGACTAAAATGATGTTTCCAAATGAAGGCTGTTAAGATTTATTCCCTGTATGCAGCACACATAATTCTGCTTCCCTAACTCTTTGAAGCAAGCTTTTATTTTATGGGGTTGGCTGTTGCTACTACTGTGCTGTACCTATGAGCTACTTAATGTGCCACATCGAGGAGTAAATTAATGCAGGTCCACAAAGAGAGCGTTTCGATTTGCTAATTGCTTGTAGAGCTGAGGGTATTGTTGTGTAGAGTAAGACTGTTCATTAGAGATTGAGTAGTTAATTTTTCCCTACAAATGAGGCTCACATTTGAGCTGTTTGCCTATCGGTCAGGGCAGTCGGCTCACGTTCAGCCCCCGGGGAGGAGGGGGGGGGCTGTTGGTGCAGTCGCTTTAGCAGCTGCATTGTCACCACCAGATTGCTTTAGTTTCATTCATTAAACCCTCCCCGACCAGCCTCCTCCAGCGCCGTCAGTGAAGGCTGACTTTTGGAAGGTATAGAAGACAAATTATTGATGCAGGGAAGCAAGCTAAACAATTCAGAAATGTCTCCTTGGAGCTGAATCGGTTCCTCTCCTTGGAAACTGTTCCTGCTCCTCTTTCAGCCTGAGCTGCAGTGTCCCGGCGAGGCTGGAGCACAGGTTCTTCCCTTCCTGCCGCTCTCTTTTGAGGATGACAATCCACTGACAGTAGATTAGACAGTGTTGTCATGTAAGATGAGTATTCTGAATTGACAAACACTTTTTTGGAAAGCTTAAAGTAATTGACTGAATACTTGAGAGGATTTCTCCCCCCCCCCCCGCTTTGCTACTTGATTTTCTTTTACCTGGTTGTGCTGCCTTCTGTGGGTAAACTGCACTTTATGTGTATTTGTATATCTGATTTGTAATATCTGTTTGCATATCAGATTTCTTACTGTTTGAGCTCAGTGTTCTGTGGGAATTGAACATGGGTATTAAGTAGAGGGAATTTCCTTGGAGCTTTAAGTTAACTTCCATGCACAGCCTGAGAATTCAACACAGAAGTCTATCCTACTGAGCGATTCCTGAGATACCAAGGTGGATGTGATTGACTGAAAAGCCCCTAGCACAGAGCTGAGCTACGAATAGAATCATGGAATGGTTTAGGTTGGAAGGACCCTTAAAGATCATCTTGTTCCAACCCCCTGCCATGGGCAGGGACACCTTCCACTATCCCAGGTTGCTCCAAGCCCTGTCCAACCTGGCCTTGAGCACTTCCAGGGATGGGGAATCCACAGCTTCTCTGGTCAGCCTGTACCAGGGCCTCACCACCCTCACAGGAAAGAGTTTTTCCCTAATATCTACACCTACTCTTTTTCAGCTCAAAGCCTCTCCCCCTTGTCCTGTCACTACATGCTCCTCAGGTAGGGATGTGGCTTTTCCCATTGTGGAACTCTGAGATGGGACTGGCAAACTGCTCCAGCATCTGCTGGCCCCCCTGTGCCTGCTGGTGCCAGGGCATCTCCTTCCCACCCACCCCGAGGGGCTCAGGTCCATCGCTCTCTCTTTTGTTGTCTGGAAATGGCCAGAGATGACTGAACCAAGAAGCCCAGCAGTTCATTCCTGAAAAGATAAGTTCCAAGAAACAACATAACACTGTTTCTTTCAGGTCTTTTCAGGCAAATGCCTTGGAGGGGCTGGGAGCAGGGGCTCAGCAGGATGCCAGGCACCCGGCCAGGGCCCTCTGCAGCTCCTTCCTTCCACGGCTGTGGGGGCTGGCAGCTCCTCTGGAGCACTCTGATTAAGTGAGATGTGGGGATAAGTTCAGAGCCTAATTTCTCCTTCATAATTAAAAAATTTGTGCATCTGTCATGCTGCTGGTGATTAGGTTGTATTTTCTTGTGGCCTAGAAGGAATATGGCAGTGAATCACTTTGCAAGCAGCTGTCCTCGAACAGCTGAGCGAGGCTCGATATTTGATTTAGGCTAATAAAAAGTCTGGGGGCAGGGCTGATGTTTACAAGCTGGATGTGATAAAGCATTCAGATCAGCTGTTCCACTGCCTGGTGAGTGCAGACAGCGGGGACCCCACTGAAGGTTTGGGCTTTGTGTTGTGCTTCCCCACCTGCCTGCATAGGTGGGCACGGACAGGGAGCAGGAGGGTCCCCACTCTGGACTGCAAGTGCATCCAACAGCATCAGCTGTGCTGGAGGAGCCTCCTTGTCTCCAGCTGCGTCACTCTAACAGCTCTCAATGCATTAAATATGTCCCTTTTGCTCTTCTGTGAGTGTTGTAGTCAAACCATATGTTTAAAAATCTTTTAATCTTCATAAATCATTTCTTCCAGCACTCTGGTAAGTTTAGTTGCTGCTCTCCGAATTCCCACTAGTTACTGACTCTTTCCCTTTGAGATGAGCAGCCTAGAAATAAATGCAATGAAGAAAACCTACTTTGTGATTTAGTTCTTATCTGATTGCTTCTCCAAATCATATTGATCTGCTGTTATGCTGCTGGCTTGGACTTGCTGTCCAGGTTTTGCCTCTGGGTCTCTGCTGGCATAGCACCTTGAAATGGTTATTTTCCCCAAACCATATTATATATAAGATAAATTATGGCATATTTCCTGCTTGTATTTTCGATTTCTCCCATCCCTTTGTATTATTTCTCCCCTGTCTAAAAGGTTTTTTCATCCTCTTCCTGAAGTAAAATGTGTCAGAGTCTTTTGCTATCCTTTTTTTCCCTGACTTTTATCAAGGTATTGTACTTTAAAATGCTCTTATACCCCTCTAGTTAAACAGGCTCTTAGGGTACTGTTGTCTTGATATTATAAAGAAAAATATTTACACTCTGAAGGTGACCAGAGCTTGGCACAGTGTGGTGGGTTGATCCAGGCTGGGTGCCTGGTGCCCACCAGAGCTCAGAGGATTGAGCCATGAGGGAATTCACACTTTTTTTTCAGTGTGAGTTACTCTGTGATTCTGTAGGAGTCTGTGTGAACAGGAGGCTGAACAGAGACATGACCCTCAAATTCAGGAATGGTAGATACTGTAAGAAAATATGTAATTTTTAATGTAGTCCTTAATTCAGTGTTTCTTATATCTGGTTTAGAATAGGCTACTGGTTCCCACCTAAAGGTCATTTTCATATAGATAAGGCTAATACATATACAGAAAAGTTGGGGTAGTTTTTAATCAAAAATATTCAGTTAGTCTTGAGATGTTTTGCAAAGTTTATGCCAGCACCTCTCCTAAACAACATCTCTGAGGGCATGTTTTCTAACTCTCCCCAGGTGACTTTCTCCTGGCTCCCACCTGCTGCTGTCATTGTACCTGATTCAGTAGCAGTGGGGAAAAAAATCTTTCCCAGGTGTCTGCAAATTTATAGTTTCCTGACATTCCAGTATCAAACTTGGTGATAATTTCATTTTTTCTTCTCACTTGCTTGTCCAGTCACTCCAGTTTTGGTTGGGGCTGGCATCTCCTGCAGTGTTTAATGAGCGTGTTTCATTCTCCTGTGCCAGGTCCTAGGCTTGTATTAAAACCCTTTTCATCCTATTTGAGTGTCTGTTCCTTAAATAATGTCACATCATCCCCTGCTCTGCACAGCAAGGAGCTGAAACTTTTTCAGTTTCTACTGAGCTCTGGGGCCAGGAAAATCATGAAGTGTTTGGTTGTTTGTTTGCAAAATGTTCTGCTGTTTGTTTTGCTGTGCTGAACCCTAAGACAGTAATTTTTTTGTTTGCTTGTATTTCGGTGCAGTTAGCCTTCAAAGCTGAATGTTTTCCTTTTCATTGTTATAAACTGCTTTCTGTTTGTTGCTGGTTTGCATGTGGCACTCAAAAGACCCATTTCATGTGTGGTGAGAGATTGTTTGAGGGACTCCAGAGGGTTTTAATGATATTTGTTTGAAATTATATGAATTAGTTTGTAGGAAAGTTGTTTTTATTTCTCGTCTTTATTTACATAGTTTAAATTAGCTTCTCTGTCATCACTTGTGACTACTTTTTGGGCTTTCTGCTAAATAGAGAAAGGCTTATTGCAGGCTAGCAAAGTGTTGGGAAATTAAAGATATGGGGAGTAATAGCACTCAAGTATTATATGTGGCTTCTCTTACCCATCTCCAAAATACCCGTTTTGTTTAAAATCCTTTTTCATAAACAAAATTCTGTGAAAGATCCTTCTCTGAGTTGAGTTTCTGTTTCCCCCCAAGTTATGCAGGAATAACAGAAGATATTTCTGCTCTTGTTTGAGAATCTTTACATTTCAAATTTCTCTTTAAAAAAACCCCACAAACCCTTGCACTGGGATGTTTTCCTCACAGAAATTCAGGAGATTTATGTTACAGAGCAGATTTTCTCAGTGTTTTACCCCAGCAGATTGGAAGGCTTCCAAACCGAATCCTGAACCCCAGAACTTCAACAGAACATTTCCTGTGAAGTTACCTTGAAACAAACCACCCTCCTTTCAGGAGCTGTGGAGCCAAACCTCTTCTTTCTCTAAAGTTAAGCTTGGCAAAACAGGGTGGGTTTTAGACCATTCCTTCTCCAACTTCCAAAGAAATGGACGTGCTGTCTGGACCATGGGATCGAAATTTGGACTAGCTAATCTAGTGGAATTCTTCCCTGCAATAAACCTGTTCTTTCTAGTGTGTGTAGGTTACAGGTTACAGTCTCATGGATTGGGATGCTGATAAGACAGAGTAAGATCCAACACTTATAATTCCTTTCCAATACTATGAAAGTCCTAGTGTCTTTGGTGATTTGAGGGGGAGGGGGTTTGGAGGGTGCTGTGACAGGGTGCAGTCTTGTTAAACTTCTACAATTGCATCCTAGACTTAATTTTCTATTCTTTTGTGTCTTGAAGGCTCAGCTATCTCAGGTTCTGGAAGAAGTGGGAAACCACAAGCAAAGAGCAGAGATGGTAAGTGTTCAATTTTTGCTTTTTTTTTTTTAAATTGTTTTACAGGGCAGTAACATATGCAAAGTTCAGTTCATTTAAACAATGGTCAGTTCCAATTATTTGAAAATTGATAGCAAATAAGCATTGTAAAAGTTTGTGTTGCTACTGCCTGTCTTGGCACTCCCTGTTTCCATACTCACCTGGAAAAAGTGTTGGATGAGATCTAGTGGCCTGTCTTCCTTTTTTTGGCAATTTCCTTTCTCTTTAGCAGTTCTAGATCAGAAGCAAGCATTTAATTTCGTACTGAATTAACTCCTTTCTTTGGGGGCCTTTGATTCAGTCTCAAGTGTGCAAAGAACAATGAGATGAGATACGACAGAATTATCACTAACTATTTTTTTACAGTATCTGTTAATTTTCTGCTGGGTTTGTCTGTTTTATTGGCACTTCCCTCAAGGACCAAAAAGAATAGAGGCCACAAAACCAGACAAGGAAGTTTATGTGCAGTTTCATGACTACTGTGTACAATTATTCATAATCAGGAATAAATGAGGTGTCAGCATTAAGCCATTTTGTGAACCATTGTTTTTGCTAATGGGTGAACTGTGGGATTCCTTCAACTTTTTCTAGTCACAAGAAAAACCTGAGCAGCATCCAAGACATAGAGACTCGTTCTGTAGATGTGATTAATTTTATTACTAATAAAAAAATAGGCCTGCATCAGTGGCAAGTAAGTAGGTGCTAAACAGACATCTGTTCTAAAATCCAAATCATAAACCGTGGTTCCAGCACGGGTCTTTTTAACTTGTGCTGAACTCTAGTAGGGCACTGGAGGGCAGGACTGCTGTGCCCCTGCTGTGCTGTTAATGGGTTGCCATACGTCTGTTGGTATCTTTTTTTTTAATTTGTGCCTCTTGCTGTTTCAACATCAGATTTTTCATAATGAGAGCGTTAATTAATTCCGGTTCTGGGGTGGTCTCACATTGTGGGCAAACATTTTTGTATGCCCAGCTGCTTTCTGTGGTGATGCAGTTCACAACTGATACTTCCAAAGAAAACTGAATTAATCCTATTTACCATCTGATCTCATTACGTGCTGCCTTGTTACAGTTTCAAATTCTATACAATCAATTTTGCATTGTGTTCACTGGATATATCAGAGGAAAAACTTGCTGTTGTGTTTTTAATGTTCTGATGCTTTGGGGTTTTTTTAAACATTTCAGAGTTTTTCTTTTGGGCTCATTAAGCTTGGGTTCTGAGTTGTTTGTTTGCCTTCAAAAATTTGTTGTATTAAACAGTCTAGCAGAGAGCTGGAGAAACTGGAACTTCTGGTGTTAAAGCATTAATTGGTGTTGTGCAACATCCATCAGCAGAGGATAAAGCAGCAGTCAGTGTTCACTGCCTATTCCCAAGGGTTTCTCAGTGGAAAACTGCAGGTCTTGTGATCTTCCAGTAAAGTTTACATCAACCTCCCATGAACAGGCTGTTTTCTGTGGTGCTTTAGACGATGGATTGCAGATTGTGAGGTGTGGGCTGTATTCAACAGTTTGAATGTTGTTCAGTAAATACAGGAAAATTGCTTCACACAGAGGAAGAGAGAGATTTATTTTTTTTCCCCTCTTTTTCCCTTTTGAGGGAAAACCTGGCAGTATAGTGCCTTCTTTTCACTGGTGGTGGATGGTTCTCCTGCATCCCCAGTTGAAATCTCCCTTGTAGGGAAAGTCGTATCACTCTGTGTCTTCTACAATGTTGGCAGAGACAGAGGTCTGTCCCCTTTGAGTGGGGCTGTTCTGTAGCTGCCTGCCCAGGGGCTCCTGTGGATATACCATCAACCCCATTCTCCTCCCTGCCATCCAGCAAAATGTTCTTTATATGGGTTTTTCTCCCCCTCTCCAGATCAGTGTCTCACCTGGGTGGCCTTATTTTCATATTCCTTTAAATGTGACACTTCAGCAAAATTATTTGCCCTGTTTGGATTTCTGGCATCTGACCTTCCTTTTCCTGCCTTTTACCTGTGAACCTCCAGTCTCAGTTTGATGCTGAGTGTCCGTGGCTGCAGGTGCAGAAGTGCTTGTCCTGCTCTGGGTGCTGACAGATGTGGGTATTGCTTTTCATCAGCTCTTCTGCAAACAGGCCCATGGCTCTAAGTGAAATGGAATAAACACCTGTCAGGTGCTATCATACAGTCTTTGGGCTGCTTCTGGGATGAACCTTTGTGCAGGTGACATCTCTGCTGCCACCCTGAAGAGAACTGATGGCTTTGCCACCCTCCCCAGGCGCTGGAAATGAAGGGATGTGCTGTGGGGCTGGTGAACTGGCTGATTGCATCTCACTGAGGAGTTTGATGTCTTCCTTGTGTGCAGTGGGGGCATCTTAGATGCCCTGGTAAATAATTCACTCTTCACATAGCAGTATTTAAAATACTTGCGGGATAAATCCGATAGGATTGTGACCTCAATAAAAGAGGATCTGCAGACTCTGTGTCCTTGGAGGAGAGGTTCAGGTCCCTGGTTCAGGGAATTGTGTTCATGGGGACAGTATGAAACAAAGGGTGGTGTGTGCTGTAGAAGACACTGTGCCAGGCTGAGGCACAAGGTCCTGCTATAGGAAAATGGGATGGACTCACCTCACTGACTGTCATGGATAACTCCAGCGTGGGATTTCATTGCTTGTCAACTAAAAGCCAGTGTGCTACTGGAGAAACAAAAAAAAAGAAAAGAAATTTAAACATCTTCAGTTAATTGCAGTTGACAAGACAAAGGCAGTTTGACTTTCCTGTATTAATTAGCAAACCCATACTAATTAGCTTGTATAAGCACAATTCATGCTTCTTTCCCTAAATGCAATTAATATTGCAACTGAAGACGTCTCTGGGCTGTGCTACTGTATCATTAACATACTTTGCCCTAATTAGACACGGCCAGTAGTGGCTGGAGAAATGAGTTTGTGATTACAACCATAAAAAAATCCTCTAATATTTTATATCCTTCAGGGAACTTGAACCTAGAATTTATTTTTTGATTTAAGAAAAATTACCCTTATCATTGTGCTGTGTAATTAACAATGAAACTTTGATTTTCCTCTCCCTCTAACCCTTCACTTGTTTATTTTTCTTTATTCACAGTTTAGGTGTGTTCCCACTGTAAGGGAACAGTCTTCTGAGAGGTGATACATAACAAGTCACCACTCTGATAGGGCTCAGATCACTGGGCTGTCTCACAGATCTGTGGGGTTTGTCTCTTTTATTTGAATTTTTTTTTAGTGCCTAGGCACACTTTTCCTGCAATGTTTTCATATGCATGTGCACTTTTCTGACAATTTTATCAGCACTGGAAGTTTTCTTTATTGGGACTGTGTGTCTGTATCTTCAGGATGTGCCAGGAGATTGCTCAGAGAGTTCACACATGGCTCCCTGTTCTGTACTGCCAGGATCTTATTTCTTATGGTGTGTTAGTTTAGTGCTCTACTGGCCTAAAGCTGAGAGCAAGCTTCATTCACACAAAAATATTATTTGTGGAAAATGCTTTCTTGTTTGTTATATTATTTTTCTTTCCTCCCCTAAGGGAGGGAAACAGAAGATGTGCTAGTTTTTCTAATTTCCATTTGCCTTTTTCATATCCCTTTATAGACAGGAGGAGATTGTTTGGCTCAAGGTTGCCATCCAAGCAACAGCTGTGATCTCTGATCTTACTCTTTCTTTCAGTCTGGTTCTGTAGCATGGGGCATTCATGTCAAGATTTCTTTTTCTCTATCATTAATCCCTAAGGGAAGTCAGCTTGGTATTAAAAAAGCATCACCTGTATTTTCACTGCCCTGAGGTGCCCTGGGTATCTTTTGACTTTCATCTTCAAAAGACAGCTTGGCCCATGTGGGCTCTGAAATCTATAGACTGCTCGTTGGAACAAATTATATTTCACCCTCCAGCAGATTAAAAAGGATGGATATATGAATCAGAAGAATTGCTTAGCAGGGTGGGAGGTAAAGAAGATTTGAAGTCCAAGAATGCAGCCGTCACCAAATGAGTGGCATAAATTGAGTGTCCTTACAGAAGCAATAAAGACACCTTAAAATGAATATGATGAATACCCTGTGCCTTGAGGAATAGTGTTGGTTAACTCTCTGCAGAGAACAGGAGACCTTTATTTAAGAGCAGCAGGTCAGCAATAGTTAAAGAACCAAATCATGTGTTCAGTCTGATGAAATCATAATGTTTAGGATTAACTTAAATGTCAGTGACTGCCTACACTGATGGTTATCAGAGGAAGAAATGGAGACAGAAAGGAGAGTGTGTGAAGGAAATAAACTCAGAGAACACTGTGCATGTTGTAGTTGGGAACTAGCTGCTGAATGGAAGGCAACATGGAAAAATTATTACCATAATTTTAATTTGCAGGTAATAACAACGATAATAGGAAAAACATGAACTTTAATATAAAAGACCTGCCCTGGATAACTGGCCAATAGAACTCATTTCATTCTTGTTTAAGAGTTATTAAACATAAAGCAAGAAATACAACAGACCAGGCATAAGAACAAAAGTGGTGTTCATTAGTGGAAATGTAAATTCTCTGTATTATCTATAATAGGAAGGCAATTAAATGTGGGATTAGAGAGCTGAACCATGGTAGTTATAAATAAAATGAAGCTTTGCTGGAACATCCATAGAACCAACAGGTTGGGAGGGGAAGGAGTCAACCGACTGGTGCAGGAGACCTCCATCTATCAAAAGTGTATTTCGTAATTTCTGAATTGATTTAGCAAATCTCCTTCCCATGTGACAGATTTTATCCTAACACCTTGTGTGAGGCTAGCAAACCCAAGACAGATGAGTGGTGTGGCACTCAGCTGAGGAGCAGGGTGAATAGTTTTAGTAAGGCAATCTTAGGGAAATATCCAGTTCTCAAATCAGATTGAAAAACATGAATCTGGTTATAAAGAGACAGCAAAAGAAGTTAATCCAGAATGAAATGATATAGTAACAGAAGACTGGAAGAGGACTTTTAGATCATAAAGTCCAGTCCTTCAGTAACTGAGGCAATTGCAGCATATATCTCAGTTCATAAATTTATCAAGCTTGTCTTGAAACTGCTTTGGTTGTTTGTACCATTACTGTCATTGAAAGACTGCTCTGACAGCTGAAATCTTCCCAGTTCCAACTGAAAATATATGTGCAGTTAATATCCATTCTTTTTCTTGTGCTAATGTTCTCCTTAAACTACAGTGACTGTTCTTCCTCCCTCATATTTATGCCGAGACATATTTATAGAGAACAATTGTTCTCTCCCAGCCTTTCATTTGTCTAGGTTAAACAAATCAAGCTCTTGCAGTCTTCTCTTAAAACAGGCTCTTCAGGCTCCTCATGAATCCTGCAGCTTTCTTTAAATCTCTTTCTGTTTTTCTGTGTCTCCTTTGAAGATGAGTCACACCATTCCAGGTGATGTTCCAGCAGTATCTTGTACAAAAGTCTCTTCCATGGAAGCAGGGGGTACATGCAGGTACCTCTTCCATCTGTGGTGGAAGAGCTGACCTGTATCCAGGATATTGCTCATTTCCACTGCCACATGGCACTGATGTTCATCCTGGGATCACTTCATCTACCCCACTCTTTGTCCTCCTCTCTAGTTTCTGGCTGAGGAAGACTCAGTTTGTAGGAGATGTTCCAGCTGTTGTGTGACTTGCACTATGACAGTTCAGTTCTGTTCCTTGAGTTTTCATGTAGCTTCCTCTTTCTTATCAGTTTATGCCCCTCTGTGATAAAGCCTCCTGCTCTGTGCTATCAGTAACTGTGCTCATGCATTTATATTTTTTGACCCAGGATCTTCAGTGAATTATGTCTGCTTTGAATGTGTCTGAGACATCTTCTCTATCAAGTAGTTTTACTTCAGCAGAACCTTTAGTTCCTTGTTTGTTCTGTGTATACTTCACAGCGTTTGTATTGTTCTTCACTGTATTGTGTGATCCTGTTAATTCAGATTGGGAGTTGTTGGAAAAAGGGGGTGAGTGTACAGGAGTCACTGATACCCTGTTTTAAATTTTCTCCTGATGTTTTTACTGTGGAGCTTTGGTTCTGAAGGTGGAGTGAACCCTAAACAGTGGGATGAGAGTACTCAGAGTGACTCTTCTTTTCCCTTTCTTAGAGAGCTCTCTCTCAGTGCCTGTTGTAAACAAGTACATTCAAACAGGTCCTTGCTATTCCCCACTGTGAAGGAATATGGTGAGCTCTGAGGAACAGGCAGGATTATTCCCCCCCTCCCCCTCTTAGCATAGGGAATGATGAACTGCCTCGGTTGGTGTTGTACCTGCTGCACATTCCCTCTTGGAAAATTCACGTTCAACACACAAAACTGTGGCACCATCAGAAGCAGCTGTTGCATGTGATGTGAGCGTGGAGGAAGCTTTGGAATTCTGTTGGGTGAGTGCTGACAAACTGCCTGTAAGCTGGAGAGGTGATCAGCACATTACACTGCTGCACATTAGTATCTCAATGCTGTTTTAATTAGGTCAGAAGAAGAGACTTAGCGAGTCAATTCTTGTGGTTTATCTCTGTTTTAAAAATCTAGCTGGGCACATGGGATCAAATAGTACATTCCCTTCAAATTAAAAAGAAATAAACAGTCTGTTTAAAAGTCCCATTACTCAAATGAACCTGCTGCTGGAGCCATTAATGTGAAAGTTTTATGGAACTCAGCAGCACCGGTTGGTTTCAGCAGGACGGTTTCCATTTGCCCTTCGAAGGCGATAAGAGCTGACATGGGGTTAGGGCTGTCAGAAGGAAGAAACGTGGCTGCCTGAAGTGGAGAGCTGCCTTACTGCTGCTCCTCCCTCTGGCTCCCTGTGGGACAGGTGCTGCCAGATCTTGGGGGCTGGTCTGACCCAGAGCTGAACAGCAGTTCCAGCTCAGATGGGATGTACTTACATATTGACCCCCTTCCCAGCCCATCGTGCTACAGATGTACCCCTAAAACCCAACCTCTGTTGACAGGCAGAATTATAACAGGAGCAAGGATTGGGGAGGTAGAAGGAAGTAGGGTTTTTTCCTCTTTGGTTGTTGAGCAGGACAAAGGTGGATCGTTTTCCTGTGCAGAGGATGATGCTCTGCTACAGCTGGAGTGGTCCTTGTCAGTGTCACTGTTGTCACTAAAATCTGAGTTACACTGGGTTACTTAATTGAATGAGAATGGGATAGGGATATTATCAGAGGCTTTATTTTAGTAGGCACAGCCTTGAGACATAAAAGACATATTTAATAGTCATGCAAGTATTGAGTTTTCCTGGCTTCATTCATCTTCACAGAGCCCGTAAGAAGTTTATGGGCTGCATCAGACTTACATGGTTCAATTCAGTTGAGCTAAAATTTCCTGGAGAGTGCAGGGGCTTCGTGTTATCTTCAGCACTTTGAGAAAACCAGGTCAGAGGTCCAGATACCTCTTGGGTTCCTTCATTTCTGATCTTTTATTCTGCCTTGCCTCAAAGGCAGCTTGGAGAAGGTGTAGAAGCAACATGTGCTTCTGTACATGTCCAGAGAGGGAAAGAAAGACTTGGGGCTGTTGAACAGTAGTAATTTATTTCCAATTTCCATGCGACCAAGGATAAAGACTGGTTTTCATTCTGCTTTCACAGTCCTGGAAAGTTGTACCTGAATCAGAAGAGGACCATCCTGAGAGATCTGATCCAAGAAATCCAATTCTGTAGGGACAGTTTGTCCTGAACGTGAAGAGGGATATGAAGCTCTCTAACTATGGGATCTGGGGGGGCACCAAGGGCATGTTCAGAGGATGTGCCTGCAGATCAAAGGTTGCTGGATACTTTTCTTCTTGCCTGGGGCTGGCTTTGTGTGTACAAAAAGGGAGATAAAGGCTTAAAAAAAAAAAAAAAGAAGTTTCAAGACTTAGTCCTTATACTGACAGCTTAATCAGCTTGCTACATTGTTTGCTTTCGATCTTATTGTGTCTCAGTGCCTTTAGAAGAGCTCGTTTCCAGTGTTTCCTGCCTTTGGCTGCTGGATGCTGGGGGTGGGTAGTAGCCATGTCAGGTTGGGGTCTGTGAGGGCAGCGGAGTCCTCCAGCACAAGCTGCAAAACCCAATTTATCCACAGAGACAGGAAGATCATAGAGCAGAATTTTTCCTGTGACCTCTTGGTAAATAATGAATGGCAGAGCCCTGCCTCTTTGGAATTGCTTAATTGAGGCTGACAACTCTTTGTTGTATTACAGGATCCAGCTTGTCAGGAGAATCTTAACTTATTTATGAATATTTCATTAACCTCTAAAGACTGGCTGTTTAAAATCGAGCTCCTGCCAGGCCCTGTCCTGTTGATGCTGTGTTCAGTGCTAATGTCATCCCTGCACATCTATTACACCTTCCCTCTGAGCTGGACCTCGGAGTTTATTATTGGTGGCAGCAAGAACATGTTCACCAAAGGTTAAAATGCCAGGCTTCTGCTTTGGCACCAGAACTGAACATACAGTATTTGAGAGGGAATTGCTGTTTGCCTTTCGTTCTGTGACTGCTGCTGGCAACTGAAGGGCAGCACAGGCATCATCCTGAGAGGCCGAAATGGGCAGAGCAGTCTTGGCAGGTAACCTTTGGGTTTTGGTATGAGGAGAGAGATTTCTCACTTTTTACACGTTAAAAACCCACTGCTTTTTGTCACAGGTGGACCCCAAGATGGGTCATTCAGGTAGCAAGCATTAAACCTGCTCTTTTTAGCCTGTTCTTTGGACAGGGTTTGGGGAACAAGACTCCTTGAATGAAGGCTCTGCTCCTTCCCTGAAGGCAGCTGGGAGGCTCTGTCAGGAAAGCTGCTGCTTTTCCATAGCTGGATCCTTTGCCCCATCCTCATATTTCCCACCTCTGGGAGTTCAGAAAGCACCTTGAACAGCAAGCTCTGCTGGCCCCTGCTGACCCTCCCTCTCCCTGCCAAGACATGCCAGAAAACAGTGCTCCCAGCTGTAGTGAACTGCAAAATTGGGCTGGAGCTGCAGTAGGAATGAGAGAGCTCTTCCTAAAAGCATGTTGAAGTACAGGCTGTGTGTTCTTCCATGTGAGTCAGAGAAAGAAGATTAAGTTCAATTTTCAAGTTTAGCACTCAGTGAAGGCTCCTCTGCTCTCTTGCAGTATTAAGCAGGATTGATTCCACTGTATTCATGTTAGAAAACAAAGGAACAAAAATGGATGTTGGATTCCTCTTTCCCCTTTGATCTTCCTAGGTGCTTGGTAACTGCATAGATTCTTCTCTGACTGGTTATTATATGATGATTTTTCAACAAGCAAACTGAAGGGGGGAGTGAGAGGTGGGATTACAAGCTCCTGTTTGATGAGAGTTGTTGAGTGAGTGCTCTGGAAACTCCTCGAGGCTATATTTTCAGGAAACAAACTGTATTCAGAGTTTACACGAAGGAGGTATGACATCTTTGCAGATTTATTTGTTGCTTTGCCTGTGAATTACAGCTGGTGCTACAAGACTTGATTCTAGCAAAAATGCCTACTCCTGCATGAAAGAAATGGCCCGTGTGATGCTCTTCTTGAGAGCAAACAGCTCCATTGCGCCTGTGCCGCGGCCGCACTGGACAGGGAAGCGACACATTCAGTCTGGCACCTTGACAGGTTCCCTAAAGAGAGTCTTATTCTGTGTTTTGCTGTTCTAACCAGGAGTAATGGGTAGGAGGTGTCAGCCAGTTAAGGCTAATTACTCTAGAGTTTCCTTCTCTCAGTGGACACCAGCTGTTTTGCTCTCCCTGGCTGGGAGGAGCTTTCGGTAGTAATTAAAGGAAACAGTCATCTACACACTGGTGAAAGTGGTGGAGCGAGGCTGATAACAGCAGAGAGCTCTGAGCTGAATGAACATGGAAATGAGGTGATCCTTCTTCAGAATGAGCTGTTAGAGCAAAGAGAGGGGTTTTGGACATGAAGCTGTCAAGGTGTTTTGCCATCACTGCAGTGGCAGTGAGGTCTCACAGCAGCGCCTGGGAGCGTGGGCACGACAGGCTGAGAGGAAGAGATTCCTTGTCTGCTCCTTTCTTGGAGTGAGGGTTGAAATATGTAATTATACTTGAATAAACTCATAGGTTTAAATTAACATCTCCAGTTCCCTTGCTTGGTATGTCTCTTGCACAAAATGTTTTCTCTTCTTCCCTGTGAACTTTCCAGGGTTGTTAATCTTGAGCTCTGAGGCAGCTTCCATCCGGCTGAGATGTCCGGTAGTGTTTATTTCCAAACTCACATCTTGCACCCATTCCATGCTACCAAAAAGAAATAAATACAGCACATAGTGGGGGACAAAGAGGAAGACAAAACTGTTGGTACCCACGTGATGACTGGTGTTGCACTGTTGACATGGCGTCTGTGCTGGGGCCCAGGGCAGTTGCCTCCAGATGTGCTGTAGCATCAGCAGAGCATCTGTCCTCAAAACAGAGGAATGGGCTCCTTCCAGAGCAGCTGTGGGTTTTGTATATTCACCATATACTCCCTACCTCTGAAAAAGAATCACAGAATGGTTTGGGTTGGAAGGGACCTTAAAGATCATCTTGTTCTACCTCCACCACTAACCCTCCTTGATCATGTTGCAGGGACAGGATACAGAGATCACAGAATATTCTGAGTAGGAAGGGATCCACAGGGATCATCAAGTCCAACTCTTAAGTGAATGGCCCATACAGGGATTGAACCCACAATCTTGGGGTTATTGGCACCAGGCTCTTACCAACTGAGATAATCTTGGAATAGATGAACCAAGGGAGGTGGGTGAGTGGGGAGGATCAGCACCTGGTGGTGTTGGGATGTGATAAAGTACTAGAGAGAGGCAGGAGGCTGAGTCTTGAACTAAAGGTGTGTTGTAGGTGTTTAAGGAAGATGTTGGATGGGCTGTGCAGGAGGAGGCTGGGGCTTTGGAGGCTGTGATGTGATGAGGATTCCTTCTGTGCATGCTTGCAAGTGGGCAGGCAGCTCAGGCTCATGGTTGATGTTGCTCATACAGGAGTGTGGTAATTTTGGGACCCCTGTGGCATTTGCCTTATTTTGCAGAACAAACTGTTTTCCTGTAATAGCCTGTACCGCTGTGATTACACATGGAAACCCTAGGATAACTGGTTTAAATAGGGTGTCTGTGCATTCTTCCTCTTGTTCCTTTGCAGAAGGGCTGAGTTTGGCTCACTGAGCCCGTCTGGAGTTGCACCAAGTTGTGCTGGTGCCACATAGTGTGGAGGGGAGGTGTTGGAAGGAAAGCTGTGGGCTGCCTGTGGATTGGGAATCAGGGGGGAGAGGTGAACGCTCGTTAGGGCTCCCTTGGGATAGATGAATTAGTTAATGACTATGCTGTGCTTTGAAAATGCAAATGCTGTGTCAGAGCTAAGTCTGATTATAATAATCAATCTTCCTTTGGAGAGGGTGCTGGAGGTGGGGAGGGGGGAGAGGGATGAGACTGGCACTGAATTTTTAGATCACAGATCTGCATTTCTCTGCTGTCGTTAAGGAACACTGATGTCACCTGAGAGGTCAGCAGGACTGGGGAGAGGCAAAAGGTGGGTTTGGGAGGAATCACCCATGCCAGGCTCCTTGACAGGCTGAAGTTAATTTTGTAATTCTTTTCCTTATGATTGTCCTGCCTGGAAAGGGAGGGGCTGTCATCTGCTCCTGTGTGTGAGCTACCCCTGCTAATGGGAAAGATAGAAACTGCCTCATAAGCAGGATCCTCCAGGGATGGGAGAGAGAGGAGGGTGGCTGCTGCAGACGTCCAGTGCTGACAGCTCCTTCTCCCTTGGCACTTTATTCGTTTATAGCAAGCGTTCCTAGTAATTACACCTCTTAATTTAGGAGAGCGAGTGGGAGAAAGGAATATAAATTTGTGTATTAACTTTAGAGATTGGAAATAGGGCAAGCGAACCTTCTCTCTGGGAGATTATATTTGGAAATGAAATAGAATGACATTTGGTATAAACTTGAAAAATTGCTCTCTTTTTACTGCAACAGGAGGAGAAAAGCCACAATCCAGACTGTATTGGAGAGAAGCAGAAGTCAGCATATGTCCATTTCCCAGTGTGCGTGTATCTACAATAATATATATGTATGAGTACATTTTTAGGGAAGTGTTTGCTGAAAGGTTGCTCCTAGCCCTGTCTTCTCAGTGATAAAAGCACAGCAAGTTTGTTACAGATGGTGGAACCCATAGAGACTGGCGACTCTGATCCAGCCAACCTTTGCCTTTCTAGAGGAAAAAAAAAAATGTATTTTTTGCTTCAGCCAAGTGGGAAATAGGTAGTTCTAAACCACTTTTTATTGAATATCTGATTTTCTTTGGCTTTATTGCTTTTGTTTCACGATGGCATCGAGGATTAATTTTCCCAAGAAAATGTACCAACTAATCCTGGGCTGCTTAACCTGTTTCTAAATGGCAAGTAATACTTTGGTTTGCAAGTATTGGCCTACTTTTTGGAGAAGAGTAAATTTCACTAAGAAATCTGGTGAGGCTTAGTTCTCCCCATGTGTCCTTCTCTGCAGATGTTTTGGGTGAGCAGCCCTCCAGAATGCCAGTGGGATGGGCACATAGAAGAGGTGATGCTGCTTTTGCTGACCAGAATGATCTCTGGAAGTGCTCACCATGGTGTCTTACTGCCATGTGGTACTGCTGGACACCCAAATTAAACTCCCTGGCGTTCATGTATGTTTGATTTCTCTCCTGATGCTGGATTTATAAGCTTATAGACAACACCAGGCTTGCTGTGCTGCCTTGTGGGAAGAGAGGCAAATAAGATCCTTAGTCACTACATCCTATGGAGAGAAGCACAAATAGCATCACAGTTGTATGAAGGTCCTGGTTTACCTGCTCTCAAACCTCAGTGTATGGGTCATACTCGGGATCCCATTTCTCTGTTCTTGTCTATTTTAGTGTACACTCTTCCTTTCCAAGTTTGCTTGGTTTTCATACACCTGAAATATTTATGTTTTGAAATGGCTTCCTGAATTGTGTCGAGACTTGTAGTCAAACACAACCTCTCAGTTCACCTTTCCACGCTGACTCTGTGCGATTCAGTTCTATTTATCGCTGCCGTTCAAAATCAGCCCTTTTGCTGAGGAAGGCCTTTCAAAGGATGTTGCATCAGCCCATTGTTAAATAAACCTTTAGACATTTATAATGGATTCAGCATTTCCTGCTTTTTACAGTTCCAAGAATGCTGAATGACGTGCAGACACACTTCATCAGGGTAAGATTGCTGTATCAGCCCCTCACTAAAATGCACTCATTATTCAAATAATAACTGTATGTCTCCAGCATGTGTTCTGTGAAATGTGTGTACATGATGTGGGCGAATAAACCAACCCCTTTTTCTTCATCATGCAAATCCTACTTTAGCAGTGAGTTGAAATACTTTAGATTTTGGGTCCTTTATTATCCAAAATGAGGCACCTGAACAGAGACTTGATCATTACTTTGGGCAGTGTGTTAAAATTTTCAGTTCCTATATGTGGTTGTCAAGGGAAGGCTGATTTGACCTGTGATAAACCTCATCCTGAAGATGGAGTGTGGCCAGCAGTGGGCACTGGGATGCTCTGGCAAAGTTTGTTTCATCAGTGCTGAAGCCCATTGGAGTTGAGTGTGAGGAACAACAGGTCCATGGCATTGCAGAGGTTCAGGGTACTTGGTTTGGAGGGGACAGATACGGGTCAGAAATGACAAATGCCATAAATATACCAAGAAAATCAGATCTCTAAAGTAAAGTTTTGTTTCATCTAGCTGTCAGGAGATAAATTTATAATTTTACGTTTCGCCTGTCATCTCATATTTCTTTAAATAATTGCTACAGAAGAGAGAACGAGCAAGGAACATATTTCTTAACCTGCTGTGGGTGTTTGCTGTGTCATTAACACTTGGAGGAAAACCACCTTCTTGGAATCCTGTCCAGGCAGGTTTAAAAGTAATGCTGAAAGAAGAACGATATTTCATATAATTAAACACTGGAGGAAATTCCATCCATACTCTTCCTTCCTCTCTTTCTCATTTGATAAATAATGATGGCAGTACTTATTTTGGAAAAAGTATTTACATTTCATCTTTTGGGACACTCGCATATTTGTGGAGATGGATGTTCTGAAATTAGTCTGTATCCTGATCACTTTGTAGTGAGAGCAATAAAGCTGGGCTGGAATTCATGCTTATGAAGTGAAAGAGAGTAGAAAAGGATCAGGATAAATGGGATCATTTTAGTTTGAGAGCAAGAGGCCCCAGTATATTCTGAGAAGAGAACAACACATCCTCAAAACATTAAATACCTGTTTTTGTGTTTTATTCACAGGTTATGGGCTCTGATATTCCTCATTGTTCTACCTTATTTAGTGTCATAAAAACCTTGGATAACTTTTTAAAAAATAAAAATAATAGCTCAGTTTCTTTTCAAGTTGCTAATGTGTTCTGTACAGTGGGGATATAATTGAGGGTCTGATCCTGGGTGATATTATCCCTGAAGCTCCTGCAGATGTTGTAGGTCCTTAGGTCCCTCTTTGTAGCTTCCAGGATAAGAGTTACAATGCTGCATTTTGGGACAATGTTCCCTCTCTGCTGTCAGTGCTAGTTAAAAGAACAAGATCAACATAAAAGAGAGCTGAAGGATCCAAGCCTGACCTGAGTCATTTGGTATGGAATGGGGGAATACAGCAATGAGCTGTAATTTGAGCAGCCCTTTTCCCCTCTCTGCTGGGTAATGGCTTCTACTAGTTTAATGTATTCAAAGTAATAAAAGTTTAACTCAGCGAGTTATGTAAAATTATTGATAAAAATTGGAAGAGTTTAGACAGGAATAGTGAGTTGGTTCAAAAAGCAGAAAATGCCTGCTGGAAGTGGCATCTGGTGAGCAAGAGAGACCAGGACTGGAAATTAATTGAGGAAATTGGGAATTAAACAGAGAAAACAGCGAGAGGGGTTTGGGCCTTCCTCTCCTTATCCCTTCTTGAGGCTGTTCTTTGGCACAGATACTGAGAGGACATGTGGACAGGAATGGACAAACTGCCACTGTGGTGAATCGTTGCATGCTCATCACCCAGTCCTGGAGCTGTCCTCAGGCTGTGTCAAAGGGAATGATCTCAGGAACCTCCTCACCTCTTAGGCTTTATCAACAAATTATTTTCTGCTTGGTTTTGCCATTCTCTTTGTTCTTGTTTTGTGAAGACCTATTTGCCTGCAGTGTGTTATCTTTACAAAAGCAGAATTGGATCCCAACAATAAGCTACTCCATCTCATCTCAACTGACTGTTTTTGTCCTGGAGAGGACATAAATAACATTTTTAATAGCTTATATGAGGTTGGTAGTAAGAGATGTTTTCCTAACCTTTGTTAGAGATGAAACCCTAACAATTAAAATAGCATCTTTCGAATGAAAGATTTAATACATTGGCTGTTTTACTTTCTTTTTTCACAAGTGGTTAGTGAGCTCTGAATGGCAATAATTTCCTGTGACTCAAAGTAGTTTTAATCATAGTTCTGGGAAGCCAGGTCCATGTCAACATCTCACTGCTGGAGCCAGTTTCATCTACACTGAGATCACTGTGCCCTCCTCTCCCTTCTCACCTTGGGCACATCAGGTTTTCAGTCTGGGTAATTTTGGCGCTTGAAAATTGGGAGGACACAGAAATGATATGAAATGCCCTTACAGTCCATGTGCCCTTCCTTGCTCGTTCTCCTTCAACAGCTAATTCTTAGAAACCCAGCACAGTCTCACCCTGCCTTGCTGAGCATACCTGGCACTAATTTGTCACCACTGGGCACCAGGCGAGACCCGCGCTGACGCTTCACGGCAGCGCTCACTCGAGCTCGTGTGCACTCACTCTCCCATCTCCTTTTCCCATTACACACTCCATTTTTTCCCTCTCTGTGCAGCCAACACGGGAGACCCCAAATCACAGCAGATTACTTGCTCGCCCCTCTGTCCCTCCTCCCCTGAGAAGGCGACTGTGATTTATCTGCTCGTGTGGGTGAGCAGGTGGCAGCAGGACTCGAGGCTTAGCCAGTGATAAATAACGTACTCACCAGCCCTTCCATCTTCAGATGCTGTCCTCACACATCCCAGAAAGCAGCCTAAAACTCCCAATAGCAAACACATCCAGGCTTCAGCAGGCACGGGAAACAGGAAGCATAATGAGTGTTTTCCTGCTAGAAGAAGGTTGGAATTGAAGCCTGCTCTTCATCCCAGTACCTTTTATTCACATTCCTGGAATTATCGGGTGTGCTTGCTTTATCCCCAGCCATCTGTGATGGGCTGAGCTGGGAGAGATAAGCTCAGTAATCAGAAAATTGAGGGAAGCATTTCTGGCTGTGATAATCTTATCAAGCAACTAATATACATTCACATTTGTACAGCCTGATGATGCAGGTGGGCCTTTGCTTATTTTTTATTCCTGGATGTTTTTTTGACAGGCAGGGGGAGAATGCAGGGCTTCAGGCTGCCAGGGGGAAATTTGGTTAAAACATCTTTTCGACCCTCTCTCTCTTCTGCTCTGTTCCTGTGGTGTCAGAAAGGAGAGGGAGAATAATCCAAACATCCATTTTCTGCCTTTCCTGCTAACAGTTCTGCCTTGCTCTGCCTGTCTCTTCTGGTAAGCACGGAAGGATGAAGAGGCAGTATGTCAGAATTTCAGTTCTGGCTGAGTAATATGACTACCTGTGTCAAGATGCTCCTTTTCCTTGTAAAATTGAGGAGTTTCTGCAAGAAGCTTGCAGAAGTTTGCCATAGCAATATGATTTTGCTCTGCAAGTCTAATCCGTGCTGTTGCAGGGAATGGTGAATTAATGGATTACTTTCCTGATGCTGAGCACTGAACTCTCTGTGGTCATAAGTTTTACATCTATAATTAAGTCTGGATTGCTTATTATTTTCCTCCTGAGTGAAAAATATAGTTTCTGTCAACAGATTTATTAGGGGAATTAACCACCAGGTGGTAAAAGACAGATGACAAAAGGAGTCCAGACTCTCAAGGATGAGTATGAAGAAGGTCTATGCTGGGAGAAGGTGCTGGAACAGAAGTTTGAGTATCCTCTAGGTAGTTTGTCTCTGCTTACACTTCACAATAAATCACTTTCTAAGGGGTTTGGAAACAAGTAACATATGGAGTTTATCAATTTGTGCGTTGTCTTGATTGCTGAATTAGGGATCCAGATTGCTACAAATCAGGGAACCTGGGAATGGTAGAGTCTGGGTAAGAAGTTCTCATGTCTGTAGAGTTTTGAAGTACTTTCTTGTGAGTTCCTTCCCAAACAAAGCCAGAGGCAGAAAGTATTCTAAATTGTTTGTTCAACCAGAGCTACCTGAGCAGCTAGAGCTAGAAGTGTATATTGGAAAGTGCTGGAAATATTCCCCAGTCTTTTGGATTCGATGTATGTGTCTTGGAGTTGTCCTGGACAAGACAGTGTAATCCTGTGGTTCATGTCTTCTGGGGAGGAATTGAAGCTAAATGAGCTTGAACTGTCAATACTGAATCTCAGGTACCAACGAGCTCCTAATGCCACACAGAGTTTTCTGCATCCCACTATCCGTGGGGGATGATAGGGGAAATATTTGTAAGAGAAGCAGAAGCTTTGCTAGTAAAAGTCAACTTTCTGTGTCTCATCTACCTTAGAGAAGATGTTGGGAAAGGCAAAAGGGATTGCAAAGGGGGGAAGCAGGGTTAACTGAGGTTTTGTCATTCAACATGTGAGAAGTTGTGCTTGACATCCATATTCTGAAAAAACTCTGATCTCTGCAGAACATCGTGATTTCCTCCTCCTCCCTTTGCTGTTCATGTGTACCCCTTGCTAGTGCTGGAGGAACTAACACCTTTTCTCTTCTGCAGCTGGAGGTGGAGATGAAGGTCCTGAAGTCTCAGCAGAGCACAGCTGAGCAGAGCACTATCATCACCAAGGAGGAGGTGGACACGCTCAGGTAGGCAAAACAAGGGGAAGGCTGAGCAGATTCTGCTATTTTCAGTGGAACTAATGAGAAGGGAAATGCCCAGGGTAGTTTCACTGCCTGCTCTGGTTATTGTCATCTCGTGGTAGAGCACCGTGTACAGGACCTACAATGCATGAAGTGTATGTTTACAGGCTGCCTGTGTTCGTAGGCTGCCTTGTGATAGCACTGATCAGAACATATTTTCTGTGTGTTGCTGAAGTAGGATGCTCTTTTCCCAAACACACTTTTTACCTTTCTCACCGGCTTTTATGGACGTGAGAAATCCATGAAGCATTAACAGAAACCCTCAGCCCCTGATCTGTCCTGCATTCAGATATTTTATAAGCTTTGCTATCTTTTGGGAGGCTTCAGGCTCTTCTTTTTTAATGTTTGGGGTCTCCTGCTGTCAGTTAATTCATTAGACTGGCTCTTGCATCACTATTCCCCCTGTTGACTTTCTTTCCTGTGGAAACAGCATTGCTGTTTGGTTCTTGTTTTGACCAAATCTCGACTGTAAATACAGGATCTGTTGGCATCTGTGTGAAGAGGTTTAGAATCCAGCTTTTGTACTACTGATGCATGTGTAGCACTGGAGATAAAAGAGGGATGTTTCCCCTTGTGCATTGCTGTAGATGGCAGAGAGGTACCTGTTGTGATTCAGTGAAAGAGAAGTTACAAAACAGCATTTCAGCAGAGGATACATAAGCATTTACAAAAGCTACAGTGAAGCTAGACAACCTTTCCATGTATTTATTGAGGCATTTATGGCTTCCATTGCAAAGCAGGTGACACAATAAATACTGAGAACAGAAAAGTTCATCTGTTTCTGAATGTTTAATGAAGTTCCTTTTATTTAAGCTGAGAAAATCAAATCTTGACAGGCTGAGTTTTTTATTCTCAGCTGATGTAAGACTTTGGCTGGAGTTTTACTTCTTAATTCTTTTATATTTTCAGCTCCATCACAATAAAGCTTGACTGCCTCATAGGACTGAAAGCAAGATTTTGCAGCAAGCAGAATCCTGCAGAAAGCAGAAATTACTGGCCTGTATGTTATGACTTTGCTCTTGTGCTTTGCCTCTGGAGCTTGTTTTATGGCTTTGAAAGCCCAGTTCCATAGCAGGAGGGAGGTGTTTGAAAATAACACATGTTCAGCTAAGCTATTCCAATACGTTTTAGGGCGGCAACCTAATCTTAGGGACTCACTCCTATAGTTCCCTCAAGGTGCTGTAATAGTTCTGGAGGCCCAAGGCATACATCTCCTTTTTTAATTCTATGATATGTTTGAGTTCTGGTAAAGAATAGTACACTATGGCTTCCCTTTTTCAAGGAGATAAACCTGTCTCCATTGGCTTTTCCCTATTGTGGAGTTTTGTTAGCTCATTCAATTTTTTCCTTTGCTAAGGCACAGTGGACCCTCTGAAACCTGAGGTTTACACTGCTGCAGGAGTATTCAGCACCTCCTTGGCAACATTAAATCTGTCCTTCCTGATTAATAACATGTCTGTGTGTCAGCAAAGCCAGCAGCCTGTTTGCTGTCTTCTGGGAGCTGCAGGTTTGCAGAGTATTTCTGCAGTACCTCCTCAGTCTCTTCCTCCCTGGTTGGTATTGCTGCAGCACCCTTTCATCTAGGAGACGTTCAGTCTCTTTATTTTCCTCTCCAGGACTCGTTATTTGGTGTTTATCTTCCCTGAACAGCGTTTGCCATCTATTAATTGAGCAGTTTCAGGGACAGCGTGTGTAGGGGGAAACAGCTGGATTGCCACATAGTCCAGGATCACTCCATATTGTGGCAGGCTCTCAGCAGTGGGGATGGAGTGTCTGGCTCTGCCCTGAACTAAAATCTGTTTCCTAGGTAGGCACAAGTGAAGCTTGCAAGTATCCCCTTGTTATGGGTTTGTGGTGTTTGCTTCTACTCTTAACTCTTGCCCTTAACTCCCCTAGATAATGTTTTCCTCTCTTTCATTTTAAAGAATTTCTTTAACCGCTAGTCTCATCTCTCTCCTCTTTTCATGAATGGTGTTAAACCTTTCACACAAAGTATGTCTCAAACAGAGGCTGATTCCCAGTGCAATGTTTGATGGTGCAGAGCTGTTCCCCAGCCATGGGCTGTGCACTGAAAGCTGTTTCAACAAAAAGGACAAGTTTCTGCAGTTGTTTCATGTTGTTATTTTGTCTTTTCTTCTCTCTCCCATTTCAGTACTGCTTACTCCTGAGGCTGTGGATGCACAGCAGCCACAGTCCCACATTCTAGTTCTAGACTGCTTTTTCTTGTCATCTTTTACTGAACCACTTTTTGTTGTTGTGGCCAATTTAAATACTCATCCCAGGCCCTGATGCTGGTCATTAAGCTACAGAGCTGTTCCAAAAGGATTTGTTTGATTTTGATGACCCTTTGCACTGCTCAGCTCTGACATGAAATGACTTGGTGCAAGGCATTCTCTTTCTGCTGTAACTCTCTTTGCTGGAGCACCATAAGCCAGTCCTTGCTCCTTTTTCCTTACTGTTGGCTACTATTACTGCTTCAGCTGTCTCTTCAGACTCTCAAACACTTCATTCAGCATTGCAGAATTAACTCCATAAAGATTTTTGTTATGTTTCTTGACTTAAGCTATCAAAAGATGTGGTTGGACCTTACTGTGCATTTTCTGTGCATTGGACAAGAAACTGGGCAGGGTCCCTTTTTCATAGAAGAGGCTCCTTCTCAAAGGAACACAAAATCAATCACTGTATTCTTCCAGTCCTTTGGGGTTCAGGAGTGATGTGCTGTGATCCACAGCAGAACACTTCTCGTGGCTTGGCTGGATGTGTCCTTTCTGTGCAGCAGCAGTGAAGTTGGTAGCTGTGATTAAAGCACAAAAGGGGTTTGGAGAAGAACAGAGATCAGAATGGGAAGGGATTAAGTCTGCTCTACTCATCTTCCTCTTGTATCCTCTGGGCCTCAACAGGCTCAGTTGACTCAATGTTACATAGCTGCTAAGAAGTGACCAACACAAGCTCCACTGTTACTCCTTTCTTCTACGGACCACTGCCAGAAACTAATTCTGGGAGAAAACAGGGGTAAGAATGCAAACTTCCAGACTGGAAAGCGGGGAAAGAAATGCCACATCTTAGGAGGGAGTTATTTCCATTTCTGTAGTTTATTGTGGTCTTTGAAATCCCATAAGCTACAGTGCAGTGAGACCAGACTCACCCGTTAGCTGCTCTCCTGAGGAATGTGAAAAACAGAGGAAAACCAGCAGAAGCCAGTGAGGGGAGTCTGCAGAACAGGACTGGACTGAGCCTCCAGGCACTTCCATTTAGACCCCGTGGTTAGGAGGTAACTTCTGAAAACAAAAGCAGGAGAGACATAAAGGAGGAAAAAAAAAAAAATCCATATTAATCCTTTGAATCTGTATTCACAGAATATTCACAGTGAATGAGAGCTTTTAAAAATATATCTTTTGTCTCATTTTTCTTTAGTATGGAAAGTAAATTTTCAGCCAGAAACTTGAAAGACTTTATCAGTTTTTCCTCCTTCTCTTGAGAACAGAGTGCTCTTTCGTCAGACCTTTTATAACTTTAAATGTGAAACTCTCTCCCAGCATCATCGTTTCTGAAGAGACAATAAAAGCCAGGGCTAATGCTGTCATTTCTCACACTTCTTGCTGCTCCCTCTGAAATCATATTTGTTTATATTCTGCAGATCCTATTGAAAAGAAACAGTGGTCAACCTGTTGAGTTCCTGCACTGTGGGAGCATTTAGGCATTAGCACCTTTAAGAGGGAAGGTGATAACTGTGCAGAAACTAGTATTTCATGATCTATAAATACAAGGAATATGTTTGAAAAGAACTTCACCAAAGACTTAAGGGTCAACAGCTGAAGGACCCTTTCAGCTGGAACAAATCTGAACTTTTTCCTTCTGCTGTCAAACTGCAACCCCAGTAAATCCTAAATGTTTTCTGTGGATTTAGTGACTGGGTAGAGTTACAGTAATTCAAAAGAAATTCATGTCCTTGCCAATGCCCATTAGTCACACTTGCTGGAATTCTGTCTGCTCTGCTCCCAACACCATCTCAATGCCATCTGGATCCCTTAATAGCGTCTTCCCAACACATACATTTTCTGCTCCATTCAATAGTTTCCTGTTCAGCAATAGCTTTTCCACATGGCCATGTCCTGTTTGCAGATGGGGCCTCTGTGGGACATGTCCTCATTGGTGATATCCACGCTGCTCCCCAGGCAATCACATAACACAGCTGAGAGCATTAAAAACGAATAAAACAAAGATAAAAGGGTGATGGGGGGCAGTTTTCACCAGTTAACTCCATTGAAAAGGTCTGGACTGAGAGAGACTTTTGGAGTGCCTAGATGCTGTTGAAAATCAAACAGATTCCCCCCTTTTTTTCTTTCTAAAATAGGAGCAACCTTGTCTCATGATCTAAGCACTTTTTATACAGATGGAACACACACGTTGGGATGTCTCTGATTCTCACAAGTGTCGTTGCAGGAGACCTGAAGCTGTGGGTTTTTTTTTTTCTTTTCTTCCTGCTTGTTCCCTCTTCTAATTTGAGCTAATGAAACATACAGTGGAGGCAATATAAAGCTTGGCTTTTGAAAGTGAGAAAATCCACAAATCTGAGCAAATGCCTATGAATCTGTATTCTTGCACTAAATTTGATCTTCTGAAAGGTTGTGGAGGTGTCTTGAAATTCCTTGTGCCTGTGGAGTAATTGCCTCTGGGTTAAGCTGTCTGCATCTGATGCAGGAAAAGTCTTCGAGAAATGTGAAGAGATCTTTGCCAGAGTGTAAATATTTTATGTTTTCAAAACCCTGTGTGGAGAAATTCGTGAATTCTCCAGAGATTAAATCAAATGTTTGTTGCTTTTTTTTTTTTCCTTGTATCACAAAAGTTGAGAATGGTGTCAGTTTTTCAGAAAGTAACTGGTGTTTCTTCCTTTCTCATGCTACAAGGCTGCTTTTAGATTAGTTACCAGCATTCAAGACCAGGTTGGATGGGGCTTGGAGCAGCCCGATGTAGTGGAAGGTGTCCCTGCCCATGGCAGGGGGTGGAACTGGATGATCTCCAAGTTCCTTTCTTACCCAAACTATTCTAGGATTCATTCTGAGCTAAACACTGGGCTGGTAGATTGTGCTGCACCCAGATCTTTCTGTACTCTGCTTTTTGTGTTCTCACTTGAATATCTTGGGTTGTTCTCCCCCACCTGAGGGTAACTCCCATGTGTAACAAGTTGAGGCATGCAAATCGGGGTATCCCCTCTCTTGTGCAGGTGTTTCTGCACAGGAAAGACACAAGGGACACGCACCAAGGCTGGTGCTTCCAAAGGCAGGACCTCAACTTACATAAATGAAAAAATTCGAAGTGCCAGGCCAGTAAATATTTTTCAATATTTGACTTCCATATCTTAACCACTAGCTGCAAATGCTTTGCTGTGTTTATATATAGATAGGATTTCCCTTGCTTCTCTTTCTTTGCCACTGGGAAGAGTTCCCCAGGGGACTGGAAAGCAAAGCTAGAATAGCACAAACTGTTTGCTGATGGTTCTTAACGCTTTCCCACTGGAGATCCAGGACACTTAGCAGTGTTAAAAATAGGTTAGAAGAGGGATAAGTGGTGAAAGCACTAGTCAGTCCTGAAAATCTCCTGGTACAAAAACATTACGGCAATGTTCTTGGTCCTCAGTGCAGGGGAAGCAGCAAGTTTTGTCTCTGAAGGAAAGCTCCTCGTGCCTTGGTGGGCCAACCTCCCTTGGAGCGTGTTGGGAAGATCTACATTGTGTCTGGAAAGGAGGATATTCTGATGACTGGGACACTGGGAAAGAGCAGGCATCTGGGGGGTGAGCCCAGGGCCATGCTCAGGGGAAAGAGGCTGTGACCCTCAGATCCTGTGCCTGCTTGCTGGACATGAATGATGCAGTCTGACTGAGCTTGGTCAAACCAAGTTCAGTGTGGAGAAGAGAAGGCTCCAGGGTGACCTTATTGTGGCCTTTCAGTACCTGAAGGGGCTACAAGAGAGCTGGAGAAGGTCTTTTGACCATGGCATGCACTGATAGCACAGGTGGGAATGGCTTCCAACTGACAGAGAGCAGGGTTAGGGAGGATATTGGAAGAAATTCTTCCCTCTGAGGGTAATGAGGCCCTGGCACAGGTTGCCCAGAGAAGCTGTAGCTGCCCCATCCCTGGAAGTGCTCAAGGCCAGGTTGGATGGGGTTTGGAGCAACCTGGTTTAGTGGAAGGTGTTAGAAGGGGGGTTGGAACAAGGTGATTTTTAAGATCTCTTCCAACCCAGATCATTTCAGGATTCTATGTCTGCTGCCTGATTGCTGGTGCCCCAGGCTTTGACTCACCCCTTGCTCTTCAGTGAGGCACAAAAGGCATGAAAAAATTGTTGAATCTTAAAATTGCAGGTGAAATAGCACAAAAATGTAATGACTTGAACCTACCCTTGTTACAGCTTGCTTGTGTCTCAGATCTGAGAAGTGTTTTCTAGCGACTGCTTTGAATGATTTTTTTTTAAAGGGCAAGTGAGAGGCCTGAGCTTCAACCTCCACACGGAGACAAGTTCTGCAGGCAGATAATGGCAACATCACAGCTTATTTGTGAGGCTGGATGAGGAGAAATTTGTTCCAAATTAAAATTCAGCATGTCAAGTAGGGAGACAGTACTGATGAGAGTCCTGTGTCTGGCTCTGACCTTTCAGGAGCTGTTGTGCTGTTGTTCCTCAGAGAAAAGCGTTGCTTTTCTTGTGACCTGTTCCACAATCCATTTAGAAAGGCGCTGTTAAGAGCATTAATTCCATTTTGAATTTCCATTTGTCCCGACCTTTTCAGTCTCCTGTTCCAGCATCCTCCATCCCCACTAGTTTTGTGTCTCTTCTAGAAGTTATATCGATGATATTTTTTAATGGCCTAGGCAGTGCTAAAACTGCTCCTCAGCATTTTAGAAGCTTCCATGAGTGAAAAAAGATGATCCTGTATAATATTTGAAAATTACCAGCAGGGGTCAGGCTTACAAATAATTTAAGCAATCCAAGCTGCATATTTAAAAAGGAGACATTTCTGTGCTGAACATGGTGTACCAGCCTCTGTGGAAAAGTGTGTAACTTTTGCCCGATGAACAGGAGAGATGACTTTTTCCTTGTACCTGAAATTGCTGTTGCATAATGTTGGGATATTGGCAGATGGGTGCATTCCTTAATTGTCATGGTGCAAGGATTTTCAGGTTAATTTAGATAATTTAAAAGTGAGTATTATCAAGCAAGATAATTTTTTAAAGAATATTCCAGAAAAAAGATCCTGAGAAAATTGAATGCAAAGATCCATGTTATTATGCATTAGTACAGTTCATTCCAAGAAATTAACATGTGAAAGGTGAGAGTCTTGAAGAAGCATCAAGGTTTTCTACTCTGTACTTAAATGCAAGGAAAAATGTTATATCCAATGTTTTATATGTATATATCTCCTGCCTAACAAGTTTGATAGAGTTCTCTGAAGGATTCACCAGTCATTTGTCTAAACTTGATATGATCAATCTAATGTACTTGACCTTTCCAAAAGCTTTGAGCCAAAGGTCACAAAGAAGCTTTATTTGATGGAATAAGAAAGAAGGTTCTTTGTTGGATTATTAAGAATATAAAAATCCCAGAGGTCTGGCTGTCCCAGTGTACTGTCTGTGGGGATGGCCAATGGTGGATGCCCATGTGAATAGGGCAGAGCTGCTGGGGTACCTTGTCAGGAGGCTCTCCTGGCTTCTAGTGCCTTGTCTCCAGGATTTCCTGAGCCAGATATACTATATTATCTTTCTAGTTTGTAAAGCTTCATGCATTTTTCTTCCATTAATTTTCTTATGTAATTCAAATTTAAAAGGTGGAAAATCAAAGAATAAATGTTTTTACAGTGCTGAGGGTTTTCCTCTAGACCCAAGAATAGTTTTTTTTGGGAACTTGTCCAACACAGAGGAGTTTGTGGGTAGTGAGGTGGCAGAGTTTGAGATAATATGAAATTATTCAGCTTATCAGAATGTTCAGGGTTTCAGAAGAATCTCACAGTGCTTCTCGAGATGGGAAATGAAGTTGTACATCAATAATTGCCAAACTCATGAACATAACAAAAAACACATTTACTTTTACTCTCGCAACACTGAGCTCTAAATGAGCTGTTGTCACTCAAGAAAGAGATCTTACATTACTGTGAACAGTTTTGTAAAAATATCAGGTAGGTGCTCTGTAGCTACAAATACAAATAGAATACTAGGAGTTATTGGAAAGGAAGTTAAGAATAAAACAGAAATCCTCGTTGTGCCACTGAAAAAATCTGAATGCTGCTTACACTTCCAGCTTTTCTCATAGCAAAAAGTCTGTATAAAACTTGAAGGAACAAGGAAGCACAATAAAGATGAGAAGAAATATGGAAAATCCTTGATGTGAGGAAAGAGTAAACAGAGATTCTTCAGGAAATAATACAGGAGGCCTGTAATGTGGTGTGGAGAGGGGAGTGCAGTACAATAATTCTTGACTTTTCAAAGCAGAACTAACGGGTGCTCAGTGAAATAATCACATGTGAAGTATAAAACAAACTGAACTAATTTTTCATACAGCACATAATTAAATTGTGGAACTTACTGCCAAGGAGTGTTGTGAAGGCCAAAAGTATAAATCAGATCAAAAAGAGATTTGATGCCTCATGGAGATTTTAGCTGTTGGCGGTTATTAAACGTGATGGTCTAGGATCAGTGTGTGGTTCAGAAGGTATCCAAGCTGAATTTGCTTTATATTCAAGTTGTATATTTTTAATATACTTTTAAAAATTATATTTTCATCATATAAACATGTCACTTTTAATCATGTGTTTCAGCTGCCTTAGTAGTGTGACTTTGTGGTACTGAATACAGGAATAATCTGATACTGCTTGTGATTTCATGCTTTATTTGGTTATTTGTGGTGGGACCATGCAGGGACACACAAAGTCTATTAATTTTCCCTTCTTCCCCAGGCTGAAAATTGAGGAGCTGGAAGCTGAACGCAGCAAGCTGGCAGAGGAGAACAGATCTATGGAAATGAAACTGGAGAAGCTCACTGTGCAGGTAGGAATGTGGAGGTCCAGAGCAGCTGGAAAGCCTGACATGGTCCATGCACTGTAGCTGTTCTAACAGATGTGACCAAATGCTTCCAGCATGGAAATTCCCATCCCTCAATCTGGGCAAGGCACCTTTGGGGAGCCTGTGCCAGCTGCACCAGCACACCTGTGTCTCTGTGTTATTGGAGTGGTGCGATGTCAGATGCAATCACACAACTGCAGTTGTCTTTTACAATGCCTTTCCCTAGAACCTCTTCTTCTTGGAGCCTTAAAAATTGCTACATGTTAAGTAACTCCACTGCTAGAAGTTGTCTGTCCCCAAATTCATTCATGCCAAAGTGGGAGTGTAAACAGAGTTAACTGCATGGAGCCGATATGAAATTTTGAATTTCGTTGAAGTCTCCACTCTGCTGCTGGAAGCAATGCAGGCAGAGACCACCAGTGTGTGGCCTCATTATGTAGGAGTTTTCCAAACCAGGAGCTAGCAGTGCTATTGAGAGAATGAGCTGGCAGCATCTTCAGACCACAGAGGGGTGCAGAGTCAGAAGGACGGAAGGTGTGTTCCTTTTGCTGTGCTGTTGTGTGTCTTACCTTTTTCTGGGGTAGTGCTGTCCTCTGCAGCAGGAGGTGTTCAGCTTTTCACTCTGGGTAGATCCCTGAAGTCTAACCCTCCTTGAAGGAGGGCAAGGGTACCTGCAGCAGATAAGGGGACTGACTGTTCAACTTGCTGTCACCCTGGGAACAGCTTTCCTGTGCAGAGGAGGGGCATTCAAACTTTTGTAGTGTTTCCTCTTTGAAAGGTGCTGGAGCAAACAAGAACCTGAGCCTGTTTGTTTAATCAAAGCCCATCCTGCTATAAACAGTTTATCTCTTCCTTCAATTCTCTCTGATATACTCAGCAATTTTAGTCTCTTCATTTTCCTTTCTTTTTCTCTTGTTTTCCCTGTTCTTGTATGCCTCATGGTAGAAAACCTGCAGGTTTGAAATTACTCAGATTTCAGACAGACCACTGATTTCACCCTGACATCTATTAGAGGTGAATCAAATCTTTTTTTTTTTTTATCACCAATTCCTGGAGACAGGAGAAGCGACAGCTTTGATAAAGCAGGGAACTAAGAGCTGTTGAGCATCTCTGCTGAGCCATGTTTAGTGTGAAACCTGTCACCCAGCTCTCCTTTAATTAGATTTCAGTCATCAGAAGGAGATGAAGGCTTTTGGATGCTTAGGTCTCCAACAAACACAACAGCAGCTTTGGTTTCGGGGCAGATTACAATTCAGGTCATGTTTAATTTACCTGCATTGTCTTTCAGTGAATACTGGCTTTCCAAGAAGGCCTGACCAGAGGAATTCCCTGTTTTCTTTGTGATGTCTCAAGACATCACAAGAATCTGCTTTGTTTGCTCATACTGCTCTTGAGATGCCAAGTCTTGAGTAGCAGGTCTAGGAAAGAGAGATCTGCCAGTCCCTCAAAAGGCAAGTTAGTGAGCTGAATTCAGGTAGTCCTGCTCTTACATCTCCTTTGCCAAAGCTGGAGACATGGCTTTAACTCTGTATTTATTTAACAGGAGGTAGCTCCCCCTTCCTTAACTTCTCTCTTGACTTGTGTCTTAGAGCATTGGGTGCCAAAAGCAGCTTCTTTGAAAGGAGGAGTAGAGAGGAAAGTGCAATTAAAGGAATATGTGAGCTGAATGCTAAACTGTCAGTGATCAGTGTGTGCCCACCTGAATGGCCAAGAACTCCTCAGAGGGGAAAACATCAGCCTTCCCAATTTTTATTCACCTTGAGAATCAAATATCTTGACAGGCCAAGCTTAGAATGACTCTTTTAACAAACACACTGAAAGAAGGTTTGTTACCGTGAAACCCACAAAGTTAAGGATAAGCTTAGAAGTTCACCTCTTCTATCAGTGCTGAGCAAATATGCTGAAAATGTCATTAGACACTCAGATAAGGTCATTGAAACGTTGCTGGTTTGACATGTTATTTATTCACATCTCTGAAAGAAATCATCAGGAAATGATGGGTTAAAATAAGGTCTGTATCATGAAGGGAAAAGAAAGCAAGACAAACTATGTGCTGAAATCACAAGGAAATTTTACTGAACAGAAAGATGACTGAAAGGACAAACATGGGAGAAGCATGGCTTCAAATCAGAGGGGTAAGAGAAGGGGGAGACATTAAACAAGGTAGGATGAGGGCAATTTCTGGCAAATCTTTATCTGCAGTTTCTTTTTTTTTTTTTAAATAAAACCTCTGAGTTGGAATTGTATCTACCAAATGAAAGATACATAGAAGGGACATATTAAAGCTGTCAATTTGGGAGGGGCAAGTTGTAGAGTTAAGGCTCTGACTGCTTTACATTGGACTGAAGTCTACTGAGTTCCCAAAGCTGTGTGTGGTGCTTGAAATCTATGGAATTACAGATAATATTTGGTAATTAAAAATGTCAGTTTGACTGTATTGCTGTGTGGAAAGGAGTTAAGTTTCAAAAATGTTTGCCTTCTCTTCACAGAATCAGTTAGGTTAGAAAAGAACTCTAAGGTCATCAACTCCAAGCTTTGATACCACGTCCAGTGTTTTTTCCTAAACTCCACCAGGGATGGTGACTCCTCCACCTTCCTGGGCATCCTGTTCCAACATTTAATCCCTCCTTCTGTGAAGAAATTCCTCCTCATGTGCTTTTGTATCTGAGCATTGACATATGAATTTTGCTGATTTCTGCAAAATAGGCCACTCTGTGAGCAAGGGACCCTGATGGACTGTCCAGAAGGCAAGCAAGCACTTGGAAAGGTGCTTTTGTGTTGTGTGACTCACACTCCTTGAGCTCAGTATTAGCAGGTGAACTGACACACTGATAGCTCTCCCCAGCAGTGTATATAACATCTGACATCTCTTTGTATTCTGTTCTTGTGTGGGGACAGCTGTGAATTATGCCTGAAGGTGCTTTCCACCTCCACGCACCCCATCTTCCAAAACCCCTTTCCTCTTGACACCTGGCTGCAGGCTGCATTGATTTTCCTTCACTGGTATAAAGACTTTAGCATGGATATTACTCACTGGTCAGGTCTTTACTGCTAATAAACCCCTCAGATTACAAAAACACAAGAGATGTTGAACTGTGGAGAAATGACACCCTGTTGAGGGTGTCCAGGACATTATCTTAAGGAAAACATTTGAAGTGTGGCTCAGGAGAGGGATTCAAATGATATGAAAAGAGTGGGTTTAAACAGACAATTTTATCTCCTCTGCCTTACCCTTCTTTTTTCCCCGTGAAGCAAAAAAGACTTCCAGGAAAACTGGGCTGTCAGTGCTTACCCCATTGTGGGCAGAGAGAGATATCAGAGAAAGGTTTGGTTTGTTCAGTTATCTGAAATGATCTCCACTGTCCTCCAGAGCTGCTGATGGAAAAGTGCAGCTCCATGCCAGGAACAAAAAAGACTGATCAAATCAGTGCTTTTCGGATAAAGTGGGAGGAAAGACTTGTGAGGAGTGTTCAATTAGCATTTCTTACTGCTCGGAGCCTTGTGTTTACAGGCAACCAAGCGGATGTGAAGTGTTCCTTATGCAAATACTACTCTCCTGCTTTTCCTGCTCTCCTCTACTCTTCGAGCTGAAGAAGAGATTCTTCAAGGTTGGCTGCTTCAAGGAAGATTGATTAAAATCAGCTGCAGTTTGACTTAATTGGATCCATATGCTTGGAGAGGGAGCAGGACTAGTTAAAGTCCTCATAATTAGTTCACAGCTGGTTGGTGAGAAAAATGAAACTCCAGTTAGAGTTCAGATAAGTGGATCTATATGGATAAAAGGCAAGGAGGGGGTTGTTTTTTTCTTACACTGAGATGTGTTTGGGCTTGAAAATCACCTCTAGTCTCATAGCCAAGCTAGCAGTCTAATCCCTTCTAGCGTGTGCATGTGTATTTATGAGGCTAAATGGAAGGAGCCTGTATTTTTTTGCTTGTTTCTGAGGAAAAGGAATCACCTGTGGATGCTGGCAGTCAAGGAGACCTGAACAGGGTGGCAGAAAACTAGGGGAGGATCTCAGGGACTAGGCAAAAACAAACAAGGGTAAGTTTGGGTATGTGAAAGGGTCTGAATAGTCCAACTTTTAGTGTGATGCCTCTGCTCCCAGTTGTTTTTGTTGTGTTTGGTCTTTCTGCCAATAAGACAGCAACACTCTTAAAAATGCAGTATTATTCGTAAACATTGAAATAACTGATTTTTGCCTGTTATCTCAAAGCTCAGAAGGAGTTACTTAACTACATAGTGTGGGGACAGTCATCAGAAAACTTTCCCCAGACAGAAGCTGGTATTTATGCTAAATTCTGCTGTCAGAGTAGAAGGGATTGAATTCCCTATTACAGTGTCCTTGAGGGAATTGCCTGTAAAAAATATACTCCACAAAGTATTGGGGGTATTTTTTCCTGCTGGCATGACTTCATTAAGGTATTTTGAGGTGTTCATTAATGCATGTGCAGGAGTTCCTTTCTAAATGTCTAATTTTGCTATGGTTATCGACCATTTTACATTTTAAGATATTAATCTGGTTAAATTAAATCTTAGATTTTTCCAGGCCTTAAAGTGATTATTTTTGCACAAATTAAAACATAAACCACTTGTCCATTTCGGTGGTAGTTGTGCTGTAGCTGTAATGATTTGAAGATAAGAGAGAAACAAGTTCTGCAAGCAGAAATATAATAATTTTTTTAGTAAGAGTAGCTGACATAATTGGTACAGTTTGATACAAATAGAGTGAGTGTCTAAAGATTTGCTCTACTTGTCTACTTTAGGTCATTTTAATTGGCCTGCCTAAGCTATCAGGAACTTGTGGTGGTTGCTCCCACCACAGCAGGAGGCTCTGCAGGGAGAGTAGGTGGCTGCTGTCTGCTGGGTTACGTTCTCCAGAAGTCAAATGTCCATAAATGCTGAAAGTACTGGACATCCAGAGTATTCACTTTTTTCTCTTTTCCCTTATCTCTGCAGCCTTTGTGATTGGGATGGTGTCCTCCTTATTCTAGTACTGTATTTTGAGGGACTAACAAAACATTTGGGAGCTGTACCCCAAGGGAAGGTGGACAGGGAACGTTTCTCCTCTTTAAGCATTAATGACTCATTTTATGTTTAGGGCTTTGGCAGCCAGGCAGCGACTATCTTGGAGTTAAGAACCCAAGGCAAAGCTGAGGTTATTTAACAGTCTAACTGTTCATTTTGTGACCAGTGAAGAATGATGAATGAATCATTGACACTGTTACAAAATTTAAAGGGACATAGTCAACCTTTCAAGGTTCTCTGATTGACCTCAGATGCTCACGAGTCTTCTTCCTGGATTATCTCCATGCTCTCCCTTTTCACGAACTTCCTGTCCTTTTTCCTTCATCTGTGCCTGCTGAGGTCTGTGTTAGCCTCTGTGGCACAGCTGGTCCCCACTGAAAACCTCAGGTAGCCAAATTCAGCCCTTTTTTTTTTTGTGTGTGTGTGTGGGAAGCTTCTTTAGATGGTTTTGGGCAAACCACTTGGCATCTCTTCGGTCAGGTATGGCTTTTGGCAAGGTATAGGAACAAATTTATGTGGGCTTCAGAGGGACTTAATTACGAGATAGAATAGCTGAAGACATGCAGCAGGAAACCCAGTAAAGAGTAGATGAGAGAGAAGTGCAGGTCCAGGACTGCAGAAGGTCCTATCATATCGTGCTGCCCCACTCACATGGGGCATTGAGTTTCATGGGAACATATGGGAGTGGAAGAGGATCAGAGCAATTTGTGATCCATTCAGTAGACTCCCAGATTTTATCAGCAATAAGCTCATCTTTTACAGGCAAATATTATCTTCTAAATTTCACGGGCAGCAGCAAGGGTTTCACTGACGTGAGGAAGTGTATCTGCTCAAATGTATATTGGCAGAGACCACCCTGTGGGTCACTCCACAGTTTTGTTCAAAACACCAATGAAAAACATGTGATAAACATCTGTGGTGCCTTGGTTAAATTTATACCATCTCTATCAGTTATTGATCCAGTAGCTGAATTGCAACACAGACATTTCACTCAAGGATTGGCATTTGTAATTCCTAACCTCACTGTAAAGGTATTTTCAGGTAATTGAAGCTACCTTTACATTTTCAGGAGTCTCCTCATGGCCTAAATGCCTCTGCTGCTCACTGCATATAGAAGACATCATGGGTATTAATTTATGACAGATCAGAGATCTGTAATGCTTGCATAGAACACTGGAGCATATTCACACAGCAAGTTGGCTGTGATTGCAGCAGGGACCAAGTGAATCTGGTACTGTGGGAGACAACAGCACTGGAGGTGAGATGGCACTGGCAGTAACATGTCAGGCAGGGCTAGAGAAGCACATGGTGTCACCCAGCATGTCCTGGTGGCTGGTGTGAGCAGCACCTGTGCTGTTACACCTTCATTTCAATTATCACTTGAGCTAATTAGTTGAAACTACGGCCAGACTGCTGTGTGGGTGTCTCTGGTGTTCACAGTGAACTGCTAAGGGGATGTACTAAAGTGCCACCCAAATGAATGGGAGGGAAAAGAGCTTCCCCATTAATGTGCCTATAAATTATGCTAGAAGGATTATACCTGTTATTTGGGAGAAAACATCATGTATCTTGTGCCATGTGGGTTAGGTAGTGAAGAATATCCCAGAACCAGTGTAACACAGAAGGAGTGTAGAACTTGCTGTGATCCAGCCCTTGGGGATTATGTGACACTGAATTAGCTGGGGCTATGCAAATATTTGTACATGTTAATTCTAAATACATTGCAGTTATTAGAATTAGCAGAAATTAGAAACATTCCGTGGGAGTGGAGAGGAGAAGCATAAACGTGTCAGCAAGCTGTAGGTTTGTCATTAGGTGGTTCAAGGAGAAGCTGTTTGATGGCCTCAGTGGCCCTGATAAATGTGATGTGCAAAATGGATGTCGAATAAAACAAGGACACGCTCAGAACAGACTTGCTAATGTTTGTTAACATCAGGGACCAGGAGTGCACAGATTCGCATTTGTGCAGGGAAGTTTTACCAACATGCCCTTTAAAAAAAATTTTTTTAAAGGAATTCGCACATTGAATATTAAACACCTGAAGCTCTATAAATTCTACTGCCAGAGCTGCCACGGTATTGTTCATTTCATGCAGCACCTTTCTCAAAGTTCTGCAGAAACTGATTAACATTTGCATAATACATTTAACAGGAAAATCCAGAATAAATTCATTAATGTTCCTCTGCTGCTACCCTTGAAAATATCAGCAGTTGTGTGGCATCACTAAGTCATTAGATGAGCAGAAGGGGAGGAAGGGTGAGTACTGGATTTCCTGAACAGCTCTGAAACAGGAAAGGTCAGTGCACTGAGTGTCAGTACCTGAGCGGCAGCACGGAGACCTCAGAGCAAGCAGGGAGGGAACTGGGGCATGGGAAATGTCCTGCTGGAAAAGGTCGCTGTACCAGTACACATGAAGCACGAACTTTAAGAGGTGCCATCCATGCTAGAGTAGAGAAATCAGTGGTGAGCACAAAATGCCGATGAGGTGCTGCTGCACTGAGGAGGAGGCTGTTCCTGGAGCACATCCTGTTTTGCAGGGACAAACACTGGGAAATTGTTCCAGTCCTGCTGTGGTACAAGGAAACTGGCTTGGAGCAAACCTTAGTTTTCTTAGAGGGTGTTGCAGAATGAGTGATGAGGTTTTAAAAGTCCTGCAAGAGTTGGTTGCATGGCAAGGTGTCACTAAACCACTAAATCTGGGGTGTTCTGTATGTGTGCGCTGCTTTCAGGAGAGGATGGGGACAGAGACGCCAATCCTGTTGGTGTTCTTGTTTGGTAAAAAGATTAAGGATGTACAAAAATTAGTAACTTCAGCTACACAGTCAGACTCAGAGCTGAGTGTATAAAATGCCCTTTCAAAAACTTATAATGTGAACTAGTAAAGTAGTATAGTAAGTAACAACTCCAGAAAGGCTCCTGTGTGTTTCACTGATCCCCAGAATCACCCTGTGGGTGAAAGCCAAGGCTGAGGAGACAGACATAACCATTTTAAAATGAGACTTCACTTTTAAACTCCTCTAATCTTACTTATCATACAGCAAAGGAAAAGCAAAGTTTCAGGAAGTGATAAGAGTGACTGTCCCTTTATAGTTTTTTGCTTTTCTCTGTAGTCATTCGATGGCACAAATTAGTTTTAAATTGTTCTTTCTTCGTTTTCTATTATTTTTCTGCTGCTTTGAATTCTGCTGCTGTGTCACAGAAGCAAAACAAAAATGTCATTTAGACCTGTATAGCAAATAACACTTCGCGAGGTTTGTTTACTGAAGCTTTGTGTTTTTTCTCAGGTTTCTATGAGTACCACGTTCTTGAGTTACAGCTCTCTCTACATTGGGCTTTTAACTTTTCATTACTTGTTATCATTTCAGCCTTTGTTTGATGACCCAATTATTTTTGGGTTTTTGATTAAAACAAAGTAATAGGTCACAGTTTCATGCTGCCCTTGTCTTTACAACTTCTGCTACTGTGGTCTGGCTTTTTGCCACTCGTCTTTGTCAAATCAAAGTTTTCCATAATATTCTCCAGCAGTTTTATTCTTCTGATGAAGATACTGTGATTATGGTGCCACATTTTTCCTTTACTACTTGGTATGCGGAAAACTCAACACCATCTCTTGAGAGAGAGAAGACCAGGATGTGTTACTCAGGTTATGGAAAAAAATAAGTCAAAGTTTAGCAATGTTTTGTGTGTGTGTGTGATGAGGGGAAGAGGAAAATCTGCCTGTTCCATGTCGCAGTGAAGACTGGGCAGCAGTTGTAATGATGTTAAAATATACATGAGGAAATGGGGAGATGCTCTGAGCTGAGCCACTGATGGAGGTGGCAGCTTTCATCAGAGAAACACGTTTTCTTCATGTGATTTCTGCCAGGGGGATCCAAGCGTGTGAGATGCTGATAAGTTATCTTACATATTCCAGAATTCTTCCCTTTGATCAGACTGACCTACCACCTATTTGACACCTGGAGGCACAGATTTACATTAAAAATAAAAAAGAGTTTTCCCTGAAGAATTTTGTCAAATAGTAGGAGGGAAACTTGACATACCTCTGTCACTCAAATGCTTGGCATTGAGCATTCACTCACCAGACCAGGCTTGGGAGGGATCAGAGCTCGTGGTGAGCCCAGGGAGACCCAGGGGTGTGTGTGGGGAGAAGTAACTCCCCAATGTCAGAGCATCTCTTCCAGCACACCCCGAATGCAGTCAGATCGTGATACAGTCTCTTCCTAGTCCAGATTTGCCTCAATTTCCATTTGCTGTCATTTGATAAGACTTTAGAGAGATGTAGATCCAGACTAGTCAGAAAAAAGTAATTGTTTTTGACAGCTTTCCTACCTAGATTTGAAAGACAGGTAACAGTGGAATGGAAGACGATGCCTAATTTAGGTAGAAAGGCTGTTTTCTGTAAATGAGGATAGATAGTTGGGGTGGCAGGAGAAATGAAATGCTGTAGGAAGAGCATCTTTTAAAAAAAATCAGTGGTGTCACACGAGGCGGTTCTGTGTGTAGAAAGGAGCAGAGGTGTCTGTAAAGCCCAGTTGTTTTCCATACAGGTGGGAGTGTTCCCAGGTGTTCCATCGCATCTGTATTTACCTGAACATGGGGTTCAGCTCCATCAGGAACTCTGCTGCTTCCTCTGATCAGCACTTAAACCCCACGTTTCCTAAATGATGCAGAAGCTCTGTGCCTGTTCTTTGCATTTTTGGCAGGACATTTAAAATGAAATAAAAATTCCCTGAAAGCTGTTGTGCATGTTGGACATGACATAAGATGTTCACTTGAGATTGTGACCTTTCTGAACAAAGACTCTGCTTTTGAAAAGTGGGTTCAATGTGCTTCTGGCTCTAGTAAGATGAAAAACTTGAAAAAACAGTAACATGAAGGCTGTGCAGCAAGGATGAGCTCTCCAGAGGTCCTCTTGTGTATTTTTGGTTGTCTTCCAGTGGATACATTCTTTCTCTCTGTGCAGTACTACCACAGTTGCAATCAGTAGTAATTACAGAAATTTTCTCATTTTTATGAGTAGGGGGATGTGAAAAGCTCTTGACAGCACCCTCTGCAAGGGAGCTCAGCTGTGGAGCTGCCTTCCCTCTAGATCCATCACAGCCAGAGTTGCTGACCTTAAGGTTATTTCCCAAGGAGTCAGGGCTTGCTCGTAGGTCAGTCTGTTCAGTGAGAAAGGAAAAGTGTGATTAGATATGTGTGAGCTCTTATGATTAATGTTTACATGGTGGAGCTGCCTGAACATTTAAATACAACACCAGGGAATTTAATTTATCTATCTATCTATCTATATACATGTTTACAGACAATTATTAGAATGCATGCTGTTGTTTTTAAATGTAGACATGACTTGATTTATATGGGCATAAAATAGGAGTGTCACTGGGATTGTTTCAACAGAATCCAACTGGAGTGTGGTCAGAGGGATGGTAAAGGTGGCCAAACAGGGAGGGAAATAACTGCTCAGGAGGGAGAACAGACAGTGGGTGCGGGCTGTGGCTTCTTCCATGGCTATGCTACAACCATGGCAGCTATCAGACTGTTCCCCTCAAGTTCACAGAAGTTGAAATGAAGGAGGTGGCAGCATCATAAACATTCATTAGGATCCTCTTCAGGTGGAGGGTGGGAAGGAACAGTGATTGTATGACATGAAATGGTTTCCCCAGTGCTGCCCAGTGGCTGTGCATAAAGAGTAACTTCTAGAGCCAAGTAGTTTGGGGATTGAATGTCAATGTCTTTTGACCTTTCTGCTTTCTCGGGGTCTCTGATATCTTCTTAGTGTGATGCTGCTGTTGACACTTCTTTAAAATGTCTTAGACCTGCATTTGTACCTGGAGATTTTTGTGTGGTCCATTCTCTGAGCATCTCAGAGAAAAAAATACTGGACATACTGCAAACCAGACCTGTCAGTCAATTCACCAGTGTATTCCTCCTAAGTCTGTGCTTTCATCCCTCCTGTCTCAGCTCTTTGGCTATTTCGTTCAACTTAATACTCTTTACTGATGTTCCATGCTTCTAGGGGATCAAAAAGATAGTCTGAGTCCTTTAGATATGTGTGAAAGTTATATGATGATGCCCTTCTACCAGTTTACTCAATGATAGCTTGAAAACTTATAACTGGGCAAGGCTGTTTCTGAAGTATTTATTTCTTTAGGCAGATAGCTCAGGAAAATGTTGAATTTGCTGCTTGGAGCAGTTAAAACCCTTCAGAATCCAATAGTTTGCCCCATAGCCATTCCTCTTATTGTTTCAGTTTATCCATAAATCTCTCTTATTCTTGTAAAATCGAAATGAAGATGAGATGACTCTCCCCATATGAAAAGATTTCAGTGCTACTTGAAGTCTCCTTGCACTGGCAGAAAAAAAAACAATTGAGCTTTGAGCTTGAACTGAGAGACAGATAAGATCACCAGGAGATTTCCACACTAAATGCAGAATATATTCTTCTCTAATGGATTCTTAGTGCTGTCTGGCAAGTAATTGAATTACTTGGGTGGGAAGGGAGAGGGGACTGGGTTGTTGTCTTCTTGTTGTTTGGTGGTGGGTTTTTTTAAAGCTCCCAAATTTTGTGAGGGTAGGAAGGAAACAGTGGTTTCTCTCTGCATGACAAAGGATGTCTGTCAGACATAGGGTAAGCTAATTAAGATGTCACTATATGTACATGAGGGTGATGAGGCAGAAAGGACCATCACTTCCTTGGTTCAAGGGGCTTGTCTGTGTCTTTGCTTCTATCTACTCACTGTGAAATCTGCAAGTAATTCGTGCTCTGGGGGTAGAAATGGGGCCACTGGGTAAATCTGGCCTCTCTCTCTCCCCCACTGGAGTAAAGCAGAAAATAAATCCATTCTTGCTCTGCTGCAATTACTAAGGCACTCTGACTCCAGCTGGGCCATAGCAAGGATGCTGGTTCCTGCTGTCCCACCGTCGCCAACACTGCTAAGCTCTGTCACCACAGCAGTGCTTGCAGAGGGTAGCACTGGCTCAGCTGGGAGGTTTCCACAGCCCATCTCTTTCAGGGCACAGCACGTGAGGGCACAGAAGCAAAGCAGCATCTGCCTCTTTCCCACCCTTTTGTTTAAAAGTACGAAGTATGTCCTGATAAGCCAAGGGAATGATGGAGAGAGATAATAACACACCCTTTGGTATATTCTTTGGAAACACTCGATGGCCAAGAGGTGGTCCAAGCCTTACAGCCTGCATCATTGAAAAACACTGAACAACAGCAAAAGGGGGGGGGGGGGGGGAAGGGATGATGATCAGGGAAATTGCTATAATGGTAAGATAATTAGAACACAGAATGATTAACATTAGTCAGTGTGCTGCATTGGCAAGGACTGTGCAAGTTGACATAATAGGCTTCTTCCATATCAAATGTGCAGTTTTTCAGCATTCAGTTTAACACTTTCATGTGACTTTTAATAGAGTTCACAGCTGAAACAGGCGTTTGGTTCTCATGTGACATTGCACAGTACCTTTCCTCTCCTGTGGCTACTAGAAAGACTTTGTTTCTCCTTTGTGTCTACTGATACTGAAGGATAAAAGCGCTGCCCTCACTGTGAAGTCCTTCTGCATTATTTTGAACAATAGCCTGATGTGAGTTCCTAGGCATACTCTTCCTGTTGTGCCTCATGGAAATGGACTTCCCTTAAAAAAGGTCTCTGAAATTCCAGAAAACGGTCATCTTCTTCTCAAGAAGAAAATATAAGGGCTTGGGATACCCAATACTGACATTCTCTTCTTAAAAATACTTTCATAAATGTCTGTTGCATCAGAAGACCCTCTGTTTGTCATCTTTACCCTACTGCTTGCAGATTCCCCCTGCCAGCCCTCACATGTGTGCCCTAGTGATTCCCTTGGATTTGCGAAAACTAAACTGGTGCAGGAAATGAGATTTAGCACCACATTTAATAACTGGGTTTGTAGCCTGATTGAGTTTGGAACAGAACTTTGAATGCAGAATGACCTCAGTGAAACCCATGTGGTCCACATCTCTTACTGGTCATTGCAGAACAGTAAACATTTGTTCTCCTTCATTACTACCAACACCACTGGCTCATGGACCAGGGCATTGGATGTTTTGTCTCCCTCCATTTTCCCTGGTTTCTTCTGATTAGCCTGGTGACGTTTTCCCAGGATCTGCAGTGGCTTTACCCTTGCTTTGATTAGACATGGGCTGGTGTCTGATGTCTGTGTTGGGGCACTTGCAGCACCGAGATCAGATACATCCTTCATTGAAGCTGATAAAATCTGATGGTGCTCTGTGGCAGAAAATCCCCTAACCTCATAGTGCTTTTTTTTCCCCCTTGTACTCCTTTACTGTGTAAATAAAAAAGTCTTTTTTCCTTAAACTGTGGGAGAACTCAGTGCCCAAATCCCCCCTCTCCGCTCGGTGCGGGGCCCTCCGAAAGGAATTGCAGTCACGCAGCTGTGCAGTGAATATGTAAAGGGTGTTCTGTGTGGTTTGTATTTTGTGGATTATTTTCTCACTCCTTTTGACCCTTCCTCAAATGAAATTCCTGCACTTCATCCGTTCCTCTGGGCTGGGCAATCAGCAGCTACGATCGAGGGCTGTAAGGAGGCGGTGGTCGGGCATACAAAGCAGTCGCATTAGGACTGAGGAACCAGGACTAATGGGGAGCAAGGCTGGGAACAGAGACAGAGAAATATGGCAGAATAAGATTCATTAGGGATCAGATTCAATAACTGTTAAATGATGAGAAGTTTATGATCAAAGGCTTACTTCAAGCATTTTAATGACACAGTCATTTAATCCGTTTAAAGCAGATAGATAAGGAGTTAAGTGAAATCTACAGCAGTCGCCTTTCTGAGCTGTTTATGAACCTGTTCCAGGCTACAGATCACTGTGAAAGGCACAGGATGGATGCTTGCTGTAGTAATTGAATAGTATATAATGGCCTACCAGGCTTTACAGGCTGATTTACATACAAGGTCAGTAAAACTTAATGCAAACACTTGTGGTTTGTCTTTAGTGTGTGTGGTTCCTCTGCTATTTTTAATGTGTACACTGCTAGCAAGAGTACTGAATGAAGGAAAGGGCAGAATTATTTTAAAGTCTTTCTGTATCAGGATATTTAATTCCCAGTGGGTATATCTCCTCTAGAAGAAGGTTTGATATCAGCTGTTATGGTGACAAGATTCAGATGGGCTCTGACACTCAAACCCTGAGGTCATCTCCCACAGGAATTACACATCTGAAAAAAACCAGGGGTGTCAAGGGGGTACAGAAGTTGTTTCTCATGTTTTCCTCCCCCTGTTGCACTTGTGCCACCCTCCATCCCTCTCTTGGGGACTCTCTTCAGTTAGTTAACTTCCTTCCCAGCTTTTCTTGTTAAACATTTATAAACTCTTTGGACAGTTGGATGGCACTTTGCTGCCTGTGCCCACGGAGTACAGCTCAACTCAGTCCCTCGATCTCACTGCCTTTCAGCCACCTGGACACCACAGATTTACAACTGGAGTCCTGCGTGTGCCTTGCAGACTGCACCTTTTTCTGTTTCCCAAGTAGTCATTCTCCCCTTCAAAACTGTCCCAACACACACACTCCTGGGTTTATAATGGAGCTAACAGCTCCTATGTCCCACATTCTCCTTCCATAGGGGAGTCCTTCCCGTTTATTAAGCCCTTAGTCCCGTGCACACACTGCTGTGGAGGAGCAAGCAGAGGGGGCTCTTTCTCTACTCACAACTCGAGGCTTGTCGAGCTGCTGGAAGCAAAGTAGTGGCTGCTGCTGCATTGTTTAAGACAGTGTTACAGCACGGTCTGTGTGTGATGCAGACACGGGATCAGAGCTGGTATCAAGCTGGTGGGGAACAAGGAGAATTTCCCAAGGCTCCAGGCCTTCTTGTTTTCTACTTACTCAGAAAGTTGCTGTCCCGCAGTGGTATTGATTAATTTTAAAATAGGGAGGTGATAAATGGAGAGTTCAGGTGGTTCTGGTAAATGTGACTGCAATGGATGAAGGTGTTTAAATCGAGCCTGGAATATCTTCCCTTACCTCATGCTGGTTTTCTTGCTCGTCCTGGGAGGGATCTGCTGACGTCTGAGAGCAACAGCACGGTCCCATGGAGGGACCTTCTCAGCTCTTTTCACTTGTGCTTTGCACAGAAACCACCTGCATCCTCTTCCTCCAGCTTGCCTCTCCCACAGCAGCTCCCTTTCTGCTGCGATGTTTGGGATGCCTGTCACAGCTGCTCAAAGGCTGTGTGTGTCTGAGAGAGACCAGCCAAGGCTGAAGATTACAAATCCCTTGCAGCAAGCCCTGGCAGCCAGGTTGTAGATCAGGTTTTAAGCAACCTTGGGTCCACTGTCAGTCTGCATGTTCCCATTTCCTGAGAGAGAACTGGAAAATAGCTTGCTTGTTTGAAAATAAGTATAATTTGTCTTTTAAAATGTTAGCACTAGCAGACAGATCTCTCGTTACTTCACTTCCCTCTTGTTCTTCAGTGTCCCTTCTTTTTTTTTCCAGCTACTGTTCCTTCCCAAGAGCTTAGAGACTGAGCACTTGAGAGCACTTGTAGGAATTAATATACAAAAAAAGTGGATTTTAATCCATCTTCTGCTTCCAAGTACCTTCTTCTTTGAGGGTGCCTGTTGCACTCCATTTTCACATGACTATTTCAGATCTGGACTAGCAGCAGCTGCCCACATGGGGACTGGCAGTGCAGCACAGTGACTTACCCACAGTAAGAGTAGTTTTCCAACCCTGTGTCAGGGACACAGGAATGAGTCAGGAATCTCCTGAATACAAAGGGTTAACTGGTAGTAATGCTCACTATTCTGTGGTAGTAGTCTAGCAAAACCCATCCCTGACAGAAGCACAGGCCAGCAATAGGGTTGTCATAAGCAAAAAACTCAGGCTCTTTTCTTTACTTTTTTATAAATGTTTGGTCTGGAAAAGTAAAACCTCCTACATAAATGTTCATGAGGGGTAGAGGCAGGAGAGGAAGCTCAGCAGCAGCAAGGAGAAGATGGTGCCACAGCAGAGCTGGGGATGGGTAGCACTGCAGAGTTTGGGGATGTGGCTGTTTTATTGACAGACACAGGTCTAGCAGGCAGGAGGTGATGCAAATCCCAGCTCTGTTGTGGGTTCGGTGGAATTTATGGATAATTTCCCTGAAACTTGATCCCTTGTGCTGCGAAGGAGATGCTCAGGGCCTTGGCCACAGCAGTCTCTGTTGGCATGATGTGGTTTGGAGAACACAGAGGGAGGGAAACAATTCTAAATGAAAATGGTTTTGCCAAATCCACCAGGTTTGGTACACTGTCAGATTCTGGCACAGTTAAGTTTGCCTGGAGCTGAGCAGCTTTGGCCCCTCTTGGGCACAGCTGGCTGATCTCACAGACATCGAGCCCTTGGGCCCCGAGCTCCTCCCAAGGAGGTTACATGAACTGCCTGACCCAAAATTTGCTGACCTTCTCGCCTGGAAGAGCAGCACTGCTGGTTTCACTGGTTCTTTGCCTGGCAGTGTTCTGTTTTGAATAGGAGACTATCTCATTTAACAGCTTTTTGAGAGAGGCAAACATATTTTGTGTGTGGTTTAACTTAATATACAGGCTGCAGAGCTGACGTGAAGGCACTGATCAGTTCTTACAGTTGAGATAACATTCAGAAAACAAATTAGAGTTTGCGGTTGGTACGGATCCAGGCAGAATTCATAAAATTGAATAGTATTTTCAAGTTCAGTGTGGACAAACTCATTACTGATCCAGAGAAACCAGGCGTGTATTGAGGAATTAGGAGTGTTTGGGATTTTTTCTCATTAATATAGAGAGGCAACCATGTTATGGTCTCCTGTAGGGCTTTTGCAGTGTGGATTAGAATTACTGGCAGTGTCAAGGAGATAGCTGGGGGGAACCAAGTTTGAGATTAGTGAACTGGGTTTATCTATTGCAGTGAAGCTGGCTTTCTCAGTGGGTCAGCTCATGATGTTCCATGTCTGTCCTGAGGGCAGAACCATAAGTTTTTAGCTGTCTGAACCTGTGCTTGATCAACATGAGGGACCACAGTCATGTTGTTGTTATTGTGACACGTGCATGCTAGGGCAGACATAAAATGGGATTTCAGGGGGAAATTGTGCTTGTTCAAGGTGTTTGCTTCCCTGCTCCCCTTCCACTCTGCAATCCTTCAGGTGCCTCCCCAGAAGTGCTCAAAACTTGATGGCAGGTGCTGTCTTCAGAGGGCAGCTGTGGGAAATAGATGGGGAACTGGCAGCAGGATGTTAGATGGAAATGAGAGAAATAGTTTGTTAAAGCTTTGGCTTTAATGAAGATGAACATGTGTACAGAATGGTTACTTTACAAAGAATGTGCACACGTGTGGTCAGGAGTGATGTAGATAGAGATGTGTTTGTGTTTTTTGACTTCTAGAGATTTCACATCTCATCTTTGTTTCTCTCTTCACCATCTCCCAGCAAAGTAGAAGTTCTTAAATTGACTTTACTCCCTTTAAATCAGGATGGAGACTCCCCAGTTTAAAGCCTTGGGACCAAGAAAGATGGCAGGTGACAAACCTGTTTCCATTCTCTGATTTTTTGCACTCATAATTACCAAATAACCCTTGTAGTTTTCCACTGAGCTGGATTACATCTGTATGGATCAGCATCCACGTGTTCAAGTTGTCATTATGACTGTGAAAAAGACTTTTCCTTTAGGAGAAAAAAAGCATAATCTCAGTGGCTGGATCTTAAGTGTCATTCTAATTTTCCAGTACCTGAGGATTTGAGCAGCTCTGCCACTCTGGAATATTGAAATGAACATAGATTTGAAAGTATTTTTATATTTAGAAACATTGATTCTAATATAATTTCTCTACAAATTAAAACTCTCCTTGAAAAAGATTAAACTGTCAGTGATAACATCTAGGTTCTTGTTATGTCTAAGAGGAATAAATGCTGAAGTTACAGAATTGTCTGGAGGCTTATAAAGTAAGAGGAGGAATTAATGATATGAGAGAGAATGGATAAAAGTATTGGATAACAATTTTTTGAATAGGAGGAAGTGGAATGAGTTGAATTAAGAGGTTTATGGCCAAAAAGAATACTCATTTAGTCTGATATAACACAAAAATACAGTTTTAAGTGAAATGTGCCCAGTGACTTGTGGTTGCTCCATAGACTCTTTTTAATAAGATATCAAATATTGATTTAAAGACACCAAATAATAGGCAATGTATTAGTTTCCCTGGTTAGCCATCCCTATTAAAAATATATATTATTTCCATTTCTCTGGCTTCACTGTGAACTGAAGCTATCAGGTTCTCACTATGCTTTTGTTTGCTACATTAAAGAACCATTTAGTGTCAGATTTCCACCGAAGACCCTGATCAAATTGCTTCAGCCTTCTCTGTAGCAAATGAAATAGTTTGATTTCCATTTATTTCTCAGTGGAAGGCGTGTTTTTCAGACCATGAATCATTCATGGAAGTCTTCTCACAACTTTGCTTAATTTTCCACAAACCTCTTATGCCTTCACACCTCACCTGGGCATGTTATTGCTGTAGGGGTCTCATCAATGTTGCCTTCAGGGACAATATTGTTTCTTTACTCCTACTTAATGATACGTAAAGATCCTCACTGTTCCTTGGGTTTTTTTCTCCTCACACCATTAAATTAGAGGTAATCCTTAGTTATTAACTGTGGCCAAAAGCCCTCCTCACAGCCAGTCTTCCAAAAAGTACCTGCTGTATTGTGCACCTGAGACTATTCTGTGCTCCAGGATGTCTCACAGTGCATTTGAATTCATGGGAAATGATTGTGCCCAGCACAATCAGATTTCTAAGTTATCTTTGTGGGCCTCGTTGTTTGCTGCAATTCTGCCTTTGTGTTATCTGCATATTTTGGTAGGGATTTATTATTTTCTTATGTATCTTAGCGAACGTGTGCTGCATACAATCAACCAAAGAAGCAATTCTTGTTGGAAATGTCACTATTAGTTCAACAGCTTTTGGGCTATTTAAAAATTGCCATAGTCTGATTTTCCATCATGCTGGTTGTAAAAGAAAATGTGATTTTGATACCGAGGCAAATATGTTACAGAATTCCTATTCTGTTATGTCAACACAGTTATCTTAGTTAACTAGACTTGAAATCTCTTCAAGTCTGTTTGACAAGACCTGTTTTCCATGAAATTGTGTTACTTGCTTTTTCTGATCTTTTCTTCTAATGGAGCCATGTATCAGCCCTGTCTTGTGAGTTAAGGAGATTCAGTTTGCTGCATTCTGGAAGCTTCATGAAAAGTGAACAAGGCAGCAGATAACTCGATCTGTATGAGGCGAGCTGGTTAATCTCATTTTTCAGTCTTCACAGTCTATTCGCCAGCCGGTGCTGCCTCATTCCAACTGCAGTAAAACGTGCAGATCAATACTGCCAATGGGTGATTAGCAAGTTGCAAACTTCAGTAAGCAAATACATCCTAGTCAAGGCTTGAAGTTGGAGAAGAAAGTGGAGAAGGAGTGATCGAATGGGCTTGAAATAACGAAACCAGATATTTCCTCTGAAGTGAAATGTAAGCATTGTTGAGCTCTGTTAAGCAAGATGATGGCAGAGATTTGTACTCCTTTCACAGTGATTACAGAAAATACTTTTTTTCTGAAATCACTAACATCAAATGTGCTTTCCCCTTATCACCTCTCTTGATCTTTTTTTTTTTTTTTTTGCTGTTGACCTGCTGGAGGATAAAAATGTCTCAATTTATGCAACTGAGATTTTTATTGTTATTCTTGAGGCCATGTTTTGCTGGTTCAGTCAGATGAATTCTGAGGTGATGGTCTACTAGTCAGTCTTAGTTTCAGGCAGAAACTCCCTGGTTTCTGTCTGTATATTCCAGATGCACCAAAGGCAATTTTGGGGTTCTGCTCATGAAAACAATTCAGAATAAATGCCTTTAGCTCCCTCTGAGACAGGGAGTGCAGCTGAAGTAGCAGTAATTTTAAGGTATTAAAACTGCATTAAAAACAGAACAGTGACTGAAATATGAAAAAGGACCAGGTAATTGCTACAAAGAATGAAAATTGCATTTCCCTAGCAAATGTGGTCTGACCCCTGAAAGTCAGGGTGATCGTGTGCTTAAAGATGCCGCCTGAAAATCCGTGGTTAGAGAAGTGCAGGAAGGCTCTCTTTCAGGTTCCAAATGAAGTTGAAAAGATGCCTTCTCAACTGTAGCCAGGCTGTGTTTCTGAGTTATGCATGTGTTGTCTAATTAAAACTTAATGGGAAAGAAGTAACTACCACAGTGCAGGAGCGTGTTGTGGTAACTGTTGTGTAAGGCTGAACTGTCCTGTCCTTGGTGGTTTGTTGTACGAGGGCTGGAGAGCTGGTTTCTCACTGAGAAACACTAGAAAACTAGAATTTCTCCTCATTCACAATTTTCTCTCCTAAAAATGTTGTGATACATGTTGGCAGTGAGGAAAGTGATGATAAAAATGAAAGCCTGCATTTTATATGGCAGGAAGTACTGTGTTTTAAATGAGGTTTTGGAGGATCTTAACAGTTTAGAGGTTGACCTGGCAGTCATAATTCTGGAAAAACCTGGCAGTAAAATTTGAAATCATTGCCCCTTCACATCTCTGTGCAAAATGTGCTGGTTGCTCTCCAGTCCATTAGCAGAGTGACGTAAAACTGGTGAAATAAAATCAAACAGGAGGCAGGACAGTTGTATTTCAGACCATTAAGTCGCGCACTGTTGTTCGGACAGTTTTGTGTCTACTAAATATATTTCAAGATAGATTCGGGCTGGGTTTGGCTCAACTTCGTAGAGGTCTAAGCTTGAAAAAGGAAGATGTGTTGTTGGGGATGAAGTGATGTAAGTCAGGTTTAGTATGTTTGACAGAGTCATTTTGCTGATGGGTTGGTGATCCCAGTGTGATGTTCTTAAGCGTTTTCCCATATGTTTAGCTCATTTTGCATTTAATTGAAAAGGGATGAATTGTAATTGAAGCTTTGCAGGCAACCAAGAAGTATTTCCCCCTAGGGAAAGCCAAGAAGGTGTATTTAAGCAGATGGTTGTGCTGATATAAGTCACCACCTGGACAGTCTCACCCAGCACAGGAGGTATGAAATGGTGGGGGATGCACCTTATGTCACCTACAGAGGTGCAGCTTAAATTGTAAAACCTGTTCTCATGCCAGAAGTGTTTTTCTTTTTGTCATAGGAATAGAAAGGTTTAAACTGAAACTTTGCTCCCTAGCCAAGGCTCAGGTGGATCCCTTGTGCCACCTATGGATGGCTGCTCCTCCTCTCCCCTCTGCACCATCTTACCCTGTGATGTTGCAGCTTGAAATTCTCCTTCTCAGCCCAAGAGTTTATTGCCATATGGAGACTTTCTGGGTCTCATCAGTACAATGGGTAAAGCGAAACCAAGTTACCAGCTCTTCTTTCTCAGGCCATATGTAACTAGTGAGGAGTATTGACTTAGTTTTGATGTGATGTCGTTTATAAATATGCATGAGGATTTAGGGTTATTTAACTGTGCTTTTTAATTCTCCTTGCATTGCTGACTCTTCTAGTCGAGGGTTTCTTTGTATGCACAGCAAGTTGCTCTGTGACAGCCCTGTTCTCACTGCCTGGGACCTCTCTAATGTTTGTTAATCCCAAGTCTGTAGAAACTTTTAATGTTCAAGGAATAAAAGGACACAAAGTGATGCCCTTCTGCATAGGGACCAAGGGAGCAGAGTCCAGCTCTCTGAGAAGCAGGGTGAGGAAACTTGGGGCCAAAAGGTAATCATCACAAAGTGGGTAGAAGAAAGGAGATGTAGGAGACCTTTTTCATGCTCCTGGAGAAGGAGAAAAGAGCTCTTTTTGTCAGGGATCTTACAACTTGCTTAAATTAAAAAAAAATTAACCTGGTCAAATGGTGAAAAGGGAGGGAAAACCAAACATTTGTCTATTTGCCCTGAGGAGATGGAAGAGAATGTACCCTCTGAATCGATATTTGTATGGTTTAGATACTCAGATTTCTTACTTGAGAAAGAGCAGAGCAAATAGAAGAGGGTTCTGCCTGTTTGACACATCTAAGTGAACCTGCATTAACTCCTCCTGGTGAATAATGTAGATAACTACGTGGATAACAGGATGGTATGTACATGGATATACGTTTTTCTGGGGCGTTGGAAGCTCCGTATCTGGTCTCTCACTTTTCCCTCTACCAAATTATCCATTACTAGAGGACTTTCCTCAGTGGCTGGCTGGACACTGAGGTGATACTGGGGAAGATGAGCTCTCCCCAGGGGCAAGGCAACCTCCACATTGCTGAGAACAGAATTAACTGACAAAAAGATGAAACTTGGCAGTTTCACTGTAGCTGCTCTTCCCCTCAGTGTGTTGCAGGGACATGTTTTGTTTCCCTCATTCTCATCCTCTGCTTGGCCAAAGCAGAAGGCGCGTGGGAGGTGATAACCTCTCGCAGCGAGAGGCTGCAGTGGAGCTTGTTTAACCTGGAACACATTTGCTGTAAAACCCACTCAGACACTGCCCGGCTGCTCCAGGAGACTGTCAGAAATGAGTCCTCCAAACCCTTTGTGTCTGTCACAGTTTCTGTAGGATGTGAGAGGGAGCTTGACTTGCTCTTTAAGTGGAAGTGCTTCCAGCTGGAGGCTGGGAATCTGTTAGTGACGGCTGGCGAGCTCAGGGGTGCAGCCAAGGCCGAGGGTGCACCTTCATCCACTGAAAGGCAAGGGTTTGCTTTGTACCCTGCCAGGTCAGAATTATACATGTAAGGATATATAACAGTACTTTTAGATGCATTAAATTACAGGATCAAAACGTCCTGGTGTACTTGGAGCCTTTAGGAGATTGAGCATTGCTGTTTAGGGTGTCGTGGTTGACCGCAGCATCCAGCCTATGCCATGTGTTTACTGTACAAATACACAGTGTGATTGGCAGGTCTTCTTGTCACTTACTTTTCAAGCTTTTATATGCTCAGATAAACTTTGATGCTTCCTGCCATCAGATCATGATGGCTTTTACATAATTTTTAATTATGCATCTTTCTTTTTATATCAGATACTATCTAAAAAAAATACCCGTAGAGGTTTTGCTTTTTGCTAATGAGATCCATTAACTGGAAAATCCTATTACATTGCAGTTTCACTTTCTTTTATAAAGTCTTTAAAGTGGGACCTCTGCTGTCACACTTCACTCTGACTCTTCCTGTCTGAGTACAATGGGGGTCCTAGCCTGGCACAGCCACTTCGTGTTGCTTCTCTCCTCTGGGATCTCCCCTTGAAATCCTATCTGAATTGACTCCAAAGTAGAGCTTTACCATGAAACACAAGATTACAGAGACGTTAAAGCAAGATTTATAAGATATTGTTGGGAGTGGTTGAATATCTGGATTGCAGTAAATACCACAAAAACACCTAACTTGCAGCATCTTCTGTCTTTCTGGTCTTCTGAACAGTATCTGTATGTGCATGCTGCAGAATATTAAACAGAGCAGCAAAGAAATAGAGGGTTTTTTTAAAAAAATTAACTATGTACTTCTCTTGAAAACCTGGATTTGGTCTGACACCTCTAAACAGTATTTTCAACCAAAGTTACTTCATTTGTATGGGAAAGTCGATAGAATGTTTTTTGAAATTCAGATCTGGGAGAGCCAGCATTTCTCACCATATAAAGTTAAGTCTTATCTCTGAGAAAGAATTTTTATAACTCACACTATAAGCTCTTTGGGGCTGTTTCCAGAACCTGTGTGCTTTTTATTTTCAGTGTCTTTATCAGAGGTTTTTGAACCAGCACAGGTCTCCTCTGCACGCTACTAGACTGTAAATAATAGGAACTTTTTATGGACTTTGTTCTCTAGAAAGACAGGAATCCTTGAGTTGAAAAAACTAGTGTAGAAACCCTGGAATTCAAATCTCTAGGTGGTAACAAACCATCCTAGAGCAGACTATGATTTTCTTCCATTTCAATAAAAGGAAGAGCAGCAATTGAAAAGGACAGTGAACATTTGAATGCATTTTTTCTTCTAAATTATCCCAAGTCCATGCCATTCCATATCTCACTGTCCTGACTCTTAACCTTCTTGTCACGTTTTTTTGCATCCCAGACCTCGTCTGAATGCCTCACTCAATGCAAATTATAGTCTTGCATCCTACAGGGAACAACACATTTGAAAGGGGTATAGAGAACAGATCTCCTTTTAAAACTGTACCTGAAGGGCTTCAGCACCACTGCAGAGGCATTTTATTTTATTACTCCTATTGCAGCAGTGTCCAAAATGTGCTACATGTTGTACCAAACGATATGGTCTGGTGTTAGAACAGTGTGATTAGAGCTTTTTTGTCTGTGATACAGACTCCAACCGCCTCCCTGTCTCACTGCTAATTTGCTGTAGATGCTGTGGTGAAAGAGGCCATAGGGAAGAATATCAATGAGTGTGGGTCATGTGGAGGATCCTCTCAGGAAGGAAGAGAAAAAACCCTGTAGAAGCCTTTGTGGGAGGAGCAACTGATCCAGGTGTTGGAGGTGGCATTACTGCTGGAGTGGACAAGGTGACGTGGGGTTACTCATTGCATGTGAGGTCAAGGATCTGAAATCTGTTGTGCTGGTGGAAGCTCTGGAGGAGTTACTGGGGATGAACAGGCATAGCTCAGGCTGACACAAACTGTCTTTACCCTCACTGTTCTGGAAATGGATGTTCAGGAGGCCATAGGAGAAAGGTTGCCTGAATTAAAGGGTGTGGGCAAGAGGTCACATCACCTGGACAAGGAGAAAAATATTCCTGTTTCATGGAAGAAGTAGCAGGCCTTGGACTAAGAACTGGCTAAGAAAAGGATAAAAAGCTTGCCCAAATGAATTTCTGGTGCCAGGTTTCAGGGTTGTGTGTGTGCAGATGTTCACACAAAGATGATGGCGAGAGAAAGAAGGTGGGTAACTGGCAAGAGACCTGGTGGGAACAAATGAGCCTTTTCCCAACATCCAGCACCTTCTGTTTTTCTTTTTTTTTTTTTTCTCCCAACTGTTTCTGATTTCAAGCATGCACGTACTGGCAAAGCTGCAAGGAGCAGGTGGTGGTTGTTGCTTATTTGTTAGTTTGCTTTGTCTCATCTTTGCAATCCATTTTTGTTAATACAGCTCCTGTTCCACAGGCTTTAAAGATCCCTTGGTGTAGTTATCTTGTGTGACAGAGGGAGCCGGGGCGGGTGAGCGTGCTGTGCTTTGTGCACTGGGTACAGAGGGAATTCTTTGGGATGCGGTTTACTTTAGGTTTTACTCTAATCACTTTAACAAGCCTGAGCAAAGAAACAAAAAGAACAAAACCAAGAAACAGAATTTCCATTAAAATGGCATTTCCTGAGGTAGGATTAAGCTTTCTGAGACTGCCTTGTACTGGGTGCAGAAATGCCTCCAATAGGCTTTTGTACAAGAGAGTTGAGTAACCAATATATTTTTTTTAAAGCTGCTAAAGTTAAAATAAAATACAGGTAGACTGAAAAGAAGCTGCTCACCTGTATAGCCAGGCAGACTCTAGTTAATAAGCTACTGCAGCAAGGGCTATAGTTGTCAGGGACCTTGCATGTGCCGTTCAGATGATAAATTCCAATTTTGCCTTCTTACTGTTTTTTTGTTCTCCCATCTTTGAGTAAAATTTCCAACGGGTATTGATGCAGGACTAACAGCAGACAATTCTTGACATAAATGCTGAGCCATTAACTGTAAGCTGAAGATAAACATGTTCAAAGACGACTTCTAATGATATGTGACTTCTCTGCTTTCATAACTCAGAGAAAGCAACGGGGTGTTTATTAGCTGTGTGCAAAGCCCATGTGGCTGTGTTTACCCACAAATACCACATGTTTTCAGGAAAGCCAAAGGGTAATTCCAGAAAACCAAAAACCTTAGGAGAGGTGTGCATTCCTGTGGCAGCTTGAACTGTGTAAAGGATCCGTGGTCAGGAGGAGGCACTGGATCCCAGGAAGAAGCTTGCAGGTCCCCAGAAGCAGCATCAGCCCTTTTTTTTTTCCCCACACAGTTGTTTGTTCACTCCCCCACCTCAGTGGTGCCTTCTCTTGTGCTCAGCATCCTGTCACTGCAGGTGGGGATGGTTGGGCAGAAAGTCCTGTCTGCGGTCACCAGTCTCAAGTGTTACTGACCAAGGTCCCTGAGCATCCCCTGGCCTTCATCCCTGTGCATTTCTCTGATCTACAGGGTCTTCCTTCACTTTCAGTGTCTTTCCTCCAGCCAGGATCGTCACCTTCTTTGCAGACCTTCTTCTTTCTGGGATTGCTTCTCTTTTTGGGACCCCATCTTCACAGCGCCACGTTTCTTTCTGGAACCCCTGCTTTTCCCCATCCAAATAGCCTAAATCATTGATCAGCTTCTAATCAGCCTCCTAAGGCTGATTCTGTCTCATGTCTGTCTCTTTGGAGGACTCAGGATGTGCCACTTCTCTTTTAATCCAAGATTTACCAAAATTTATAATCAGGCTGTGCCTACAGTGAGGAGGTAACATCCTCTGCTGGAGAGTTTAAAAGTTCAGTTTTGGACATTCACCACCTGCATATACCCAATTATCTGCTGTGTGGTAGTGTTCACAATTTAAGCTAGTTTTTGCCTAAACAGCTAAGAAGTGGAAGCAAGAGCATTCCCTGACCAGTTGGATGCTTTTCAAATGCTCCCCTTCCACTATCCCCCAGCTGATGTTTTATGTTTTATATTTGTATACAAGAAACTTTCCCATCTGTCTCCTACAGCTAGATGCAGACTTTATTTCCAGTGTTCTTCCAAGGTAACTACTGACCCATTTAGCGCTGATATCATCTACTAAGCTCCTTAAATTGTTTCCGTTTAAATTCTCAAGTATTGTGAATAACTCATCCCAGTCCGGAAACCTTGGAGATCTCTCTCTGAAGAAGTCAGCACGGAAAGAAATTCCTTGGCTGGGGAGGCAGCAGCGCGTGCTGCTCGTATTTGGGTGGCGCTCACCGCGTGCGAGAGTCGCGCGAAGAAGAAACGGTCCTTTCCTTGAAGAGCTTCCAATCGCCAGCCTTTTCTCAGCAGGGGCAAGCACAAGCTGTTGTATTGCCAGCGAGCAGCAATTTAACTCAGCTGTCCATATGCTCCGCCAGAATTTATTGTGCTGCTCAGAAATCACAATCTTTTAAGGTTGATAGATACCGAGACTGTGAAAGAGATAAGGCGCTTAAGTGCATGTCAGCCTCATCCATGGGTTTTGACAACTTTGCTTTAGAGAAGCATTAAACAGGCGGAGCCTATGAAGAAGTCAGTTGAAAGTCTTTGACAGTGCCTGCTGACATGGTATCCTGACAGTCGTTGCCTTTTTGGGATGTATGGACTTCTTTAATTTCATTAGTAATGTTAGATAAACATATTCACAGCAGTGGAGACTATTCCCTTTGCTACCAGCTCTACCTTCTGATCAGAAATACCTGCAGAAGATGAATAGACCTTAAATGGGGCTGTTAAGCACTGAACGTTTCATCAAATGTAAAGTAGTCCACATGGTTTTAAGTACTTTATTCTTACCTGTGTGCCTGTGAAAGTGAGTGGAGTAGAGAGAAAAGCTTTTATAGCTCCTGGAGAAAGACATCACTGAATTGGGACTGTGCAGTTTTCAAACAACCAGGAGGAGAGATGCCAAAATAAGTTCATCCCTTTTCAAGGTGCTGTCACTGGCAGCTTTCATTGTTCTTCTAAACAACTTCTCTTCTAAAGGAAAAGTTTCTGTTTTCCAGAGATTAAAGCAGTTCTGTCTTCATTCATTGCTTTGGCACTTGACTGATTCTTCCCTAATGGGCAGATTACTTAGGAAGTTTTTGAGCTGTAATTTCGACACTAGACCAACATGCTGACTGTTTGCCGATAATATAGTTTTAAAAAATGACACATAGCATCAGCACAATTATCTCCTCAGGGTGGTTTTTTCAAGCTGGGAGATGGAAGTGAGAAGGGAGGCAGCAGCATCTGACTTGAGCTTGTACCTCTGTTCTAGATGACAAATTGGCCCTGTTGCAAATTCTTTTTTCTATAGTCTTTTGTCAGAAAGTTTATTGATAGCCAGAGTCTTACTAAATAGTTCTGCCATGTCTCAGAGTGTTCTTGGAACATATTGCATTAAGCCAATATTTGTGTGTGGCATCTGTGGTGTCTGTCTCACACAGTGACTGTGCAGTTGGGACAGGAGCAGTGGGATGGTTCTTCTCGGTGGTCTATGAGAGAGTTTCCCTTGTGCATTCCCTGGGGCATGTGCCTGGAAGGTTGAGGATAATGCATCAAAACAAAATTATTTCACAAATCGTAGAGCACATTAAATGTGGACTCAACAAATCATCTCTGTAAAATGTCCGATGCCCTTCTGAGAGCACAGAAATGGTTTTGCTGCCTTAAGCACCAAATCAGCTGGTTAGGATCTTGCTTTCCAGGAATGAATAATCCACTCTTTTGAGTGTCAACCAGACTTGGTTGTAATCAATCAAGGTATTTATTGCTTCCCCCTAAATTGAAGCTCTGTGTACATTTTTCTGACAAATCGGAATTACTTGTTCAATGTTATTCCTTGAAAGAAGAATCGATGAATGCCAGCAGTTCTCTCTCTGACTCTCCAAGTCATTTACTCTTCAGCAGCTCTACAAATTTCAGTTATTGGATAAAATAGGGGTAGAGAGGAGATACTGCTGAGAAACTGGTAGTAATGTATCATCTTTGCTCTCTGAGACACTACCCATGATGTGCTGATGAGCAGAATGAGCTACCAAGTTACCTACTGAATGAGCCAGGGCCAGAGTGGCTTTCCAACAGAGGGATGGTCTATAGGTCGTTCACGGATTGCATCCCCCAAGTGTCTCATATTTCTGTATTAAGGCACCATGAGCTTAAGTGGGTTTGGTCAAGTCTTGCATTCAGGCCAAGTTTCCAAACCTGCAGCACTCTTTTCATACTTCTTGGATAAACCAGGGATACATTACTGTTTGTTCCAAGGTGCTTTTTAACTCTGTTAAGCAATACCTCCTTGCATGTGTTGGTTCAGCACAGAAGCAGCATCTGGAGCTGCGCCTGGGCAGCTGTTCAGGGAGTCCCAGCTCCTGTTCAAGGAACGTGGCTGTCTCTTCTGTACCCGCCTTTCAAATGCCACTGTTTGGTGTTCCTCTTCAGTGGCCCAAGATTAGAAATTATTTTATAAACGGGCAGATCTGTTTTAAGTCTCTCCCAGTGCCTGAAACACCGTTTTTCAGACTTCTGCTGCAGAACTGAAAGGACAAAATTATGATCAGTAAGACTAATTTATTGTGGGGAGAAGAGCAGTTGACAGAGAAAAACAGCAATTTACATTTTCCAGAGCTAAAGGGACTCCAGGAGGAGGTTGTTTGCTTTCTTCAGTCCCTGGTTTCCTACCAGCATTAGAGTTTCATGTCTTTCAAATGCTGGTGGGATTTTAATGCTGCTTTTCTGTCTGTTATATTTAGCAGTTTCCAGCCGTGACTCTTCCTAGAGCCAACCCTAAACCCCACATTTTCACGACACAAAGTCACTTCCAACCTTCAGAAATTTGGAATAACACTCCGAAGGATCGAAGCTGTGATACTATTTTGACTTTCTGCTTTACCTGCACATGAGACTGATCCCTTTCATCAGACGTTGCCTCTGGTCTGCAGCGTTTCCATGGAAAACTTCGTGCGTTTATTTGAAACTCCATAGGATGTCAGTAAATTTCCTGGAGACTTAAGGAACGCTCTCCTTGGTGCAGCTGTGTAAGGCAACAGCATGTTCTGGTGGTGAGGAGGGGCAGCTCTGGAGATGTCTTTTATTTTCTTTTCTGCCACAGTGCTGCTAAGGAATCTGGAACTGGAGACTGCATCTCTCCATACCTGCACTCTCCTCACATACCAGACTTCAGGCTTTGCTGTCTGCTTTTTGGGCTTTAGGTGGTAGTTTCCTGTGGGGTTTGTGCAGGACCTGGCACGCTGGGATCTGTGTCTCACTTGGTTTCTTTTAGGCATTGCTATAATATAAACCAGCTGCACTAATATTTTAGCTTTAGGGAGAAATGTACTGGTTTGATGTGTGCTGTGTAAAAGAAAGAGAAAGCTGCTGCCCCTAGCCCAAAAATGTGGGTAGCATAGCAAATATGTTAGTGATCTCCCAGAAATGTTAAATGAGATGGATTCTGCCACAGCCTTCTTTTCACTGTGGGCTTTTAAGATATTTGCCTGTCTTGGTGTAGCTTCAGAATGATGTGTTGAGGAGAGCTGGTGAACCCCAAAAATAAGGCTGAGCCCTGGTGCTGAGTTTTAAAACATGATTTTTCAAGGGGGCCATGTTATAAAAGGAGAGGATAAACAGTCTGGAAGATCTGTAACAGCCAAAGCACTGCAGCTTCATGACAGGGCTTTATAGAAAGGCCAGAGAGATGACAGTAAAGAGTAAAAAACCTGCAAAATAAACAGACTGGTGCACTGTGGGTTGCAGCAGTCTCCAGGTGGGCATGGCTTTCCTCACACCAGGATCCTACTGCTGCCCCATGCCACATGTGAGTGTCTGCAGTGATGGTGATCCCTACACTGGAGCTGGAATGGTGGTGGCAGCTGGGACAAGGATCTGTGAACTCTGCCTGACCTTGGCAAGGGAGACAGGACCAGAGCTGCCCCTCCTGGCTGGTCAGAAGCAGAGGCTGTGAAGGGTGAACCAGGCTCTGCAGTGCTGATATCAAGAGCATCCTTTTGTTGGCCAGTGTAAACCCTGTCACAAACTTTGGGGTTGAATCTCTTCCCTCAAAAGACAAACACAAGAGTGAGGAGTGCCTTGACCTGTCTGGAAGAGTCCTGAAGCGCAAATAGCATAAGAAGGTAGAGAGATGGGTGTGGAAACAGGTTTGTAAATGCCAGTGTGTCACTGGGGAGAGTATATCTAATAAGGTGGTGTTGCAGCTGACTTTGTTCTCCCTCTGTTTGACATCTCCAGGATGCTGCTTGTGTCCTTCAGTTCTCTCCTAAATTTATTGTGGCCAAGGCCAATGTAAAAAAGCCCAGAAAAGCATCTTTGACCACAGTGATGGAAGCTGTTATTTTGTGAGAGCCCATAAACTTGTCCACTCTCCCAGCAGCCAGAGATGCTGGAGGATGCTCCCCTGGCATGGCCCAGTTACGGGGCTGTTGTCCATAAATTTGTCAAGCCTGTTTTTGAAGCAGTTTTATGTCTGCTGCCAGGCCCTGGGGCAGCAAGTTTCAGCAGTTCACTGCCTGCTGAGATGCTTTACAATATGTGAATAGAGTATTTTCAACAAAAGATGTTTGGGAATGGGATCTTCTAGGGTCTCTGACCAGCAATGACCAGCAATGCAGGATGAAGTTGCTCATTCTCTCCTCTGGTGTGCTTGAAAAAACCCCCACATAAAGTTCTAGCACATCTTTAATGGAAATGAAATGATAAAATTGGGATAATACCTACCTCATACTGCTCTTGAGGATTAATTAATGTTTACAAAATCACTTTAGGTCCTGAGATTTAATTGAAGGAAAAATATTACCATATAAAATACCTTTTTATGCAGACACTGCTATAGGGTTTCAGCTGAGTAGAGTGCTGTGGTAGCACATGCTTTACTACATTTATGGTCATGAGGCTTCCTGTAGTTTATGTGAAAATTTTCTCTCTGAAATCACAAATGTAACATCAGTGTTTTTCTCTCTCTTTGAAAGAATATTAGTTTGCCATCATAGGATTTGACTGACTATTTAAACTGCTGTAAATACAACTCACCTCTGAGAAGAAAGAATGGAGTATCTGTTCCCTTGCTTGGGACAAGCTGATACAACTTGCTAATGACTCCAACTTTGGAGTCACATGGATGTTGCTGACTCATATGAGCAATAAATCAGGCTGGTACTGGGTGTCCTGCTGTAATTTAAGGGTGTATCTGGGTGTTCATTATAAGCTCCTGCTATCAAGAGATTTAAAATACAGTTATAAAACTTCATTTCTGGAGTTAAATTTAACCATGGAGATGTCAGCCAGGGAGCAAATTCTGTTGAGTGGAGTGTTTCTATATTTTTTTTCTGGTTTATTTGTTTGGGTTTTTTTAATTTGTTATTTCTTTTTTTGTTTTTGTTTTGAGTGTTTTTTTAAAGATGGAGTAGAAAGAGAAGGCAAAACAACACTGGGTTTGACCGACTTCAACTGTTGGAATAGAACATTGTCACTGCATAAATGTCACCTTTTTTTTTTTCCTGTTGTAACATTTTTTGGCTTCACAGAGCAGTACAGATTGGGTGGACTCAGAGGTTGGATCAGTTACTCAATGTTCTTCTGTCGTTTCTGCCACACAGGGCGACTATGACCCCAGCAGAACCAAAGTTCTTCATTTCAGCATGAACCCAACGACTCTGGCCAAGCAACAGCGCAAGGAGGAGCAGCAGCAGCTCCAGGAGGAGTGTGAAAGGCTGAGGGAGATGGTGAGGGTGCTCGAAGGAGGCGGCTCCGTCTCGGGGAATCTGGAAGGAGTTGGGAGTTTTCAGTCACCACAAGAAGTTGCAGGTAGGCTGCTGGCTTCTGGTCCTGGAGATGCATTTATTCATCCATGTTGCCAAAGGAACTGACTGCAGAAGCAGATGGAGACGTTGCAGACAGTGTGCTTTATGTGCTTGATGGAGTGGTTATAAGGAAAATGAAAAAAACTGTGTTGATGCAGGAGAAAGTGAATATTTGGTGGCAATCCTGTGGCAGTTGGTTGAGGGTGGGTGTTAAGGCTAAATAATAATGATACATATAATTTGCTCCTGATAAATGAAATACCCATACAACAGCCCTCACAGGCTGGTGCTGCTGATGGAGTGAAAGGAAATATTTCCTTCCTTTCAGGGCTGGTTTAGCCCTTGAGGTAGTACAGACAGCAGGAAATAACTTTCATAGCTGCAGGGAAGCAAGTGGTTGAAATCTTTTCAGACCTGGCTTAAAACAAATTAATATTGTTTATCAGTGAATATGTGCCCCATTAATCACAGCTACATTCAATACTCCATGAAAGCAGAGCACATCTTTCACCAAGCTAAATATGTTTCACAGGATCTGTGGCTCTCCAGTACAATCTCTCTTCCCTTCACGTACCTGAACGAGACTTTTTAGTAAAGTAACCCCAAAATCAACACCTTCCAGACATGCTCTCAGACTCTGTAAATCAAGGTAAGGATGTTAGTAAAGCCCGACCGATCACCTGCAACACTGTGAGGGACCAGGCAGAATCGAGTCATACTGCAGAGCCCAGGAAATCTTACTGCTGTAACTCTCCCATGCCCTCAAACCAATTTTATTAGAGAAGAGAAGAATAAAAGAGAGCTGAAGGTCCTGGTGTGTTCCAGCTGCACATATGTGGTCAGTGTCCTGAGGTCAGGAGCCTCCCTCAGATGAGGCTGAGAGAGCAGAGCTTTTCTCAAAGGCCACATGTGCTGGAGATTTCAGACCCACAAAAGGGCAGAAGAGAATATCTTTCACTGTTATGAAACCAAAATTCTCAGCAGCTTACTTGTTTTCCCATCGCTCAAACAATGGCACTTTATTACTGCAGAGAATGTGTTCATTCCGACATCTCATAGTGGATTATGGCACTATATAGCCTTAAAAATATGATGGTGAGAAGTGCAGATGGGGTGGTTTATAAAGTGAAGAGCTGACTGGATGCTGGAGGTAAGTGACAACCTGTCACTGCTGCTAGTGGATGTTTTAACAAATGCATAAGCATGAAACACTTGGCAAACATTTAGGAGAGACCGTTGCTGTCCGTGGGAACTTCCAGTCTGAGACCCCCACTGAGCAGTTCTTGGGGATAGTTCTTTCATTGCAATTTGAATTTGAAATGCACTGGGTTTTAGGGGTTTAAGTTGCAGTAGATGCTGGTACCCAGATGTCCTTGTCTTTTGTTATGTCTCTGAGTACCTGGCACATCTGATGCTGCAGGTTCACAGGGCTGGCAGTGCCCTGTGAGCCCAGGGAGGGCAGAGAGGCTGCAGAGGTGAGGTCAGCTCTGTGTCTCTGCTGCTGCTGAATGAACCTCTGGGGTATCATCTGCAGTAATTAGACCATCTCTTCTGGGGGAACGCATTTCTCACATGTGCCTCCTGTGATGTTTTAGTCAGAATTATTATTCTGCTGCCTTTCATGCAGTTGCTTTTAGCTGTTTGTGAGGTGCCTGTGTGCTGGGATGTTACCAGGTTTGTTGTTAGCTCAGAAGGGATGCATTTTTAAAGCTGTTTTCTTTTCTGCCTTTGATTCCAACAGGAAAACAAACAGCTCACTGGGTTTCAGGGTGTTTCCAGCCTCATATATGTGATCCCTTTTTTTTTTTCCTTTTACCTCAGTCCCAAGCTACATCATTGTGACTTTTGGTCACCAGCTCAGATGGGAGAGAGCATCAGCTGCAGAGCCTAGCAGGGTGGGAACTACTTCAGTGTCATTTATCACAGTCACAGAAGGGCCCTTTGCATTCTCAGAGTGCCTGTAAGTGCATAGGGAAGTGGTTCTTGTAAATAAAATGGGGAAAAAGAGCTGTTAGTGAAGGATGGAGGAACCCTGTGGATGACTCTCTTTGAGACCAGGGTGAAGGTGTTAATAAGCCAGGTTATATGGAAAGATCTTGTGTTTTTCCTTGTATTTCATGTGCTTGTTGCATCTGTCAATGCATGGGGGCACATTGCCATAAATACTCCTAAACTCTCCTTTCTGCTGTGGGAATTCAGCAGCATGGTTGGAGCATGAAGGCTGTTTTATTGGGATGTGCAAGAGACACTGAGGATGTTAGGGTGCTGACTGCAAGGTTAGTGGGTGATTCTAAGCTGACTTTAAATCAGCCAGGTGAATGCCACATTTGTCCTTCTTGCTGGGTCAGGGAAGGGTCCTGGTGGGTTGGGAGACAGCTCACTGAGTGTGCTGTGCAAGCTGCATCCATTTCTGTGTTGACTCCATCCTGCATCCGCAGTGTGAATGCAGCAGCTGTTCAGCAGTGGCTTAACAACATGGATTCACATGGCCAGAAAACTCACACTGTCTCCCTCTGGATAAGAAATGGAAGGTACAGCTTTTGCTGTTTTCTTAGGATCTCCACAGCTCTGCCCACAGGAGCAGCTGCCATATGCCTTCCACTTCAGTGTATTTTCAAGGTGTGAAATGGGGAGAGTGTGGCAGAAACTCCCTCTGCTCTGTTTGTCACTGTGCAATTGGCTGCCCCAGGGAGGGGTGTTTGTTGTGCATAATAAGGGAGCAGGTTTCAGTGAGGTTTGTGAAGCTGTTTCTCTACAAAAATAACAAGAATTGGAGTTTTTCTTGCACCCCTTTCTGTCAGCCGCAAGACCCATCTGTCTGTTTATCCAGCTCATTCGTATAACACATGCAAGAGGCAAATTCAGTTCTCTGAGCTTTTGGGGTGGGAGGTCCCTGCTGTCAGAGTTGAATGGGATGAAGAGAGAGAGAGGACAGAGTAGGAAGAGTGTGGACAAAAGCTGAGAGGACAACAAAGGTCATATATATATAAGTTTTCATTTTCCCTTTAGATAAATAGAGGTAAATGTAAGATTTTATTGTCCTTTTTTGCCATATAACCCGACTGGCCAATTGGCTGAGGTGAGGCATTTAGGTGGCCAGTCAGGTTTGCTGTGTTCAGCAAGCTTATGTGGTCTGCAACAGCTACACTTGTGGTTCACAGAATTATAAATATACCAACCAAATAAAAGGCATTAAGGACAATGATGTTGATGGTTTTGATAATAATGTATTGGCCATTATTAAATTCCTTCTTTGGACTGGAGGGCAGCACGTTATTTCTGATCATAGTTCCGACTCCTGGATAGGTAATAAGAAAATTATTACTGTGGACGTTAAAGCTCATTAAATGTGACTCTATTAAAAATCAAGGTTATGCTGGACTTTAAATCTCTTTGAGCATAACCACTGGAGGCTGCAGCACAACCTGGCAACTTGCCACGTAGTTCAGTGGCCCTCTCCTCTCATTTGTGCCGTAATAGTCTCTGTTCAGGTGGGGACCAGGGCTACTGCAGGGAGAGCTTTGAACAGCGTGAGCTACAAACATATGCTGTCCTTTTCCAAAATATAAATTTGCACTCAGGCTCGTGTTGTACTGACAGAGCAGGTCTGTGGCTGCTGCACTCCGGGCATGGGCTTTGCCTTTATGGGTGTCGTGTTCCTCTACCGGGGCTGGGTTGTGTAAGAGCAGGGTGCACCAAGGTCAGACAGCCATCTGGGGAGAGGCTCCAAGTCCTGCTGTCTTGGAAACAGGGATGCAGATTGTAACAGCTTTGGAAAGGTGGCGTGGGGCATTGCTGCCCAGACTTGGAATCTGTTCCAGTTTTGCATTTCTCTTTCCTGTACTCTTCACACCTTCCTCCCAACCCCCCTTCTGTATTTCAGTCTGCATTTTCTCCTTTTTTTTCTTCCAGCTCCATAGCTTTTTCTGTTTTTTTTTTTTTTCTTCTGTTTCTCTCCAGGCAATTTTTGTTTAGATCTTCCTTTCTTTTGGTCTTGTGTGGTCCTGGTGGGCCTCTTGATTTCTGGCACTGCTAGAGATGGATTTGGATCTTAGTTGCAAGCAAATATGTAGGTGGCAGCTAATGGGGAGCTGACAGAAGTAATGACTTGTAGCGAAGCAGAGGTAGAAATGAGAGAGAATGCTTCAGGTGCTCGTTATCTCTATTTGTGTTCTCATCTTAAAGGTGGTATATCTGAAGGTAGGAATGGATGACCCGTGGAAGCTGGTTCCTGACTAAAAGAATGCACTAATGTGAATTTTCCACGAGCACTCATGATTTATTGCTATCCCGCAGGTACAGCGGAGCATTCCCTACTTCAGGCAGCCTCTCCCTGTGAGAAAGAGGAAAAGTGCTTTTAATATTCTTTCTGGTGAGAGACAGGCTGGCACCCCTACCAGGAAGGAAGATGGGGAAATCAGCTCTGATTTCAACCATCTGTGGAGAATTTTGGAAGTGAACATAATCCCACCAAAAAGGAAAACTATTCATCCATCTCGGTAGTTTCAGTGTCCTTTTTCCCTTGTTAGGAAAAATTAGGAAAAGGGGGTCTTTGCTGAAGGACTGGGGAATCTCACTCAGAGGCAGATGTTTGACCCCAACAGAGATGCTGCATCTGGCGTTCAGCGGAGGCTGTCCCACCATCACTGCCATGTTAAGGCCGTGCAAAAATGTATTTAATTGAATATAAATTGGGTAATGAATTAATATTAAAATAATCTAATCTTGTTGAAGTGACAAGCCAGAGATGGCAAAATTTGTCACTGTCCCAGTGTGCTTGTGCTTCTGATGAATGTGTTTCTGAGTACAGAAGGCGACAAAAAAGGAGCAGATGGAATTTAGAAGTTGCCATTCTCCATCCACAGTTGGCTGAGCTGTTGGTGCTTGGAAGCCTTGGTGCTTCCTACCATCTGTGTAGGGAATCCACACATGATGAGGGCTGCACCTGTGAATGAAACCTGAGTCCACCTGATGAAGGATTTTTCCATGACCTTAGTTGCTGGTGGGTACACACGTGCAAGTGCAGCCTTCACTCCTCACTTCGTGCCAATGGCTCCCAGCATCCCACTGGTCAAACAGTGTTGGACCAGGTGAGTGCGTGGAGGGCAGCTCTCCTTCAGTCACATACTGCCTCTTCCTAAAGCAGAAGAAGGATTCATTAGGTGACACTTCTTTTGCTGATGTTTAACGTTCCAATTCCCCTTCAGTTTGTACTGAAGGAGTTGCCTTCGTTCTAAAGAGGCACAAAGGTCCAGGGCATTTGCTGCCTTCAAATGTTGAGGGACTTCTGGTAAGAGCAGGATGTTAGCCTTTGTGCCCTGCTTGTTTTTCAGTAAATTGCTTTCTGCATATCCCAATTTCATCTGAAGTTAACAAAGAGCTTGACTTTGCCTCTGGTGTTTTGCTGAGCACTGATGAAGGTCTGTCCTCTTTCACTCCAGAGATGGCCACATATCCTTGATGGGGGAAGAAGTCATTCCCTACTGTTTTCTGCATCTGAGATGTTACATAGCTTCAGTGTGCAAACCACAAATTATATGGAAAGCAGCACACAGGATGAGCATTATTAGCAGCAGTCCTTGGGAGCTGCTCCTCCTGACCCGCTCGGAGCTGCTGCTCTTCTGTGCTGACTCTGCAGCTGAGGAGCTGGGCCTCCATGGGGCAATCCCTTCACCTCTCAGCTAGTTCTCATTGTTGTTTTTATGGTGCTAGTTTCACTTCTGCAAGACATTTAGGCCAGTCTGGGACCTGAATAGTATATTAAGACTGGGAATAAGCTGATAGTTTAAATAGAGCTTACTTTGATTCCCTTCCTTATCATCCATATCCTTTTGTCTCAGCATAGCACAGATAACCAGTGGTGCTGCTAAATATACCTGTTTTCCTAAAATACTCCAGCCAGGTTGGGACCTCTTGTACTTCATATTGACAGTGTTACAGTGGCTGGGGGCAGAGTCCATAAAACCCTTTGACATTACGAGGATGTCAGTGGATTTGGGCAGTGTAGCCATAAGGGAAAAATGCCTTGAAGCCTTTGTGGCCTTTGATGGTAAATGTTCTGCATTACTGAAATCAGTGCAGGCACCTATAAAGAACCAGGTTTCCTGGCTTGAATGAAAGTCTCAAGAGGGCTGGGAGAAACATTCCCCGGTTAAAAAAAAAGTTGTTTTCGTCATATATAGTATTCATCATCCGGATAGATTCCCGAGGTTTTTTTGGAAATAATGCAGATATAAAGTCATGCAGCACTGAGTATATTGCAAGCAGTGTGCCCTGCCTGTGGCAACATGCCGTGAATCTGTGAAACAACCAGAGACTTGCCCCTGAGCACAATGTAATCTGTGCTCTGCAAGTGGCTGGGACATGAGCGGGCCAAGGGTTGCTGACCCAACAAACCCCCAAGGATGCCTGGAGCCTGCAGCTCCTAGTGAAACTGTGATGGGAGGTGCCAGTGAGACATTGCTGGGAATTCCACACTCTGTCTGCTGTCCAGGGAGCCAGAGGTTTGCAATAAATTCTGTAATGTAGTTCTGTTGTAGCTACCGAATGTGTAAAACTTGGTGTCAGTCAGAGGTTACTATCCAGGCTATACTTAGCCTTCACAAAGAGCAGAAAAGCTGCAGGATTTCTTCCTGCCATTCTTTTTTACCCAATTCACATGTGGAATTTTTGAAGAACTCAATATCTCTGTTTTTGTAAGAGGCAGCCTGTGAACCTGCATAATGCCTCCATACAGCTCCAGTGGCTCCTACAAGGTTTTTTTTTAAAGCATCTCCTACCCTGCTGCTAGGCATTGTGTAGAAGTTGATTACAAAATATTTGGTAGAAGTCACGTTCCAGAGAAAATAAAGCCATTTTGCAAAGAAAAAAAAAAGTAGTAAAATAAGTTGTGAGAGAGAAGGAAATGGAAAAGAAAATAAAAATGTATATATGATGAGGGGGACCAAATTTAAACACAACTATGAGAACATCTGCAATGGTTTCTGTAGCAATATGAGGAAGGAGGCTCCCAGGGGAAGATTTTGTGGGCTTATTGATCCTGCCTTGAATCTGGGTGTAATAGAAATGAGTAGCACTGCAAGAAACTACAGTTGAGGAGGAGGCTGCTGGTTTCCTAGGAGGATGTGTTTTCCTTACTCAGTACTGATGCAGTAAAGAGGTGGTGTTACGTCTGAGAAGGAAGAGGCTGCCCTTGCTGAGGTGGGTGGGAAGGTCAGAGGTAGCTAATGTCATTACAGGTGGGCAGAGGGCAAGGTTAGAGGGGACTTCTGGGAGCAGATAAATCAATTGGAAATGTGTAGAGAAACCTGGGCTATCTCCTTTTGGCTTACTCTGGATGTGGCTTTGGAGTAAAAACTGGTGATAGAAACAGTATTTTTAAACCTGCTGACTTGGATTTCTAGTTCCCAGTCCATCAATAGCTGAGTGGAATACTAAGTGACCATGAGAAGTAATTGTTCTCGCTACCAGAAGTAACCCCCAGAAGTAGCTGTGCTCCTTCATTCCTACACAGGGGAAGTTCAGAGCCTTTGCAAGAAGAGAAATCAGTAAGCAGCAAAAGGATCCAAACCTCTTCTCTCTGTGTTTTAACTCCTTCCCACTCCACCACCCCCAGTCGTTATAAAACAAATTTGTACTGTACAGAAACTACCACCTAAAACACAACAACCTTCCTGGACACAGTTCTTCTACATCCCTCTGGTTCTGTGTCCCTCTGTGCTGATGGTTTCTTCATCAACCAGAGTCAAGCCAAGAGGCTGTTGAGCTTTATGGGTCTTGGTAAACTCTGGCAGTTGTTTTTCTTCTGCTTGGATATTTGAGTCAAGCTCTCACTGTTTGGTTGCGGCCTCCTTGGTGTCTGTGTGACAGTCAGGATGCTCCTGCATCATCTCTGCAGTCCAGCATTGCTCCTGAGGAGAAGGAAATGCAGTATTATCTGCAGCTGCCCTTTGGCTCCTGCGAGGCTGTGGTATGAGCTGACTCTGACAGCAGTTTGCACGAAGCAGCTTTTGATTAGGCCTGATGTGCCACAAGGCCTCTGGATGTACACAATTGAAAATGCTCTTTCATTCATCAGCAGGATTGAGAAGAAAGGCTTGTGCTGATGTCTCAAATTCAGGCCGACACGATTTCCCTGACTTCAGAAAAACCATCCTGCCAGCGTGGTGGAGCGCTCCGGCAGCGGAGAGCCTCAGATCTCTGCTCTGCCTCTTGTCAATGTATTGTTTCTCCTGGAAATTAAAGCTTGATGCCTCTGCGAGCAGTAGAGAGTGGTGGAAATCTAGTGAAGGAACTTTGCAAGGGGTGTCAGGGATACTGGGAAGTCTTAAAAAGCCTTGTGCTGGCAAGGTGAACGTCCCCTTGGCAGGGGATGTTTATTAGATTCAGAAAAGATTACAGAAATGGGAAAATATTAAGCATATTGACCCTTTCCATACTATCCAAAATGGTGGTTTTCCTGTTGTGACAGGGTCATAACAGGAAAAAAATGACTGAATTTGCTGTTTTTCTCTGGAGTCTTCATTTCAATTTCCAGGTAAGTATACGTGGCTGGGAGCTGAAATCTGACTGTCTTCAAAGGATAAATCAGGGCTCCTTAGCACTGAATCCCAAATGAGGTGGGGTGAATGTGGGGAGACTGTGTCTCCTCGTTCCACATTTTAAACACACAACTAAAAATCAGAAACCAAAGGATAATTGTTTGCATGGACTGTTTTTCTGGTTCACCACTCTGTCTGTGGGAAGCTCTTTTTTTCTAGAAAATGCTGTTTTGCAGTTGAATTCCCAGTTTTTCTTTTCACTTGCACTGATTATTTAGGAGCTGTAAATGAAGTAAAATAAGGCTGTTTCAATATTTCAGAGCAGCGGCTGTATTTAAGAAGTTTATATTTGATGAGTAAGTTGATGACATTGCATTATGTGAATTTGATGTGCAAAGTTGTCACTAAAGTGTAAACATGGTGACAGCAGGACCAGCAATTCCCAGCCTAATCAAGTAAGCCGAGTCACACATTCTTTGAGCTATAGTGTAATAGAGACTGATTTACATATTAAAATGAGAGAAGCTACACAGATCCAACAATTAACTTGATATTTTAATTGCCTAAAAGTCAGGAGATTCAAAGTTATGTTTCCTGCCTCAGTTAATTTGCCACCCACATCTATTTGTGGTATTTTCAATGACTTTATTAGGTATGAAACTAATGTGGATTAAAACACATTAAATGTTAGCTGTGAATGAAAGGAAAGCTTTGGATTTGCTGGGTTAGAAAGCAGACTAAGAGAATTGAGGATTTCTTGGCCTGTTTAAAAGTTGTACAAACAATGTCTAGGTAATTTCTTTCTTAATATTCTAATAGACATGTTGGGAGGCAGGGAGACGAAGCTATATTCAAATGCAATGAAAAAAAATTCCCATTGATCTCCATAGACCTTGAATTATATCCTTAACTTCTTGTTTTCTTTGTAAGGAATAAGCTTTATTTAATTGCAAATTCACACAAATGCACTAGTACCACTAAGAATTACATCAATATATGGATTGTGTCCTTGATGTTTATGCTGGTTTCACAGGGCTGATCTTGCATTCAGATAAGCTCTCACGTATACAGCTCCCTTATCTCCCCATGCTGATGTTCTGATATATGAATGCTTGTTCCCTGTGCTCACAAAAAGCTATTCACATGCCGAGCCTGACGATTTTTGTATAATCCTTCTTTGAATTAGGCTACAAAAAGAATGTGTTTGAAAAGGTTAACTAATGGATACACTTTTCTCCCTGATGAGGAAAAGAAAAATGGTGAAGTGCTGAAAAATGGTCAAGCAGAGTTTTGATCAGGCTTTTCTAATCAAATACATTCTAGGTGGTGAACAAGCAGGAGAAATGTTAATCCATAGTGGATTTATTTGGAACGAGGAACATCTATTTGGAAAGCAATCAGCGTATGAAAGCAGACACTTGTAATTACTTTGCCATCTTAATCATGGCACTGACATCAGTACCATGATGTGATAATGCTGTGATAGCCTTTTGAATGTGGTGCTGACATAAGGACATCAATAGGGAGGGAGAAAAGCCTCTCTTAGCACCATCACACCTATCAACCTGGTTTGCCAACGTCCAGGCATTCTGGGCAGTTTGTCCAGTGGTCATAATCACAGGGTATCCTAAACCAAAGGCTTAAGACCCTCTCATAGTGCTGGCTTTGGTCTGGGCATCTCGTGCTGCTGGTGTGGTTTTGTGGCAAGGAGGCAAAGGTGTCGTGTTAAATCATAGCAAATCCTAAAATGCAGGAAAGTCATGTCTACCCATTAGGGATTTCTGAGCATCTGGGAGCAGTCCATTTTTTAAAGTAAACTAAAGCTACCTGGTGTGGTGGCAGCTGATGGAGTCTGCCCTCACTATTGCAGTGTTTCCATGTTTTCTCCATTTCAGTGCCAGGTTATCTGGCATGATCTCCAGTTAGAGAGGAGCAAGTCAATCCAGCCTCCATTAGGGAACAGCATATTCATTCTTATATACAGCCAGCTCCAGTTCAATGGAGGAAAATCAGACAGATGAAAAGCTGAAGATGAAATCAGATTCACAAATTGCCTTTTCACTCTCTGGCTCTTCAAGTGTGTTTCTGTCTTTGTTGAATAGAAGAGTCTTGATGGGTCCTGTCGGAGGACTGTGACATGGTGAGTTCTTGGGTAGGTGTGCAACGTTGTAAAGTTACCTTCTGCCATGATCAGACACCATCATAGGTGTGCAGCAAAAGTATTTAAATTAAATAGATCAGAGTCTTCTGTAAAAAAGGGCCGAAGGCAGCAGCAGCAGCATCCCACCTTCACTGGAGACTGTGGATGTGTTATCAGAAATCTCACTGCTGGTGGCATCAAAGAGATGCTCAGATCTGAAAGATTCAGCAAAGGGTTTCTGAATAGGCTGGTAATGACGATGGCGTGTGATTCCCCTTTTAGACTGCCATATTGCAATGCCTTCCCTGAGACGAGGCAGAATTTAGGCGAGGGGAAGTTTCTGTCCTGTTTTAGAAAAGTGATAAAAATAAGTCCCGAGTTAGAACTGGTGATGCTGGAGCTGCGTAACAGATGTGGGCTAAAGGCATTTCCATCAGCAGCCACCATGGAAAGGAACTCCAGGTCAGGTTGTTTCCATGATGAGACCGTTCCCCAGTACGTGGGCAGGGTGCTGATGCATTTGCAAGCTCCCTGCAGAACGTGTTTGGACTCCCATGGTGCTACAAGGAGTAGCAGAGATTACTCTTCGCTTCCATTTCAAATAAATTCTTTCTACTATAGGATCCTTCACATTTCACAGCCTGAAAATCCCTAGGAAAGAGGAGGGGAGCATAGCATTACCCTGTGCTTCTATTCCAGAATCCCTAGGAAGTTTTTGGAGAAAGGAAAAATTTTAAGCAGAATGTTCCCACATATGCAAAGGCTTCATCTGCAAGGTGATGTCCTAAGCCAAATGGAGAGGCTGCTTGCAGCACTTAGGAACAGATTTAAAGCTAATGGCATCTTAGTTACGCCTCAGGTAGCTCAGAGTCCTCAGCTGCTAACCCCAACAGAAATAAATAAGGGTAAAAATTAGAACTAGGCATGTCACACCTCCTGCAGCATGTTAAACACTGCTGTTCTCCTCTGTCAAAGATGGAGTGAGCCAGGCTTTTCCATACAACCAGGGCAAATAAGCAATTAGCAAGAGGTACAGAATTAGTGTTTAGGAAGGTATAAAGTTGCTCTGAGAGCTATTAAACACCTCTCCTTGTTTTTCTCATTGTTTAGAGTGGGAATGTTTGACACTTAACAAAAGCTGACTAATTCTTTGTTTTTTTCCTTTTAATGATTGGAATTCAGGGAGGGGCTGACTGTGACAGGAGGGAGAAAGAACTGCCATCAAAATGAAGCCCTTTTTAATTAGAAAGTCCCTTGGATGATTTACTTTCTAGTGATTTGAGTGCTGGCTGGTTTGAATGTGTCAGCAGTACTGACCAGCAGGATGCAGTCCTGTCAGCACAGGTTCTGGTTTGCTCTTCAGGCATCAAGAGGTGAAACTGCTCCAACAAGGAGAGTCTGTGATGAGGGAAATTATAACTGTGGCCAACCATGCTTGTGACTTCACCATCTGCTGTGAAGGCTTTACCCTGAATGCCAGCACTGGTGGTAGCAGGCATAATGATGATAATATTTTCCATTTCTTTCGTACCCCCTGTCCAAAGGTCTCTGACTGTGCCAGAGATAATACCAATTAAGACTCACAGTACCCATGGGAGGTGGGCAAGAGTCTGCACACGAGATTTTTTTGCTTGCAGAGTCTAAAGAGATTGTGGCACTAATCTTTGGGATCAATTCCTTCCATCAGGCAGCTCTGTAAGAACTGAAAACCTTTCATACTGTTGTTAGTTTGAATCAGAGCTGTATTAGGAAGGCAGTTTGACTCACGTTAACCTGCTGGACTAAGCTTTGTGCTCCTCAGTAGTCTTGCTGGGGGAGCAGCAGAAGCTGGGTCTGCTGTAGCTGTTTCAGAGTTTCTCACAGTGTAAGTCTTGGAGTAGGTCTTACAACTTGAGTCCAGTCTTTAATATGTGGCCTTCTGAGGAAAACTGGACACCTAAGATGAGATGGAAATGGTCAGTGCAGTGCTCTGCATGTAAAAAATCATAGAATCATAATTTGGGTGGGAAGAGACCCTTGAAGGTCATCTTCTGCAATGAGTAGGGGCATCTTCATCTAGGTCAGGTTGCTCAGAGCCTCATCCAGCCTGACCTTGAACACTTCCAGGAATGGGTCATCCACCACCTGTTTGGGCAACCTGTGCCAGTGTTTCACCATCCTCATTGTAAAAATCTTCTTCCTTATATCTGGTCTAAATCAACCCTCTCTTAGTTTAAAACCATTACCTCCTGCCCTATTGCAGTAGGCCCTGCTGAAGTTTGTCCATGTCTTTCTTATAAACCCCCTTTAAGAAAGGAAAGGCAGCAATAAGGTCTCCCTGGAGCTTTCTCTTCTCCAGGCTGAACAACACCAATTCTTTCAGCCTTTCTTCACGGGGAAATTGTTCCATCCCTCTGATCACCTCCGTGACCCTCCTCTGGATTTGTTCCAACAGGTCTATGTCCTCCTGTGCTGAGGAGTCCAGAGCTGGATGCAGTGGTCTAGGTGGGGAGTAGAGAGGCAGAATCACCTCCCTTGACCTGCTGGCCATGCTACTGCTGATCCAGCTCAGGATGGGGTTGGCTTTCTGGGCTGCAGGTGTGTACTACTGGCTCACGTTGAGTTTTCATCCACCAGCACCCTGAGTCCTTCTCAACAGGGCTGTTCCCAATCCCTTCAATCCCCAGGCCATATTGATACCAGGGATTGCCCCGATCCAGATGCAGCACCTTGCACTTGGTCTTGTTGCACCTTGTGAGCTTGACATGGGCCCACATTTGAAATTACCATAAATAATGACAGATCTTCACTGCCCAGTAGATGTGTCTCCTGATCAGACTTTTTGTGCATGAAATCATCACTCCTTTGCTGCAGGCAGTGAGCTGAGGTGCCTGTGTACAGCATTCCATAGTGAGCCTCATCCCAGTGATGTTGGAGAGAGTGCTGAAAATTACTACAAATAACACAGATTTCCCCCACCTGGATCTATGTTCTGTAGTGATGTCTAGAACTCTGGATGCTTTTTTTTGTTCAAAGGCTTTTTTGTTTTATATACAGCTTTATTTTAGATAACTTAGTCTTCCTTTTTCATAGTCTGCATTTTCATAGACTGTGGGAAATGGATGAATAGCACTGTATGGTCCATCAGGAAGAAGTAAGTAATCAAAAAGGGAAAAATTTGACTACAGATCTTTAATGCATGATGCCAGCACTCATGCTCCTGGATTTAAAAGTACGTTCCCATGAAGATCCATTTAACATGCTCTTCAGTTGGGTAGAGCTGTGACAATGGAGCTTTTCCTTACCCTGAGTGCAAGGTGTAAAATAAAAGCTCCTAATTAAGCTCAAAGATACACCTACTATCACCATCTCTGTGAGGAAAAATACTGTTGTCAAGTATCAATTTTATGGTGTGTAAGTGTATTTGAGGCTATTAAAGACAGTTATCCTCAGAGATTTATATGTAACAGGTTAAAACAGGGGAGGGTGGGGGAACAAACCCTTGCTGTGTTTAATTATTGCTGGGTGCTGCATGCACTTTTCTCCATTATTTACTTAATCTTAAATGCCAGATGCTAAAGGGCACCAGCATCAATTAACTGCTTAATTAGACTTGCAAAGAAATCATGTAATTTAGTTATAGGCAAATAAAAAAAAAAAAGGAATAAACTGCACAGAACAGAAGCTCAGGGCTCTCTTTGCAATCATTTTTAAAGCTCCCTGCATACACTGTTTGCTTTCATCGCTCGCTGGAAGCCCGTTGGAGCACTCTCGGTGCCGCTCCCCCCGTAGGGATCCGAACGTCTGGATGTGGCATCACTTGTTCATTCTGAGTGGATTTAGCCCCAGCTTGCTCTGTTGCTTTGCAAACTCTTTTAATAGAGGTTTGGATGAGATGCCCTTTGTTGAGGACTTGTGCTGTGCCTCGCCCTGATCCAGACGAGAACCTGGCTTTCCCCCTTTTCCGTGTTCTGCGTCCCCTCTGGTGCTCGCTCTGAGTGCCCAGTCAGGTGAAGACCACGTGCTGATCCCTGTTCATTCCAGGAAGACCTGTGGTGAACACATTTTTGTGGTTTGTAGTGTGGTTTAGTATTTTAGCATGCAGCTAACAAAGCACCCTAGCTTTTACAAAAAAAGCCCTGCTTCCCTCGCTACAAAATAATAGGAAGCCAGATACTTTTATTCCATTAGTTCCCACTCTTATGAATAAGGGTGTTCACAGGAGTAGAGTGCATTTCGTTTCATCAGCTCTGTCTAAGTCTTTATGTTGCAAACTGCCATAACAGTGTAATAATCAATGGGTTTGACTATAGACAAAGTTTTCCTTCTATGCAGGTGCTGATGCCTCTGACTCTGGTATCACTATTCTCACTTCACTATCAGCAACCCTGTCATTTCAGTGCTTCTGCAGCATCCCCTGTTTCACAACTTTTGTTTCTTTCTTGATGCCTTGATGTTGGAAGCTGCTGATGTATTTTTTCTCAAATGTCCTGAAACCTTTCTGAAAACAAGATGGTGTTCAGTTTCTGAGAGCTTTGCTCTCCCTCTGTGCCTGTGCTTTCTCAACACTGCTCTTTTCCTTTCTGAAAATACGACCTAGCCCTTACAGAGTTCCTTATTTCTTCAAAGCACTGTATAAACATTATCTAATTAAGTATATATAACATGCCCTAAAGTATGTTAAGGGAAAACTGCAGCACAGCATTGAAGTTTCCAGTCACTTGATCCAGTGTAAAATCTGATTGAATCACTAATTATTTTTCAAAATGCTGTGCCTAATGACATGTATCAGGACAGGAAGATCAGAGCTGCAGCCAGAAGCATTGGGAGCCAAGGAGAGAGGGGCTGTCAGGTAAGTTCTGTGTTAGTTCTGGAGTTGGTTTGGATATGCACACTGAGGTAATAAACAAAACAACAACAAAAAAAAGAGTTGCTGCAGCATTTGGATCTTTCCTGTTTTGATATATATATAATCAGCTCTACATTTCCTGTTGAAACGTTCATTAAAATTGCAGCCCCTGTGATTATGCAGCTGCCTAATTCAAATCAATGGGGCTCCTGAAACAATTTTGGATATTTTTAAATACTGCTGTAGAACTTCCTTGTTTACAATGTTATGATTAAGTGACTTTTTTTCTAAGTCACCTAAAGCATTAATAAAAATCTCTTTAGGTTTTCTCTTTTTTTTTTTTTTTTTTTTTTTTTTTTTTTTTTACTCTGAGCAGCTGCAAATAATGCAAACCTTGCTTTATCTTTCACTTCTTAGCGCAGCAAAATGTCTTTTTGTATTGATAACTAAATCAGAATCCCAATTACACAGGTTCTCTGTAATTCCTAGTGAGGCATAATTGACTTTTTTTGTGTTGGAATCCCAATACAAATGAATAAAATTAATGCAGCAGAATAAACAGCACTGAGAGTCCTATGGATGGTGAATGGAAGTGAAGGAGCAGCTGCGTGGTACTTTGTTGCTGGCTGGGATTAAACCATGACAAACAGCCATGCTGGGCTTCCAGCTCACCAGCTCTTGAAGCAACTGTTGATAATGTCTATCAGCTAAAATACTTTGATGCTATAACTCACACGTGGCTGCCCAGAAGATTATAATGTCCAAAGGGTCAAGATACTTCAGTAGATCTCATGCTGAAAGGGAGGTCATTTCAGTTTTACTGGAAAGATGCATTCAAGGTAATTTCAGCTCTAGAAATTCTGCTTTGGAATGCTTCAGAGTGATGCCAGAGCTCTTGTCAGTTTGTTTAAATGACTTTAGGTTTATTAGTTTTTCACTTTTCTAATACCTTCAATCCCTTTTACTGTTTATTACTGAAGCCTTGGCACAATTCTGATGTGTTTGAGTTGTAAACATTACGGGAAAATACCTAAATCAAAACATTGTGGGAGAGAAACTGCATGAACGAGCAGATGTTTACAGTCTCTGACTTCTGTGGTTGAGGAAAAGCAAACACTTTTCTATAAAAACTCAGTGTGGTAAAAGCATTTTCGTTGCCTGTAGTTACGTGCTTCTCCTGCCTGTGAAGGTATTTCTCCAGTCATCTTTTGCTTTTATTACCTCTCCCCAGCTGTACTTATTAACTCCTTTAACTCCACTTGGTTATGGTCCCACCGGGGCTCCCGGAGCAGGGGAAGGGGCAGAGCTGGCAGAGCTCAGAGCTGGATCTCCTGGTTGGTTTGTCCCTCACTGAACACATCTGCTCGAGCTGGTGCTGCCAGGTCAAGCATTGGGGTGGCCAGATGTGAACCACTGCAGATGTTTTAGCATTCAAGTGTGGATGAGCCCAGATGCTCTGCTATAAACCTGCCAGTGCTGCTGTCACTGTTATATCCCTGTTCACAAGACGAGGGATGAAATTGTGGAAACTCTGCAGGTCAAAACTGGTCAGTGCTGACTGACAATTGCCAACTATATCATTCCTGGGTTGAGAAGTAGGTGAAGATTTTAAATGAACCCTTGTTCTGTGATGCTAAAGAGGTAGGTTGCAGCCTGTAGGATGGAGAAGTGAGTATTGTTATTTAGTATCATCCTGTGTGTCCTCCTGGTATTCACAACCTATTCACTTATTGAATTCACCTAGTGAAAGTTGGATGTGGACATGGGAAGGAAATGAGATGGAAGAGGACAGGAAAGAATAAAGCTTTCTCTTCTTTTAACAGAGAATAGATTGAATGTGATTTGGCCACTGTACCTTAATGGGTAATCCCCACTCTGAGCCTCAGATGAAAAGAAAAAAAATCTATAAGGCTAGGGATAATGCAGGAGGATTTTTGCAGACTTTTTCTCAGATGTAAAGTGAGCTACCGAATAGCAGAGCCTTTAAGGATAACTTTTTCTTCGAGCACAGAGCTAATTCACTGATTTAGCCAAGTTGGGTAAATCTGTTTCTCGTTGCTTGCACATCCCACGCTCACAGACCTTTTGTGTGTACCATTTTTCATTTCCTCACTTGTTTCTCAGTGTATACTTTTCCTAAGCTGCTCTGACCTGTTTTGGCAGTGCTGTTCATGCCAGCAGCATGGTCTCTGTGACACTTGGTGTCATTGGCCTCGGTGGGAAGAGTCCATATCAGCAGTGAGTAAAATCTCTAAACCTAAAGCTGAAGTGAATCCCTCTTCTGGGAGACTGCAGAGCAAGACAGCAGGATTCTCTGTGCACTTGTTCCCTGGTGTGAGATGGATCATTGGAGACCAAGAGTCAAGGTAACCTAAATGCTCTGTTCTTTTTCTATACCAAAATAATCTCTTTGGTGACTAAGCACCGGAGATCTTGGTTTCTTGACTGATCTGATTCCAAACAGGCTAATCCTGCACTAAGGCAGAGTTTGGTTCAGAGGTCTCAAAAGTCAGAGATGGAAGAGTTCAAGCAATGCCAAGAAGATCTTCCAAATGAATGGGACAGGAAGGAGGGATGTAGAGGCTGTGTAGGGGGAATTCAGGCTGCAGCTGGAAAAGAAAAATAGTGATATTCTGGTGTAGACTGTTCTTTGAGCCTGCTACTGCTGTTGGTGTGATGCAATGAGCACATCGGCCCCTCGGGATTCCCAAAGTGCTCTGTGAACTTAACAGCCATAGGAAATCTGCACAGGGATTGCTTCATCCATCTCTAAATGCATCCATGGCTAGTGTGAAGTACACTAACTGCTTACTGCCACACAGGAACCATCCTGATGGCAGAAAGTGAGAAGTATGTTTTTAACTTGGAAGTATTGGAGGCAGAGCAGTCACCAAATGGCGTCTGTAAAGACGTGAGGGCTGATACCACAGTCCTGGTTCGTGTCCTTGTCCCCAGATAAAAATGCTCTGCCAGGAAGGTACTTTGCCTCTTCTGTACCATTCCAGGTCTGAGTTTCTTATCTTCTCTGAAAAATGGTATATCCAGAGCACAGCGTGCTCCCTGCCATAACCTTTAGTTCATTACTGATTCAGGGAGTGAGTGCCAGCTATTGAATCAGAGGGCTGGGACCAAGCTAAAGGTCGGCATTGTGTCTACGCACATGAAAGCAAATGTAACCTCTTCTTCTTTCCAAAAGCACTAATCTGTGGAGATGTAAAAGTTCTTGTCTGTGAATTCTGCTGCTCTCACCTCAGGGTTGTGAAGCAAACAGACAGGTAGGAAAAGAGAATTTCTCAGTTGGGGAGAATCAGATCAAGGGACTGATGGAGTTTAGGAGATGTAGGCACAGACATACAGCCATTGTTATTCTCCAGGGTGGAAAAAATTGTGTTTCTGCCAGCAAATGCTCACTGTACCTGGGAGCAATTTGAAAAGCCAGGCTAACTCCCATGGCTTGCTGGCCTCCAAGATAACACTTCTACCTGTGTCCTGTATCCCACTGCAAAGGTTTCCTGCTGCTGTTTTTTCCAGCTCATGCTTACTTTCCACAGTCTCTGTGTCTCCAGCAGCTTTTGAGCTAACTTTGCACTTAAAACTTTTCACCTTTTGTAGTTTGAGTTGTGTGATAGAGGACTGAGTGCCTTGCATCTGTAGGGAAAGACAGTCTCTCCTTCAAGACATACATGGGCTTATATACCTCTGCTGCATGTTAAATTGGAGAATTTTTGCCTCTGTTATTTGGGATTTCTCAGTTGTTAAAACATTTCAGTACCTGTCATTAGCAAAGGGACATTAGGCTGACAGGACCAGTTTCTCAATTTCCATATTTACTCACCTGCATCAATTCTGCTGAGCTTAATTTTCATTATAATCCACTGGGTCACCTGTGCTCCATCAGACTGTTCTCTCTAAGGTTTTGTTTCATTAGAACTTTATTATATGGCTAATTTTATTTTTAAAAGCCATCAAATTTGAAGGCTGAGCTATGAGTTTTCCTGTTAAACAGGAAGATATCCCAGGTCTGTGCCGTGATTCAGCAAATTCTGTGTTCTCAGAGCGGGCTGTCACCAGATCAGTGCTGTTGAATTAAGTAGTATCCTTGACTTTCTTTTCCTTAGCTCCTCTATCCGTAAAATGGAGACAGTGCTAATCTCTCATTTGTGTAAATCCGTAAGGTTTGTCCAGCACTTCAAAGATGCTGAAGACAATAAAACTGCCAAGCAGCCTTTCACTAACAAGATTGATGATTTACACCCAAAATGCTCATTTTTGTGCTAAAACAAGATCACCTGAAAGATACTGCGGTTGGAACCAACCCAGGGGAGGGGGGTGGAGGAAACCATCTGTTACACAACAGCAAAAAATGTTTCAGGGCATTCGCCTGGGAAGCTCTGGGTGACGAGTTTGGAATATGAAGGCTTATTTATATGGATGGAGCTAATTTTCTCTAAGTTATTCATTTTTCACTTAGGGAATTACCTATCTTACAAGAGACTCTAGGAGGAAAGATTCATTTATTCTTTGTCTCATTCAGCCCCAGGCAAGCCTGAAGATGCTCTGCCTCTTCCAGTTCTGCTTTTTTAACTGATTCTGTTAATGGAGCTTTAAGATTTTCTTCTTCTGGATAAAAAGGGTTAATCTTTCTCGTTCCCACTCACCCTTCTCCTCCTCTTTTTCTGGAGAGTTCTTTTTTTGGCTGGCTCTGGCTCTTTCTATCATCTTCCCCCCCTAATCTGCCACTATCTGAAGAATTCATTACATTTCAAATCAGAGGCCTTGCTGCATACATTAGCAGGTTTTAATAGACTTGCCACGACTCAAAAAGGAGGAAAAAAAGAGAGAAGATTTAAAACTCTTGTCTTGCCGAAAGCAGACAGATTGACTCAAAAATGACTCAGTCAATAAAAGATGAGTTTTGAAAAGGCTTCCCTCCGCTCAAAGGGAGCTCGTATTCCAGCGAATTAGGTTTTTCTAAGCCCACTGTCAGAAATTAATAATACATACGGCATGTAAAATGGATTTAGCCCTCTACAGCCTTATACAAACATATCTTTGACTTGCTAAATGTGACATGACTACCAGGATTTTCCAGCCTTTATCCCTGGAGTTTGTCATCTCTCCAGAATGGTGACCTCAGTGGAATTTTTAAGCACATAAAAAAAAATAAGTTGCTAAATGAGATTTTAATTAAGAATGTGTTTCTACTTCCCTCACCCTTTTTCTCCACCCAACCTCCATCAGAGCATTTTATTATTGTTTGCAGTCAAAATTATGCTGAAAGCTCTAGTTTAAGCTCTCAAGCTGTTGAGTCCCTTTGCTTGACTCTTTCAGTGTCCTTCCCTTGAAGAAAGATGCTGAGCCTTCTGCAGAATCTTTCCTTTGGGTATGGTTTTTTTTTATAGGCCAGTAAAATATCTTTATTAGAAAAAAGAAAGGCTTCTTTTGTGATTTGAGGTCTTCCCAGCTGGTCCTGCTTGCCTAGTTTAAGGTAATTTGAAAATGCAGGTGTGAAATCAGTCACCACCCCTGTTTGTTCCTCCACATCAGCTGAAAAGAATTAAAAGTGGTAGGAATTTTATCCTTCTTGATGATTAGGTTAGATCCTTCATTCAAACTGCCCTTTTTCTGCATTTGGACAGAGCTCTAAGAATCCATGGAAGGTGTTGTCTTTAGCAGGTAGGTCCCTACAGCCTTCTGGGTGGCTGTGGGCTGATTGCATTTGTCCATCTCTGTCTTCTCATTCTTCCAGATCCCACTTTTTTTGTTGTTTTTGTTAGATATCAGAGTTCTTGACTCAGTCTTGAAATCTTTTCTGCATCCTCTCTGAAATCTTTTTCCTTCACCTTTATTATTACTTACTATGAATTACCCTTTTAAGTTAACTTTTCTGAGTTGCTTCATGTCCTCATCTCCTCAAGGACCTATTCTGTCCTTGGTTGTATTATTTTAGATATTGGCTTTCTGCTTGTGGAATGTCATATATGAATGTATGGCAGCAACATGCTGTCTGACTCAGGACAATATCTCCTAGATGATACAGAGAAACTTTTAAAAATGTCAGTGAAGAAAAGAACACATTAAAGTGCTCCATTTTGGACCATTATGTGCTCTATGGATGTTTCTCAGGCTTGAAACAGGCAGAGCTCATAATTTTTTTAATATGTTTATAGGTTGTATGAAAAGGATGAGCTTAGAGTTGTTGACAGTATGCACCCAAAAAGTGCAGCAGTAGTTTTTTTCTTTCCTACCATTGTAGGCAGGAGACTTGCTCAGGGTTTTTTGTGCTTCTCTGGCTCTAGAGTGGAGATCTCCAATCACTGCTGTTTAGAAGAATTTCCATCAAAGTCACAAGAAGCATTTTTTCACAGAGCTGAAGGTAATGAGCTGGTTCAGCACTGGCAAAATATTTCACTTGGTAAGAGATTTCTACTTTTATCTCCAAGGCCAGACTCTTAGTGTTTTCTGTTGTTGGTTTGGGGTTTTTGTTTTTTTTTAATATAAATTTTTCATCCCAAGGTTATGATCCTGTTTTCTTGGGTGTGATTTCCAGTCAGCATATGGAATTAGCAGCTCCTGGCACATTGGTTTATGAGATTTAATTCTCCCAAACTCTCCTAGGCCAGGTTGGATGGGGCCCTGAGCAACCTGATCCAATGAGTGACATCCCTGCCCATGGCAGAGGAGTTGGAACAAGGTGATCTTTAAAGTCCCTTCCAATCCAAGCCATTCAATGAATCTGTGTAATTAGAAATGGCCTGAGCTCAAAGGGGCAGCCAGTAGAACATCACTTTCTCTACTACCAATTTCCCCACTGAAGAAGAAATTTGTGTAACTGGATCCCTTGGTCCTTCTTGCACAAGCACAGACTCTACTTACTCATTCCTGTCCAAGAACCATGAGTAATTGCTTACTTGGAATTAGAGAGGACTTCTGCTCTTTGTCCCTCTTCACTCACGGCAGTAGCCAAGCAAATGCTGCTTCCTGAGTCATATTATAAGATACAACCAGGAATTATACGACAATCTCAGGAAGAGAACTTGTCTGTCTAGCATTTGTTTAGTCCTTGGTGTTTAAAATTCTTGGAAAAATCAAATATACAAGACCTAGAAATCAGCTGGATTTTTGCAGCTTGAAGAGATGCTTAAGTCATTCTTCCTTAGGGTCTTTCATTCATAACATACCAAGCTCCTTCCCAGCATAAGTCTCCAAAGTTAATGTCCTGTCAGCTTGACTCATAATCAGGAGCTTTTAGATCTCTTTTGAAGATGTGCTCCTAATGCTGGTATAGAGATGAACAAAACTGAAGGGAACAAGCTTGATTCGTCCTCTAGTTTTGTGTTTGTTTACAGTTTAGTTCACTTTTTAATCTGTTCCATGTTCTCTTGACTTGAAAAAGGATTTTTCTTGGTGAATATTATGTCACTTGAGGTTCCAGCTGCTGTGCTGGGACATAACCACCCAATAATCTCCTTGGGAATAATTGCTAGTGTCTTTTCAGATAATTTTTGTGAAAGGTGACAAACTGCTCTCCACAGTGAGATGTTAATAACACAGAGATACCCTTTGTTTGGAATCTGGTGCAGAAATTACCCCATGCAGTTGCTGGCAAGTCAAAGTTGTGATGATAAGAAGTGAGGAATGGATCCATTCATTTGCATATAATTCCAGGCCTCGGGTGTCATCTGTTGTGTAAACCATACAATTTCCGTCGCGGTGGGGAACGTGCGCTCATAACGCAGAGGGACAGGAACGTGTCTCAGCCTGGATCAGGGTTAAAGAGATGTCATCTACTTAAAAGGAGGAAAAGGTGGTCTGCAGGAACTACCTGGAGAGAAACAGCCATGGATATTTAACAAATCCAAGTTATTAGACCAGCTCAGGGCAGACTCTGCATCCTGATGCCCCCTCTGAATAGGCATCAGAAAAAGGGAGGAATCTGTGTCCATCCAGGGGTGTATCAAGCTGAACTTTGTGTTTGCCCTGAATCACAAGTGAGACTTCACATTTTTCTTGTAGTCAGAGGCTGCTCAAGTGTCCTTTTGCCAGCCAGAGACACTGCTGCTCTCTGGGGTGGACATCTTTCTCTATGACACTGAAATTAAACTCTTAAAGACTCTTTAAACTGCAGCTGTTGGCTTTCTAGCATGTTCCCAGTGTAGGTTTCTCAGCTTTTTTCATAAAAAGATGATGTTTTTTTGAAAACAAATGTCTCAGGTATCTGTATTGTCCTGTGATTTAGAGTCAGAGAGGTCCATAAATACTTGTTTTACCTTTTTTGTTCTTCCTTCTCTCCCTCTGTAGATAGCTAGAAAGTCTGTCTGAGTAGCCAGTCATTCCCAGTGATGAACTTAACTAGAGCCTTAGTGCCCATCTTCCAAAATTTCTAATAAAATTGCATCAATATTTAATACCCAGTTATTAAATATTTAAAAATTTAAAACGGAACTGGCTTGGAAGTTAGCACGTGATGAATAATTCAGGATCAGGAGAGGAGACTTGGCATTTGGGCTGAGACAGATGTTACCTTTCCTGTCTCCCTGCCCAGAGATGATTTTGGTGTCCTCCAGTCTTGGCACAGTTTGTGGACATTACTTGGTGACATCAAGCCTTTACCTCTTGCCCAAGAGCACCAACACAAGGTTAAGGGAAATAACCCTCCCTATCCATAATAACTCTTCAGACTCCTGCGATGGAAATATAACCTCCAGAAGCTGGAATAATGTGATTGAAAGCCTGGTTATCCAGGAGATGGCTCTGTTTCCAAACATCTTTCATGCTCCAGGGAAAAAAGTTTGCTTGTCTTTGTGTCACATTCCAGCAGTTCTGTGGTTTGAAAGCCCCTTTCCCCCTCTTGCTGTGCGGCTGCTCCACGCTGAACCAGTGTTTTGTTCCGCTCCAGCACAATCATCTTTAAAAGATTGTTTTCATAAAGTGGACATCAGAAAACGAAGTAGAACGTGAAAAATACACCAATAAAAATAGGGCAGAACCTGCTGTCCTATGAGAGGAGGTCCAGGGCACTTGTAAGAGCACTCAGAGGAAACATCTGGTGTGATTCTCAAGCAAAGTGCCTTTGGGTCCTGCTGCAGGAGAACAAAGAGCAGGGAGAAGGATTTGGGGAAGGTTTGATTAGTTGGCACCCAGAGTGTGTTCAGGCCAAGAGCAATACATTTGCAGTGCCAACACTTCCAAACACTATTAAGGGGATAAACAGGGAGGGGAAAAAAGGATTGAATAGAAGGAGCAAGTGGAGGCTTTTTAGAGCGTAATTTCCTTTGGAACAAAAGCCCTAAAACAAACTCCACAATCTTCTCCCACTAAAAACACAAATAGGGTGGTGTGCTGCAGAGCCTTGCTTTAGTCTGTTGCAGTGCCATTGTGTCCCCATCCCAGCTGGCTGTGCATTTCCCTGGCCGTGCCCTGCAGCCTGGCCCCGTGCTGCGCACAGCGACCGCGGTCCATTAGCGAACAGCCCAACAGGCAGGCTGACCTTTCACAGAGCTGCCTCACCTCAGGGGCAAGGCACAGGGCTGTGTGGCCAAGAAATGAGTTCTGAAGTTGGGAATGGGATTATAATGACCATGAAGACCAGGCAGTTCATGGGTAGAAGGGGTTTAATTCAATGGCCGGTGTGGGCTTATGGTCCAAATTGTTGGGGAGTCCACAGCACTTAGAGTTTGCTCTGTGCATCCCAAATCAGAGCTAAAGGGCACCTGCATAATGCCCTGTCCCATCTCAGCATCTGTCTCACACCACACAGTTATTTGATAAGTTACTTTAGAAATGGGAAGAACCTCCCTAGGTGTTTGTTAGTTCTATATTTAGATCTGTCTGCCTGCAAAGCTGCAACACCTTTGTGTCATGAGCACAGCCTTTGCAGTGCAGGGAACAGAGGGAGACAAGGCACTGTAAGTAACATAATCTTGGACGCTGTCACTGAGTCAAAACAGCATTTTAATGAGTCTCAGCATCAGAATTTGAGTATAGAAAGTTCCTGGAGTAAGAGCAGAATGGCTTTGCTCCTAGGAAGGCTTGAAATCAGCTCTTGCCAGTGGTGGAAAGCTTCTGTTCACAGCCTTGGTGAACATCATTAGCTAATAAACTGTGAAGCACTCTCTAATGCATGATTGAATATTGTCCACCCTGTGCTGTGAATGACTATAACTCCTGCAAAAAATCTTCACTGTGAGAGGGAACAAAGAACTATTTCTGGAGCAGTTTTTCTGTGTTTGTTTAAATAGCAGATGTTGGGTGCTGTTTCAGAGGTTTAAATGGCATCTAGTGTTTTGGGGTAGTGGTAATAGTAGTGCTGTGCCAATGGAAACAAAATAATGGGCAGAGTGCAGGGGAGGTGATCAGACAGGGGATAAAATTGTCTATTAGATGCTTCTGCAGATCACCCCATGTAATTAACAATGCATATTATATATGTTAATTATATAGTTCCTAGGATTAATTCTTTCATTAGACACTTGAGTGGTTTCAAACCACTCTTTTTCTTGGAAGCAGCTTAGTGGATTCTCCTTCCTCTGACAAGTGATACAAGTTATGCCCCTGTTTTTGCCAGCAGACTTCCCTGAACTACAGCCCATGAAAAGTCCCTTTGACTTTTTTCTTAATAACTCCAAAATGGATTACTTGGAAACCAGGTAGCCTGGAAGACTTATACCTGATATTTGCTGGCTTGTTCTAGAAGCAGAAGTTAAGTACTTTCCTGTAAACTGAAGTGACACAGTATATTTTTATTTTTAAGGTGAGGCTATTTTTTGCATCTGAAGTTAATGACTTGCTCCAGCTCTGGCTGACATCACTTTGTTCTGGGAAGTGCTGTTGGTCTATAAATGCCATATGGAAGGGAAATGTGGCTGGAAGACTTTCATCATCATTTGAGGGGTGGAGAGAGATGTCTTCCTGCTTGGGTCACAATTTATGACCAGTGTGACAACCCTAATTTGCAAACTGTTTGTGCCATATCATGCTAATTGATGAAGTCCATCTTGGACAATTAATAGTTCTCCTGAGGTTAATTTATCCTGTGTCTGGGGTGTGTGTTGCCATCCACACTGAGTTCTGTATTGCTTGCAAACAGGCTGTTCACATCATTTAAGCCAGAGATTTTAGAGATACCCAAGGGTCTCTTCACGCAACACTGTGCTGCCTCCACAAGTGAACATGCTGCAGGGGTGACTGAGGAGCTGGGCTGGCCTTTTGAAAGCCCACTTGTTTTTTTCTGCCTTCCCTCACTCTGAAACAGCTCTGCCAACAAGGACAGAAAAAGCTCCAAGCAGTGCCTATGCTGGGATCCCCTGAGGGAGCCTTTTTCTCAGTGGTGGTTCATCTGCCAAGGCTGAATCCTGTACATTGGCCAACTTCAGATGTGCTTGTGAGTTTTGCAACCTTGTGTTGTAATCTCTTGTTATCAAAAGAAGCGAAGTAACACTTTAATTGATCCTAATCTGTATTTTATGTGAGTGTAGGTACTGCAAGAGACAGTTCGTGCTTTTCTGTAGCCTCTTCTCTCTGGTCCTCAGTGTCCTGCTGCTTTCATCTTACCCTTGTGGTGTCTTCTGCCACTTTATGCAGGTTATCTGAGGATAAAGGTTAATTATGGTCTTCTTTCCAAGAAGTGGTACCCTTGTAAAGGTACTTGGGTCATCTGAAATGAGGCCTTCAGCCAACCATCTTCAGTGAAGAGAAGCATCTGGGAAATTGTTTTTAGTGAAGAGTTCTTGGGCAGTGCAAGAGCTGCAGCTGGTCATGGTGGTGGAAACCTTTGGTTGTGCTGTGCTGCCTTTGAAAACTCTCCCCTGAGCTGCTGGAAGGGCAAGCTGGTGGCTGGAGGAGGGGGCTGGGAGGTGCACTGAACCATATGGTACATACACGGTTTAAAAATAAACCAATGTTGACTGATCAAATAAATACCACTTAGGTTTCAAATTGAACAGCCAGTGCAGTCTGTTGAATATAAAGCTGTTTTTACCTTCAAGAAAAGTTATAATTCATGGTTGTAATGTCACAAATTGCAAGTTTTGCAGAGAGCAGTGTGAGGCTGCCAGACTGTAAGGTCGAGCAGGGGTGGTGTGGGGCTGCCACACCAGCCGGGTTGTGTGGTCCCACTCCCCCAGGGCATAAAACACGCCTATAAAATCTAGCAAAGCGAGTTTTATTTCTCAAAGGCAATGGTCATAAACTTGCCTACATCAGAAAATGCTCAGCACTTCTCCTATTAGCCTTTATTTAACACAATACAATTTATTTTTATGTTGTGCCCTTCACAGAATATCACAGAACTCTTTTCAGACACTGCTCCTCGTAAAACTGAGGCTGGCAAAGAAAATTTCAGCTCGAGTTTTGAGCAGAGGAATGACTGGAAGGCTCCCAGCTGCAGGGGAGGCTGTGTTAGGGTTGCAGAGAGTCAAATGGGAAGGACAGACCTTGCAATGGGATGCTGTAATTCAGTCTCAGTTTGAGAGTTAAGGTGGGGGTGATTTATGTGCTACATTGTATGGCAACAGCTGGTGTAGGTGGGGGAAAATGAGGGTAATTGTGGCCTTGCTGCTTGGAACCGAGAAAATACAGTTTCCTCTTCCCATCATGGACCTTGTGTGAAGCAGGTGGTTCTGGCATCCTTTCTGTAGGCTGGAAACAAAATCTAAGCAGTCTCTTGTTTAAATACAGCAGAGTTGGCTAAAATGCAGTATCCTCCATAGCACTATCGGGTGGCATCTGTCTTGAGTATCCTGGCAGGGTCTGCAGGGGCAGGAAATCATGTGTAAATACTTTATCCTGTGTGTGTTGGAGTGAGTGACCCCTAAGCATGTCACTAAGGGAAAGTAACCTTTAATGGAGAGTTAAAAAGGACTGAAGGCTTTTCTGAGAGAGAGATGTATTAGCTGGGATCGCAACTGAATTAATGCAGCTACATGGCTTGTGGCGTCTTTGAGGATGGGCAGAACAAATTTGTATTTTCCTGGAAAAGACTAGTGGTGTATTTAATTTCATGCCACTTTTGGCATGCTGAGAGCCATATTGTTTCCTCCTCTTTCCCTGGGGAAAAGGTTAAGCATGAATTTGGTTTCCTTTGGTGTAGAGACTGCTATTGTTATGATTGACCCAGCTGAACTTGGAGCAAGAGCCAAAGCTGTGGTATTTCCAGGCAGCTGTGAACAGTTTCAGATGTAAGGAGTGTCAAAGCAATGAAATAAAAAGCAGTGACATTTTCAATATGAAATCAAAAAAGCCCAACTCATATTTTATTTATTTATCCAAAATAGTTTGAATTATTCATTTAAGTCGATATAAGTGTGTGAAAATCCAAGGTGTTTCAAGAAGCAGCATCATTAGGGGGAAGGTAATAATTTGGCAATATTAATTTTGTAACAGCTTAATGATTTTTTTTTTCAGTGAGGATATTTTTTCCACATCAAACTCTTCAGGACAGGCAACTTTTTGTACATACTCTTGAGCTGAATACAAAGGAGGTGGGACAGTATTTCCATGTATTTTCCTGTTCTCTCTGTTTGCCTCCTTAATTTTTTTTCAGGCAAAGTAAAGATCCAGTTGTTATTCCTGACCAAGGCATAGCCTGCCAAATCTCACACTTATTTTCTCAGTTCTTATTTCTTTCATTAACTTGGAGATGCTTTGGCATCCCTTCTCTGGGATGAAGGATGTTTGTGGTGTAACTTTCCCCATCCATGGCCTCTGCAACTTCTTTCACCTGTTTTGTGCAAGTGTAACAAGGTCTAAGACAGGAACTCAAATGGGTTCTCTAAATACAGAGATTCTGGTTTTCAAATGCTGTCTTTTGAAGATATCATTCAATCTAACTCTCCAAATGTTGTGAAAGATCTGGAAGGATCAAGATGTTCAAGATTCTGTAGATGGAGATAAAATGTGTGGAAACATTAATGCTGTCACCAGAACCCTTCTCTGCTAATGCACCTGACCCACCCTGAAAGGATCTCTCTGTGTTCTGTGGCCTCTATGTCTGTACCTTAAGCACTGCTCTGAAACAGCTGAGTTGCACTCTGTGCAAGTGATGACTTTTAAATCAGTTTTTCCTGACTGTGCTAGAAATTTGGCGGGAATTAGTGGTATTAGGTGAGGCTTAAGAATTAGCACCGTCACAGCTTTGGATTCAGATGCAGAGCAAACAATGAGCTGCCTCTTAGCTTAACATCTTCACTTGATGGGGAACATGTTACAAAGATTAATTACTGTCCCCAGGTCAGTGCATGTGCTGCTGTGCTGCTCTCTGGGTGCAGGGAATCTGCAGTGCCAGGTCTGTACACCAGCAGATCCATGGTGCAGAGAGGCTACATAGGTACCCAGTGCCTAAAAATAGGCATCCTGTGCCATTTTAGACACCTCAAAGTGTCTGAGACGTTGGCCTGGGTCTGGCTGGTATCATATGCAACCTGCAGGAAATCAGGTTGAAAAGGTATGAAAAATACCCTAGGGCATCTCAAATGGGTTTGTTTCACCAGTGAGATCCCATATGACATTTCTCAAGTCTCAGGTTACTTTCCTATCAAGTTATTCTTCCGTGGATCCTCCTCACAGTGTGTTTTCTTGGTTGTGTCAGCAGAACCCTCAGTGGAAAGCAGGGGAGTAGTCACAGCCCTGAGTACTGTCCTGAGTTAATCTGGGAATAGCCCTGAGTTGAGTTGTTTCCTGGAGATAAGCACTGCAGGAGGTAGGCACCAGCAGTTACTGTAGCTGAACTACTGAGGACTGCAGTTTAATTGGGCATAAAGGAAGAGTAATCTGTTTTACAGTCAGGGTTCAGTGGACCTTTCACTGGGGGCAGCTGCAGACTCAAGCATTCTTATGGTGTCCCTGTTCCTGCTTTTTTTTTTTCTGCTCTGTCCCTAGGCTCAAGAAATGCTGTTGGGGAATTGCTGATGGAGCCACGGAGGGGATGACAAGGCTTTGTCCCACCCCTGGCTGGTGTTGGCACATTTGGCTGCATCTTTAGTAACAGTTCCTGAGTTCAGCACCTTGTGCCAGTGGCTGACACAAGGCTTCTCTAATAAGGAGATAAGTTTTTCATGCAGATGAATTCCTTCAGCCAGGACAGCTGATGCAGTGATACACCAGCACTGCTGCAGGCTCTGGAAAGAGGGCCAGGAGGAATGCCAAGGAGGCAGCAAAGGGCACCCTGTAGGGAGTGAAGGCTCCCTGGTCCTTCAGTTACACTGAAAAGCTGTGGATTTATTGCATAAAAGACTGATTGTAGTCGAAGCTTTTCCTTTTTCACCCTGAGGGTAGCGGAGGGAAGCAGTTACCATCACTTAGTAACTATTGCAGAATCAGAGAGTTGTTTAACTAGGCCAGTGTTGTTGGGTGGGTGATGAGGCTGCAGCCCAACAGGTGTAAGGATGCTCCTGGTGGCCCTTGGCAGTACCAAGTCTGAGAGACAAAACAGTGGAAAAGGCACTAACTCTTCATGAATAACGAAAGCTGCTCAAGGAGTTAATGAATTAGGGTGCCATCCACCTCCAAGGTTATAAAAGTTGGGAAAGGCAACCTCTGAGATGCAGTAAAAAGAGGCAGATTTACTTTTCCAAGGCTAGGCTGCATTTATTAGGAAAAAAAATATCGCTGTTGGACACGGGCAATATATTAAAGGCAGTGCTGTCTCTGACAGTGACGAAATGTTATTTACCACTGCAGTGTGGTCACTGAATTTTTACTTTCATGTATAGGATTTTGTCCTTAACAGTTACATAGCTGAATGAAAACTGTGAGAGTATCGAGGTCGGATCTGCCCATTAACCTCCCAATTTCAGAGGCTGATTACTTGATTAATCAAAGACCAGACCCAGCTGAGATGATGGGGAAGGAGTTGTAACAATCCAAAGAAGGGCTGAGTTAATCAAACAGTGATGAGTTGCTATGAGTGGAAAGATGGGTGGTCAGGAAAGACAGAGCCTTTAGAAGGGGCTGTATGTAAGTCACAACTCTTTGGGCTTGGAAGGGTGGTTTGGATACTCTACTGACCTTACATTCCCCTGCAACTGGGCGGTTCCATCTCTATGGCAGTGCTTTCATGAACAATCTGGTGATGTTCCCCACAACTGGCTTGCTCTCCTCAATAAAGCAAGATGCAGCTGGGGGGAGGCCCAAAATAAAGGAGATAGTTTGCTTGTACATCACATCCACAAGCCTCTCAGGCAGGTGGAGCTGGATTAGCTGAAGGTAAGGAGCTGACCAGCCTTAACTCTCCCTGTGTGGATGCTCTCACTCAGAAGTAAAGGGACATGTAGTTCTCTTTAACCATTAAAGAGTTCCTGTCCTTGCTGGGGGATTAAGCTGAATTGGATTAAGGCCAAAGTACTTCTGAGCAGGGGCATTCTCAGTGGCATTTAAGGCACTTTAACTTAACACATCGAATTATCCTTTTGTCCCACTCAGAGGGCTGAACTAAAGCAGTTCAGGAGATTTGAGGAGACTCATGTTCTCCTGGTGTGCCTGCAATTGCTCAAAGGTGAATCACTGGCAAGCCCATGGCCTGGCAGTTTCCATCCTACATCCTCCCTGCACTGTGCTTGGGAGACCAATGGAAACACTTTCCAGCAAACACTCAAAAAAACTTCCAGCTCACTTGGGAAACAATATTTTAGCATGGGCTCTATAAACCCCAGCCAAACACCTTCCTCACACTCCAGCAGTCACCTTGCACTGAAGTTCCTGCTATCCTACTGCTGGACCTGAACTAGCTGACTTAAAGACCTAGGGGCTACAAATGCTGCAATTATGTCTCTGGTCACAGCACAGACAAAGCCTTAAAGCTCTGAATGACAAAGAGGTGTTCGAGTGAGGAAGTCTATTTGTTTCCTGTTAGAAAGAGTTGGGATTTTTTCTAACCCTGGACTACAGTGTTGATAAAACAGGCTGACTTGGGAGACATCTCTAGTGTATATTAAAGTAAAGCCAATCTCTGTAATTAATGGGATGATAAATCGAGGTTTAATTACTCAGAAGGCACCTTGGGTGAAAGATTCATGGTAATTGTTGTGTATCCTCTTGAAGGATTCACAGCACTGGCAGCTCCCTTTGTAGCAATAAAACACAGGGTGAGTGGCAGGCAGTCTCCCAGGACTTCTCTGCTAGGGACTAGTCCAGTTAAGGTAGAAAATGCAAAGAGGCAGTGGTGCTCTCCAGGCTTTTTATCACAATAAAAGCCCCTTCCCGAACCTTGAGGGATTCCTAAGCAGTGTGTCAGTTTGAGATCTAAGCACTTGCCGTCAAATCAAGAGTCCATTGGAGGAGATGTCCCTTATAGGCAGCTTCCTCCTGCTGCAGCCATGTGGAGGCGCATTTCCTACCATTTTTCCACTTTATTGCTTCACGTAGCATAACACCCTTCTCCTGGGTTCTGTACAGAATATAAGACGTGTGCCTGTGGGGAAATGGATGCTATAGCTTTGAATTTTGTAGTGTTGTTAAAAGATGGGCAAAAGAAAAATCCATCTCACCGAGACATGGCTGTTTTCCTTGTTCTCCACTTTACTGTCCTTTGGTCTGCTGGGGCCAGGAGGAGAGGAATCTAGCTTGCCTGCTTCTTTACTCTGCCTGCTTAATTCACTTTTTAATTAACCTTTTCAATTCACTTAGTTTGGCTAGCACTGTAAATACAGCACAAGGTCTCTGTGCTGATGACATATAAGAAAGTACATGTTTTCTTCCCCTACACAGAGCTGAAGAAGCAAGTGGAAAGCGCAGAACTGAAAAACCAGCGCCTGAAAGAACTTTTCCAGACCAAGATCCAGGAGTTCCGCAAGGTGTGCTACACACTCACGGGGTACCAGATCGACATCACCATGGAGAACCAGTATCGACTCAGCTCCATCTATGCCGAGCACCAAGGGGACTGCCTGCTTTTTAAGGTAGGTTTGCACACCCCTCGCTGCACCTGCTTCTTTGAGTTCATGGTTTTCAAGGTGCCAGTTTGTATTTGCTCTTTCTCAGTGGTTAGACTGGGAAGTCACTGCCCCGTGGTATGTGCGGAGTGTTCCTTGTGAGGGAAGCAAGGATCCTTTCTTCTATTAAAAAATGAAAGGTTTGGCATCTGGTCTCCTGCTTATATATCAAAGTCTGGATAAAGAGAAGAGACTATATATGCATAATACCTAAGGCATCTGGCCTCGCACTTCACCTTTTTATAGTACCAGTTATATGTCGCAGTAATAAAACCATATGTAACCATCAAGGTTTCCTCCTTACCTCACTATAAGATATATGTGCCTACATTTTTTTTGCTATCCTCTAACTTGTTTGCCTGTCATCATCTTGTCTTTATGTAAATTGGAATCTCTTTTGAGCAGCAACTCATCCTGGTGTGTGTGAAGTGCCATTTATGTGAACAGCACAGATGAGCAGCAATAACAGTCTGTCTTCTGTCAGTTGGGTACTGTTATTGGTCTGGCTGGGTGGGCTGCTCTTGGGTTGTGGCTTGATATAGGTGCTGTTTTTCTTCTGTGTTACCTTCCAGCAGAACAGTTGGGCTGATGTGTTAGAGAGCTGAGGTGTGACATTAGAGTCACGAAGCTGTTAAGTTCCATCTTTACATTGGTTCAAGTGTCAACAGCACAAGTTTGCAGTTCAGCAGGAGAACTTTCTTCTTCTTGGTGGCAAACACAACTGCACTTAAAATCATACCTGTCTCCCACTGATCCCCCTAGGGCAAGTCTCCTTTAAGAGAAGGAAGAGGGTTTTGGAGGTGTTCAGTACAAGAGGGAACTCTACAAGCAGGAAATGGGAAAGTTCTGTTTCTAGGCTATGTGCCACATGTGGACTGCTGCAGTGTTGTTTCTCTAGATAACAGGACTCATGCTTTCCTGTTCTGCAACTTTAGAGCCTCAGGAAAAAAAAGAAAAAAGAAAAGAAAACCAACAAATAAAGCAAGTGAGGGTATGTATAAGACAGCACTTAGGATCCTTAGTGAAACTAGGAAAATAACCCCAAAACAGTTGTATTGCTTGGCCTTATGAGGCTTCTGGACTAAGGCAAATGGCAGCAACAAAAGAAAGCTCAGTGCCCAGGGAGGAGGATAATGCTGTTGGATTTAAGATGCTGCCCTTGAATCCTGAAAACAGTTCTCTGTTGGGATGGGGCGATGCTGCTCTAACACCTCCAGAGACCTGTGCTCACACCTGTGGTGTTAAATGCTTAGTGCATGAAACTTCAGCAGACTCCTGGAGATGTCTTTTGGATGCCATGGCCAGCGATGGTTGCAGATGGCCAAGTTGCAGTTCTTTGTGTGTAGAAGAAGAGATGGCATGCTTGGAGAAAGTTAAGAAAATGTGAGAAAATTGTGTGCTGGCCAGATGAACAAGAACTGTCTGGCAGCTCAGGAATTTGTCTCCAGTAGGACCAAACTCTCCTTCATGGCATAGCAATGTAAATAATTTATATGCAGGAGAGTGGATAATAAAGTACAGATTCCTCTGTCTAAACTGTCCTCTTGCTTTCTCTTCTTCACTGGAGTCTTTATTCCCAAGTATTTCCTGAGAATGAAGGTGATCGTCACTAGGTAGAGCAGACCTCACATTTCCCAGAGCCAATGATGGGTTGTTTATTGGTTCTTGGAATTCTCAGCCTCTCTTACCTCTCCGGACAAGAGAAGCAGATTTGCTAATTAGAACCTGAACAAGAAAATCTCAGACTCTTTCTCCCTGTTCAGTAAATCACAGACAATTCCCACCGTCTGCAGCTTCGAATAGTAGTAGAATATAAACAACAAATTATTTCCTTGCTGAGTCCAGGCAGCTGGTTCTCATGTATGTATCAAGGTTTGAATCCTGACTGTGACTTCCAGCAGGGTTATGTGTTTATGCTGTGGAATTTCTGAGCCATAGCAGACTGTGGGTGTTTGTGTGCATTTCATTAACCCGAAGGGGTCACAAAGCAGGGAATGCTATTTGTATTTATTCCATTCAAGCAGTTTATGGAACACAGTCTATATAATTAAACCAGAGAAGTCCCCTGGCAGTTTACAAGCTTCTGTAGCTCACCTGTAAACTTCAGAGCATGTTTCAGTAGCACTGCTGGTGGCATTTAATTTTAAGTGAGGCTTCAGTAGCAGGGATGCAGTAGGAGCCACTGTAATGCAACCCCTTCAAAGCAAAATGAAGATGAAAGATATGCTTGATTTTTCTGTCCAAGGTGTACTGTTGCTGTAGTGGAGCTTATTATCTACCTGTTGTATGTGTCCAGCCAGTTTGCATTAATTGGGATTACAGTTCCCATGAAAGGGTTAATCACAGTGCCCTGCTGTGAGTGTCAATGCTGCATCTATAAATGAGCACTGAATTCCAATGAAACCCTATCAGTATGTATTGGCAATCCCTATTGATGCAACAGATGAGCTCATCAGCTTGAAGGATGTTCAAGTGATTTTCAGACCCTCTGTGAGTGTGTGGGCAGCAAGGCCCATCTCAGGCTTCACAGCTCGCTCCCGCTTCTTTGCTCTTTTTTATTCTTTTAATTAAATGCTGTGGAAAGCAGTGTTACAGATTCCTCACCAGGAGTTTAGTTTCTGATGATTTTTTTTCTTGTGGGCTGTAATGCATTATAGTTATTGGGGCACTTGACAGTTTTGTATTCCATTGCTGTTGCTGGTACATTGAATGTGTCCGGCTGTGACACAGGCTTTGTGTTCTGCCTGATGCTTAACTGGTGTGTCTAGACCAGCCCACCCGTCAGATATCCAGGGACTGCATCGACTCCCTTTGTAACAAGTCATTAAAGAGATCTGTTAAAACAAACAAACATTGCCAGGGAGCCTCAGAATCAGCTTAGCCAGCTCAGAATGAGGAGGTGGCACATCAGGCTGTCATTGCTTGGCTGCATGTACATCTTGCTGTTTACCCTTGTCTCTGGCTAGCTCCTGAATGGGAGTAAGGAAATGAGGTCTTTAGAAAGGCAATGACAATTGTTTCAGACAAAGAAAGTCCTTCAGTAAACAGAAAGACTGGTCAAATTTGAAGAGGAGATGATTTGGAGACACTTGTACAAATGAACAAACAGTGGAGAGAAATTAAATCACAGGCTTTTTCTTTTTGTGTGCCTAAAGACACAGTCCCAGCCAAAGCATGTGAAGCCAATCAATTTAAAAGAAAATTAGTAGAAATCCTTTTATTTGATAGACCCTATGGCTTCAAGGAACTACCGAGAGCAGGAACCCAGTACGTCTTCTAAAATGTTGAGATATCTTTGTGGACAAATAATAATACCTAGTTTTACATTAAATGATCACATTTACCTTAAATAGGGACATTCAGAACTCTCTGCTTAGAGGTGTAAAGGCATCTTCTTACTACAGAGGTTAGCCAATGCTGCCAGTTTTTTGGGTTGTGTCTACATAGGGTTTTGCTGCCACTGTACTTGACAACATTTGACTCCGTCCTCTGGAAGTATTTGGGGATTAAGACTTGAATGAAGAAGAGAGAGCAAGAAGCATACTGAGAGAGAGCAATCTGGTTTTGATTATTCTCTGTGCTTCAGGTAAACTGTTTCCTGTGTTGTGGCATGAAAGTAGGGCTGGTCACTTTGAAAGGATCTTGGGCTGAACAGGCGATCGATCTGATCCTTTGATGGCTACATCAAATCTGTCATTGCAATCTTTCTTGTCTGAGATGCCCCTGCTTTCTCAGAAAGGAGTGCTCAGATTTCTTAGTAATTCATATATAAATTATTTGGGTCTAAATTGGTTGGTAAGGAAGTTAAACCAGACAAACTTTCCAGTATCACAGCAGTGTTGCGTTCCTGAGGTCCTAAATAATCCGGTCCAAAAGGCTGCCTTTAGACAGATATTTTATGTATCCCTCAGAGCCCAGCCTTGCCAAGTACAAAATTCTCTCTGCTTCCAGGTCTCACCTATGTTGTTATTTTCTGTCAAAATTATCAAATGAAAACCCAAACAACAGCAGTAGTTCATTGAAGAGCATTCCCAGGTTGATAGACTGTATTCCTTGAAAGAGAATACCCAAGATACCAGGCAGCAAACAAAACCAGAAGCATCTTGACATAGCTTGAGAATGTGGCCAGCTCCAGGGCTGGCATTTCTGCAAAATAAAACCTTTATTGGTGTCCTGTTGGATTGGTGATATGGTCATAAAATCAAATAAAATCAACAGCTTTTCTGCAGCCTGATAAATGAACAGCTGGTGTGCACACAGTCTTGGCACACATCTTTAAGGAGTTAAATACAGAATTAGTTTGCAGATCTGTAAAGGCAACTGTTGCTATCAAACTTCAGGGCCACCTGAAAAATAAACACTTGTTTCTGATGTGGGTCACTGTGGGTGCAAAGGCTGAACATAGGGTTGAAAAGGATGTGAGCTATTCCCTTCCTTTGTATGAAAGAAGGGTCTGGTGGAAGGACAGACACCACCTTTAGCTTCCCAGTTCTCGTTTGCTTGCCCCATGGCTCGCACACCTCGCTGTCCTCTTACTTCTGTATTGACAAGGTGTGTAAAAAGCGACAGGGCAGCAGTGAGCACAAGATGTAGGAGTTTAATTCTCTTTTCTTGAGGAGAGAAATGAGGCCGGATTGAATAAGAAAGAACTTGGAGGCTATTTTTCAAACACGAAGTGATGCTGACAAACTGCCAGTTGAAAGGGAGAGGCAAAACTCGTGTGCTTAAACATGCAGAGAGAGTCTGGTCTCCTGAGATTCCAGCACAGTCTGAGTATCAGTTTGGCCAGGGCGCACTGGTGAATGATGTACACCTCAGATTTAGCAGGATGGTTAATGCAGGGATTGCTTTTATTCTCCCAAGTGCTCTTGTTTCATCTTGAAGCTGACAGCACTGTTGGGAGCTGTGATTTTGAGTCCGCGTGCTTGGCATGTGTGCAGTTTCAGTTATTCCTCCTTGAACCCAGCAGAGTATCTCAGAGAAGCATGTCCTAGCTGTTTGTTTCTCTTTGTATCTCTATCTTCTCCCCTCTCCTCCTCCTCACCCTTGATGAGTCTCGAGGGGAGAAGGAAATCACAATTTTGATGGAGTGCTATTCTTCCAGCAGCCGTCTTGCGCTCTTGCACACACAATCAAAACTAACAATGGGGCTCATCGGTGGAGCAGGCCAGGCAGCGAGAGATTGATTAGAGACTGTAGGCCTCTCTTAACTCCTCGTTCTTGTTAATTACAAGTTATTTTATTTTTATATTTTGTTTTCAATTTGCCCATTGGTTGTTGGAGACCTGATTTTTCTGCTCAGCTCCAGGAGCGCCTGCCGTTGCTGTGCGAGCGTGACGCCTTCCTGATGGATGGTTGCAGGGATTCCTGGAAGGGTCAGCAAGGACCCAGCGTGGGTTGCGTCAATCAGCAGCCTTAAAAAGGACCTGTTGAGCAATTTATGGTGTTACAGCACAACATACTGTATTTGAACTTCCTACTCATCATTTTCTGTCGTATATTGTAGCAGCCTGTGTTGTGTTACGACCTAACTTTAATTCTTACTACTGTCTTCATCTTATTCTGTCCCTTCTCATACTTTTTTTCTTTCTTACTCAGTTTTTCTCTTACTACATATGCTTCCCTGAAAAACTGCCTATTCCCTAGTGCAGGTGCTGTTGTGAGGATAAATGGACTGTGCTGTTGGGGAACATAGAGCACCTCTGGGATGGGGAATACACTCCCCTGTTACCCACTGGTCTGGCACAATACCCGTTTCCAGTGTGTTGGCACTACTTGTTCCCCTCCCTGCCGTGCCTCTGAGTCTGCCAGGGTAGACCCAGCCATGCAGGTAATTAATGCTGATGATGATGGAGGATGATTCCAGTGACTGAGTCTTTCCTGACTAGCAGGAGGTTGGTACGTGTGAGGAAGGTCAGAGTTTTGTCTTGCTGATGGATGTGTCCTCCCTTACACTGTGAGGCAGATACATGATCTGTCACTTCACGTAAGCAGGCCTAGTTTTGGACAGGAAACATGAGGTTGGCTCTCAGCTGCCATCTGAGATTCAGGCTGTCCCTCTGCAATTCCCTATTTGCTTTGTGATCATAATGTTGGCCACCAGGTTGTTCTTGCAGTTTCCCTTCTCTTCCTGAACTCTGTCAGGCCTGGTGCTGTGGCCACCTCCCTGGGGAGCCTGTTCCAGTGCCCAGCCACCCTCTGGATGGAGAACCTTTTCCTAATATCCAACCTAAACCTCCCCAACACAACTCCAGGCCATGATTCTGCCATAACAATAAGAAACGAAATTACTGGAATACACCCTTTTTTAATGAGTTTGCGATTCATCTCCCTCCAAATCCCCTTCATTAAAATATCTCTTATTTAATAAAATGGGAGTGACAGCCTGTGCTTCCTAGGGAGAGTCCTGTGCACCAACATGGAGCACAGATCACTAATGAGAACTTAATTAAACCAGATCATCCAGGCTGGTGTGCCAATGTGTGTGACCCTGGAGGGACATGTGCTGGGCATGGGGCAGGTGCTGCCTGTGCCCCAAACCAGGCAGCCTCTGACTCCATCCTTGTGCCATTGGCAGAGCTGGCAGCCCTGCACAGCCTGAGCCCGAGACAGCACAGAGGGGCTGCTGTGTCAGTGCCAGTGAGCAGGAAGCAGAGAAGGTCCTGGCTGCCTTACCTACTATAAAAAAACCCCTCTCCTTCCTTTCTCTCCCCCCGCCACGTCCCCAACACCCGCGTGATTGCAAATTGCTGGAGAAGAGTTGTTCTTGTCGCTGGCTCTGCCCGGTGTCCCCATGGGAGGTCTCGGGAGAGCAGGATGTCTGTGTCCTCCTGCTGCTGTGTTTGAACAGCTTACAAAGGACTGTGTGGGCTGGCAGGAAAGTGTTTACGCACTGTGAGACCAAGACAGTTGTTAAATAACGGATAAAGCAGAGGGGACATAACCAAAACCCCTCCTGGATTCCCGTTCCCATCTCTGCCGATAAATCGCCACATGGCTTTGCTCTAAGGTCACTCGACCTCCCGGTTTTCTCTGTCCCTCTCACCTGGGTGCAGGATATTACCATTCGTGGACTTCCACAGGGGTTTGGGAAGCTTTTCAAAATGTCCTGCGGTGGGGAAGGTGTGTGTAGATGGGTTGGAGATGTAACCAGGACAGCCAGCTTTTCTCATACAGCAGTGGATGCAGGAAATTGTCCCTCAGGCATGAGGTGCAGCTGGTGGGGGTCAGGGGCTTGGAGCGGCACTGCTGTCCCTTTCCTTTTCTGCAGGTACCCACCACTTTTGACTGGCACTAAATATTTTCATATTATTTTATTTATTTATTTATTTGTTTGAGTCTCTGGTAGTTTCAAAAGATGTTCTACTTAGAGCCTGTGTGATCAGCACTCTTCAAGGAAAAGGCAATGCCTTGGAGCCAGGGCGATGGGGGAATACCAAGCCTCGCTGCAGCACACATGAAATGGGTGTTTTGCAAAGCAGCTTTTGATGCACGGCTGTTGCTGTCCCTGGCTGCTCTGTTGTGACTTTGCAGAACACGCAGAGCCGTGTCAGCAAACCACAAGCCACTGGTCGCTTGCATATGGTTCTGTTCAAAGCCGCACATGAAAAGGATTGGAAATTGCTGGAGGCTTTTATCCTTTTGTGGGGGAAAAGTCTGGAGTTTCTGGGTACCCAGCATCTCAGCCGCCTTCCCTGGCTGCTCTGCAGTCTCAGTTGTTTGTCTGTCCTTTGACATGATTTGGGGACAGGCCCCCTCTAATGCCTTGGGTCTGTTTTGGGCCTCTGTGCAGATGTGACTCTGCTCCGAGGCAGCACATCCAGCCACAGCAAGACCATCATGACATCATCTTCTGTGCCATCCCTGTGTGACAAATGCTGTCAGGGACTTTAGCACCTTTCCCCCACTTGTGATTTGCATGGACACCCTTGAAGCCTCTCTTTAGCTGGCTCTGAGGGGTGGTTGGTGGTGCTTTTGTACCACTCCTTCACCTTTTCCCTGTATGTTCCAGGAACAGGTTTGTGAGAGGACCTCTGGGAAATGCAGTTAGCTCCAGGAAACAGCTCTGAAGTGAAGTGCAGCTGAAGTACACCCACCAGCATGTGAGTGCCCAGGTCGTGGCAGCACAGCTCAGCCTGCACAAAGCCACCAGCAGGAGTGGGTGGCAGCTGCTGCTTCTCTTCTGTCTTGAGTAAGCAGCACCTTGTTTAAATACGAATATAATTAGGACCTATCTGTCACTTTGGGAGTTTATAGCTACTGCCCATGCTTGACTGGGGCAGATTTTCTAACCTTCAAGGAGGAGAGAGGGTGTGCTTTTGTGTGTATAAAAATTGTTCACAAGTACAGAAACACGGCACAAGATTCCTGTGCTGGTGTGATCTTGGGACATCTATCGCCTCCATCTGAAAAGTGGATCTGGGCTCATATAAAGGTCTTCTCCTTTATTCGTTGTGAATTTAAATGCTTGTGTTGTGCCCTGATTTAGGATCTTTGAGTCAAAACGTTTCAGCCTAGCTAGGGTAATGAGGTGGTTGGACCTTTCCCATGAGGTTTGGTAGGTGAGTGTGAGGGGGTGCAGTGGGGGACTAGTGAGGAGCAGGGAACGGGGTGTTGTGGTCTCTGGTCCCCTTTGGCAGCCAAAGGGTCACCATCAGGGGTGAGACAAGAGCTGGAATCTCACAGCCTTACAATTCCTCTATCATCCTTGTATTTCTTCCACACTTCACAGTCTAAATGCTCAATTCTTACATGGTTCTTAACCATGAAGTTACTATTGCATAAACCATTTAATGTGCTTTCTCTCAAACTGGCTTGCCAGCTTAAGATAAGAGCCCATATTCCAAAGCTTTTTAGGCAGCTCTTCTTCATGGGATCCCAGTCTCTGTCACGTTTGGTTTTTCCCTGAGACATTCATCTAAACAGAAGTCTCTTACTTTTTTTTTTTTTTTTTTTTTTTTTGGGAAACCACTTGTAGAAAAGCAAAAATACTAACTACTGTGAGTGTACCTTCTGATTTACTCCAAGACATGCCACCACTGTTTGGAGGCAGTTACTGCTGGAGAGGGTTGAAGCACATCAGGCTTTCAGTGGTGGCATTTCCTGAAGATTTGATGCACTTCACAGCATCAAGGAGTCTTAAGCATGACGTGCCATGCAGGCTCTCTGGACCGTAACATGTCCCATCAGTGGTGCAGTATGGTTCTCTTAATGCTGCTGTTCTTACCATGGTGCTCTGTATGTGGGACAGTGGCAGAATGCAGCAGTACCCTGAAAATCCTTCTGGAGAGCTTCATTGTGGGGACTGACTGCTGGGATTCTGGTGGAATTCTACCCAATGCTACAGAGCAATAGTTCTTGCAGCTCAGCTCTTTACATTCTGTAAACTTAAGGAATTAATACTTCACATGGATACAGCTTAATAATTTAATATTAGGGATAATATTAAGGATTTAATAATGTATCAACTGTCTTTATTTGTATTCATGGAAATGGTAAAAAACCCTTTCCTGTTCTCACGTTTGCTTCAAACAGACAAGTCCATGAATTGTTGTAACTCCACACAAAAGCCATTCACTCTGTCCCACGTGAATGTTAGCACTATGAGCAGGTAACTTAGTACTATTTTAGGCTTTTGGATTTAATGTATTTTCCTTTTTGCTACTTGCATGAGAACGTCCTTTGAGAAAGAATTACTGAAAAGTATTTTATGTCAAATCTGTCTTATAAGGATTTGTAGCTAAATCACATCCCTGCTTTCTCCTCCACAGGGGAAGCAGGGAATTTGAGAGCTGAGGATGACCTCCAGCTTTGGTAACTCCCAAGATTATCTTTTGATGGCATCTTTAGCTTCCAGAAGAAGACAAGCCTGTCTGCCTGTGTCTTGGAGGGAATATATCAAACTGAGGCTGGAAAATTTTAATTTGTCCCTAATCTGTTTCAGCTAAAGCAGGTAGCTGATAGCAGTGGATCTATCTCAGCCGTGTTCTGCGGAGCTGACATAAATTTCAACCTTTAAGTGAAGGGTTTGTCTGTCTTAATGGAGGGCTCTGGGGAGCGTTTCATGTGCTAGCTGTCACTTTGCATTTCTGGGATGTATCTGACTCTGGAGAGGGGACTGTCTGTAGGTGATTTTTATGTGAAGTAAATAGTGGAGAGCAGCACAAGGTGGGGTTTATAATCGTGTCGGTGCCTTCAGTGACTGCCACGTGTGATGTAGCTATGATGAATCTGCAGCAAGGGTTACCATCAGCTGTCGGTTTGCTGCTCCCTGTGAAGCTTCTTGTGTTTGTGGGTGTTGAAAAAGCCCAGCTGACAGTTGCAGGGAGGCCCAGAGGTTTTGGACATGTGTGTAAACAGCTGTCTCTTGCTGTGCTTCTCTGGAGATTGTCAGACATCTGTGTCTGTCTCTGTCAGGCAAGAATCACACCGTGTTGTCCTGGGAAAGCACAGGAGTTGTCCTTGGGTTTTTGGCAGAGTTGCTTCAGCCCAAAGTTGTTTTTCTTCATATAATTCCATTAGAGTGATGACAGTTTCAAGTTGGAACAGAAAAAGACCTGATGAAAGGACCACTCTGTAAGTAGGGAAGATAGACAGAGTGGAAGCAGTAACTAGCAAGGTAATAGACGGTGATGGATCTATAATCTCTGAGGCTGCTGTGTGCAGTAAATTCCTAAATAGCGTCCTTTCAGCCCTAACCTATTTATTTGCAAAGTGCTAAATTTAATTTTCCTTAGTCTGCAGGAAAGCAGCATCCCAGGAATAAACCTTTAGCCCAGCCAAGAAGCTGTGCCAAAGTGCTTGTTCCAGCATTTCCATTTCCTCCTTGCTCTGTGCAGAGCGTCAGGGCTGTGCACCCCAGCACATCATCTCTCAGGTGTGTTGGTGTCACAAGGCTGGAGAGGTGGGATGGATCCTGCTTTGGAGCCTGTTCATAAGGGGAGGTTTAATAGCAGGTTCAGTAAAACCACCTGGACTCTGTAAGAGCAAGATGAATGAATGTGTCCCGAGGTGGGAAGGCTGGCACATGAAAGCCTGTGAGGGAGCTAATCCTACACGTACTGATGCTCTGTCTGCCCTGTAGATACAGGGCTGAGTGCTAAAGGCTCAGCTCAGAATAACTTCAAGAGTTGAACAGCACATAAAAGCCCACGTATTCTGAAACCTCCACAAAGCTGCATCTTGAGGAAGAAAAGCACTGAGTTTTCCAAGCAGCTGACATTCTGCACATTCACCCTGCAAAGTTTCAGCAAATGCAGTGAAAAGTAGGTTTCTGTGCGTTACTTTTTGTTCCTGGTAGTGCTGTGCTGGTGATACACACAGCATGTGTTCTTCTGGAGATAGCAAAGAAGTTTTTCCCCCCAAATTCACTATTCAGTAGAGTTTTACAAACTTCTTTTTGCAGGCTTTTTGACCACTTTTTCCTTTGTGCCCTTTGATGGGAAGGGCAGCTCCGCTGCAGGCCAGGAAAGGACCTTCCTGAGCGGATTCTGAATTTGCAGTGGGAGCCTCTGTTTTTCTGGAATGAGGTGAAATTGCTGTCCAAGTGTGGGTACTTCATGATCTGACACCCTTTCCTCACCCCTTCACCAGATTCCTTGGGTCTTGTTCTTTCTGCTGATAACGTGGGTACAGATGAGAAAATAGACATTTTTGGTGAGTTGAGATGGTCTCTGAGGGCCTTTCTCTGCTATTCTTTCATTTTAACCACAGTGTCACAGAAAATTTCATTAGCCAAGCCAAAAGTCTCTCAGCCCACAGTCTTGATTGATGTACAGCGTTGATTAGTATTTACATTCTTTGGAGATTTTCCTCTACCCAAGGGGTCGTGTAGAAAGCCATTAGTACTTGAGCCTTGGAAGAACCTGGGATTTACTCTCTGCACTGAATTGAGCATTGGTAGGGTATTAAACTGAAATGGCTCCTCCACCAAACCAGAACTTAATCAATTTAAAACCACGTTTTTCTACCAGATTTTCCCCCTTGAGCCAGGTCTGCAGGGAGGCTTCTCATGCAGGGGGTAAGCAGGCAGCATACTAAAGGCCTTCAGACTGCAAAGGGGCATCTCCAGCTTGCCTGAGCTGCTTCCATTACTCAGGGACTGAAATTTTAATCATTGAATTAATTTTTCAGAAACTGAAGTGCAAATCTGTACCCCCAGCAGCATTAATAATGAATGCAGGGAAGAGAGACATTAGGAGACAAAAGGGCTAGGAAATTTGGGGTTGCAGAAGGAATGTTTCTGGGGGGTTATTATTTTGAAGACATAGTATGTGGGTTGTATTTCCTTGTCCCTGGACCTTTTTACTTGTCTTGCCCATTCTGTGTCCAACAGAGTCTGCTTTATTTCTGTCCAAGGCATCTTTCCAATACTTTTCCTTCCTGCTTCTCTTCACCTGGATTTTCTTTTCCGGGGTGGATAGCGACTCTGTACACACAGGGTCACACTCCTCATCTCCAGAGCAGTCCCTGAAGCACTGGAGGGCTCTGGTCACATCCAGGGGAGTGAAGCAGCTGACTGCAGGTCTCACCTGCTGGTCAGGTTTTAAGAAGATGAGGTCTGAACTACAGCCCAGATTCCAGAGCTTTCTGCCTTGCTTTTGGCTCCTTCCTTCCTCTCTCAAAAAACACACAGGGTTGTTGTTTTTTTTCCTAATTAAAAGTATTATATACCAGAAGATTAATTAGAAATGAAAGTGATTTTTTTTTTCCCCTCCCTTTTCTGTCAGTGGAAAAGGCCTGTGCCAGGCAACTGCCGGAGGGAGCTGGGATTTCTCCCTTTAATGGATTCCAGGCAATTTGCCTCTGGACAGCTATCTTATAAATAATGAATGTTTGCACAGATTCTCCCAATTCTCAGACAGTGCAGGTGGTCTTCATTTCAACCATCTCAAACAGCTCTGGAAACAGCGGGGTGTTCCCATCCTCGGTCACCACATGAAAGGACAATAGCTCACATTGCCCCTCCCTGCTCCTTGCATGCATCATGAAGACCCCCTATGGTTATGGATTTGTATCTTTGTTCATTTGAAATCCCATCGAGCCATCACAGCCACGCTCTGCACTTCCTTCTCCCTGTCGCACAGCCCTGCCAGCCAAACCTCCCGGTGCTCCGATGGGCTGAGGTTCTCGGAAGCGCGTAGGAATGTTGCCAGCACACAAGGCTCCGTGTGTGCACATGTGCACGATTGCAGGACATTTTCGAGGCCTTTGTGCTCCCCTCCAAGGCTCACAGTAAGAGGATCAGTCTTTGAATTGTTGTATTAATCTTCAGAAATGAGGATTTGGTTCAATGGGTGCTCCGCAGAGACTGGCCTAGAGGAGAAATTCTCTCCCAGAAGGGAAGCTATTCTTGAGTTAAAAGCACCCCAGAGTGATTTATGCAGCGCAGGGGCTTTAAAGTGGCGGTGGTGCAGGGATGAATTCCAGCCCCGAGGTGGTGCAGGGATGAATCCCAGCCCCGAGGAGGATGGCACAGCCTGAGGGTTTCTCTTCATACCGTGCCACTTGCCCTGTTTATTTCCTCTCCGTCCAAATGGAAGCGGTGACTGCAGGAAGATGAAGGTGAAGGTCCCCAGCTGCAGAGAGCTCCCGTGGTCAGCAGCCACCTGGCTCAGAGAGAGGCTGGGGATTGCTCCAAGAACCTTTTCTGTGGCTCTAAATACAGCAGCTAATGACACCTTCCACTCAGCGGGAAGAAAACAGAATTACTAAACTTGCAATTTGGCACAGTGGGAGTGTGAGTTTGTCCTGCCAGTTTCTTGTTGCTATATATTTCCAAGACTTTTTTTTCCCCTATTTTTTTTTTTCTCCCAGGCAGGTGGAATCCAAATCAAGGGGTTCGTTTTAAGGACTCAAATTATGCATATGGAAGGCACAGCCCCGAAAGGAAAAGACTGATTGCTGCTTATAAGTCATCCAGTATAAAAAGGAGAATATGCAGGTTCTCTGGGAAATGCCACATGTCTTGGCCTTATGAGTAATGTGTAGTTATGTCCCTCTAGGAGCCACATTCCCAGTTTGGTGTTGAAGGAGATGTATATATTTCCATCTAATTTTAATCATTTTGACTTATGGTTTAGCTTTGTACTAGGCAGGCTGCACAGAGGTTCCAGGAGAATACTATTTTAGATGTCTTTGGGGGCAAAAGAAAGAAGACAACTGAAGGCAAGGTTAGAAATAAGTGAACATTTCCAGTTGAGCAAGTTTTATGGTCATGTGCTGTGGTAATTGAAGGTTTGCTGTTAAATGCTACAAATCCATGCTGGAGAAGAAAACCTGTCCCCAGTTTGAGATTGCTGCAGTGTGAGGAGGGAGAGCTCTTAGGGCAAGAGGTGCTGTTTCAAAGGAGCAATAATGACAGATTAGCAAGGCCCAGTTCTTTTGGAGTAGGGTTTGTTCAGTCAAGGAGCCATTCATCTCCAGGTTCATCCTGAAGATGCATGAAAAATTGAGAATAATTTCTCCAGCAGTGCCTGGAATGGACGTGTTAAGCTGAGTTTGCCCTGGTGTTGTTAGGGGTTGGGGAGTAAAACAAATGAATACTGTGGAGGTAAAACTCTGCCTTTCTAGTTCCCCTTCTACACCTCTGTTGGCTTGTTACCAAATCTGTGTTATAGCACAGACAACCATCACCAGCTCAGAGTAGTGAGATGTGCTCAAAGCTCATTTCTGCAGCCAGCATAGGAGTGCTTGGAGCAAGCAAAGGCGCAGTTTCTGGAGCAGGGACTTGCTTTAATGTTCTTATCAACTGTTTTGCAGTCTTTGTTGAAAGAGGTCAAAGCTCATTCCCCTGGGTGGGGACTTCATGAGCACAGTACTTATTATTAGGGCAGTACCATATCTTGTAATTAGGGATGTAATTCCCAGCTCTGTAGAGAGCCAGCCTGTAGCCTGGGTACCATTTAAGAGTTTCATGAGATGAATTAAGCAAGGATAGATTGAGCAATACAATGAATTTCAACAGAGATCGCTCGCCTGAAGTCCTGCAGGTGTTTCAGACGAGATATGAAAAGTAAATACCTTCCCTTTTTCTTCCATAGTAGGCAAGGAGAGTGGCATTGTTTTGGGGCCATGAAGTAGTGACCCTCTGATGACTTGGGGCCTGATTGTTTGAGAGGTTACATCATCCCCTGGTCCCTGGTAGAGCAACTGGAAGAATCTCTTATTTCTTTTTCTGTCTGAAGATTTTTACCTGCAAAAGGACCTGTGTCTTAGAAAATTGCTGTTGCAGTACATCTGAAGAGTCAGATTTTGGCAAGCTTCAAAGTGTGATGTAAGAGATTCTTACTTAATTTAGCACTTTGTTAACTTTACTTTTTTTTTCCTCCTTACCTACATGGGTAGCAGTGCTTGTGTTATTCTGCATGGAGTCCTACAGTTTATGTGCTTTGTATAAAATGATTTAAATAAGTGCAGAATAAATCAATCAACCTTGGAAAAAAAGGGAAAGCAATCAACTTTGGGCTTAAAACAAGGAATAGGTGAAAGGCTGAAAGAAAAGGACGAAGAGGATGAATTGTGAAGAAAAACAGAAACAAAACTGGATACGGTGGTAAGATAGAAAAAACAAGGGAAGGCCAGACATGCAAGTTAATGCAATGTATTTTCCTCTTTAATTATATTCATTTGATGTAGATTTGTGCCAGGCACTTTACAGCAGTGTTAATGAGACGAAGGAAGAGTTGATATCCATAGTGGTTAAAAGATGGAACTTGAATCAAATTGCTGCTGTTCTCGCTGGGCATGGATATATTTAGCATCACAGCACACTGTATAGAGTATGTGGTACAGTCTTACACGAAGGCTTTTGAAGGAAGATCTCAAAGCACATTGCATTCGTTCCTACATAGTATTTCCCAAATTCCATTTCCCAAAATGTTGAGAGCTACAGTTGTCAGTTGTTGCTGTGTTCATATTTTTATACAGCACATGTCAACATGGAAACTGAGTCACATGTCCACTGATGAGACTAGTCTTGCCATCTTCATGGAATTCTTGTTCTGCAGCTGTCTTTGGAAAAGGGGTTTGACTCCACCATGTTATCTTCAGGTGTAAAGCTCTTTATGGTGTCTCAGAGGAAGGAAACACCAATTCACCTTTTAAATGGAGCATGGTTCCTCTGCAAATTTGCACTTGCCTTCCCTGCTTTCACACATCCTCCTCCAGATGGATGATAGCTCATTGCCCTCAGCCCCCCATAATCCTGTTAACAGCCTTGCTCTAATGATGCACAAAGTGCTGAGAAGTCGTGTACTGCACTCTTGATTTCTCATCAGTGCAGCTTGCACCCCTTCATCCTGAAAAACCACAGGGTAGATTTAACTGGGAAAAAGGAAAAGAAGAGGGTATTCCCAGGGATTACAGAAAATGTGCCTTCCTGTAGGTATGGCTCAAAGAAGTGTAAAACTCGTGCACTCAGACAGCTATGTTACCAACAGGTAGGAAAAATGCTCTGGAATTATTCACACTGACTCCTGGCAGGAGCTCGGAGTTCCGTGGGTTATCCACTGAGGCAGAGATGAGGTGAACAATAGGGGTTTAATCTAAGGAATGTTTTCCCTGCCTTCAGCAGGTCTCTCCAGCTCCCATCTCCATTCCCTGATTGCAGTGTAATCTCACTCATTACTCCATGACCGTAACCTCCTCTCCCCAATTCAGCAGTGAAGAACCAGCAGCCAATTTGTGTCCAGAATTAAGGTTGTGACCCTCTCCACTTCCCTTTGCACTCAGCAGCTGTGGAAGGAGATACACAAAGGCTCTGTACTAATTGTTAGAGAAGAAAAATCTCAGACCCTGAATTGTTTGCTGAGCTATTCTGTAGTTTATTTTTCTCTGTGCAGCAACAGTTTTCAGCAAAAGCGGACGACTGATTGCTCCTGGAGTTTATTGGAAGTGCCTGGTTTTAAAGGAGGCTGAAATATTATGGGTGTCAGATGAGAGATAACTGGTCACTCTCCCCATGAGGAGATCTCATTGTCCTCAATGCATTTCACCTGCTGTTTGGGAAACAACAGTCATACCTACAGCTGTGGGTGACACTGCCTTTGCTCGGGCTGCTAATGCTTCAGGTGAATTGCTTGTTAGGGAAGGAAAAACTGTAGATTTCTTTTTGGAAAGAACGATAGGATTATTCCCCTGGCTGAAAAAACCTGCAAGTTTGGGGCACAGTTGACCCATTTGTACTCACAAATGTACAACAACTTTGTAGGTGGTAATGACTTCTGTCAAACTCTTTTATTTGTCACTTTGAACTATCAGCTTATAGAAGAACCACAAAGACTCCTTGTTGGTAGAAAGATGGCTTGAAGTTGCTGAATCATTACAAGCATCTTAATGCAGAAGCCACTAATCTTTTTATCCAGTGCTAGCTTTGGGCTCTGCTTTCCCTCAGGACCTGGATGTTGTAGAGGAACAAGAAAATTAGTGCTGAAAAGATTACTTGGCTGTATGTGAAACAATCCTCTCTGCTCCCCACATCTCAGAAGGCTGCTGCTTGCAATGCTGAAATGTTGCAGTGTGGAAAATATAGGTAAGATCTGGAAGAGCACCCAAGATGTCCACAAGGACACAGAGGGCACTTCCCATTGCTTTTCGTTTACTAGAATATGTTGTGTGTACTCAAAACTGTGGGTAATTACACTTTGCAATGAAATCTATGAACATCTGTTCCTCTCCCTTTCCGTGCCAAGTCCCAACCTTCGGGAGACATGTTGTCTCCACAACAGTCAGATAGCACAGTTGCCCCCTAAACTAAGTAGAGGTTGCAAGGCAGGAGAAGAAATCTCTCAGGAAAAGGATTTTTCTTTTAAAACTTCCAGTGACAGCCGCGCAGGGAAGGGAGGAGGGGTTCAGACGTGGTGGCAAGAGCAGGGAAAGCACTGTGGTGCCCACACTGAGCAATGCCCAGTCCTGCCATGCCCTGTTGAGGTGGAGCAAGCCTGGTGCCATGCTATTCCCACATCCCTGGCTGCCTCTCAGCTGCAGCTGCAACCCCCACTGCCATCCAGCACAGTGAAGAGCCGTATCTGGGAACTTACAGAGAGCAACAGCTCAGCCCTGTGCTGGAGCTGGATGTTGGGGGCAGAGCTCTGAAAGGACTACCAGCAAAAGTTCTCCAGGTGGACAAGCCAACCTCCTCCTGTTTGTTTGGCAGAACCTCACCTGCACAGCCAGTTGAACTGCGTTGAGTGATGGATGATATTCATGGATTAACAACTTCATTGGAGTTGGGTGTATACCTGGCCATGGAGTACATAACTGAGTGTCTCAATCAACAACAAAAAGGTTTTCCATGCCTCCTGTTTTAGCAGAAGTTTGAAAGTCTGATGGAATCCTCTGCTATAAGTATTTATCTTCTAGATCCCTTTTCCTCCCCCATTGGGAAAACTCTTGTGTAATGGAAGAGGTCCCATAGTAACTGCAGCTTTTCTCCTCTGAGCAGTCACAGCAGCACAGTAATGATGGGGAGCATGTTGCAAGAAGGATGTACTCCATCTAGGCTGCACTTGCAAAGAGTAAATTGGAGTGAAAATAGATTTAATATTTCCATAGTTCAGTGGCAAAAGTAAATCACCCATCATTTGCCTTCTGTCTCCCAGATGCATTAAAATGTGGGAAATGCTCAATCTCCAAACTCTTCGTTTCTTGACAAGCTTTATTCACTCTCTTTTCTCTGCTGTTTTTATTAATTCATTCTTTAAGGCAGTTCCTGCTGTGAAAACTCCTTTTACTGCATGGTGTAGTGAGATGTTGATAGGTCTTGCACAAGGAACACTGGATCCTGAACTCAGGGCTTGATGGATATTCTCCAGCTCCTCTATGTTTCTTTTCTGTCTTCTGCTTTGGACTTGTGCGATATCCTTTGAAAGAGAAGAGCAGAAACAAAAAGTCAAGTGTTTGAAGAGTTAGCCATCTTTTCTGTGCCTTTTGTCCAACATTATAAAGTCCCAACTTTATACAGATCCCAGAACCTGTAAAAGGCTTGGAATGCTGATGGTTATTGATAGAACAGGATGTTTAGGATAGGGAAAGTCCCGATGCGTTTGAGGATGGCTTGCAACTTGAACCTTAGGGTTAAGCAATTTTAGAGACACTTTCTTTGAAAGCCATGACCTTGTCCTTTTGATTTCAGGCTTCAGCTTTATTGCTCTCCCAAGGAACTCAGACAGTTGATTAACTCGTAACTCACTAGTTCTTGACATATTAAGCAGCAAATTTGATTCTAATTAACAGCTTTTATTAACCTGGGCTCCCCCTTCCCTCCTCCCTTTCACTCTAGAGAGTCCTCAAGCCGTTACAGGTTTTAAAGTAATTTCTAATTTTTTATTTATTTATTTATTTTAAATAGTGAGTGTGTGCAGATGTTGGAATGCACAGATCAGTGGGAAGGATGTGTGTCTGTCAGAAGAACATTTGGGAAGCAAATAGGGTCACCTGAAGGAAAGTGAGGGGTTGGATTGTGAATGGAGCTGGTGGCTGGCCACAGGGTTGGCTTGACACTGAAGAGGAAACCGTGAAGGGCAGGCTTTTCTCAGCTCTGAACAGTTGCTTCCCAGCTGACAGTAGACAGGCTCCACCTCAGTGATCCACCCAGGTGTGCAACCTGGCGTGAAAAGTGAGAAGGGGCATTGCTGGAGCTCTTGGCCAAATTGGATGACAGCTCTTCTGCTCCTCCAGAGCCTGCCAGCGCTCTGCTGCCTGAAAGATCTGCATGGAAATCACTCTGCAGGGATCTGAGGGAACTGAGAGAACTGGGTTTAGAAAGGTATCCTGTGCATAGTGTCCGTAGTTATCCTGTATGTATCCCAAAGAGTACGTGCTTCCAGCCAACGCTGATGAAGCGCGTGGCTCCCTGGGGATCCCTCCACCGCAGTGCGGAACTGCCCGGATCTGAGCCATGGATGGGATGGGTGAGGGGCTGAGAACAGCTGAGGAAGCTCCTCTTCTTCATCACTGAGATTCTCTTTGCTGTTTCACTTGTTTCGTGTTGGTCAGCAGATGCAGCAGCTTGTTGGCAAGCACGGAGCCAGAAAATCCAGGGATCCCCCGACTGTCATCCAGCTCTGCCACTGACTGCCTCGCTCTGTCTCATTCCCCATCTGTGACTTGGGAGCTGTAATGACTCTGCTAGTTTGTCCAGGTGTTCCAGTTCTGGTGTGCAAGTTCCTATTGAAGTGTTAATTTTTATAGCTTGCAAGGGAGGAGGAGGTTTTTCAACCTCGTTCAAACGTAGGGAAATGGTTTATTTTCAGATTTCAAAACACACTGTGGTGTAACCCTGCCTAAGAAGCTACTGTGGTATCTTTATAAAAGATGCTTTTCATAAGCTTTGGTAAATGTGTTTCACCACTATTACTCTGAATGTATCTAATTCAGTTTTGGACTTTTTGAACTCTTGATCTGAGAGGGAGCCTGTGACAGTGAGCGCCAGAGGTCAATGCAGACCTTGAGAAAAGAGGGGTTTTTATATCTATTTGAAATTGCCATTCAGTTCCCCTGGGTATCGTTTCCCTTGCATCTTGCAAGAAAAGAGTAAATATCTTCATTATTCTGTGCTTTCTCAGGTTTCTCCTTAACTGCTAAACAGCTGTGTTTTTATATTTTCTGTAACTAAAGCAAGTGAACCTCTCCCAAGACAACCCACAGTGAAGATGAAGTGTTTCAGTGTTCCTAAGAGGCAAACCAGCCAAGGTCAGCGCAATGACCCCCAAACCAATCGTGTCATATGCAGTCTCACCACATCTCAGCTCACTCTCCTATGCAAATAGCTGAAGAATATGTTAGACAAAACCTGTCCTTGGGGAACAACCAGTGTAATCTTTCACTATGTTGAATATTGATCGTGTGTTATACCTCCTTTTTTAATTTTGTTCAGTTAATTTCTGGATTTGTAATAGCACTTTATCCTCTGCTCCATTGCTCAGACAGTTTTCTTGTAGCTTTCTTGGCAATGCTTTGTCACAGAGGCTTCAAAAATTCAAATAATTAAACTTAATCCTCAGGAATTCTTTTTCTTTCCCCTTAAGAATTTTAGGTAATTCTACTAGACAGGAAGGGAATGGGGTTTTTTATTTATTTATTTATTAGCATTGGTTTTGACTGGGGATTTATTGTTTCTTGTTTAGTTTTATTTGGTACAGAAATAAGTTTTAAGGCCTTGTATTCTCTGGATCATTCCTGAAAACCTTCTGGAGTCAGGCTACAATATTGCTTCTTTCTTGTCTCCTGGTATACACATCCAATTTTAAGGCTAATTTATTTTTTAACAACTTCAATGCTTTTAGGTCTTCAAATATTATCCTGCCTTGGTGATTCATGATCCTCTGAGGATAAGAGATGTGGTATGGGAGCTTGCAGATGATTTTGTGAATTGAACAAAGTTACCAAGTTACAGGAGATCTACATGGTGAAATGACACCCAGGATGGCTTTAACAGCAAGGAGGAAAATATGTGTCCCTATCATAGAGGACCTGTGGAATCCATCTCCTCTCTGGAGGGAAGACTGAACTCCCTTCAGCATGTTCCTTTGCTGACTTCAAAAGGAGGATGAAACTAGGCTTCATTTTCATGTTTCTATTTGTTATGTTGGCAAGATTTAGTTTGAGTGGAGTCAGACAAGAGGTCTTTTTTATTTGGGCTGCGTAGAAAATAAATCAGGTGTGATCCTTTCATTATGGCTCTGTGATGCTCATGAACAGCAGTGATGGATAGTTGTCTCCGTCTCTTCTTCTCTACCAAGAAGAGTAAGAAAAATAAGGCTTCCCTTTTGCAGTCCTGACAATTCCCAGTCCATGCATTAAGCGGAAGGCAAGACTAGGAAGGAAGTTACCTCAAGGGGTTCCCTCCAGATCTGACATACCAGCTAGGAGGAAACTAGATACTTTGGTGAGTGGGTGTAGTGAGCACACAATTCCCAGGATGTGTTTTTAAAGGGTCTGTCTGAGGTTAATGCTGCACTAGATCTCCTCTTTTGTGCTAAATTAGACTAATATTTAAACAGTCTTCGTATTAATTTCTCTGTTAATTCCAGTGTTTATTATCTACCAGTGACGTGTCTAAATCTCTGTGTGTTTTACTCGTGGAGTTTCCCTGGTGCAGGGGCTGGCAGTGGCCCTATGCCATCATGTGTCTCAACATAACCTCAGTGCATGTTGTTGAATGCTAGAGATAAACATAAGGATTAAGCTGTAGAGAGGTCAAACAATAAATAATCCTCTATTCCCCCTTCTCTTATCCTCAGTTCCTTTCTTGAGCCATTTGAAGTGAGGTTGCCTTCCTCTGTTGAGGTGATCCTGCTCTGTTTGGATTGCCACCTGTTTTTCTAAGCTGTCTCATTTTGTTGTCTCCTCTGTATTTCCCATCTCTTCAGGACCTGTTTGCTGCTCCATCTCCCTTCCCCAAGGCCACAGTTTTACACAGTTTAGAAGCAGCTGCATTACTCCAGCATCTGAAGAGTATTTTAAACGGAACTGCACTTAACAGTGATGCTGCCAGCACTCATTTTGATCCCTGCATCCACAGACATTTTGTTATTTTCAGGATGTTCTTTTCATGACTTAAATTTAAAATAAGCAGTTGTAGGGCAGGGGGGATGTCTTGTTCCACTGCACCACTTGGTGTAGAAGATATGCCTTCAAAGTGCTAATATGCAGGACTATAATGTTTTATTCTCTTAAGGTACCATGTTAGCTTCCAAAGTTAGGTAATTTCTAAGAGCTTGTAATATTTTTTTTATGAACAGCTTTAAATAGAAGTCATTAGACACTGTTGTTCAAACTTAATTAACTGTTCTCCTTACTGAATTACAGCAAAGCAAAGAGTGACGGCACTGTAGGATGGAGAAATGTCTTACTAGATTTAAAAAAAAAATAATGAGATTTAGCACTTAATTAGAACACAGGACCTTTGGCAGCCCAGGTATCAGACTATCTTCTGGGATATCAGGTTTTGGGGAGTGATCTTACTTCCCAGATTACTGCAGTTAAACTGCATGTGCTTTAGGCATGGTTGGAGCACATGCCCTTGCTTCGTTCACAGAGCTGGTTTGCTGTACCCCCAGCAGAGGCAAAATGTAATTGCAGCATGTGAAAACAGTTTTTTTCACACTTAATCAGGCAGGTACCAGTAGCAGTAGTGAGTAAGAGGTAGTGGTCACAGTTTCACCCTGTGCAGGCTGTGGTCGCTGGGGAGCCCTTGCTGTGGTTGCCAGTGTCCTGTCCCATCACCACCAGCAAGGGAAGGCAACACAGATCCTGTTCTCAGCCTCAGAGGGAGAGATCTTTCCTGTGACTGAGCAGAGGGTCTTAGTTGTGTCTGCACAAGGAGGTGATTTAAAACCGTGTGTGTATTTAACAGGAGCAGCAGGCAGTGTTAATGTCTTTCAAGAGTATAGTTGTGTTGAAGGGAAATAGTTAAATATTATAATTTCATAGAATCACAGAATGGTTTAGGTTGGAAGGGACCTTAAAGACCATCTAGTTCCAACACCCCTGCCATGAACAGGGACACCTCCACTAGACCAGATTGCTCCAAACCTCATCCAGCCTGGCTTTGAACACTTGCAGGGATGGGACATCCACAGCTTCTCTGGGCAACCTGTGCCAGAGCCTCACCACACTCACAGGGAAGAATTTCCTCCTTATACCTGATTAGGTATAAAGGTCTTGGAGAAAATAACATAACTGGAAGATGGATTTAGAGGGTGTTGACCCACACAGTTATCCAGAACTGGGTTTTAGGCAAAATGAAATTGCCTGGAAGCCTTTTCAGGATGAAATCAAGCATACACTGTGTTTGACTTCTGATATTTAGAACAAAAGTTCTGGAAGCAACTAAGCCTTCACATCACATTCAAAAGGCTGGCGAGGTTTTGACAATGCCTCGTAGTACTGTGAGATCTCACTGAAGTGTGAAGGTGCAGCTTGGGGAGACCGTATGACCAGGTCCCATTGGGAAAAGGTCTTCTTTTAAAAGAGCTTCCAGAGATGTCTGCTGTGCATCCATCTCGCTGAGAGACTGAAGGAAACACAGCAGGGTGAACATCTTTGCGAAAAACGGGATTCATTGAGCTGTATTAAAGTAATGTTGGCTGTTAGTAGTGCCAGCAAACACTTGCTTCTGCCGTGTGCTGGATCCATCTCTCCTTCATCCTGTGCCTTTGTCTGACCATCACAAACCAATTTGGTTTCTTTAACTTGGCTTTGGAACCAGAGCAAGAGCTTACTACAGCTCTTTGGAGTAATTTTTACCTCCATTCCAGCCGACTAGATTAGTCTGCAGATAATGCTAGGAGTGAATAAGAGCTTCAGCTCCAAGGGAGCTGGAACATAATTACACTAGATGAAGGGTACTCTCCGCAGCTCCTCCAAGAGAGCTGAGATTAGACTGTAATCATTGTTTGTAAGCAGACAGGAATAAGGGGTAATCAGCCAGGCAGCCCTTGCACGTTATTCCAGGAATTAATATTACCTTCCTGGAGTAGCTCATCAATTCACACTTACATGAAACTGCAGAAATCAACAGGTCTTGTCTTCCCATCATGGGAGCTGCCAAGTGGGGCTGGACCCTGTGGGGCACCAGCCTGGGGTTCTGTGGGTCAGGCCGGCGTGTGCAGAGGAGCTGCCATGGCCGTGCAGGAGGGAATCAGCATTCCTGGGAAGGACTGCGGGTCTCAGCTCTGCGGGGAGACAGGCTGCTGCAGTCCCTGGGTGTCTACAGAGAGACTGGGTAATGCAGGAGCAGGAGAGCTCTGGAGCTGCTGCCCATGGAGAGCCAGCCGGGTGAGCTGTGCCGAGGAGGGGAAGGCGTTGCTTTTTTTCTTTAGCAATCTTCTTTAGCCCGCAGAGCTGCGGCAGCAGGGAGGGATGGCGCTGGGAAGGAGTGGGGAAGTTTGGGTTTGAAGAGGATCTTTGCAAGTGTGCTTGATGCTGCTTGAATCCGGCCCTAATTATAAAGCCTGCGGGTCCCGGCGAGCACAGTGAGAACATCGTGTACAGACACAAAGCTAACACTAGGCAGCGAAAGTCTTGACATCCCTCTGATGTGAAACGAGAAGAGAGGGAATAAAAGAGCTTGCAAATCCAGGCAGAAATCATTAGGAGAGTGAGTCCACAGACCATGAAGGGTCATTTGAGTTTCAAAAAATAGACTTATTGCTTCCACCAGAACTTGCTATGGGAAACCAGGTGGTAGGACGGTACCTGTATGAGTGTTAGCCTGCCCTGCTTCCCTCTCTTCAACAGTTCTCACTGCCAAGCCCTTTGCTTCCATCAGTTTTGGAATAAATCACCAACCAACCTAATGATTATCTCTTGCAGTGTTTTACATACATTAGTTATGTGCTTGGGCTTTTTAATGATGCTGCTGCTCTGACAGCTCACTAAATATGACACAGCTTTATGGGTGGCATTGCTAATACTTTAGCAGTCAAAGGTTAGCTGCTATTATTAACCACATTAGTACTGGCTCTTGGAGGAAAAATAAGTGGAGATAGATGCTTTCTCTGGAAAGCTCACAGTCTAAAATCAAAACCCAAAGGAATGTCGGAGGAAGGAGCAGCTCATGAGCAAATGGACTAGTGGTGATTAGCACAGTGTCATGAGTTTAGACTTGTGGCTGTTGGTTTATTTGGTTTGTTAATTGGAGTAGAGGTAGGTCAAAGGGCACAGCAGGAACCTGGCAGCCAGCAAGAGGAAGAGAGGCAGAGCCAGCACATCACCTGCCTGTCTTGATCCACTGCCAGAGTTCTGTAGCTCTCTCTGCAGGAGGATGTCTGGAAAAATTTGGATGAAGAATGTGTTAGTGTCTGCATGGATTGCCCCCAAAAGTCTTTTCCAGGCTCTTCTCTAGCATGTGGAAAAGCACGGGAGGATTCATGGGTGAAATTGTCCTCTGGGCTTCAAAGCTGCAAACCCTCCTTGGCAGCCCAAGGTGTGTGTGTGGCTGCTGAGGTGCACCTGCATTAGGGGAGGGCCATGCAATGATGAGTGGTAAAGAGAAATGAGTGAATTGGACACCTGAGTGAGGAGAAAGGGGAGCCACTGGAAAAGGATTTTGATGTTAATGGGTAAAATGAGCTAAGCTGAGGATGCGCAGCCATGAATTCACACAACACGGGCATAATTATTGTAGCCCAGATCAGAGAGGAGGAGCTGTCTAAACTCATTTCTTTTTGCTGCATTTCTCATTTAGATATGTTTTCTTATCTAATGGATCTTCGCACAGCCGAGCTTGGGAATGAGAATGGCCCTGTTTGCTGTTGTGGAGCAGCGAATAGAGCAGAGAGGTGGAGTTTGCTGATGAATATCAGCTTCTAGAAATGAATTGTTTTTCTTGCTCCTGCTGCTGCTTTGCTGAGGGACTGGGGCATAGATCTCATTTTAGAAATCTCATGGTTGTGACTGTTATGTTTCTTAGAAAGGACAGTAGGGGGAATAAATCTGTGGGATGAAGGGGGATGATGTCTGTGGGTGATACTTTTGTCCTGTGCTCAACACCAGCCCCGTCACACTGAGGTGTTCTGCCTCAGCTGCCTGGAGATCAGTGTCAGTGCCTCCTCTGATGGACTATTAATACTTCCCAAAGCCCAAGTAGCCTATCTAATAAAAGCCATAAGTGCCTTGGTGCCTTGCTGCATGACTGGAAGATTTATTGCTACAAGCAGCAGAAAGGCATCTGGGGAAGTAGAAGGGTTGGTTGCTTAAAGAAATTTTAATATCACAGGTCCCAACATTCCAGTTCATCTTTACCAAAGGAGTTATCAAATTAGAAGGTCCAGTGGGAACAGAGAGAACATGTCATCAACACTGTTATAGTGAAGGATGTGCCAGCACTTTTCATGAAAACCTTCTGTTTTCAAATGACTATAAATAGTTGGTTAAATGCACATAAATAGATCCTACCTGGGGGTAAATACTTGACTTTGAAGTGAGCAGACGGCTGCTTCTCACTTTTAACCTACATAAAATGAGGGACAGCAGTATTGCCAAATATGAGTGTTGAAAATTGTAAATGCAATGTAAAAATAACAATATGCTTTGAGATAATTTTATTTGCCATCTGGTTTTGAGCTGTCGGTTATACTTGCATCATGTTTTCTCTGCAACTGTGAAGTTTCTTTATTTTGAAACAAAAACAGAGATTGCCATCTAGTACCTTGACTTCAGGATATGGAAATTGAAGAAAAGTTTTTAATCAAATCTAGCCTTGCAAAGCTTGTCAGAAAAGAAAGAATGTTGGCAATGCTGGGGCATTTAGAGAAGTTTATTAATCTCTTTTAGTTTTATGTAAAAGCAGATTAACCAAACAGACTTAATGAATGCAGAAGACATCTCCATGCATTCACAATGAATGTCTGCAGGTAGGCACTTGGAAATTAGAAAGCATTAAGTTAAAACACGTATTTTCCCTCTACAATTGTACCCTAAAGAATTAACTTTCTACACCCTTATAGACATTTGCTACACTCCTATAGCCAAATGTAGCCTAAATAATCTGTGGGTTTGTGATTAAAACTGTTTTAATATTTATTTCCAAGGGGACTGAATATTTAATATCCTTGTCTCTGTCTTGTTTTTATGGAAGAAATAGGAAAAAACAAGGCAGACAGAAGCTGATGTGTACAAAACTGCAACCATTGTGAACAGGCAGAAAGACCAAAGCTCTTTTTATTTATTTTTTTTTTTGTTTCAACTTGTGGACATTCAGTTTGAGTGGAAGTAGCTTTGTGCAGTTTTTGGAGAGCTGAAGCAGCTGTATGAACCATTTTCACATGGGACAAAATGGTTGCCTTGCTGTATAGAAATGTGTGAAGTGCTGGTTATTTTTCCAGCTAGATAGATGTGGCACTTGGGGACATGGTTTAATGGTAGACTTGGCAATGCTGGGTTAATGGTTGGACTCAGATGATGCTAAAGGTCTTTTCCAACCAAAATAATTTTGTGATTCTGTGACTGAAGTGGGGTCCCACCACAGAAGCAAGAGAGATGTTTAGAGCTGAACCTCTCTGAAATTGTTTCCCAAATGAGACAGGAGTTGTTGTTCTTGAGTGGCTGCGAGGCATCACTGTGCAGACTGAAGGCAGATGGAAGAAAATTGTCATTTCTCATTGGGCTGAGTTATCCTGCTCCTCCAGTTTGCATTTAATCTAAACTTGGTCAAGAGGTATTTCAGGGAGAGTTGATGGCACTTTTCCTGCTGGCACAAGGACAGCATCCACCTCCCCAGTGGATCCCAGCTCACTCAGCAATGGCAGGTGGGGATTTTGGAGGGACTTGCAGACCATGGGGATTAAATTCTATTGTGCGAGAAGGCTGCAGACCTTGGCTGTGACCGAGGCACAGATTTGGCTGGCTGCAGGCACGCTGTGGCCTGGAATGGGTGTCTTTTCCCCGTCTCCCCAGCTCTGCCAAACAGCCGGAGCCCAGGCAGCCGATCTGTACGCGGAGCTTGTGCCCACACAGTGCCTGCTTTGGGTTATTCATCTACTGTAACAGGCTCTGCTGCCTCCTCCCACCGCAAGCTAATCACTTTGCAAAGCTTCCAAGGTACACCAACTTTGTGTGGCAGCTAACAAGCTTAGCTGATGAGTTCTGCCATCATCCTTCTCCAAAGCTAATCAGCTTACCAGTGCTCCAGAGCTAATGGGCCTGTGGGTCACAGCAGCACCGTGAACTGCTCACACACGCGTTTGCCACATCCATCTTTAATTGCATGGCTGGTGCTCTAATGGAGTTTCCTCCTGCATATGCTTTGCTTATTTTTCCGATGGTTATCACTTGTTATTTTGCAGCCAATTCTTTTTTCCTCAGACGCACAGTTCATTAAAGACTTATTTTCATGCCATGGTTGAGATTTCAAATATCAGCTGCTTCCCCGGTCATCCCACCCAGACTGGGTGGTGGCCAAGATTTATTTACAAAGGGAAAATTACACTTGGGGCAGCACATCTCATGAGCACTCTGTGCTTTTACCAGTGCATCCCTGAAATAGATCAGTTCCAGCAGGGAGAAGGATTGAGTGATGTCAGCTCTCAAAAGTCAGGATTTCACAAAGTTGAGAGTGGAGGAAAGTCATAGGCATGAGAGTTGCTGCAGTGGAGGTTCTGCAGCCGAAGAGCGACGCTGCCGGATTGTAGCCCCGTCATCTTCAAGTGCAGCAGCTGAGAGCTGCACCTGCGCCTGCATCCCTCCCCTAATTTGAAGTGGCTTTACAATCATTTTGCTAGAAAAGGTATTTTATCCTTTTCACTCACTACGTGAAAGCAAGTGGAGAAAAGTGACTGACAAAGAAATGCTGATGGTACGTCTCGAAAATGCTGACTCTGCATTTGGCGAGCAGCCCAACGATAAAGGGAAATTTTTCCCCTTGTATTTTTCAGCTTTTATAATGGCAGGGGATGGAAGCAGGTAAGGAGTCTTCCTGAAACTTTGTGTCATGCTGCAGCGTGTCTCTGGCTCGGCAGTGTAGCAGCCTTTAGGTGCCCCATGACAGGAAGGGTTTGGTGATGAAGGTAACTGGTGAACAGAGTTGCACGTTTCCCCTCCATGCTCCATCCCCACCTGCACCACAGCACTTTGTGCTTGGCAACAGGGACAGGACACCCATCCTGGTCCTCACCTGCCCTTAAAGCAGAGCAGAGGCAGAGAGGGCAGGACCTTGCCCAGGAAGAGTCACTCAGGAGGTTTGACTGGCTGTGAGTGCACTGCAGGAGTTACCCTTGACTTAGGAAAACATAATGAAATGCTGCTCAGTGACTGCATTGTTAATAACATGATTAAAAGGAGGTTCCTCTTGACCATATCCCTTTCTTGAAAGCAAAATGGAAATGGCAGAAATACCATTTAGAGAGTAGGATGTTGTTGTCTGTTCTAATTTTCATTAAATTCTGTGCTTCTGCTGCTCTATAGCTGCGGTTGCACAGGTTAATTAACATATGTTGAATGAAAATTAAAGTCCTTACATTGTATTTTTTCATCTGGGTTCTCTCCTGTTCTCCTCTTCCAGTACCAAGAGCAGTGCTCTTTCTTCCTTTATTATAATAATCTGGGTATTTTATAGACATCTTTTATGAGATTCTTGTTTTTTGTGCCTTCATACAATTTTTCCAGAATTTCTGGGGGCTTTGTGAAAGCTTCTTTCTTTGCTCTTTCTAGTGCTTTTCAGTACTCTCCTAGGCCTATCTTAAAAAAAGTGCACAATGTTTTCAGATAAGCATAAAGCACCAATTAGAAAAGTTGCATTATTGTGTAATCCAGACTGTTCCCTATTTTCTCTTCACTACTGTCCAGTACTTTATCCAACTGCTTTAACTCTTGGAAAGAGCACTACCAAAACAGGGGCCTGGTTATCCTCTACCCTGAGCCACATCAAATTATTTCTCTTACCACGTTTTAATGCCACAGAGGATTTGTACATGTATTTAATAGTTTTTCCTTGCTCATTTTGCTGGCACAGGGGCATGGTCTGCCAGTCCAAATTGATCAGCTCCTTTCCAAGCCTTTATTTAAAAAATAGGTTTGACAAAAAAGAGTGTTTTGCCTTGCCCAGGAATCCTTTGGTTTCTGGGCAAATTCCACACATGTAAGAAGGGGTCCTTAATGATACCTGACAAAATTAATTAGAAAAACCCCACTTTGTGGCACTTTTAGTCAATTGAGATGGAGTTTCTGTGAAGCCTCAGTGAACATTTTTAGGAGGGGAGAGACAAGGTCATGTTGCCCTTAGGACACTGACCCAGCCCATGGAACCATGGGTTTGATATTTCTCTTCTCTCTTAAAAATCTGACCTCACTTCTGTCTCCCCATAGGAACATGCCAGTACTGGGGGGTCCCAGCTGGGGAATATAGGAGTGACTGTTCCTCTTGTGCTGAGGTCTGGAAACCCAGGATGTTCTTCTGAGTAGTGACCGAGAGAGGGGTCCTGACCACCCTCTTGGAGGAGATACATAGGGCTTGTTTCTTTTTGGTCCTGTGCATAAGAACTGTTGCATTTTGTATAAAATACCTCACTGAGACCAAAAAAAGTTGAGCAGCTCTTTGGAAGGGTTTAGTTCAGAAGCAGGTTGGCCTGGCCGCCAAAGTGGGATGGCACAACACGACGTCCGTGGGGGAGTCTGTCTATTCTGCACAGAGACACCGAGGAGGTGGGCTGGCTCTCAGCCACATCAACAGATTGCTCCTATTTTGCAGACTGAAGTCATGTCTGAAATAAATACATGCACTTGCTGCTGTGCATCCTGCACAGAGCAGCGAAGGAGCTGAACGGAGATGAACATTTCTGGCTGGAAATTTCTGATGCTGTCATGTAGAGATGGATTTAAAGCTCTGGGACAAATATTCTCCTTCCATTAGAACATCGTTAGTGACTACAGCCTTTCATGTGCCTGTAGCTTCGGTGTGACTGTACAATCACCATCAAGTGAGCATGGTTTAATAAATCCAGTCCTTTAGTCAGGATACTTGGGCTTATCATATACCCATCTACTTGTGTTTTGTGTCTTGCCTTACCTTAGCATCAGTATCAGATGTTCGCAGGTGGTGAGAAAGAGAACAAAGCAGCATAGTTTCTATCCTGACTGTGTGTTTCTCTCTCTGCTTCAGCTCTGAGCTGTTTGCTTAGAGCCTGACACCTCCTCCATCAAAGGTTCCATCTCACAGACCTGATAGTCACTGATGGTGGTGAGGAGCACACCGGGAGATGTTTTTTGGGCTTAACATGGAGGGTCCCTGGTGCTCATGTTCCTTTATGTATGAAACCAGCAGTGAAAGGCTGGGGCTGGTGGTGCCTTGCACAGCATGTGAGTGTAATTAAAAAGATCAACTATGCCAGTTTTCTGACTCCCCTCTGCTCATGTGAGGAACAATAGCACTAAATGATGATTGTAATTCATTACAAATGCACCCTAATTAAATTACCCATCAGTAGCTGCAAGATTAATGATATCAGCCCGGGTTAGAAAATGATTAAAGTTAGGCTTGTCACATTTTGCAGTTATTATATGGAAGTTCACGGGGGGAAGGGATGGGGCAGAGTATGAGGTGTTATTAGGTGATGCCTCTGGAAGGCAGCTGCCCTGTGGATAATGGTGTTACTTCAGACTTTGCGGGTACCAAACCCTCTGGAAGTATTTCTTAGGTCTGTCAGGGGGTGTCTGGGGCTGTACCTTTGTCAGGGAACATTGTTAATCTCTTTGTAAGATGGACAGGAGGGTCATGTAGGGAGTCTGGCACAGCAAGGAACTGAGCCTAGATCTCCCAAACTTAGGCTTAACTCTCAGAGTTTAATTTGCTGAGCTGTCTTGCCTTTCTTCTTTTTTAATCTTCATTTCTTAAAAGTACCTATAAAATAGTAGAGAAAGACCATGGATGACATAAGGAATAGTATGAAATACAGCAGAACATCAGCCTCTCTCCCCCTCCTTAGAGACATTTTACATTGCAAATGGCTCTCAACAGCAAATATTTACAAGGGGAAAGACAACTGAACAATATAACCTTGCCTCCAGTGAGAGAAGTGCAAAATTCAGGACATTTTATAAAAAGAGACAAAAGAAGGCACTGACTTACCTGATCATGCAGCACTGGGAATGTTGCTGCCTCTGCACTACTGGAGGAGATGCCTCTGGAGGTGTTCCAGGCTCAAGTGAGGGTGAGGATTGACAGGTGGGATATGTTTAGGTGGATGAGGAAGAAAAAAGGATATATTGGCATAAGGACTGTCTCTGAACAACCTAGGACAGATCGGCTGTGCTTGGCATTGGTTCTACCATTAGCTGGCAAATAAGCAAGGAGGAATTTTTTCAAAGCAATTTCATTTTCCAATATTGTACATCCTGTCCTTAAATGCCTTCACTGATTGGATTGGTGGGGCCATTCCAGAAATGGACATTGTTTACCAGTCAGGGCTGGACTCTTAATAGATCTTCTCAAACTCTTTGAGAAGCAGCTCTTGAATACTCCAAGCAGAAATAAATTGAGCAGTGAGGCCAATGTGCCCCTTATATCTGCGGAATGGACCTCATTAAAACATTGTACGCAACAGCTTGGGGCTGGAGCAGCAGAAACAAATGGAATTCCTGGAAATGCAAATAAACCAGGGCTTAAATGAAATAGTCACACGTGTCAGAGAGGAGGCAGTTTTGTCTTTGCATTGTGCCCAGGTGAGCTGTTCCCTTTGCCTGGATGTCCCTCTGCTGGGACAGATCGGGCCTTATGAAATGTAGGAGGGTGCAGGAGCGGGTGCTGGTACAGCAGGTGCTGAGAGATGAGACAGCCCATTCTCTCCCATTCCATGGAGTCTCCGGCACTGCTGTGGCAGGCAGATGGCACTTACTAGCTGTGCAGGCCTAATTAGTTCACACTGAAGTTACTGGAAGACATTTCTCTGGGGAATGGATGGTTACCAAGAGGTTGAAACCCTGCTTGGAGAAGGGGAGATATTAATATTGAATGTAGTCATCTCCGGGTTTGGATGACCTTGCTTCTGTTGATAAAATGATGCATTTTCCAGGTTTTTTGCATATTCTCTTCAGCAGTGCTCATAATATTGAAGTGATTTCCCTTGAGGAGGTTCAGGACAAATAACCTCAAAGAGTTTTCCTGCATAAAATCATCTGCCAAAGCTGTGTCTCTCTACACTGGATTTTTAGCATGGAAGTTTTAGAGGCAGAGATAAATTTTTATCTTTACTGTGAGAGTGGTGAGGCACTGGGACAGGTTGCCCAGAGAAGCTGTGGATGCCCCATCCCTGGAAGTGTCGAAGCCCGGGTTGGATGGGGCTTGGAGCAACCTGGTCTAGTGGAAGGTGTCCCTGCCCATGGCAGGGGGGTTGTAACCAGAGGATCTTTAAGGTCCCTTCCAATCCAAACCATTCTGTGGTTATGAAATAAGCCAGCAGCAAGTACCTGTACCATGGGCATCAGTGGATCCAAGAGAGAGCAGAATCGGGATTGCTGTTCTCCAGACTTCCAGATTTTGCACACATTAGTGCAGGGATGATAGCCAGATGTTGGCTGTTGGATCAGACCCGACGGGGTTGGTCAGTTCTAGGAAGGTGGAGGCATCACCTGCAGCACTCGGTGTCCTGGTCACGTCTCATCTCCTGTTGGAGAGTTCAGAGCTGCTTCCACAACCCATCAACATGTAAATAGATATCTGTTGAAGGAGAGCAGCCAGCTGGCTCAGCCATCAGAGGGGCCTCACCCACAAATTTTGGGTAATGCAGGCAGATTTAGCTATTATCAGAGTTTTGTGGCCTAGTTCTTTCTCTCTGGAGGGTTTTCTGACCTGGCTATGTAGCCTTGAAGCTGCATATTGCTCTGCTTGTTATTGCCTTACAAAGCTAAATGTGGTTTTCCTCTTTTCTTTTCTTGACTTTTTTTTTTCCAAGTGTTTAGACATGTTTTTATTTAGGACAGAACTCTTTTTGTCTTTCTGGTTTTGCCTTTCCCAACCAACTCCTGCAGACAAGGCAGTTGGGATTCAGGGAAATAGCTGACTCACATGGGCAGATGTCAAGATTTTCCTTTGTAACTGAGCCTATGAAAGGGGAATTTTCCTTTAGGCATTGCAGAGAGAGAGCTCTGCTGGCTCTGACAGTCACTAGGGGAGTGGCAGTGGGAAGGAGACGTCCTTTAACTGAGGAGCTGGGGTGAAGCTGGGGAGTTTCAGTGGTGCTATAATCAGTGGTTCAGATCCAGCCTGGGCAGATAGAGATGAGAAATTACATCCTGCCCTCTTGATCAGTGACCTGTGTGAAATGAGTTTGGGTTTAGTCCAGTTCTCTGCAGATGAGCTGTTTGCAGAAAGCAATCAACGCATCTGGCATGGACAGGCACCCTAACCAGCCACCTCAGCACAGGGCAAGGATGCAAAGATGTCCTGGAGACCAAGATGCAGTTACCCAAAGTCTAGGTCAGGGCTTTTACCGTAATCTGCTACCTTGGTGCATCTTGCACCTTCTCCATGATTGATCTCCACCTTATCAGCTTCCAAGCTTCTGGCTGGTGCTTTGGTGCACTCACAAATTGGAGGGGACAAAAGATAGAGGGTTTTGAACCCGTGGTGTCATGCAGAGCTTGGCTTTGTGCTGAGATGAAGTGTATGTTAACAAGGATTGTGTCTCTTGAGGTCATATGCCCATATATCCCCGTACCTGCCCCCCTGCACTCCACCAGAATGGCTCTGGGAGCAGCTCATCTTGGTCTCCTTTCTCAAGAGCAAAATAAGCTGAGGCTGAGCAGAATCTCCTTCGCCTAGAGCTCTGTCACTGACCTCTGCTCAGACAGGAATCCACACCCTCATGAGGAGGTTACTGCCTCTTTCAAACATTGCAGCCTTGAGCAGGAGATGTTCAGTGATCCCCAAGAGCCAAGAAGTACCTTGCAAGGATTGAGTCTCTTCAGTGTGGAGATGTTTCTTTTAGAATAAATAAATGCCTCTCTGATTCAAATGATGCATATTCCAGGCTGATTAGTAATCTGAGATAGCAGCAACACATGGCACTGGCTGACTGTTTCCAGAGACTGATCCCTCCAGGACAGAGCTAAAGAGCAGCATTGGAGGAACCAAGGAGCAGGTGAGTGTGTGGATGGTGCTCCCTCCCCCTGTCCGTGCCTGTAGTCCTGCCAGCTCATGGGTAGTGTCCTGGTTCCATAGCCTGTGATCAGAGTGGCTGGCAGATGGGTCCCAAGTTCAGCCTGATTAGTCTCGTTCAATCAACAAGGCCAAGGTAAAGTTGCTCTATGTCTCATCCCATATGGTGGCTCCTGCTGTCACTGTTCTTGTGGGAAAAGCTCTGAGCAGACTCCTGGTCTCAAGTCCAGCCCCTGTTTTCCCCTCACTAAATAAAAGAGAGTGCTGGAAATACCAGTGTTTCTGTCAGGTGCATGGTTGCACCCAAGCAGTGATGTTTGACTCACAATACTACTGATAGGTGGGAACTGGCACTGCTTAGTCCCAGTCGTTGCTCCCTTATCACTTGGCAGGGACAAGCTCCCAGTGGGAACTGCTCTGACACCCTCCAGATGTCCAAGGGACCAGGCCCTGCCTCTGATCTGTGAGTAGAAAGGTGAAATAGATTGATAAAAATTAGTTCTGAACAGATTCCTGAACTGCCATTCAGTGGCTGAGGAAGAAATGGAGAAACTAAACTAAACTCGGGCAATTTGCATAACTTAACTTGTTCTGCCTATTTTCGGTTGGAAGCTGTCACTTGGGGTTAATCCTTTCTGATGTAGATTCCTACACTTTTCTCAACCACAGCAACAGGTTGAAGAACTTGCTTTGTAAAATTGTACTGTGTAGGGTGCCAACAACACAACTGGCTCCCAGGGAAGTTCAGAAGAGTGCCTGGAGTTGGTCTATCCCATCCCAAGGGGATGTGGGGAGAGGGAATGCAAAATTGCAAGAGCTCTAGGTTCAGGACTTGTGTAACGACTAGCTGTGATCCATGTGGGTGATGCACACAAAGCTTCTGGATGTCATCCCTGTAACACCTCTCATCCCAAGCATGTCCTGAACACCTCCCTGATTTAGCCAGCCCTAGGAACATGTGCTGACCTCATAAATCTTCATCATTTCTTGGTAGTTCTCTTCAGCTCAGTCTCAGGGATCAGGGATCAGTCTCTGGAAACAGTCAGCCAGTGCCATGTGTTGCTGCTATCTCAGATTAATACTGGATATCTCCTCATGTGCTCCTATTGTGCTCTGGCATGTCGTAATGGAGAAGGTCTTCTCATGATGCTCAAATGCTCTAATTAATCACCTGTGGCAGTTTTTTGCCTCTTATTAGTTTGGAAATTCAGAAAAATGCCAAGGGGTTGGCACAACCTGTTGAGGTGGAGCAAGTCTGAGTCTGCTGAAGAAGAGCTGGCTCAACCATAGCTGGTTTTGTTTGTCTTCACAGTTGTTACCACACATTCTTTATGATCACATAACTGAGATCTGAGTAGATACAATTTCTGGTTTTTCCCTCCTATTTTGATTCTGGGCTTATTAGCCCTGACAGTTATTTATTTGTCCTTAGTTGTAGGCTGAGGCAGCTTTATGGATAATGTGGGAAGCATGTCTTTTCTAATTAGACCACAGTCTGTTGTCTGTCTGCCTCATGGGCAGGACACAGCATGCTGTTTTACTGAGTTTATAATAGCAGGAAGCCCTGGATGCAGGAGGTCATGCTGGACTTTTTTTTCTGAGAGGTTTTAGAGCAACAACTCACAACATCAGTGTTCCCGAGACTAAGCGGGAAACAAAACGTATGGAATGTGTTCTCCTCTTATTTCCCACAGTGAACTATTTAAATTGTATTGGGGCATGATGAGGTACAATAGGAACTGAGAGCAACCCACCATGCCCAACCAGACCTCAAGCTGGCTTTGCAGGAACTTATTCCAACTTATTTCCTGTGTCTCCTAGCAAGGTGCCAGCACATGTGTAGCATCCCAACTCTGGTAGAAGTTGTTCTCACAAGTGTTGCAGCAACTAATGAGGAAGGAACATTGGCTTCATGGAAGCTCACACCTTTTCTTTTCCCAGCATGATCACCTGTAGAACGTGCGTTATGTCACCATTATGAGACCAGTAGCTTTATATAGTGTCCTATCTTGTATAAAAAGTGAAAGCTGCTGTGTCTTGCTCTTTGAATTCCGTGGCCCATGGCAGGGGGGCTGGAACTAGATGATCTTTAAGGTCCCTTGCAACCCAAACCATTCCAGGATTCTATGAATAATTTTCTTGTATCCTTCTTGACAGCAGCAAACTTGTGCAGAGCAGCTCCAGGTTCTTTGCAGGCAGTGAGGGAGTGAAGTTTGTTCTGATGGCACCAGGGAAACTGGGATGGAGAGACAGCTGTCAGAAGCATATTGCCAGTCTTCCTCCTCTGATTTTGACTCAGGACAGAGTGCTTGGCAGAGCACTCATCCCTGCCTTTTTCATTTGCCCCTGATTTCAGCAAAGGGGGTGGTAACAAGTCATGTTCATTACCAAACCTTGCAATTCAGGATAACTCTTTAAATAGCAACTTTCCTCATTTTTCTGTCCCTGGCTCAATGCCCAGGGAAAATAGTGGGTTGAGAATATGAAGCAACAACTTTTCTTTTTCCTATAATAGTGCTTTCAAACTATATGTCTGTTTAGAAACATTAATCATTGTAACTACGGGGTAAAAATCTCCTGCCTGTCTTTAATCTTACCTGTGCAATGAGATGGCAAAAGTGAGCTGTTGCATCCTACAGATGATTAAAAAGGACCAAGCTTCAAATAGTTGACTATATCTCTTTCTCAGTTTGCTTTTTTGTCAGCTTAAATTAGAGGTGGTCTTACCCATTCTGTTGCAAACTGTCCTTTACATGTGATCTTTTCGGCTGTTGCAAACTATGCAGGGCTGGGCTGGGTTAGCGTTGCTTTGGAAAACCTGCAGTAAAGGTTTGTCAGAAGGTTTTGCAGTAAAAAAACACCCTTGTCTGAGGCAACCATGGGCTGCTGTCAAGAGATGTTGTGTTGCCTGAGGGTCTACCCTGCAGAAGAGATACAGAACTGCTTGTAGATTTTGGTTTCTTGTGGTATTTTTATCAGAGTCAGTGTAATTCGTGACAAATATTGATGTAATTTCAATGTAATTACCAAATGTAGTTGGTATTTATATCTCCTTTCCAGCTCGTTCTAGCATTGGTAGGTGGTGTTAAACAGGCACTGCATGATTAGTAGCATTAAGTGATACTTCAAAGTGTTTTCCAGACAATAACTAATCCAGTTTGGTGCTTATGAGGGGAAAGAGATCCCAGGGTATTATTTTGTAGCACTTTAAGTTTGTAAATCCCTCCAGAATCTTTTGAGAGGCAAAAGAAATCCTATACACGTGATAAACATGTTATAAAATGGTACGAGATGCCAGCCAACCTTCCTACATGGCTTGGATGTCTCTTGCATGTGTTGCAAGCTGCCTCCTGTGAGCCAGATGTTCTTGTTAGGGGTGAGGAGAGGAGTGTGGGCAGGCAGGGGTGGAGGCTTCTCCTGCTGTGCAGAGAGCACACGAGGTGGCTCGTGGGCCGTTCCTCGGAGCAGACGGTCAAGGCCGCGGCGCACAGTGAATTACCTGGGGCACTGCGGAGCACCTGCTCTTGGCTTCACAAAGAGGGTTACATGCATGGCTGGGCTAACACAAACGGTTTTGACTCGTGCAGTAACTTGCTCCTGGATGAGCATTCGCGCAGACTGGGTGCACGGGAGGTTTAAATCCTTGGCCACGGATTGTATTTGTGTTGTTCTTCGGTGCAGTTGGGGAACGCCCAAATTCCTAGTGAAGGGACAGTAGGGCTGAGCAGCACGTGTTGTCTTCATTAAACTTTGACTGCTTTATGTCCGTTTTTGCACTATCTGCTCCATACCCATTCGCTTTGAAACCTGTATTACCACTGGTGAAAGTTTCTGAGAAGCAGAAGTAAATGCAAGATTAGGTATCAGCCCTCGTGGAAGCAGCAGCTCATGGCTGCTCTGTATCTCAGCATCTTCTGATAGCCCAGGAGTGGCTTCCTTTGGCCTTTCTTTCTTACTTCGTTGTTAGTAAAGGAATTAAACACAGCGGGTTATTGTCCTTTACTGCTGGCTCCATTTAAACAACCTGCTGGTGCTGCAGAGAAACACAAGCACTCTGTCCCTCTCGAATTTCCTCCTCCAAGTGCTTTTATCTGTCTGTAAGCTTGGGATAAAACCCCAACAGTAAGTGACAGCCACCAAACCATTGCAGAAAGTCAGAGGTTGGAAGGGGAAACACACTGATTAAAGAAAATGGATTTTAGAGAAGCAGAGGGGAGGGCAGAGTGAGCACGTAGAGGAGGAAGAGAACTGAATGCCGGTGGCAGGAGCTGGGCAGAATAGCCGGGGCGAATAAACAACCAGTCGGCGTGTTCCACCAGCGTGTCTGATTTGTTCCTCTCTTCCGAACGGTTTAGCTGAGACCTGCAATTTGAAAATAAACTTTCCTTTTGTTTTTTAAACAGTTCAGTGCCCAGGAGAGCATCAAATAGCTCCAGTTTCAAATCAAAACGAGACTGCGGTGGTTGTGTTGTCATTGTACCTGTTCCGCTGCTGTGGTCTTTGGGAGGAGGAGGCGTCTTTGGGGAGCGGGTCCAGCCAGGCTCGTTGCTATGGCAAAGTCTCTGCTGATGCCTGCTCTCCGCCTGTAATTGCTATTCAGCAGCTGTTTCCAGTGGTCGTCTGGAGGAACTTGCACAAGTTATGGACGTGAAAATCCCTCCCTGTATGTTGGCCGTGGCTGGAACTGAGCTGTGACGAGAGAGCTGCCTTAGCTCCTAAACTCACCAGTAATTAGGTTGGTTTGAGTGGTACTTTGCTGAAAGTTAAGGCTTTGGGGCTGGGAAAGGAGAGTGGAGGGGGGAGGAAGTGGCAACTTTAAAATCAATATTGCAAATGCGATGCAAAAGAGTGTAATTAGCATGTTTTGCAGGGCCTATTAATTCCTCTGAAATGCTGTTTATTAGGCAGAAGAACTTGGGAGCCCATCAGTGGATTAAACAGGTTCTGTAATGAAATGTAAATGGTGTAATTGGGCTTGTTCTGAAAGTATTTATTCTTCACCTGTGACCCGCTTGATTGCGGTTTGACAACACGAAGGAGTGTGCATCTCTTCGTTAATGACAGCTAATTCCCTGGAGCTAATGGAGTGGGACGCCCAGGCACATGGCGCTGGGAACGGCAGGTCGTGCCTGGAGCTCCGCAGTGATTGGCACCAATCCGAGCACAATGTAACTTTAATTACAGTAATTCCAAATCTAAAGCAAGCATTTAGCTGCTGGAGAGAGGCTCTTAATTTTGCAAATAGATGCCATATAACGGACTGACCTTTTATTAGACAAGTATTGGGATGGGTGGGAATGCTGTCCTCCAAGATACAGGTAACGTTATTGGCTCCCATTAGCTCAGTGAAAATCACAGAGACACCTTCTCCCTGCCAGGTTAACCATATGGATTTCCTTCAACAAGCAACATAGTGGAGCCAGGAGGGAAATGTGGTGCTGTGTGTTATTTAAATGCAGTCTTTGCATCAAGGCATGAAAATCTTCTGCTGTTCTTCTGCCTTCTGTGTGTGCTTTTGTCAGTGTAGACCACTGGGATTTTTGTTGTTGTTTTCCCTTTCTACAAACCCTCTTTATCCAAACTGTGCAGTGCTAAATATCTCCAGGCACACACAGGAAAGGTCATGCAGCTCTATTGGAGCAAGAGAGCTAAACACTCAGTTATGCCTGGCATTGTGGTATCCTGAATTAAGTGCTACCATCGGTCCTTGTTATGCTCCCTCTTCCATAAGGTTGAGAGGTATATGCACGGCCACAGCATCCTTTCACTCATACTGGAAGGGACCTTTCAGAGCACAGACCAGCTATCCTCTGGGAGCAGAGGGTGCTGTGCTGGGAGGAGAGGGTGCTGTGCTGGGAGGAAGGACTGCAGAGCACACAGTGGCAGGGACTGGCAGTCCCCTAGCTCTTCCCAAATCCCTTAAGGCCTGCAGCCTCCAACCTTGCCTTCTGTTAGCTCAGTCTCTCTCTTAAGTAGTGGGCTTGTTAGAGTTGAAATGAACTGAGGTAGGGAAGCTTTTATCCAGGAAATGTCCAGGTTTGTGTTTATGGATTTGGAGCAGGTCCCCAGGGGACTGCTGTGGGCTGCTGTGTTTAATGTTTGGCACAGAAGTAATACAATTTCTGCAAACAACGACTTTCTTTTCTGTTTCATTATTCTTCCTCCTCTGCCTCTTTCCATCTGCAAGCTGAGAGGCAGAGAGGTGGGAGTGACAGCATGGTCACAGATCTCTTTACATCGCTGATCTTGGGCCTGCCCCCAGAGTCAGGACGTGCTACCTGTGGTGACTGTGGAGAGGGCAGGGTGGGAGGCAGCTGTTTGTGGGGGGGGACAGCAGGGTCAGTAGACATTTGGCGACCTGAGCGAATGAAGGAGAGTCACTGTGCAGGGAACTGGAAGCAATGGGGTGTTGATGCTGCTGTGGAGCAGCAGCCAGTGCGAGGCAGTTGCCTGAAACCAGTCCAGCAGCAATGAGAACAGTGGCAAAGGGGAGGGAGCGTCCTTGCGAGGCCAGGCACATGCTCCTTCCCAGCAGATGGCTTTCCATGCACAGTGCCTAATCCCAGCAGAAGTAGCACCTTCTCTGGATGAGCTCATGGTCCTGCTCATGTACAGCAGCCTCTCTTTGTGCTGCATTTATGCTTTGTGGACAGTCAGTCCACTGGCACACATCTGGAGCAGAGGCACAGCAGCCTCTGGTTGCAGCTTGGCTGCCTTGAGCAGGTTCTCCTGGTGTCAAAAGCATCCCATTCCCCAGCTTCTCATCTGGAAATGCAGCTGTGATGGGAATCTTACTGGGAAGCGATATTGGGAGGACCATGTTAACATTGCAAAGAGGAGATTTCCTTGGCAAAAAAAGCAATAATAATTCTGGTCATCGTTAGAAAAGTCAAAAACTTTCAGGTTGACCTACCTCTATTTCTTAGGCTTTGTTAACATGCCAGTTCACATCCTAATGATGTTTCCTCTTTCTTCTAAACCTTCAAGGCTGGGTGGCCTCTCTGAGCCCTTTCTGCTGGGTGTGTTCTCAGCCAGCAGTCACCAAAGCCTTCAGTGCACAAAGTGTTCTCTGAAATAGTTTTTACCAGGCAGTCCTAGACCACAGGCAGAACCAGGGCAGATTGCGTGTGGTCTGTAGTGCTGACAATAAACTCAAAATAGAAATATTGTCCATCTCCACTATAATAGACTAAGTTTTGGAGTTATTTAATTTTGTGCCTTCCAGATGCATGCTTCTGGCTGCTGGTAAAGCCCAGTCTGGCTTTCTAAATTCAGAGCCTTTTCTTTTTAGCACATACAAAGATTGTATTTACCTGCACTATCCATATAAACCTTGGAAGTGTTCAGATGACTGGTAGAGATGATAGAGTTGTCTAAGAGACAATAAAAAATGTAAACTTATGGTACCAACAAGTTTGTTTTTCTCAGCTGCCTTAAGTCTTTGTATGTTTTTCTGTTGAGCTACAGATTGAAGACCATAACCCCATGTTAAATAGAGAAAGATACTCAGGAATTTCTTCTGGAGCACTTTTCAGCACATAAATTTTAAAAATCTTGAGAGCTTCAAACTAGGTCCTTGTTTTCATGAAGTCCAAGAGCATGGATTGCTCTCTGGGGAAGGCTGTGCCAGATCAATAGTTCTCTAGCTGGTTTTCCACACTATTTTATCTTTGGGATGTGGGAAACAGGGAAGATAATGTGGCTTCACAGCAGCTGGGGGAGAGCTGGCAAATGTTTATGTCAGCCAGTCTAACCTGAAGTGCAGCAGCAGGATGGGCAGGTTCCGGCTTTGCATGGGAAACCTTGGATCCAGGGAAAAACTGGGCATTGTTAATGTGGCCAAGGAGAGCTTGGAAGAGACTTCAGGCTCCTTATCCTTCCCAATTCTCCACCTATTTTTTCTCTTTGGTGTTCATACAGCCACTTCCACCTTTTTTCCTTTCAGTCTCCCATTTTACATCCAAATAAGGGAGCCATCCCATTGCATGTGTTCCATGCATATAGAAAGCTCTATAAAACAGCTTTGTGAGTGTAGGCATTGAGGAGCAATTGAGTGCTTTATCTCTGCAAGCCCATCCTGCCTGTCCATTCAGCCCCATTCTCTTTTTAGGGTTTTTCTCTATCGCCTGAAGGCTTTTCAAGGAAGGGATTATGCCTCTGTCGTGTTGCCACAAATACCTGTTGCATTTTGGGCACTAAATAAATAATAAATATTGGGTCCTAAATAAGTGATAAATCCTGCCTGTACTGGAAAGCCGTGGAACAGATTAATGCTGCTGCTATAAACAAACAAGGCTTTGAGCTGGGGAGAGCAGCAGGTTTTTCGGGCCCTCTGTGCGCAGAGTGAGTGGCAGCTCCCGGTCATTAATACAGGACTTTGATCTCTGAAGTAAGAGATTATTCCCCTGTGGACCTTTGGCATGAGGAACTGGTGATAGACTGACAGCAGTAAAACACAGCCATTTGAGAGGCTCCTTCAGCATTTTACTGAGATTAGATCTCCGAGAGGGGCTGTTAGAAAGGAAGAAATGATGGAATGGCAGGTTATGTGACCGCTGTGACTCATTAATATATCAAAATTTATGTCCAGAGTGCTCTCACAACTGGTCTGAACCAACTCTTAGGGGCTGGTTTCTCTCTTCTCCCAGTGCTGCTGTTGCCTAAAGGCCTCAGTGGGAGATGTGCTGATTCTTTTAACAGCCTCCTGCATTTACTCTGACTCTGGGCTCAGTTTGCAGAGCCTTGGCTGTGCCACCAGCACGGACTTCAGGTTCTTTCTGCACCTGGAACAGTCTCTGTCTCTGCAGCTGCCTTTGCAAGAACTGACAGCTTGTGGTGACACAGGCACATGCATCTGACAGCCTCCTGCCATGCTGGGGCTGGGCTCTGGGTGTTTTACCAGGTTGTCTCTGTGAAATTATCAGAGCATCAAGACAATCGCTGGGAGGTGATGATGGAGGAGCTCGTTTTATTGAACTTCAACCCCTGTACCAATAAATCATACCACAAACTGATGGGAAAAGTTGTCTTCTGCCAGTGTTGGCACTGCCAGAATGCAAGTCAATACAGACCCGACTTTTTCACCCAGAGGTCCCCAGGCCAGGTCTGAGTTCTGGCCAGACGTGACAGAAAATCATTGACACTGAGCAGTAGTTTTTCTTTCCAGGAAGGGTTTCTTCCCTTTATCTAGTTCCTATTAAAGAACAGATACAGAAACAGCACAGAAATCATCCCAGCCTGCTGCCCTGCTGTCAGTGGCCCAGGATCTACCATGCTAATCTTTTTTTATCTGACAAGGATGGGACTTGAGCCTTCCCTGTCTTTGGGACACTGGGGCATGTCACCCCTCATGGTATAGCTGAGCCCAGCTCTCCTGCTGTCTAGCCACACTTCCTCTGGGATGACTCATTTCATTCTTGCTGCTTGACATTAGATCCTTCCTATCAGCACTATATCTACCTCTAATTAAATGACTTGAGTAGACCAGGAGGAAGCAATGTGTGTGCTGAGCATAGGATTGTTACTGCTTGTGAGGAGGGGAAGCTCCGTGGGTGGTTACTGGGGAGGAAGCACCCTTGGATCCTGCCCTGCAGATGGGATGAGCAGTGTTTGAGTCTCACTGCTTCCTGAGTGCTACTGAGAATGATGCACACAGCCTTGAGTATTGTTTTGCCGGAGAAAGTGCTGAAGACAGTAGAGAAAATAAACAAAGGGCAGGAATTATGTTTTCTAAACTCATCTTTTAATGTCTGCTGACAATTTTTCCCCTGCTTTTCTTACACCAAGGTGAACCCAACCTTTTCTCCCAGGTCTGCCTTGTTCCCAGAAATCAGACTGGGATAACAGGGAAACAGTGTGAGCTCTTCCCAGCCCCCTCAGCTTGACTGCTGTCTCCCCGCTGTTTTCTCCTTTGGTGCAGCAAGGTGAATCCTCCTTTTCTCCACCTAGAACTCATTCATCAGGGGCACAATACTGTTAACAACAACTCTTGGTTTGTAGTTCCAGTTTTACATTTGCCTGTTAGTGGTTTTCTCTCACTGCTTTCCCCCAGGTATCTGCCATGGTGCCCGCTGTTCCTCCCACCAGATCTCCTCCATGGCATCGTGCTCACTCACTGCTACTACATCACTGTTCAGCACTAACCACGAGCATAACAAAACCCCAGTCACCACTCAGTTTAAAGCAAATCAAAATGCACCTGCAGCATCATTCCAGCTCTGAGAGAGGAGATGATCAATGATGAATGAAGTCAGCCAGCGGTTAGCACAAGTCAGAATGAGATAGTTCTTCAGGAGAAGCATTTCTGTGGCTGTGAAACAGTGCGGGGACGGAGGAATCAGTCTTGAGGCAACAGCACAGCTGTTCCCATCTTCCTTTCCCAATAAGTGACTCACAGAAAGATGCTGCTGCTTGGAGATCCCACTGGTAGCAAAGCAGTTTTGCCCTGGAGTTCTGCTGCTTCGTGTTTGTGCTTGCAGTGATGCTTGGAGGGCATCGAGAAGTGTGGCAGGGCTGAGCAGTGGGACAGGAGTGTTACAAAGGGCTGGAAAGCAGAAGAGGATGTGGTGCGTCTGGGTTTGAAGTGTTTCACATAGGAGATGTGTTCATGTAACCTCACAGGGCTGAGAACCAAAAAAGCTTCATTGACAGAGCAGAAAACCAGCTCCTGTTCAGAGCAGGATTTGAGAAGAGGTATTGTATGGATGCAGAGGAGAGCACCAGCCTCTGAGTCCTCCCACAGAGAAGATGTGAAGCAAAAGGAGGAAGGGAAGGGAGAAAACACTCTTTCAGGCAGTTTGGCAAAGAAGAGAGCAAAGAGAAGGCGTGTATAAGAGAAGTAGGAGGAGATGGGAGAAGTGATCCAAGAGTTCCCATGAGCATTAGGGGAAGAGATGGCTGTGTAGGTAATGTGCCACACAAACAGGAGAGACCAAAGCAGCCTTGGGAGGAGAGAAGAGCTGGTAAAGGGCCTTCAGAGTAGAAGACAGGGGCTGATTTAGCAAGCAGCCTTGTGGCAAAAAGCAATGTGCAAAGTCAGCTTGAAACCAACTTCCAGCATGACCTCCTGCATCAACCCATACCAGGACAAGAGGAGGCAGGAATGGTGACATATAAAGATGGGATGGATGCTATTTAGCATGTGGTACATGCAGCTCTATTTTATCCAAACATTATTTTTACCTGTTTTCTCTGAAAACAGAGCAAATCCTTGGTGGCCAGTCTCTATTTTTCCTGCCTCACCTCAATATCTAAAACCAGTGAGAGGCTGGAGAGTTTCCTTCTAATTACCTTAACAAAGAGTGGGTTAATAAATAGCTTGATCATAGTCTGAGTTCCTATATGGGAAGGAGATTTTGGCTAGTGAAGAGCCCTTTAATCTATTGGACAAAAACAGAACAAGATCAAATACTGGAAGTAGAAACCAGAAAAGATTAGAAAGAAGGAAATGCTTTTGTTACAACAGGGGTAATTAGCTATTGGAACTATTTATCTCAGTATGTGGGGGATTCGCCGTCACTTTGAAGTGTCTAAATGAAGATGGGATATTCTTGTACAAGAAATGTTCTAAGTCAGCTGGTAATTATGATGTTGATTCAGGAACTTTGCTTAATTCACCAGCTTGTGCTTTTCATCAGTTTTTAGATTGGCTGATTCTTACGGTTCTTTTGAGCTCCGCAATTTGTGAACCTATGAGAAATCAGGGATAGTGCTGACGAGCAGAGCACCTGAGAGTGCAGATACTGGTGCTGGGAAGTAGTAGAATAGTGCAAAAGGCTCTTCTGAAGCAGAAGAGGGAAATCTGGGGCGACAGTTACTAACAACTCGGTATTTCTGCTGAAAAGAAAATGGTTTTCCTGTGTTTCAGGAGGGATCAGGCTGCAAACCCACATTAGGTAGGGTTTTCCAGAGGCAGCTGGAGATGCTGTCATCTCCTCAGACTCATCGTACCATGTGGGTTCTGTCACAGGAATGACAATGCAGTGGCTTTGTTTGTCCCAGCTCGTAGCATTCATCTTTCAAGCAATTCCCAAACATAATTTATCCACTCAGTGGCATACCTTACTGACTTCTCATTATCCTTGATCATTTTATGGTTAAGGACAGTTGTGGGGGGTGGAGATTTCATTCAGGCAATTAAGGAAAGAAGTTATCCGAGCTGGGCTTAGTACTCAGGGCTCCAGAGCACTGTCTCATTTTAAAATTACTAATGGAGTGCTAGGAAACGTATGTCTGCTGTTGGCCTGAATTTGATCTTCCTTTCTTAAATAAGAATAATAAAAGAGGGAAGGGGGCTGGAGGAATGCCACAGCACAGAGCTGGCTCCGCTGGGAGCCGGATGGGGAACGCCAGAGGCTTCAGTGCTTGTTTGTGTCTCTGGCAGCCTGACCCCGCGGTGAGGATAATCAAGTTGAAAATTAAATCAAATTTCAAATGTTAAACCAACCAATTAAAGGCGCAATCACATCAAAACATGCATTTTTAAAAAGTTTTTGTTTACTCTGTCATAATTAATTTATTTAGCAAGAAAACTTTTGTTTGTACAAAATACTTGTTAAATTGATCATGAGCGGTTCAGGGAGCAAAGATGCAGCAACATAGGGGCATAGCAGAGCAACAGTTAACCAAAAGTTCCCTAAAGATCTGTCTGAATAAGTTTTATGGGGAAAGTCTTCTCCTACCATGAACCAAACGTGATGTATCTTTTTTTCCAGCTGCGTGACTGGAGGCACGATTGATGTTTGTGGCCTGTCCATTAACCTTAAAAGTGTCTTTGATCAAACAGCTTACCATCTCTTTCCTTTGATTTCCCTTGATGCCTCCCTTTAGAAGACTGAATAGCTGGTGAGTTGGATACTGGACTCCTTGAAGTTATCCCTTACCTGTGTGATCATAGCATCGGCTTATGGCATGTGAATAATTTTCTCTTTTATCCTGCAGCCCAGCATCCCTGAATTTCGGGATCTTTTCTTTATGTTTAGGCAGGTTGGCATTTATTTTGCCTGTGGCCTGTTGCATAAGCTGGCATATTTAGGAGGAAATTTTTTTTCTATCTTGACATTCCTCTTGGAATGTTACTGTTTGAACATCTTCCAGTAATGAAAGAAGGTGGATTACAGGTGTGTCTTTCACTTCTTACTATGAGATGAGGGTTGCAAGGTTCAGTGTATCAGGACATTCCAGAAAGCTTCTTGCTTCCTGCTGGTGCCACCTCTTACTATGGCACTGGTTATTCTGCCCGTCTTGAAACTCCATTTGAGGAATGAGAAGTGCAGATTTCTAACACTAAAGCAATGAGGGAGTAGCTGCTGAAAAAGCCTCACAAAAACATGAATCTTACAGCATGGGAGGGACCCAGAGAGGGGCATGGGCACCAACGGATCAACAGCTGAGAGAGGAAAGGCAGAGCTGGGGTCCCCAACCCAAGCCCCAGGTGAATGACCTGCTTTGCTTTGGCTGTGGTTTATAGATCTCCTGAATGGCAGTGGCCAGGAGACAGTGACAGTGTTGTCCTCCATGGGGCTGGGGATGACCCAGTGGTGCTGACCTGGAGAACCACTTGTTCACACTTTGTGATTCATGGGGTAGCTGGATCCATCTAAGAGCAATTGATTGGAAAGTACTGAGGTGAAATCCTAAGAGAGAGAGTTTGCTTTTCATCATCCAGCAGTGGTAAATTTATGTGGAAAGGAAGAAATTTGACATTCAAAGACTTGAATTCCTGATACTTTTTCCCTCTCCCAGCATCCTTTTTGTTCAGGAATAGAGAAGGACTGGAAGCAGCCACTGCAAGTTTGCAGTTGCCTGAACTTTTCGTTATTAATTAATCCTGTCTTTATTCGCACAGCACTCTCTTTGCCTCAGACTGTGGGTAATAAATGCCGATCAAGCAAGCAGAGATGATAAATTATCTATTTAATAATTAACAAATTAGTCCTAACAGATGGAACCAAAACAAATTTGTCTGTATGTGCACACAGCACACGGCTTGCCTTCCCCTGTTTGTCACGCTGGGACATCTCCAGAGATTTCAGCATGTCTCCACTGATCTCAGGTTAGTCACCCTCACGTGCCACAGGGGCCAGTCATGACTTTATCTCTGAGTCTGCTGTGGCTCTTTCCAGGTCTGACATTCTCCACATGCCAGCAATGAATGAATGAAGCAAAGCAAGATGTCACGGAGGAAGAGAGAGATGGATAAGAGAGGGAGATCTCAGCATTGTAGGGTTAGTTAGGATGTAGAAGCGTCTCTGCAGAAGGATCAGCTGTCTGTTGTGATATGTTATGTTGAATTAATAGAGATTACAGTTCCTGTAATTCTTTCTACTATTATCTAGCAAGGAATAAAAAGTCAATGCACTGCCCAGTTAAATAAACATGAGGCACTACAGTCATATGAACATAGTATCCTGTGAGCTAACTGTGCATATATTATTCATCTCCAGTTATTATTCATGACCTTTCCCTCACACCGTCATGGCTCCATCACTTGTGAATTTATAAGTTCATTAATAATGAGTGTCAATTAATAATGTATTTTCATTATATCCATTGGGTATATTTACAGCATTCATAATGCATTCAAATAACTGATTTGAGGTGTAAAAATAAAACCATATCTCTTCCATGGGCCCTTACCTTTTTGATTTTGAAGAGTTACTATTTCTGTGAATAATCCTTCCTGCTCCCATTGCTGTGTGGCCATGCTGTGTAATAGCCTGCCATCTGCCACCATCATGCTTAAAAAGGCTTGAATCAAAGCAGGAAATATCGTTATTGTGTGAGATTAGAAGAAGATGATCCACAAATCCATCATTATTGAAAGCGACACCAAAATGGTGAGAGCGTGGGAAAGGTTTGAAGTTCAGCTGCTTCCTTCTCCTCTCCCCCACCAGTTGCATGTGGTTGGAATTGAGGAGCACAGTCAGGTGGAAAGAGGCACCCTGGATCCACCCAGGCTGCGGGAAGCGCTGTGATGCTCTGGGGAGCACGGAGATTTGCTGGGGGTGTTGCTGTGATGTGTACCTGGGACCAACATGCCGTAGCAGGTCACACTGTTGTGCTTTATTTTAATTGAAAGACGCCCACCTCATTTCCTTCCTCATCTGCGACACTTTAATCCTCTGGTTTTTTTTAGAACCTGAAAGTTTTTGCAAGTTCTCCTTTCCTGTTTTCTTTTTTTTTTTTCTTCTCAGGAAGAAAACTCCAAAATACTTTTGTTTCTCACAGACCTCTTTCCCTTGGCTCTGCCCAGGGAAGCACTGGGCCCTGGGGTGCAGATCATTAGCTGGCTTTAGACACCAGAGTCTAAACGTTGGAGACTCTGCCACAGATAAGCAGTTAACATAACTAATCCTCTTTCAGTTCCACTTCAGGTATGCTGATAATTCTTATTTTATTTTGTCAGCAGTACTTTGAGTTGCATTTCTTGGGTTTTATTTCGGTGTTCATAGCCCACGGTAACACTCAACCAGTAAATAAAATTCACCTTTTATCTGTTCCCCATTATAGACATAGGCTGTGTGCTTTTAAACAGATCCAGGAATACTGAGTGCAATGAAGATACCACCTTCAAAACACATACTTTATATCCAGACAGGACAGGAAAGGCTGCCTCCAACCCCATGGAATTGAAAATGCTTAATATGAGTCAGATATCAGTGAGAATGTATATTATTTTCTCTTCTAACTAATAGGATTTTTGAATAAAGCTAAAACTGATATGTCTGGCTGAGTCCCTGCCCTTTGTGAGAGTTGCAGCTTCACCAAATGACAAAGGGTTGAGCTATGTGAATCCTGGGTATCGTGTGTGCTTGCTGGAAACAGCTGCAAAGAGATGTAAAGAGGGAGGCAGGTGAAGAAAGCCATGACCAAGGGACAGAAAGTGAACTCTTTTGTATTGACTTTAATCAAAACATAATGAGGAGAGTTAAAGCTTAAAGCAGGGGAGGGATTTAGCTTGTGTCAGCCTGGAGGAGGGGGCCATTAATTTCACTCTATCGTTTTGAATTGCTTTCTAGAACATTTACTCATCCATCTTTTCCAGCCAAACACTTCACTCTGCCTATCATCGTTCATTCCTTTGGATTTAAATTATGAGTCTGTATTACACTAAGTATCTCTCTTTGCTTCTTGTTTTTGTGTTTGTTTATTGAACCTATTTTGGACCCCCAGAACAATTTCATGCTCCGCTTAAGTGGCCCAAGTTAGCTGGTAGCCTGTGCAGACACCTTTTCCTTTGGACAGCATTGCCAGAACAAGCCAACCAGTGACTGATGTGATGTGGAGTCAGCGAGTGTGTACAGTGGATAAATGTGCCTGACGCTTTGTGATAGAGCTGGTAATTACATTTCACAGTGAGTGGTATTAATAGTGAAAGGAGGCTCTGGCAATGCTGCATGAGAATTGGTAACAAGAGAGGCTGTAGGAAGAAGAGGGAGTCATTTATTAACCTGATGAATTACAGAAAAGCGGACTTTTCCTCAGAATGCAGAGGAACTTTCCTAGACATGATGCCTTTGAGATATCTCAGGGCGATTGATGACATTGATGATACTGAAACCTCTTTTCTTTCTTTTTATCCCATTTCTGACTCTTATGACTCCCATCTCCCTGCTTATGCTCAGATACTGCATCACTTGGCTTTATACTGCCTGGTGCTTGGCTAGGGATTCACAGATCTTGAGGTCTGAAGATGAAAAGTTTTAGAAGATTTTTCACCCTGTGGAAGAAAAGGTGGTGAACTCTGAAAAGGAAGAGAGTCAGCTGTTGGTGTCAGATAATTATCAGGCATATGGGACAAATGTCCTGCAAAACAGGATTATCTGTCAGTATGGTCTTGGGGACAGATCTGTGCCTATGTAGGAGACATTCCCATTCTGGCAGACTTACCAAGAAGCAACAGAAGCTGTTCTACTTCAGTCCTCCTAGGCAATTTCTCACCATTGCGTTTTCCATATAAAATGTCTTTGAGGAAGAAAAATAATCTCTCCCAAACTTTCCATTTTATGAAAGGTCTTTTCCTCTGGATCCTTCTGCTCCTTACTGCTCACACCTCCTCTACATTCCAGCACTCTCTTGATTTTCCTGAGGTTTGTCAGTGTTCACTGCATAGCCAGAGCCGTGTCCCAGGTCTGGACTATTTCCCTTCCAGCCCAGCAGCAGTGCAGGAGGGACAGTGCTGGCCCAGCCGGTCCATTAGTGCTCAGAAGGGATCTAAAGTGCCTTCCAGCAAAGGCTTAGCTGTCGGCACAGCCGATGCACAAAGCCTCGGCTTCTGGCTTGTGCAGTTCTCTCCTGGGGTTCTTAAAAGGAAAAACGTGCCAGCTCTGGGAAGGAGGACAGCACAATGATGGAAACAAGCCTGAGCTGGAGAGAATTGCCAGGATTTTAAGGTATTAGAAGTGCTCCAGAACCAGAATGATTTAACGGTGTGATTACTTCTTAATGCAACTCTCTGAAGATTTTTTTATTAGATTTCCCCCTGCCCCATTCATTCCTTCTAAGTGCTGTGGAAACAGGCGAGCTTGAAATAAACACCTGGGGCTGTTATACTATATCACTCAGTTTAATTAACTTTTAAATCATATCATGTCACCTGGATACCTTTCTAAATTCTACAGACCTGTGAGATAGCAATAGCTGAAGCTCTATTCAGTTACCACCTTTGATAAAATCACCTTTTGGAGGCTGCAGGGTTCCCCTTCGCCCTTTCTTCCCTACAGATGTTCTCTCCTTCAAAGAACATAGGCTGGAACCAAGTGACTTGTTACTTAAGGGCTTGAAAATATGTGTTGTTGAGACAATGTCAGGTGGTATCCTTGTGAGTTGGGGTCAGTGGAGCAGCTCTCTGGTGTCCAGAATAGGTTTTCATTGGTGGTTTCATAGACTCTGTATCCATGTGACAGTTTATGCTCTTGGTCATGAGATGGCCTTACCCAGTGAGTGACAGACAGGGGACCATGCATTAGGGAGAGATTAAATGTGTCCTGTGGTGATTAAAACTGCCTTGCAGGGAAGTCTTTAATATTAATTTGTGCTCTTCTCTGATACAAGTTGCCTTTGTACTGGTGATTCTCCTATCTTAAGAAGGTGCCAGCTGTGCATTTCCCAATGTGGGGTCTGTCAGACCCAGTGAATGTTTATGGTAGCATCCATCCATGTGGCATTTTCAAGGCATTCAGAACAGAATCACAGGGAAAAGAGCTAAAACATGAGATTGTCTGGTCCCTTCCTTGGCCCCAAGGAGGGAGCAGTCCAAGGGGTCTGTGTCCCAGGCTGTAGGCACTGAGCTCAGTCCACCCTGTGCACAGGAAGCTGAATCTCAGGGGAATCATACATTAACTGTTTGGGCTAATTCTTTAGGCTATTTGTTATTCCTGAAAAAAAGAAAGAAAGAAGTTATTTGTACTGATGGAGAAGAGGAACACGGAAGGGTTAGGAGGCAAAAAGATGAAGGTACTAGGATTTGCTGAGCGCTTCCGAGTTCAAAGTGCCCCAAAAGCACTAAGTAGAGTCCACATTTAAGGAAATGGTCGAGAGACCCTTTGAGACATCTAAGCAGGGAACCAAGAGAAAAAAACAGATGAGATGAGAACTAAACCTGGCAATTATTGGCATAGAAATTATGATGGCTGAATGTGGGAGGGGGAAAATTCACTGAAAGAAAAGATCAAGGACTGCCCTCAGCATGGATGTGGCAAACAGGGTTTGTGGAGCAAGAAACAGAGAGGTCAGTATTGGGCTAAAGGAGTGCATGGATACAACAAATAGGAGGAGAGAAATTGGAAGCTTTAAGGGTTAATAGACCAGATACAAGTATGAAAAGACCTGCTGGTGAGAAATAGAAGGGCTGGGAAAGGCCACTGGAAAGGTCTCACTTCTGGTAACCTCTGAGGTGGAGGTGGAATTGATTGGCCGTGCAACAATGTCACTGCATCCGCTTCATCTTTATTTAAAGTTGTTCCTTTTGTATGTGAGCTCTTTCCTCAACCTCAGCAGTGTGAGTGAGCTGGGCTGCCGTCAGCTCTGTACCGCCCTGCTGTGCTCCTGCCCCTCCTTTGATGCTACGTCCGGGATATTTCCCTCCAGCTCATCTGATTTGCAGAAACCCAAGTGGCTCTAAGCCTTTTTCTTTTCTTTTTTCTTTTTTCCTTTTTCTTCCCTGTCCTCTGCTCTGAATGCATTAGAAATCAGAAAGCTACATAAATGCGAGTCAAACCAAAGATTCCCGAGACCATGAGTGTGTAGTGCCAACGTCATCCTTGCCAGGAGTATGTGGGATGGTCATTACAAGGCCCTTGGCAGCTGAAGTGATGATGAATTTGCAGGATGTCATTAACCTCCCAGGATTTCTCTCTGGCAGTCAATGTGCAAGTTAAAAAGCTCCACCATTTCCATAAAAGAGGGAAGGAAGTGGGTTGGGGCATGGCAGATACTTGGAGTGAGCTGTACTTCAGTGATGCAAGGGAGGAGCCATTAAGTTCAGATGTTGTATTTTGGTGTTTTGATCTCTTTCCTTTGCAGCTTTTCTGACCAAGTTCTCCATCTTTTTCTCTCTCTCTGTGAAATGGGAGTGAGCTGAAGTGGCCATTTTACGCTGCTGCGTTGCTGCGAGTCGCCTGACATTGGTGCTTTGTTTCATCCCAGGGAAGGTCAAACGTGGTGCTGGGGGAGCAGCCAGCAGGAGCTCTCTGGAAATAATCAATAGAGGGAAGGTGGGGGACGAGTGAGCAGGACTGAGCGATAACATCTAGCCCATGTTTAATAAGAAGGGGAGAGAGAAGTGCAGGGCCAGGAAGGGGGGGAATGTATTAGGAAAGCCGAGACATGGCGAGAAACTGCATGATAATGAGGCATAGGTGATAGCAAAATGATAAGTCAGCAGAGCTGGACGAGGTGGTAATGTCCAGCTTTTCAATTCCAGGCAGGTACTGCTGCGTTTGCAGCTGTGGCTCTTCAGGAGCAGGAGACATACGCCTGTGAATGTGAAACGGAGCACGAGGCGACGGGGAGGCAGGAGCTGGGAAACGGGGTGCACTTGCTCCTTGGAGCTCAGGAGGTGCCAGGAGGGAGCAGGATACCAGGACCCTGAGCAAGAGGAAGAGAGGAGAGGGAGCATTTGCTCCTGCAGCTCTATTAGGCCCATGGAGTAGTGCTATTGCCCCTCGCACGGTGTTGTGCCGTGTTGTGGAGGTGCACTGTGAACTCAGAGGTCCTGGTGCAGTTGACCTTTGTTTCCAAGGATGTGGCTGATGGTGTAACAAGGGCTCTGCAGGCTTGTTATGAATGGGCCTGTGATAGACCTGTGCAGAGAGAGCCAAAAATTAATAACCTCTGAGAAAGAGCTGAGTTGGAAAAGTGCACCTACTGTAAGGCCACTGGAGCAAGGAAGGGATGGAGAAGCTGGTATATTTTTATTTCAAGTTCTGGAGTCCCCAGCCCCCGAAGCCACAATCTGCTGATAAAGACCTAGTTAAGTTCAAGGTTTTCTGTAAATACGAGTGGCACACAATGCTATTTCACCAGGAGCTATTGAGTGATACAGTGACTCTCCCTGATGATCCTCCCCAGGGACTCATGCTAATATCCTGACTGCGCCAACCATGGCACACAGATGCCACTTTAAAAAGAAAAGTTGCTCTGCTTAACATAGTTTGCTTCATCTGTGCCTTCAGCTTCACTCCTGAAAATAGTTTTGACTGTGTAAGTGTCAGAATAGACAATCTTACTGTTTCAGACTGATTTAAAATCTTCCCTTTAGCATCACATGGTCAGGAAACAAACATTCATCCTATTGGGAAAGTAAGATGCATTGCTTTCCAGTGGCCCCAGAATCTAGCCTGGAAAGTCTTAAACTTAATGCACTGCAGTTTAGTGACATGTTTGTCTACATAAACTCTACTTGCTGATGTTTTTAAAGGTCTCTGGACTTAAGCTAGCAAAGTAAACTTGGCATGATAAACAGAGAGGCAGATTTTTAGTGTATATATATATATTTATATATCTTTTTATAGAGAGAACGATGTTTGGAATAAAGATTATCCCATTTTAAAAGCATTTGTAAGCTCAGCTTTGGAATATCCAGTCTCTTATGACTCTCATTTCCCTAATTCTTTTTAACTTGCAGTTTCACACTCAGGACAGGAGGGAGCCTGGCTCGAGGTGGACCTGCTGTGAAAGCAGGTTGTATTGAGGGCAATGCTGCCATGGGTCACCAAGCCCTTTGCTTCCTCACCCAGTGAATCCTCCCAATACAGAGCTGGGATGCTGCCAGGCAAAGGAACAGGCAATGCTGGCATGACCCCCATTTTTTGGTATTTCATTACCATGGTTGACATAGCTACATATATGGATTCAGGAACAAGCAAAATGTCCCATTCCCTAGTCCAAGATTTTCTAGCTGTCTCTTGGTGCTGGAAGGCAAAATCTCTCAAACTGTCTTTTTTTTTTTTTTTCAGAACAAGATATTCAATATTAACGCTGGTTATCTAATTGCTCATTTCAAGGAGGGCAATAACAACTTTCAGAGCTTTGGAGACTTAATTTTCTGCTGGATTTATGGGCAGCCACCCAGATCTCACCAGCATGGTTTCTTTTCTCCATTGTCTGTATTTTTCCAGAGAACAGTTTAAAGATATTCGAGTTCAAGCTATTTCATATCCATCCTTGGCTTCCCCATCTTTTCTGTTTCCTTGTTAAATATAACAGTGTGTTTATGATATTTTTAACGTTTTTACAGAAGATCAAGCCAGTCAGGATACAGTTACAATACCTTGGAAAGGCAGATGTATTTGATATACTTGACTGTGAACTATCAGCATCTAGGGGGTGATAGTGGATAAGGTAAGGAAGAGTTGCCTGAAGAACATTTAGGAAGAAAAAATGAGAGAAAGCTCTGTTCTTCCGAGACATCACCTGAGGAGGATCTACTGCAAATTACCAACAGACAGGATTTTACCAGCTCTGAACTATAAAAATGGGTTTTATTTAAGCTTGAGCCTGCATGTGGAGGTCACGAGGCTGAAGTCCCTCCACCTTTTAGCACTGCCATTCTTCAGTGCTGTGAACTCTGCACAAGAATTGAGTCTGCATTTAGAGCTGGTGTCGTGGTGTCTCGTTAAAGCATCAATGCTTGGAGAAAGTGCTAAACCCTGATGGCTTTTCAACAAGCATCTGCCTGGGAAGAGGGAGGACTGTCACAAAGTGCCATGCCAACAGAGGCCATGTAGTTTATGCTGCACATCATTTCTTACCGGTACGAGCTCTCCTCCCATAGGATGAGAAACGTATGGATCAATCATACTGCCTGCTCCATGTCCTATAAATTAGAGAAAGATGCAGCTGGTTCGTCTTTTCGTTTTCTGTGCTCTTTAATTGCCTCTTCATTATATCATCCAGTGTCCCTTTCTCCAGCCTCTTCCATATCCATCTTTGAGAATGATGAGCAGTCGAGTGTGATATGCCCCGAAGGTGACTGTCAAAACACGCTGAATTATGCAGTGGTCCGGTATTTCTTTTCTTCTCTCTCTTTCTCCTTTGAGTATTGCAGGGAGAATAGTTGCAGTGATCGATTGGGAGGTCGGGATTGGCTTTTAGTTTGGGTGGGACACTGGATTTTGTATGATTTAAAATGTAAACCTTGGCAGAGTCTTCCTCTGCATTGGGGCTTTATATACTGTTGGTCTGGATTGTTGTGGAGTCTCCTTCTTTGGAGATAATAAAAAGACATCTGGATAAACAATCCTGAGTAACGTGCTCTAGGGAACTTGCTTGAGGATGGAGGTGGGACCAAGTGACCCATTGTGGTCTCTTCCAACCTTACCCATTCTGTGATTCTGTGATATAATCCTGGGGCTTTGTGGATTGCTCTGCATATCTGACAGTGCACTCCATCTTGTTCCCCACATTGTGTTCCCAAGTTTTTTGTTTAGTTTCAAATGACTGACTTAATTAACCTTCTGTTGGCCAGATATTTTTGTGTAATGACATCTTCTCAGGGATTAATCTGATTTTTTCCTCCTTAATTTTAAGATCCCTGGAACTAGTGCTGTGCTGGCCTATGCAGTTCCCATCTCTCCCTGTCTATCACTACCATAAAGCTGTGGTTAGAGAAACCTTCTCTCCCTTAAGGCAAAACACGAAGAGATGCATGTAGGCTGTGCTGACATTATCTTTGATGGCTGTGCTCGAGCTTGGCGGCAGCTCACAGGGCCAGGTGGCTTCATCCAGCTGTCCCCATCCCCAGTGGAGAGAGCGCTCCGTGGAGCCAACGCTCCCATATGGCTGAGCACCCCTGCCTGGGGAGCCCCTGGGGCTGGAGGCAGGGTGAGATCCGCCTTCCCAGCGACACGGGGAGGAAAACTGGCAGTGCAGATGGACCCCAAGCCAGAGGTGGGCTCTGCCTGGCCCCAGGCTGGGAACTGAACCACGGTTGGATCCATCCAACCAACCCTGACGGCCAGGCTGTGCTGCTCGGGGGGTGATTCCCCAGGGATGTGCCTTTTAAAGCACGTGGCAGTCACAAAATTTAATTGACACATTTCAGAGTCTTAAACCTGAAGTGCAGCCTGGGGAAAAGGGGATGCCTTTTAGGCCTCTTTAAAGTAATCCAGGATTTTATGTAATAATAATAATACAACAACAACAATAATAATAACAACTACTTATCTAGGACCTACACAAAATCATTGATGTTTGCCTTTGCCATCAGCTTAATGTGCGTTTTGCTGATGCACAACTCCTGGTTGATACTGTTGCATAAATAAAATAAGCCCTGTTAATTTTAAACTCCTTGAGAAACATATACATGCAAAAATGTAAAGCTTATTCATGGAAAAATGGCAAAATCAGCAGGAAAAGAGAGAGATTATTTTCAACAGTGTCCTTTTAATTAGAGTGATAATTAATTCTTTTCCCTGACATGCACATACAGATTACTCTTTTAAAATATTCCTGCTTGAAATAAAATGACTTAAAGCTACATAGCAGAAGAACAGATCATAAATCTAAAAGAGAAAAATCAGGGCTGTGCATATTTTGAGCACCCCTTTGGAATCCAAAATGGTCACTGAAATGCATGCCATAAAAATCTAATGGCAAGGTGAACAAAATGCTCCTCGAGACCCAAGTGCTGAGAACAAGCAGAGGCTCTGTGCAGGCACTGGGGCCGATGAAGTGGAAAATGGAGTTAATATATTTTGCACATACACAAATCACATCAACTGTGCTCCTTTCCAGGGGACAAAATGCTTCATACTGTTGGTCTAGACGCACTGCCGTAACTTTTTCTGGCGTTGTGGACTTTGAAGGTTGCTCAGGGAGGAATCTGTTTGGAAAGTGGATGTGGAAGCAAGTGATCACTTCAGAAAGGTGAAAGAAAACCAGAAGCAAGTGCGGGTGGGAGGAGGAGGTGGTGGAAAGCCAATGACAGTACAGCACTGAAGCTGGGTTGGACGTGGGGTGTCCCAGTGCTCTCCTCCCCAGGGAAGTGGTCACAGCACCTGCCGGAGCTCAAGGAGCATTTGGACAAGGCTCTCAGGCACGTGGTGGGATTCTTGGGGTTGTCCTGTGCAGGGCCAGGAGTTGGACTCCATGATCCTTGTGGGTCCTTCCAACTCAGGGTATTCTGTGATTGCTCAGCTGTGCGAGGTCACAGAAAGCCTTTGGAGAGCCTGTTCTGTTTGGTGGGGCTGGCTGGCTGTGGAACATGGAAGGATTTCACTGGTGGAAGTGGTCTTTATGAGACAGTCTGAGCTTTCATTGTGGTATTGGAGAAATGACAGAGAAAGGTGGAAAAAAAAGAGGGCAAGACATCAAGGGCTGCTGCAGAGGCCAAAGGTGAAGAGAGGGGAGAAAAGAAATGTGTTTCTGGAGGAATCCAGGCATCCCTTCCTTATATCAATTTTTATTAAATTATCACACAATTCCCTTTATAACTCCCTCAGCCATACCAGAGGAAGTCACTGTGTGAAAGCCAGACCCCAGCTTGCAGCCACTTGCTCCCAACCAACATCTCTGCAAGCCAGCACCAGCGCCTGGAGCTCAGTCTCTCAGTGCCCTGGAAAGCCGGTGAAATGCATTCGGCACAGCAGGGGAGCATCTCACTGCTTCCCTGTAATTAGACTTGTGAAAATGCCTCCATGGAGAAGAAAAGCCTGAAGACCTGCTCCTGGGTGGGAGATTTCTCCTGAAGGCTGATCCTGCATGCAGGTAGTGCCAGCCCAGCTCGGAGAATTGCATCGTTGAGTTGTGCTGCCCGGCCAGGGTTTAATTTCTTATGGCGGTGATTAAGACTACTCATTTAGGGACATAAAAGGAGTTGGCCTTCTAATTGCGTGTACAGATGTTTCCAGACATAAAGCAAAATGATGCAGGGAGGCTGTAGCATCCTGCTCACTGTTCCGTACAGAGAGGCCAGTGCCAAAATGAGGAATTAGAGGGACAGCATGAAAAATAAACCTAAGGAGCTTTTGTTCACTTGTAAAGGAGATCATGCTGGAATGGTCATAAAAGGAGAGGTGGAGAGAGAATGTGTATGTGAGAGGATGGAGTTCACATTGTCCATGCTTGGTTATTTAGCTGCACCCAGGGCAGGCACTGGGCCACAGAGCCACAATCAGCAGTGCAGTCATGAAGACCTCACCAGCCCAATCTCCAGTGGTGCTAATTAAGAGAAAAGAATTTCCTCCATTTCCTTTCTGACAAAGTGATTTCCACACATGCCTTTATTCAGTTACTTTTCTCCAGGGATCAGCACAACAGGGAAATCCTGTTTCCTTTGTCGTTGCTGTTAATTAAGGTAGGGCTGAGGCACCTTGGTGAACCTCAGGTGCCTCTCAATTTGCAGAGGGCTTTGCAGCACTGAGACGAGCTGCAGGGCTGGAGACGTTTCACTGGGAGCCCCAGAGGTCCACAAAACCCTTGATTAGAGGAGGGAAGTCTGGTTCATCGAAGCTCTGTCTGGAAATACAAAAGACTTGTAATCGTGTATTTCTGCCTGCTAGAGTGGTCTAAAAATGGTTTGTTTTTTGCCTTTAGAGGACCTTGAGTCTTGTTGTGTTAAGCTGAAGGCAGAGGGTACATGGTGTAGAAGGGACCACAGGGATGCTTCCCAAGAGCACCACACCAAGTCTGCTTGTTAGCCTTTTGCCTCGGGCATGTGCTGCACACTGCCCTTCCTCCTACCTCTCTTGGTCTTAGCGAAGTCCCACGTGGCTGGAGAACCTGTTGAAGAAATTTTCAGTCCTGCTTGCTGAGTACAGGGGCCTCATCTCCTTTGGAGAAAAGTGAAGGGTTTGCTCTTACCCTCCTGTGTTTATGTGACCTCTCAGCCTACAGTGCAGTAGATACAAAAGAACGTTTTCTTTCCCTGATCTGAGGGGGAGTGGTGTGCACCCACACAAGATTTCCCTGGATCATTGGGATTTGCCCTTGATGTCTATCCAGACAGGTGTACCCCGTCCTCATCCACTGCCACATTTCAGCCATGAGTTCCAGTGCTTCTCCAGGTACCAGTGGCTGCAGTTTTCTGGTGGGACCCACCCCTCCATATAAGAACCTTTCTTTTGTTTAACAGCTCCCATTTTCATTTCTTGCTTGCCCTCGATCAGCACTTGGCACTGACTCTAGTCTAGAGAGGTTGTATAAGTAAAGGCAATCACAGCACATGTCATTTGGGGAGATAAATGGTTAAATGTCTCAGCTTCAGCTTGAAGCATGGGTTTTTTAGGTCTTTTCTTTGTTTGTTTGTTTCAGAGCACATCCAAGTTTTGAGGACAGCTAAAGGTGAAAGAGAATGACACCTTAATTGAAAGGGGTCAGAGTGTTGCAAGTTTCTCTTTCATTAGCATTCTGTGCATGTTCTTTTTGAAACCCAAAGGCTCTGTCCACTGTTCCTTGCTGGCCTTCGTAAAGTGAACTCTGGGTAAAGGGCTTAAAAGACAATATTAAAAGGGGAGAGAAAGAACTGAAAAGGGGATTACAAATCCAATAAAAATTGCTCTCAAGAGTAGACAGTATCTGCTGGACAGGAAATATATTTGAGTTTCTGACTAGCTGCGAAATACCTCAGTCTCAGAAAGTTCTGAGCAGAGGGTAAGCCTGGATGCTCATTTAATCATCAAAGACAAGCAGAGGACAGTCAGCTGGCTCAGGGCTCCAGTCCCAAGTCACCTCATGCATTTTGCAGTGGCTCTGTCCGTGTGGGCCTTGGGGCACTGATGGAGCAGCAGCCGCTGGGGGAGAATTTGCTGAAGGTTCCAAGTGTGTGCAGCTTGTGCTGGTGGGAATGGAGAGCTTGGTTTTGGAAGGTGACAGCCTGACCATGCACTTAGTTCATGAGATTGGGGTACATGGTGGTCACATGGAGATCTTTGGTGGTCTAGGTTTTGAAGAGCTCTGAAAAGTGAAGATTCCAGGCTTTTGACCAGTGCTTGGGTGATAGCACTGGTCTCAACTTTCCTCTGGAGCAGGGGGCAAGTTATTTGGGCATCCAGGTGTCAACAGCAGATTCTACTTCTAACGCCCCACTGGTTTATGAGGCATTATTGGCTATTGCATTTATCCCATGCAGATTATTACACAGGTAGTTTAAGGTTTTCAGCAGTATTTACCTATTCTGGATCTGATCACAGAGGGGAAAATGCTTTCAATCCCATCAGCAGGCAGTGGAGAAGGCAGTCGCTCTGACACCACATTTCTGTCTGTGCTCCATTTCCTGAATGCTTTTGTGTTACAGGGTGAAAATTTTTAGGTTGGACCCGTTCCTTTAGTGGATACTCTTTATGACTGTGTCTTTCATCCAAGCAGCGGAGCGAGCGGGGGTGGGACAGGCAGGATGCTGGTGCAACCCCCTCTCTGCGCTGCCTTGTGTAGACTTTGTTGGAGTCTTTCTAAGAGCATCTGCCTCCAGTTGGGGTAATTAGTACTCTCAAGCTGTAGTAGTGAGTATCTCGTTGATGGAATATAAAAGTGAGCAAAATGTCAGTTCAGCACTGCGTGGAGGCCTCACTGACACACAGGCTGCTTCTGAAACTGCTGGCGTTTTTTTTTCAGTTAATTGCCTTTTTAATCATAGTGAAATTGCTCCTATTTGCATGAATATTCCAACAGCAGGATCAGTTTGCTCTTGTCACAGATACTCACTACATAGCACATTCAGTTTTGTTTAATATGCCTCATATTTAGAGGCTCAAACTTTATTCCCTCTGTTTTATTCCTTTTGTTTCCCTCTGTCTGCCACAGGATAAGCAAATGTTATTTTATTTATTTCAGGAGATGTCTTGAAATAAATAAAATGTCTAGAGACAAGAAAGCTCTAGGAAGACCTTATAGCAGCCTTCCAGTACCTAAAATGGGCCTACAAGAGAGCAGGAGAGGGACTTTTGACAAAGGCATTGTCAATGATAGGACAAGGGGGAATGGCTTCAAACTGACAGAGGACAGAGTTAGATTAGATATTAGGAAGAAATTCTTTGCTGTGGGGGTGGTGAGGCCCTGGCACAGGTTGCCCAGAGAAGCTCTGTTTGTCCCATCTCTTGAAGTGCTCAGGGCCAGGTTGGATGGGACTTTGAGCAACCTGGTCTAGTGAAAGGTGTCCCTGCCCATGGCAGGGGGTTGGAATAAGGCCATAACTGGGAAGGGACAGCTAAGGAACAGCATGGGATGGTGAGGCACTGACCTTGGCAGCCCCACCAGGGTTGTACCCTAGTGCAGACCTTGCTTGGGCAGCTGTCCTGGTGCAGCAGGAGGAGCTGGCATGGCTGGGGATGCCCAAACCCAGCATGTTCTCCTGAGCAGTCCCTGCCTGGGCAGAAGAGAGGGCAGTGCTCCAACCTGCATTGGAGACCTGGCTCCGTCACCACCCTTAGCAGAAGGAAGATCTGCATTCCCCTGGAGGTACTGGAAACAACCTGTGGTGACATGGATGTCCCAACTGCCTCAGGGGGATGTGCTCAAGTGTTGGTAGGGTGCAATGAAAACATTGAGCAGAGTTAACATCACACAAGGATGGACCCATTCACTTCCAAGGCAGTAAAGCAATGGGAAACAGGCTAGGCAATCAATCATCTCCAACTGTCAACTTTTAAGCAGAAAACATTGATTTTAATGGTAATTTCTGCATAAAAATTAATGGTGCTATAAAATCTTAATTTAGAGTTTCAGAACAAATAATGTAATAGTAAAAGGCAGCATCCTGAAGTAATTTGAAAATGAATTAGGCCAGTAGAATCAAACTCTCCCCACTGAGATGCCTTTAATTGATCATCTCCATAACAGCTAGTTTACAAACATATCATGAGAGCGTTTGCTGCCCTGGCACCTTCCAGGCAACACGTCCAGCATCAGTATGGAAACCAGTCCATCCCTCCACATTCCTTCTGGGCCCCAGCGAGGATACGATGGGGAGGAAATAAATCAAGCGCAGTCATGTGGTCGGTGCAACATGAGTCTTTGAGGTTTGAACTGGGGAAAGACATTCTCCCACAAGAAGCAGAAACCAGAAGTCTAAAATTAGCCAAGCCCTTCAGATCGGCAATAGGCAAGTGGTGAATCCCTGTGGATCCTCCATGCTGACAGCACTATTAATACATCAGCTGAGGGCTTGGGTGAGGGTGGGGAGAGCTGTGTGTGCATCAGGAGTAATATGTTTTAGACATCTGGTCTCGTTCATCGGAGCGATACCAGGGGCTGAGCTGTGATATGGGGCAGGAATGCTAGAGACCTTCTCTGAAACGTAAAAAAAAAATGTGCTGCTTCTTACTTAATTACAGTCATGCCAGTTGCTATGTTGAAATGCTGCTTTAAAAGCCTTTGTGAGTAATTAGTGTCAAAAATATATGATCTACAAAGCCATAAACTCACAGCTTGGTAATATTACCAAGTACTAATTAAAAAAAGAAAAAAGAAAAGTCTCTCTTTCATGATAAGATTTCCAGCATAGAGAAAGATAAAAACGATGCAATTTGCAGATGATAGGAGGGGAAAAAAGAAAACCTGAGAGAAGGATTGAGGAGAGAAGAAAGTCAATATCAACAAGGCTGTAGATCTCTGGGTGATTTGGTAATGGTGAGGGTAAGGGAAGTGAAATATTGGAGTCTCAAGACAGAAATATAGTCAGGAATATATCCTGGGAGCCTCCTCTGCTACAAAACAGAGATAAGGTTGAAGATCAGGCATTATGGACGAGAGGGATAAAAATACTGCTGTATTTGGGACTAAACCTGGCACAGCTCTCAGGAGCACTAAAGTATTGCAGGAATGTCCTTACTGGCAGACATACAGATATCTTATGCAAATATGCAAGTGTGTCGTGGCATCTTGTGAGGGCTGTGTGACATCCCATCCATATTCCTCCTGACCAGTCTGGACCCTTCTCTGGACTGGTGTCACAGAAGCAGACCTTGTCTGGCAGAGGGAAACCAGGCTCACACATGGCAGCTCAGAGCGCTTGGTTATACTGAGATGAGGTGTTTATCCTTTGGAAAAAAGATTAAGAAGAGACCTCATTAAGGTTTAAAGAAAACCCTGCTGGGAATAAAAGATCAAGGCTATTTAGGTTATTGTCAAATACATGTGTCAGGGGACATAAAGCTAGTCTGAAGAAGGACCTGAATTCTATGAAATGTAAGCTGATTTTTTTCTAACAGCACTTAATAATGCAATTATAATAACAACTTGTGCTTTCTCATGCCTTCCAATTTAAGATCTGAAAGCTCTTCACAAACATGAATTAAGCTTTCAGGACTGTTGCAAGGTACAGCAAATACTCCTCTGTTTTACAGACTGAAAAACTGAGGAACAGCATGAGTACAAGGCAGCACAGCATGTGGAGGAGTATATCTTTATTTTAATCGGGTTGGGCACGGCCTCTGGGCTTTGCCTGCTCGCTGTGTGCCATCCTGCAGCTGTGCAGAACCTGTGTCCTGACTGACTCTGCGGAGCTTTTCATTCCACACCTTCTTCTCTCTGATCCCTCGACCTTTATGGAAACGGTGAGTCATTTATGAATAGGGAAAGAGAGCAGTAGAAGGTGGCCAAATGGCTGTATGCTGCCCCACTGATGGCTCACACTGCTCTGAGATCTCAGGTGTCCCTTGACACCAATGGATTGAGTTGTCCTGTCTTCAGCCTCCCTATTGTTTCGGTGTGTGCCCACAGCACCACAGGAAGCCGGGGCAAAGAGGGACTCCTAAGCCATCTGCATCCCATGTGGCCTGCAAATCACTGTATTCAGTGTCACTGTGCTGGTGAGGGAAGTCCCTTCCCCTGGTACCCACCACCAGATATATAGCTGAAGAGCAGGGGAACCACAGGCTTGTCTTTTGAAGTCTTTCTCAAAGGTTTCTGTTCTCATTTCCAACTCAACAGAAGCCCCTGCAGGCAAGTGGCCATTTGGGATTGGGAGCTGGGCTGTTTGACTGTACCAGCCGTGAGGGTGAAGCTGCCTACAGTTTGGTCTCAAGCCACAGGCTGTTTTGAGTTGTGCACTGCTCTTTTCACCTTGACAATGCTCTTGTGGAGGGACCATTAGTATGGGTGGCAAGTCAGCGGGAAATGAAATTGTCCTGCCCTTAGCAAGCTGGCTCCACCTGACCTTGAAGATATTATTTTGTTTCCTGGATGTTTTAAATTAAGTGGTATTTCGACTAAGGTGGTTGCATATAAATTGGTTGGGATAATGCTTGCTTGAGCCGAACGTGCCCAGCCAGTGCCTGTTAACTCCCTGGTTCCACATCCTGTTCCCGCCTCTTTCCTTCATTCACTAGCACAAGTTCCCTTTAGATATCATAAATATCGAGATATGTGTATTTTCTCCTTGTTTTTCCACACTCTTCTCCTCTCTGTAGCATGAGAATACAGACCAACCTGCTTTGATAGGCATGCCATGCACAGAGCTTGGGGTGTTGGGTTTGGTCTGTTGTGATGGCATGTGGGTGGGCAGGATTTAGGATGAGAGTCCACCCACAGGAAGGAGCTCTACTTAGGTGGAGACGTTTGCACAAGGCCTCCAATGGCATGTGCTGCCCACTGTATTTGTTTCTATACCTTGAGTTCGGCCTCTAACACTGAGCCCTCATGTAAAAACGTTTCTGCAGGTTGCAGAAAGAACTGTTTTGTAGTTTCTTCTGATCATCCAGAGGACCAAATATCCCTGAGATTTTTCTAAAGGCTGCTTTACAGTAACGCATTCCTAGAAAATTATCTACCTTGTTGTTATTCATGCCAAAATGTTGGGGCAATCTTAGTTTTCTTCCACCATGCAGCTAATCACTGCATGGGGCTGTGCTTGAGCTTCAGCAACTCACTGTTGTTTGGTAGAGATTAAAAAATAACAATTGGCGGTGTCATCAAATCAGTGCAGCCAGTGAAATCAAAGCCTCAAGCACCATAAGAGGTCTACATGTCTCACAGAGGAAAAAGCCACAAGAGCAGCAGAATAGCTGTGCTCCCACTGCTGCTCTGATCCCGTTGGTGATACTGGAGAGGAATCGGATTGCAACATTCCTCCAGTGTGTCTCCCACACTGAGAGATACTGAGTGGGTCAATAAACTGTCGAAAACAAGGAGGGTGTGTGTTCAGGAGCACTTCAGGCTTTGGGATAAGTGTTTCTAGAGAGTTTGCTAGGAACAAGAATCTAACTGAAATCAATGGCAGCGTATCTGCCATTTAATGACAAGCCAATATGGCACGGCACTGGAGTACAACATATTCTGACCTGCCTCTGTGCTAAGTGGACAAGCTGCTGCAAGCTGATCCAGCTGGGAAGTGTGCGTGTGAGTTATACCCTCTGGAAGAGAGGCTGGGATCCCACTGGCTGAGCCTACATTGAAGTGAAAAGGCTGCGACCTCCTGGCTGGTCAGAACAGCAGAAGAGATGTTCAGAGCCACTGCCGGTGCGTATCTGCAGCAGCCATGTGTGCAGGAGGAAATAAGGGCTATTCATCTCCTGGATGGATGTGGCACTTCAGTGGAAGATGGGGTTGAATTTTCCAGCAGATCCTCTCGCTGCCAGCAGCACCTCTGCAATGTCTATCCTGAGCTGGAGCGAGCTCTTTGTCATCCAGGCATTTACCTTACCCAGGCACTCGGCTGTTTGAGTGATGGCTGTGCTCATCCTTAGTGTAGATGTAGGCCTGACTGTCAATGTACAGTTGAGGGTGAGTTGTGGGAATCTCTAGACATCCTTGGTCTGACATTATTGCTGTATTAGAAGGGGAAAACAGGATAAAAATCTGCAGCAGCCCAGGCAGCCCTGGCAGAAGTGGAACAACTGTCCATTGCAACATGTTTGTTTACCAGTCTGAGCGTGGAGTCAGCTTAATGCTGGTCTCCTGGTGTCAGAGGCTGTGCAGTCCCAATGCTGTCTCTACATGATACCCTGACTTAGAAGGAACACGGAAGGTGATGGTAGAGGTGAGATGATGCTGCAAGGTTTTGAAGGACACTTCTCTGTAAAGAAAGATTAGAAACAGGCTGCAGGCCAGACTGTGTGTGATGAGACAGGACTGCTTCTGCACCTGTCCATTTAATGGTTGAGGGTCAGTATTCAGTACTGAGGACACATGGAGAAGGTTCAGATGTCTGAGTTAGCATCCAAGTTAGTTTGAGGTGCAGCCGATGCTTTCATCTGTTTGCACAGCTGAGCCACATTCTGGTAAGATGGGGATCATATTTGCCACCAACCTGGACAAACTCTGCTTTGGACCATGAAAAATTGTCAAGGGTTTGAGTTTTTGCTTCTTAATGTGTGCTAGGAAGCTGTGGCAGGAGAAGGTGCTTGAATCCAGGCTGAACTGAACTCTGAATGAGTCAATGAGTTGATTTGCTATCCTGTCTCATTCCAGCCTTTGAGGATTTGCAGATCCCACAGCCAAATGAAGGGTCACTGCAGTGATGGGGAGGGATAAGCCAGGACACTGTGTTGCCATTGTTAGTATTCAACTGGAGTCATGCAAGATCACAACTCTAATCTCTTGTTCGCGCAATTCAGCTGTTGTGGGTTGTCAGCGAGTCAATGTGACCTCCAAAACAGGGAGGCCACGTGGGACTCTCTGCAGCTCTGAGGGCAGAGACCAGTTGCATTGCACGGTGGAGCTGGTTGTCAGTGCACTTGTCCTGCAACTGGGCACGAGCATGTTTGGGAGTTCCAGTAAGTCCATGAGTCTTCAGGAAGGAGAGATATAATTCACATGCACAATCCTGCTGTTGGTTGTGCTCTGCCAGCTGCTTTCCCCACTGAGCTGTCCTACCTGGACCCTCTGATGGAGCACCTACTCATTCTTTACAATGAGAAGCTCCTTTTTGCAGCTCTCCTTGCAGCCTGGCTGTCATGGCTTTCAGTCTGCTTGTTCTGAAATACTCTGACAATGGTCCTGGATTTCTCTGGGAGAAATTTCACGTATTTCTCCCAACAGTCAACAGGAGTGTCAGCATCCACGTGATTTCTTACAGTTCTGAGACTGCCTTCCACCAGGAACCTGCCTGCACCAAAGTCCCTGGCACAGTTTGAGCTGCGGTTTTGTCTGATCCTTTTAAGAGTTGGGAATGGATGTTTTGATGTCTGATATCTATGAACATGAAAGGCTCCTTTCCCTCTAACTGTGCATTGGGCAGGGCAATGCCTGTCTCCTCTAATCAAAAATGTAATCAAAGATCTCACTTCTCGTAAAAAATGTATTAAGAGGAAAAAGAAACAACACAGCATATTTCTATTGGCTTCGCTGCTGGTTTGCTCTGGTTTCTACTTCTGTGCTGCTCCCTCCTGTCTTTCACAAAAGAACCCCCACCTCAACTTTCCCCATATCTTGAGATGTTTAATTGCAGAATGTTGAGCTTTGAAAACAAAACAAAACAAAAAATCATTGTATTTGATTCAAGCAAAATATCGATTGTCCTTGACTTCCCACATCACAGATATTGGCAACATTTTGTCAGCACCAAGAGTGAGTAGAGAGATCACAGCAAGGAAATAAATATTCCAACTGGAAGGAAAAGAAGCTGAGCCAGGAAAATAGCTGTGCCCCATCACTCTCTCTCCCACAGCTGCTTGTAATAAATGGTTTGTTGACCTGATGTTAACATTTCCAGTTTACAGTAAGCAGCATTTCCCTTAAACAAGATACTGATAAAGTGAAACAAGGAATAGAGGGGGTGGAGAAGAGATTTGCAAAACATGCTGGAGTGAGAAAGTCGGAACATACCGTGTGTGTCTTGGGAGTGAGAACATGTCTCAGTGTGTGAATAAATATATAATGTATAGACATATGCTCTCTCTTCTTAGAAACTCTTTGGGTAGTCCCAGATTTTGCTGCTTTCAGTAGCACAGCAAAGTAAAAGGCAGGGGAAAGTTGGAGCTGGTGATTGAAGGGTCAGAGGATGGTGGTTTAAATGGAGAATCCTTGCTCTCCAAAAAGGAGATTGGTCACAGAGAGGGACTCAGGCATCACCCGAGCCAGTGTGCAAGGAGCTAGTGGTCTGTCTGGAGAGACACAATGCATTCGGGTTTGCTCATTTTCATCTTGCAGATGAGGGCTAATGCTGCACTAATGGAGATCAGATTTTCATACAAATTTGGTTGACAGAAAAGAGCATGGGAAGAGGAATCAGATAAGTGTTAGCACAAAGTTATTTGTCAAATGGATTTTTTTATTGTTTTCCAAGAAGCCTGCACAGAGCTGTTGTCCTTTTTTTAATTCCTCCTCTGGCATTTGTTCCCCTTTTCACTGCCTCCACAATTCTCCCATTCAAGTCGAAAAAGCTACCTCTGAAAGACCAGTGTAACATTAGCAGAAATTACTAGCAGCAGTGATTTCAATATTCAAATGGACAATATATTTAGTAATAGACTGGGAGTTGTATAAATAGAGTATGAATGCCTGGTAATGAATCATATCAATAATTTTCACATACAGACTGTGCCTTACATTTCTCAAAGGCCTTTACAAATACCAATTGATTCTCACAGCATGCCTGCTTGGTGGAGGAGTTGTTATTAGTTCTAGTGGAGGGTGAGGATATTGAGATGCAGAGAAATGATGCTGCTTGTGTAGTTCATGCTGGGACCCAAAGTGAGGAATAAACTTGGAAGCTCCTGACTCACAGCTCTTAATCATGGGACTACACAGCTCCGTATGATTTATTTGGCTTGGCTGGAAGTGGTCCTTATGGAAAAAGGTCTTTGTCAGACTCCAAAATCTGGGGCTGACAGGAAATGGGTAAAGGCAGGAGTAATTAATGCACAGTGAATGGCAGGACTGGTCTTGATGGAGCTGTGCTTTAAACTTATAGTCAGGAGCAGCACTCGTGCCCCACGCACGTCAGGGCTTGGAGGTTTTTTGACCTCTGGAAATATGGTTTTCCATGCAGAAAAGTGGCAGCTAATGCAGCCAAATTCCATAAAGAGGGAGGGGTACCTTCAATCCAGCTATGCTTTGTAACTCTCACCCACCTCAGTCAAGGAGGGTAATAGCTGAAGAGTACCTGAAATACTGGAAGTCTCTTTTCTGGTGTGGTGTCCAACTCGGCGTTCACCACATTGCCCATCTCTGTTTACTGTTGCCCTTCTTAATTCTGCAGTAAATTGTTTCAGCCTTTAATGTTTCTCCTGGTGGCCCAGGGATGCAGTCAGTGATGGAGATCTTCAGAAGAAAGAAGCAGGTTACGTAGCACATGCTTCAAACAAGGGAAACCTAATTTGTCTTTTGCCCTCCTGTTGTACTGAATTCACTAAGGCTGACTCACTGCTCAGGAGAACAGGATACGCTCTCAACTTGTACAAAACCGTGACATGGTACTCACAGCCTTATTTTTAAATACATTTTATTTTGACATCTTACTTGGTGTTTTGAGTGACACTGTACATGCAGAAGTTGTCTTGAAGCTGGCCACAGTGGCACTTGGCTTTTCTTTTTTTTTCTGAGAGGTTACATTATTTCCAACCCATCAGCATGTTATGAGTCCTTTAAATTGGCAGAACAACATGCACTACATTGCACTTGTCTGTATTGAAATCCTTCTGCGGTAGCATTGCCTGGTGACCCAAATTTCACAGGTCCTCCTGGTCCCTCACAGGTCACACTCCTGACCCACCCAAATCGTTTTGCCCTCAGAGTTTTTAATGTGCACTAAATCGTCAGTCGTTGGGCTGAAACTATCAATCCTTTTCATCACATTGCCACTCTTCTTCATGAACCTCCTTGGAGACTGGAAGGGGACTGAGAATTGAAGGGTCATCCAAGTTTCTCTGGACATGAGGGACAAAGGAGGAATGGGCAACCCAAAATGCCTTTTCAGAATTGAATTGCTGAGCCCCAACCCCCGTCTGGCAGACTCTCAGTGCTCTTCCTACAAGGACCAGAGACAAAAGGCACCAACCTGGAACCCACAACCCAGAACCAAATTTTCCACCTTGTGGACTTTGGAACAAACGTATGTTTCTCAGGCCTGCCCCACAGAGCCAAATTTTAGCTTTCAAGCTTTAAGAATTGTTTTAACAAGCTTATTGAGCAATTTCATTGTCTTGTCTTCTAGATTTGAGTTGGCCTTATTTATTCTTTTTAATCTTTCCCCCCCCACAACTTCTTATGAACCTATAGTTCAGCATGGAGTTTTACCTTTCCCTGACTGGTTTCTAAGCTATATTAATACTCTATTTTAGTGATCGTTACCTGTTCTAAATAATATTTGTAGTTTCATTAACTCTTTCAGAGAAGAGTTTGTATATTAGTGTCAAGTGGACTTTGTTCTACACATAAGCTATGCTCTTCCAGCCAGATTGTGTTATATTCCTCTAGGCTCTACCTCAGGTATTTTGTTCCATGAACTGAGTCTAGCATGTTTAGGGAATAGCTTTTTTTTTCCCTTCTTAAGAAAAAGAAAGAAAAAGGAAAACATAGCAACGACAGCATGGCAACAGCAGCTGCGGCACAAAAGAAAAATAGGCAAACAGACTTCCGAAACATGTATTCACTGGTAAGCTATTTTTACTGATTGGTGAGTATGGGGGAGTATAATAACAAAATAAGTGAGAAAGTAGCTTACAAATAATTCATAAGTAACTTTAAATGAGAACATATCTTAATGATTTCAGCCTCCTAGCTAGCCCTCATGCTGTACGAATCTCCACATGCACAGACTTAAAGGTCACCTCTGATCTACACTATTTATATATTGCAAATTTGTCCATAGGCACGTATATAAAATTCCATACAAAAAAAATAATGTCAGTGGAGTATTAAGGTTAAATAACTGAGCAATAAAAAGTAAAGAGTTGTGTATGCCTGCACAGCAGCTTAAGGATAAATCCATGTCATTGCATCCACCTTTGCACCAGAGCACAGAGGGTTCCTGGCTCTGTGGGTGTGGAGAGGCCCCACAGCCTGGGTATTTTGGGGGGGCTTGAAGGAGCTCCTGGCTCCACTGCCAACCTGCTTTGCGACCCTGAGCACTTTTCATTGCTTCTCTAGGAACCTCTTTCCCCATTCCCCTTTTGTCTGGAGCACACAGGCAGGAACCTGCAGAACAGAAGCACTCATGCTTGCATCTTTGGGCAGGTCCCAGCCACACATGGGGCCATGTACGTGCTGAAAAGTGACAAAATAATAAAGAATAGCATCTTCCTTGACCAGCCTGATCTAGTGGGCAGCATCCCTGCCCATGGCAGGAGGGTTGGAACTGGATGATCTCTAAGGTCTCTTCCAACCCAAATCGTTCTAAGACTCTATGAAATTTTCTGCTTCACCATCCTCTCCCCAAAATTCCCCAGTCTCGCTGCAAACCAGTAAACCGTGGGAAGTCTTAACTAAATTCAAAATAATTCATTGAGAACTTGAGAGAAACAGCCTTAAAAGTGTTGAACTCCTTTACAGTTACAGCCTGATCTGTTGTGCTGTGTAAGCCTTTTTTTCCAGTTATGATCCATGGGAGACTGAGAGCAAACACTGTCTCTTAAGTCTCCTCTGCAATCCCAGTGCTTTTATTGGCACGGAGAGGAACCCAGCTCAGCCCTCTGCAGCCAAAACTAGATTCATTTGTCTTCAGAAACAACACAAATCTGTTTTCCTGGTTAAATAAAGTCATTTGCAGGGTTCTGTTGTGGGAAGGATGTGTCAGCTCGTCCTGAATGGAGCAGTCATTAGGATGAATGGGTCGGTTGTTGGGCTGGAACAGCCCTCTGTGCACTGAAGGACCCTTCCCGAGGCAGGCTGAGCCCTCTCTGGGATTGTGCCCACAGCAGGCACGGGATGCTGCAGGTGCCTCGGCATCACTGCCGGCTTTATTGTGGATACTCCCTTTCTGCACCGTTACATGGAGTTTAGGATTGATTCATTGCAAAATTAATCCCACATCTTGCACATTCCCTTCAGCCCTGTGTTTTGGGAAAGCTCTGGTTTCTGCAGCAAAGGAAGCAAATGGGACTCGAGTGCTGAGTTCTCTGTGTGGTTCTGTGTTGCCTTGGCAGTGTTGAAAGCCTATTTCTTCTTGTCTCTCAATTTCAGGTAGTGCTAGTGCTTCCCTGCCCTTCAGAGGTGTGATAAGCAATGACTAGATAATGTTTTTAATTCTCCTCACTGCTGTAGAGTTACTTGTTCTGGAAATTCTGGTGTGTAACTGGTAGGAGAAAAGGTTGGTGATGTTCTCCAGAGGACATCAGGAATGTGGAAGCAGCAGCTAAAGTGGTTTGGTTCCCTCTGAGGTTTTTTTTCAAATGTAGTTGAAAACAAGCGAGTGAAATGAGATGCTTAGAAGCACTTTGTTTGTAAGATTCCTTCTGGTTTTAAATTACTTCGTTTAAACATCTTTGTCCATGAAACCTCCAAGGGAGCTCATCTGCTTGTTTTCTCATCTGCATCTTCTGCTTTCTGTCTGGTTTTTACACAAGAAAGAATGCAAGTATCTCATGTACATCTCTATATACAGAAATAAATGTAATTGAGTTGTAAAACACAGGCTGGTTGAGCAGGACAGAGGTCAGTGATCTAAAATAATCCCAACACTTTAGTCAGGACCTGCTCTGTATTACAGTTAAGTGTTTGTTGAGGTCTTTTCCTCTGGCCTTCTGTTACATCTGAAAATATATTAATGCTGTTTCTACAACGTATTTAGAGCACAAATAGCTCAGATTTGAAGCACTTGAGGAAATACTTCTTGTCTCTTTCACTGTTTTGTTTGTATTTTTTGCTTGTGAAAACAATTCTCAAGAGCATTGTTAGGTGGGTCATAGCAGGAACACCTCTGGGCGCGCTGGGGAATGTGTGAAAGCAGATTTCGAGAGCTTTTATTTTCACACCATGTTTCAGTTCTGTGGTGATAAATGTTTTCTGGAGTACAAACCTGAGTCCCTCCTCTTGCTCCTTGAAATGTAAAAAGGGTTTCTTTATTATTTCAGGGGTTTGCTTGCAGTCAAGTTGTGTTGCTTTTAGCCAGTGACAGGTCTGATCAGCAGCATGGCAGGCAGCACAAAGTGGGAACTGCTGTTGATTTTAGCAGCTGATGGCATTAGACAGGTAGGATTAGTATAGGACCTATGGCAGAGAGGAAAGGTAATGGCACAGCATGGGAAAAATTAAGGGAGGAACAGATCTTTTAGGCAATTCTGTATTGTCAATTGACCTCCAACTTAAAACAAACCTGATATACACTACCAGAATTTTTACCAAACCCTCTGGGCTTGTGTGGTGGGTAATTCCCATGTCCTTCGGCAGGTGGGAGGAATGCTGCTGCATGCAGACATCTGGGGGGGAAGCATTTGGAGTCCCCTGAAAGACATCTTAATTCAGGGCAGTACCTTAACCTTGCAGGTGTGGGGGAAAAAGAAATGTGCTCCCACTCTTTGCATGCAGCATCCTGAATCCACAGGGACAACCAGCCCATGCACACACACACCTGGCTCTAAAAGCCCTGTTTCATTACATGCCAAACTAGTGCTTCTTTCAGCCAGACCCAGAGCATCCTGGGGGTGAGTAGATGTTGGACAGTGGCTTTCTTGCTGCAGCATCATAACAACAGATAGCCCAGTTATTTCAAATGGGCCTCAGCCAGTATGTTCAGATTTGATTAAGAACTTTTTGAAAGATAAGCATTTAGAGCTAAGGGCTGGCTCCAGCCTTAGTTATTTACATCAGGGTGGGGGTGATAAAATCTTTTATTAGTGTCACTGTTTAAATATTTTGGCTCTCTATTCCAATATTGTGGCAAGAAGGAACCATATGTGTTCCTAGAAAGAGAGCCTAGTGCAGCCGTTAATCATGAGAGGATCTATTAATGTATTAAGATTCAGAATAATGAGCAAAACCAGCATGCACTACAGAGACTAACACATATCTTTAGTCTGCAGTTTTCAAATGTTTGGAAAATGTTATATTCCTCTATCTTTCTAAAACTGGTTTTCTGCCAAAAGAAGTTCTCTTCTGTTGCTAATTTTAGAAAGGTTAAATCTATTTACAAAAACAAACATAGCATGGAGTGCTGAAAACCAGGAGGATGTGGGCACTAACAGGCTCCCAGGCTGCAGAGTTCACGGCAGGAGCTGACTTGGCAGGGAAACCTGTAGACACATCCTTTCCTTTCCTTAATGCTTTGCAGAGTGGGGGACAAGATATGTAGCCCAAGCTCCAAACTGGCTCCCCATCACTGCCTTTCTCCAGAAGGCACTGGACAATGTATGTGTATGTCAGCAGATTGCTACTGGGCTTTAGGGAAGCTTGCCCAAAGATTTGGCACAGGGAAAGGGCAAATTTTAAAGAGCTCCAGAGTGGGAGACATTGCTGGTTGAGCAGCTTGTGTGCCTCGAGGTCATTGCTAATGAGCAGCATCTTGCCTAAAGAAGTGAACATTACATTTTAGTGCTGCTATGAAAACCAGTCATACTGTCTCCCCTTTGTACCCCATGCTACTGCCTGCTTTGCTGTGGCATCTGGAGCAAGCTGCACCAGGGAAGGGAAGGAAGCCCTCTTAAAGGATGTGGAAGGATGCTGAAGTGGTAGTAGAGCTCAGATGAGAGAAGCTGGAGCATGACAGCTGTTACTGGATCATGCAAAAAGCCTGCCAGCAAAAATGCATCAATTTTGTGTGATATCCGGGTGTCTTGTCTTCTGTTTTCATAATTGCATACATGGTGTCTGCATAAATCTTTCCCCCCCCCTCCATGTACTTCCAGCAAAAGGAGCTGACTGGCGGATGGCAGCACATCAGTGGGAGAGCACCAGCAGGAAGAGACAACCAGTCAGATGTGTGTCAGATGGGGAGGCCCAGGGCCCGAGGCATATTCCTCGGAGGTTGCTCGAACATGGTGCATTCACTAAACAAAAAAACCTCTCCTTTTCCCTTCGGGGAGAGGAGCATGTTCATCCAGACATGAGAACCAGCAGTGCTGTCTTGCCATGTTCTTCAGGAGGTTAGTGCCAAATGACAGCACAGGCGGCAACAGCAGAAGCTTTCAGCAAATGTGTCGTAGCCCAAAGGTCTGAGTGTCCCCTCAAGGGCTACAGTGGAATTTCTTCTACTTTTTCACTGAATACGGAAATCTTCCTATTTACTCATTCCTTAGCTGCAACCTCTGTCTCTTTAGCTGTGGACTTTCTTCTTACGGTGAGATCAGGCCTGCTCGAGGAGAGAGGAGTACTGTGACTCTTTGTTTCACATTGGGTTTTACCATTAAAAGCCCATTTCAAGAAAGATGAACATGCCCAACCTGTGCAGGCCAGTTGACTGATTTCCTTACTATTTGGTCTTCAGGTTTCCCTGCCTGTGGACTACAAGTCTGGTTAGTAACACCACAAATAGGATTACCGGTAACCATCAGCTCCACGAACTCAGAAGTCTTGAGAAAGAAATGGTGGAATTTTAAAAATAATGACATCTTCTTCCCAGTATAAACTTTGACTTGTGGCTATAGATGCAGTCTGAGAAATGTGCTTCCCCACAGGGGGTTTGTGAGCTATTAAGGGTTAAGACTCATTCTTGAGGACACAAGAAAATCATTTTCCATGTTCAGAATCAACTTTCTTCTTTGACTTTCCGGATAGTGACAACTTATGCTTACTTTGGTCCTGCTGACAGTCATGCTGATGACAGCGATTTCAAATGAAGAAAAACGAAGAAAATGTGAGCCAGCAAAAAAGCAAGAGCAGTAAAAGCGCCTTCCTCAACTCACGCTAACATTGTGACATTTGGTTATTGATGTTGCAAACAGGAACTAATGTTATTCCCAAAGCCAGCACTTAAATTCCACTTTGGTAGATCATAACTATAAACAAGTCACACAGTCCCATAGGAAAAGGCAATTATTGACTAGTTCTTCTTGCTCTTAGATGAGCAGTGCCTTTGGTCTCTGTAGTGCTGACTGTGGTGCAGAGCCCTGGCTCTGAGCAGAGGTGACTAATACGTGTCACCCTTTTCTTGATGTAAAGCTTAAACCTGCAGTTTAGCCTGGGGTGCCAGACTATGACAAACAAGAGCTAGAGGAGGGTAATGAATAAACATGGTGAGAATTTCAGCTGTAATCTGCCATCAGGTCCATCTGTTACTCCTTCCCCCACAAGCCTTGCAAGCTCAATGAGCCAGGAACAGGCATGCTCCATATACTGTCCCATCCTTCAGCCACATAGCTAAGGTCTAATTGCCTGGTTGTTGTTAAGCTGATCATTTACAGTCTCTTGAGCCATTTTTGGTCATAGGATCTTGTTCAGTTCTTTAGCCTTTCATCCACCCCATTTATGACAAGACTTCCAGAAGGATACCAAAAAGACGAGGAGGATGAATGCATTAATCACACGGTGGTGTCCACACAGTTGCAGGGTAGCAGTGGCTCCAGTGAGTTGTGTTTGAAGGATTGCAGGGTAGCAGTGGCTCCAGTGAGATGTGTTTGCAGGGTTGCAGGGTAGCAGTTGCTCCAGTGAGATGTGCCTCGCAGGCAAGTGTCATCTGCCCATTTAACCATTCCCAGCCTTGGGCACTCACCCTCTGTCTCGTGCAAGGTGAGATGCCCAGCTCCCAAATGAGGGGGTTCATTTCCAGTTGGCAACTGGTGAACCCAGAAGTCTGTCTGGCCTATTTTCACTCTGTGTCATGTGTAGGCACTTCAGCTGAGGTGAGTCTTGGGGTTTCCTGATGATTTGCTCTAATCCAGAGACGGGAAAGCAGAGGATCCTCGGCAGAAATATGATGCAGGAGCAGCCAAGCAGGGGAACAGGGTGTGCTGGCGAAGGCTCCAGCAAGCTCTGCCTGTTGGTAAGTGGTGGTTTGCTCTGGGGGGCAGGTGCCTATCTCCAAGGCAATGCCACAGCTTGCAAAAGTCACCATCAAAATTCTCCATGGTTCTAGACGTCTCTCATCAGTGCAGGGTTTGGCAAACTTTGCTGCTCATGTTCTCTTACAAACCTCATGCTCACGGCTGCAGTTCACAAGTGGAGTATCTCCCTGCTTTGGGAACCAGGCCATCTTAATTACAGCCCACACAGATGATTTTTTTTATTTCTCCCATAGGTGCTTCCTTCTCATGTTCCAGAAACTGCATGTTCTTGGTTTACTGCTTCTCCATTCCTTCCAACTCGGAGAGCTTCCAGGAAGGGAGATGGAGAGGAATGTGATAAGCAGCTTGGCTGGTTAATGAGCTCCCTGTCTAACTGAGGGATTCTTGTGTGCTGGGTTCACTTACCAGTCCCTGGTATCTCCCTCAAGTTATCTGTGTTCTTCTGGCTCTCCTGGGGGAGGGGTTTGGCACCTGGTTTGAGTTGCACCTACTTTTCCCTTTGTGCCACACCACCATGTCCAGCAGGGCCAGGCACAGACCAGAAAATGCCTCTGGGTGGCAGGGCTGGAGAGCTACAGGAGGCTGTGATGTGGCTGGGAAAACAGAACTTAAAAAACACCCAGTTCCTCACATTGTCGGAGACAACTGCAGAGTCATTGCAGAGAAAGTAACAGGAGATTTTTCTCTCCCTAATTTATGTCTCTCCTGCATATGGCTTCTACAGAGTCACTGATGTTACAGACAGATGGGTTGGCATTTTACTAGACAGAACACATGGGCTAGATGTTGTTAATGCTTGTTAACTACTCACTCTGCAGCTTGACCAGTCCAATACAGTCACCTCACAGATGGTTGGAAAGCTGCAGCCTGGGTGCTGGAGCGGTCCAGCTCTGCCACACGTGGTGTGACAGCAGTTGGGATATCGTGCATTTGGCTGCTCTTTCCAAAGGGCTTTGTTGTAGGTCAGAGATAGCCATGGCTGGGGCATCAGCATGGCTTCCATATGTATCAAGGAAAGACACTTGTTTGTAAAGATCCTGAGCCTTTTATAGAAGGTTTAAAGGCTTCATTTCATAGTTTGGATTTTTATATGGAATGGGGTTGAAAAAATTCTGTGAGCCCTGTGCCTATACTCCTTAATGGTTGATGTTTATAAGCATATTTGGCTGGTGAACACTATTTAGCAGACCTGAGGTCTATTAAAAACTTATAATTTATGACCTCAAGCTCTGACTACAGCTGACTGCCAGTATTAGTTTAGAATGACATCCCATGTGATTTTCCTTTTTCTGATGTGAGTAGTCTGCTATGATTTACTCTCACCAGTCTTGTATTCAATAGAATAATTTCTAGGTATCACCTCAGCAAATCTCCACAGGGTGAATCTCCTTGGTTTGGAGATCCCGTCAGCATCTGTGGATGCAAAAGTAGATGCTACGGGTGAATCCTTTATGTTACCATCTTCCCTCTTTGACAGTAGTGATGTTCAATTTGCAGCATAATGATTGGAAGCTGAATGCATCCTACAGATGAGAAAGGGAATTTTAGTTTCAGCGCTTGTTCTCTAAAATTCTCAAAGCACTTTTGGAAAATGCATGGATATTAATCCACACTGAGCAGTAGTTCTTCAAATCTATGATTTAAATTGGATATATTTGTCTCTGTCTGTCCTGAACTGTTCAGTAACATTAATGCACCCTGATAATAGCTGTCACATTTTACCCTGGGGGTTGTTCCTCAATGATAGGTGAAATCACAGCAGTTCAAAGACCTGTCTTCCAGGATGAAAAGCTCTATAGGAATATTCAGATATAAAATAGTAATAGTATGAATCAAAAAATATGCTTCCCTTATTTTAGGGCCTTTGATCTTATTTTTATGGTATCACATTTGACAGTCTAAAGGGCATTAACCTGTAGGAGAAACCTCTTGAAAGAAGATGCTGACTTGCCCTCTGCTGCGCAGAGCACCATCCCCCAGGATTAACACCAGCAGCTTTCCCCCATGGAGAGGGGTGCAGCACTTCAGCACATGTCCCTGCTCTTTTTCAAGTTTCCTTTTTCACATGAGGTGCAGGAGAGCTCACATAGATCAAAACATGGAGCTGTAGGGGAAGTTCAGTGCTGTGCAGTACATCCCTCTCTGTGTTCCTTTGCTGCTGAGCTGGTGCAGCATCCAGGACCCCATCACTGCTGTCACTCGTGTACATAGTGCCTGGGTCGTGTTTCTGATTAAGATGGAAGTATATGAGCTGACCTCTTGTTCCAAAGACATTCTGGGGTTGTGGTTCATCTCAATGTTGAATAATAAGAAAGAGAAAGGAAATGTTTGCTATAAATCTCAGTGCACGCAGGGCTGTTTCTCACTTATTCCATCCCAGCTTTCAATTTTCTTCTTGGCATTGCCAGGCATTTGCTTTTCTTTGCTCAGCATCTAAAAGCAGCTTTTTCATTACATTTCCTGGAAGGCCCTTTACAGGCATCCATCCCTCTGCCTCATAAATTCACTTTATATACCAAGCTGGCGACACGGAGTTCAGAGGTCTTAGCAAGAAGCAATTATTATAAAGAAGTACTCTTCCTCTTTTGGGTTATTAAAGGGAGGAAAACTTCTCTGCAGACAAGGAATGGTCATTTGTGAAAGGGAGGTGACTTGATTGATTAAGAGGTGCATGTCCATCGTGTGAGAACCACCATGGACAGGCGTCCTGTCAGGCCAGCTGGAATCTGCCAGTTACCATGAAAAAAAGAAGGAAACCAATAAACAGTTTGCTAAATAACCTCATAAATATTTCCAACCGTAAGCACATCTTGTGATACAATTTGGTGTTTGTTGTTGTTTTTTTTTTTAATATTTCTCTAATTTTAAATGAACGGCCTGTAATTAAAGTGATTTAGAGGCTACCTGGGGACCTGGTATTTGAGCAGTGCACGATGCTTAGGAAAGATTGATTGGTGAGGCATAACTCAGTTGGGGGATTTTGATAATGATATCATCACCCAGGAGGACCAAGTTTGAGCAATTAAATCTCAAAACCTCGTGTTTGGGTTCTTATAACTTCAGCAGGCAGTTTCCACGTGTGCACACACACACACACACACACACACGTTTTCCCTGAGTATTTTCTGGGCACTCCAGTTTTTTGGCTGACTCTTTGTATGGTGGGCTGCCCCGTGTGTGTCTGTATGTCCAGGGTGATCTGAAGTGATGATTTATCAGCTCTGCAGACCCAGGAAGAGGTTGCCAGCCCTCTTGGCATCACTGCTTCCCCCCCTCAACATCTGCACGTGGAAAAGGCGGCCTTTGACATTTAGAAAAATCTCAGCGTCTAAAGCAAGAGGCAGAAACAAAAGGATTTTCTCGTTTAAAGGTCAGAGCCGGCAGCTTCTTGAAAGATATTTTCAAGTGGGTTTGTTGGGCTGTGTCAGGGTTTGTGTGCATTACTGGGTGCTGAGGGAGGCAGTGGGTACTGTAGGGAAGGCGTCAGAGAGGCGAGGAGCTGACAGGACCACCAGTGTGCCCGAGGCTTTGTGGCACATGTGGTAATGGTGCTGTGGAGGTTTCAGGAGGTGATCAGGTGGAACAGCCAGCCCTGAGGGCTTCTGCTGACAAGTGAAGGGGTTGGGAAGAGGGAGTGACTGCCCCATGTGAAGAGGAAGACTGAGGGATTTAGATGGTGAAGGCAAATTGCCGAAGGGATCAGTCTGGTGGGGATATGTGCATAACCCACGTTGGAGCAGATGGCACAGCAAGTCTTCAAGGTAGGGTGGTGAACACCACAAGGAGAAGGGAAAGGGCAGTGAGAACTGGGGCACAGAGGAGAATGTGGCCACAGCATGGCCCATAATGCCACAGCAGCCTGTGGACCTGAACAGAGCAGGGAGTGGGTGGAGTGTCGGATGTGAAGCTGTGGTGCCCCTTCCCTCAGCCCACACGGGGCTGTTTGCCATGTGTGCTCAGAGCAGTTGTCCGTGGGGATGCAGCACAGACAGTGATTTATGGAAGGAGTGTAGCAGATGAGATGGGGCCTTTGCAATACAGTCACTGGGTAAATGTCACCAGGCAATGATTCACTTGCTCCTTTTGACCCCTAATATGTCTTAGCCTTGGAAAGTACCATCTACCACTGAGCATGGCTGAGCGGTATCTGCAAAGCCAAGGCTTGTCTCTATGCCAAGGGGTGGAAAGCCACTCTGGCAGCCCTGTCAGAGTCCTAGACTACCTCCTTCCTCATGCTGTGGAGGTGTTTGAACCTCCTTTGTTCCCCAGCTGAGACACAACTGTCTTGCCTGCTGTGCCTGGCACAAAGCTCCACCATCCCTGTTGTCAGCTCGCCAAAACCCATTCAGGAACTCCACCTCCGGCACTGGAGGCGTGTGTTTGAAGATGCAGGAACACATGTCCTGCATGGATTGCATCCCCAAAGACAGTTGTACTTTCTCAGTGTGGAAATCAAAGGTAGGATATCCTCACTGCATGCTGAAATCTCAAGTTGTTTTAAATGCTGAAGCCCTCTTTTCCCTGTTTCTGCATTTCCACTCCTTACTTCCTCAATACATCTCCATGTCAGCTCTGTCCTTGGGACATGCACCCACCCTCTTTTCAGTCTTATTCCAGTGTCTGAAGGTCTGCAGGACATTGGTTCTTATGCTCAACCTGTATTTTTCAAGAGGCATCCCTTGTGTGATTCAAGTCACACTGCATGCCAGATTATAGCAAATGGTATTTTTGGAGCCAGAGTGGGGATATCCGTTGTTTTTAGGTATGTGTCAGAGAGAAGAGGAAGGAGGCGTATGAGACACTAAAAAGTGAGTGTGTCTAGATCAGAGTGCACTTCTGAGCCATATTGTGAGCTCTGAAATTACTTAAGCAGCCACTGTCACACTTTTAACATAACTACCCCTCTGCTGGTGGAAGAAGCGTGCAACAGCAGCATGGGGACAAACAGCAGTCAGAAGTCCTGTATATGTTACACTGAAGTGTCAATAGTGGGGAGAACCTCTGTTATGGTCCATATGTTGGTCCATCCAGCTGCAAGTCCATCTTCTAGCAGAGATGTTTGGGAATGCCTGTTGCTCTTTCACATCTTCTGTGTTGTCTTCTCCTTGCTGAGATGGTCCCTGTTAGATCTGAGAACTCGCTTTTCTACCACGCTGGTGGTTATGTGAGAGATTTTTATATGTATATCTAAACTATAAAGCCTTGAATAATTTACCAGCTTCCAGGGTTAAGAGGAAGATTTATGATGTTTCCTTCTGGCAGGCATCTGCTGATCTTGACTCCCCTGGAAAAACAGTTGTACTAACAGCTCCTTTCTCCAAGCAGATCCGGGAGCAGCTACTCCAAGTTTATGTTGCCATGTGCTAAATAGACCTGTCTTCTTGTGGTTTACAATACAGTGAAATCTGATTGCTCTGATTGCTGTGGGGTAGCAAGAGAAACAAGGTGCCACCCTTCAAATCTACAACTGCAGTCACACCCTCTCCCCCCAGCAGAGCCAAGTGTGTGGTAACATGGGGCAAAGATTGATTTCCTTTGCTTCTCCAGAAAAGGTCCCAATAGGCCTTAAATCAGACTGAACGGGCAACAGAACCTGGTGAAAGCTGAAATCTTTCCTTTTGCAAGTATTTGAGATCTGAATAAAACATAACATAGACCTGAATCTCAGCAGTTTAGTGAGCCAGACAGACTTTTTTCATTAATGAAACCAATAGAGGGCTATGTACAGAGTACCTGAGAGATGGTGTTTTCATAGTGCTTACCTTCAGCTGCTTCAGTCTGCTTTGTGGTCAGGGAAACTGAGGGTGAAGGGGCAATATTTGAATCTCTAGTGAAGTGCTGCACTTGGCTGGCTTGCTCAGCACAGAAGGGAAAGGGGGAGTGAAGCATGATCTTGGTCCCCAGAGTGTCCTCTTGCACTGACTCCTCTAAGCATTGACTATGGGGTGGATGGGGATACTCAGAGGCTCAGCTTTTCCTTTGATCCTGTGTATTCAGTTTGACTCTAAATGTTGATTTCACACTTTTCTTTAAAAGCAGCAACACACTATAGAGATGACACCAGTAGCGCTGGGGGCAGAGCAGTTAGGGCTGGGTTTGAACATGCTCTGGTCTCTCCTACCCCATAACTCGTGGACTGTCCCCATGTGACACTTGTTTCTGTTCCTCTCAGCTTCACATTTGATTCCTAAATAGGCTTGGGTGGTTTTGCCTTTGCTGAAACTTAGAATTTTTGGGAATGCATCAGCAGAGTAAATGATGATTGCATTACATGGAGTGTGTCATGTGAACTGCTGGTTTGTGCTGGCACCTGCAAGTTCTTGTTAGCAGCGATGGTGTCCAGGAGTTTGCCTTTGAGGGTTGAGACTTTTTTTTTTTTTTAATTTAAAAAAAATTTATTAAAAATGAGTGGAGGGAATCCTAGCTATGAACAGTGAAGATGAGGACTTGATTGCCCTTCCAGCTTTGAACTGCTGGAAATTTCATCTTCGTATTTTCATAAATCCAGTTTTTTAGACCTGGAGTCACAGGCATGGTCTGCATTAATCCAGAATGGTGTGAAACAACCAGGCCCTGCAGTGTTCATTCAGCAGGGCATCCCCCCTCGTGCCTTCCCCCTCGGTGCTCCCACACACCCCTGCACAGCCTCCTGCCTTGCTGTGATTCCCTGCTCACTCCCACGCCACCCACTCCAGCACTTCCCTCTCTGCCTGCAGGTGCACCAGGCAGGATGCAGCCTGGCATTTGAAAAGAAATCCTATGAATTAATGGGAACATATTGCTATTATTTCGTATAATCACTTTATTTCTAAAGCACAGGCTGCAGAGGTGCTCCTGCTGTTGAACCCAAAGCAGCAAATCTATCTATACATCCCAGCCTATACTACATTATGAACAGATGGGTGAAGAAAAAAAAAACAATAAAAACAAATAATAAGAAAAGTAATAGTGATAGCAATTTTAAAACACTCCCAAGGGAAAAAAAAAGTTTCTCAATTTTTTTAAAAGCAGTGTGAGATTGAATGAACTGCACTGTAAATGCATCCATCCTCCAAATTCACATATAAACCTCTCCTGGCAGAGGAAGAATTGCCTTTTTTCCAAGCGGCTGCCTTCTTGCCTTGTGCCTGTTTCAGAAGCGATCATAAGAAACCTGGGTGAGATGTTTGGGGTTTGGAAGCTTTCTGGGGTTTTCTTTGATTTTTTGGAGTTCCAGGGGAGACAGAGGCCATGGAGGTGAGGGAGAGGATGGTGCCTCTCTTGACAGCTGAGAGAAACCACAGACCTTATTGAACTCAGCAGGAAATATCAGTCTCCTCAGAAGCACATATTTGCCCACATAACTTTTTTCTGAACGTTATTCTTCTTCCTCTGCTGCAGGAGGAAACTTTGGTTATGAAGAATAGTAGAGAGAAATTACCATTAATCTCATAAAAAAAGGAAAATATTCAAATGTAGCCTTCACACGTGATGCCAGTGAACTCAAAGTAGAGGAAATTTAAAACATTTATGCTGCTCTGTTTCTGAGGTCATAAAACACAAGCAAATGGTCTGGCACTGGATGCTAAATTTCTTAAGGAACTTAATTTAATTAATTAAACTACTAAACCAATTAATGAATTTGCTTGTAAATTCTTAGAAAATTAATTCTGTGCCCAAAGAGTGTTTTAAATCTGCGAAGGAGTCAGTGTATTTCATACAGAGCTTGAATTCCTATTTTGGATGAATTCAGTTCTGCACTGACTTTAGAGACACAAGTGATGCTTTCATAATACTTGGACCTTCCCCCAAAACTGGCGCTTCCCATCAGCTGAATCCGAGGGGGATTTGCAAAACAAATCCTGTGCTGCTACCACAGCACCCAGCCCTTGTACTCACTCCTTGCTCTGCTACAGCCTCACATTGTACCTCTGGCTTTGCATGTTGGGGTTGTTTGTCCCTCCTCTTTCCTCTGCCATCGCCGCCCCCTCCCCTGTTGGCCTCTTTCATCTGGCCCAGTGGTACCTCAGGTGCACAGGAAGCATCAGGTGGCTCCAGTAAGCAGCAGATCAAAGCACTGCACATCCTTTGGATTTGCTGAAAAACAACCCAACCAGAATGAAGGACATTTAAACAGAAGTTAATTTACTTTTTCACGTGGAAACCTTGTTTCAATTCCCTGCCTGGCTCTGAGGTGACAGGGGCATCCTTAGTACTTTGCACTCCTCACAATCCAAAGTGACCCAAACATGAGGAGTTCATAATTAAATGTGTCCAGGCTCCTGAGAACATGAAACCAGGAGGAAGCGGGTTCCATAGAGCTCTGGGTGGTTATTGCTTCCCTTCTCTCCTGGCAGGTAAAGCCATGTTTTCCTTTCACATGGCAATCCTCTGGCATCCTTTGATTGGGGGGGGGAGGCTGCCCTGTTCCTGCGCACCCCAGGGAATGCTGGCCATGCCTGGCACAGCCTATGCCATCCCACCTCGGCTCCATCAGGAAGCAGAGCTTTGGAGCAATCAGGAATGGGAGCATTTTGAAGAGGAAAATGGCAGGGGAAAAAATTAGCATTTGCGCTGTGATGTTTTTTCTGTTTATTAATAAACAGGCTGCTTTCGTACCTCCGGGGGCAGGAGAGGCTCCAAGCATTCCTTATTTCTCTTGCATCTAGCATTTTTTTTTGCTTGTTTTATATGTTACAGGAGATTTGTAATGTCTTCCCACATGTTGAGTTTCCTTATTTTCATGAGAGCATCTCTGGAATAATTCCTCTGGAGGTTTTGGCTGTGCGCTGCCAGGCTGATTTAAACACTTCAGGGATGCTGTGTGGATCAGCACTCATTGGAAAGGAGTTGTGTTAATTAGGAACAGGTTTGCTTCCTCCTACAGAAGTGGCATGACTTCAGAAATAAGTGTTTTCATGGAAAGAAAGCCTTTGTGCAGAGCTCCTGCCACCCAAGGTCTGGGTGGTGGTGGCAGCAGTGACCCTGATGTGGGCACTCTGGTTCTGCTTTGGCAATGCAGTCTTTTTCCAGGATGGTCAAACCCCTCATCCTGCCATTGCCACAGTTGTCACCAGGGAAGGCTCACACAGGGGTCCTGCCTGGAGATGTTGGAATGCAGGACTCAGTAACAGCCTGATTACACCGTGTGCCAAACGGATAACGTGTCCTTGGTGACAGGCAGATCCTGCCAAAGGAGGCTTCAGGGTGATGCTGCTTGCTCTTCCCTGCATCACGAATCACAGGAGGTGAATTAAAACCCTGGGATATTAATGGGCTTGTTCTTCTTTCCCCTTAGGCCTCCAGCTCCTCTGGTGGAAAAATGCAGCTTCTGGAAACTGAGTTCTCACGAACCATCCGGGAGCTCATTGACCTCCACCTGCTCCGCCAGGACAGCATCCCAGCCTTCCTCAGCGCCCTCACCCTCGAGCTCTTCAGCCGCCAGACCATCGCTTAGCATCCCACTGCCACCCACCAGCCAGGGCTGAGCACTCCTGGGCAGGACACTTGAGGTAGCGAGGACAAATTCTTGTCTCCCTCTCCTAATTTGTGGTATTGGGTTACTTCTGTTTTGCAGGGAACTCCTTCTTCCCTACTTTTTCATGCTGATTCACAAATCCCACCAGTTCCTCTGAAAAGTGTAATTTTCCTCCTGTGAGAGGGCAAGTCTAGCTCCATCCCAGGGCTCTCTCATGCCAAGACCCAATCCCTGCCTTTGAACTGGCAATGTGTTCATCACTACCCAGACTCTCAGCATCCCTCTGGGAATACAGTGGAAACTGCTGGTTTGAGGAGTCACAGCATTGCCATTCACAGATTTTTCCAAAAGGATTCCCCAAATCTTGGCCCCAGCAAAAAGGTGAGCCTGCATGAGGATGGTGCTTCCTGTCCCATGGTTGTTCTCTTCTAATGGGAGGACAGGGACCCAGGGAAGGTCTCTTGCTCTTACAAAGAGCTCATCCCTCAGCAGGGTTGAAATTATTTTCAAGATATCAGTTACCTGAGTCTGCCACCACTGAGCAGACAAGCATAAGCATAAATGGCCATTTGCAGAGCCTATACCTGTGTTTACACTTCTGTGTTGTGTGGTGTGCTCAGATGTCACTGCCATGCTTTTGGTTCCTCACTGAGACTCTTGGGCTCTTGGTTATCTCAGGACTGTAGAAGGTGGAATGGAGTGATTTAGGGTGTTCTCACTGCTGCTGGTTTTAGCCTGCTGCCTGTCACCAGCCTGTGGGTACCTGTTTTGGGGAGTCTCCCTCTTCCTCCTCTGTGGAGATGGAGCATCCCCAGAAGTCTGAAATTTTGTGTTATAATGGATATAGTTCTTCTGTCATAAGAATAAAGTGTAACATCCCAAACTGGGTGTATGACTCCTTTATTTGGGATACACACGGTGCCCTTGCTGTGCTCTCCTGCATGTAGAGGTTGATAACCATTCCTCCATCAATGATCTGATGCTGGTAGTGCTTTGAGAAGGGAGAACATCATTATATTTTCCAGGCAAGTCTCATTCATAGTATCATAGAATCATGGACTGGTTTGGGTTGGAAGGGAACTTAGAGATCATCTAGTTCCAACACCTGCTGCCATAAACCAGATCAGTTTGCTATGAACGTCTGTGTGTATTGATTTCCTCTTGATATCAGCAGGAACATATTCCCTAAGCTTGAGAGAAGGTAGTAGGGAACAGGCTAGAAAGTTAGCTTAGATGCTCACAGCAGCTGCAGGGTTGGCCATGCTTGCTGGAGTCACTCTGGGACCTGTTGATGTGTCTACAGGCACAGAAAACAACTGCTACAGACCCACCTGATCAGAGGTGGAGGGACAAGCGTGAGCTGTGGGGAGTCTGCAGCCCCCATCTCCCCAACCTTCCTCTGCTCAGGGTTTGCAGGGAAGCGCAACAGCAAAAAGTTTGGCGTTTTCTCTTCTGCTTGAAGAAGTCCTGGTGGAAGATGAATTGCCAGGCATGCTGTGCCAGGGGAACGCTGCCTGATTCATATGCGCGACGTGGCACAGAGAGTCGCCTTCCTCAGTCATGGGGAAAATGAATCATGACGTCAGCCGCATTCAGCTCCTCCGCCGACACAATAGCGGATCCTGGCTGCCTCTGAAAATTTTTCTCTTGGCTCCTTGCAGGAGAAATGAAGTAATTAATAAGTTTACAATAAACCCTCTATCTTAGCAAAACACAGGTGAGGCGAGAAGCGATGCTGGAGAGCGACAAGGGAAAATGCGTTCTGCCCACTGGAAAGTTGCCTCCCAGGAGTGAAAGTATAATAAGTTCAGGTAGAACACACAGTAGTCTTCTGAGATGCCTCCGGTGGGGAGGAGACAGATGAATTACTGCTCTGCTCCCTGTACTCCCAGCAAGACTGATTTGTTCAACTAAGTTTAATACAGCAGCACAGCTGGGAGCGGTATGTGGTGAGGATGGGTGCTTGGCTAGATGTGCCGGCACAGTGCAGCACCTGGTCCTCTCCACGGCTTGGGAAGCTGCTGGATAACTGTCCTGCTTTGGCCAGCAGCATCCCTGTCCTTGCTTGTGGCATTGCACTGCTGCACAGTGAGCAGGCTTGGGCACTGCATGAAACTGGGACTTTTGAGAAGCTTGACTTCTCTAAGGCTCACTGGTGGAAGCCTGGGAGTTTTTCATGTGGAAGTGTGGCCATTGCAAAGCCACTTCGGCCACCTGTGGGACACGGAGAAGAGGAGCTGAGCCTCCCCAGTTTCTAGCTCCAACACTGAATTCAGGATGAAGCCCCAAACACATGGCTGTACACTGCCAGCATGACAGCTCCCTTCTCTGCCACCATCCTGCTTGTCTGAGCCACGACAGAGCTGCGAGGAGTAACTGTGATGCTGAATTTCACAGTGATTGTTCCTTCCTTGCCCAGCTACACAGGGCTCAGAAGCCCATCACAGGGCCCTGTGTTCACTGCCCCTTCCACGGGTGCAGCCCCCTGGGGCAATGCAAACAGAGATCCCAGTTGCCACCACCCGAGGTGAGTCCCATCTGGGTTTAGCTCATCACTTGCAAAGCTCCAGCTCCATTTGTGGAAAATCCTTTTAGAAAATCTTGGGAGATAGGTAATAAATTTGCAGTTGGTTGGAGGGAAGAGGCGAGAGCGATCACAAGTGTGCATGTGCTTACTGGGTCTCTGCTCGCTCACTGGGTTTATAGACTGTAAAATGTGATTTATTAGAGGGACTGTGTGTGTCAGAGCACCCTCTTGTTTGCAGTGTTGCCTGAAGCTTCCCTTCACTTAAACTGCTCACGAGTCCCCGCTCCTCTGCTGATCAGCTCTTTCCATCTGTGTGCATATATAAACAGCAAACGGGCAAGGAGATGTCAGGTGCTGCCATGCAGCCGGTGAAAGCAGCAGAGCTCTGGGCTAAGGCAGGTATTGCAAGGTTTGTGCCTCTCCTAAGGGCACATCTCTGAACATGGTGCCTCTTGCTCCCACTTTGTGTCTCCTGGCTCTTGGTGTTGTTGTGCATTGTTTGCGTGAGCCTCAGCATTGTCCTGAAAGTGCATGATGCCTGACAAGGAACTAAGGAAACCCTTTTGGGATCAGCCATGAGAAGCTCGGGGTTTGTAGATGTTAGTTTTGGATCCTCTGCATGTAATGCTATGAGGAAGGGAAGGAGAAGGGGGAAGAGCATGAAGCTGTGATGGAGTTGGGTACCTAGAGGGTGGAGGGCAGGAGGAGAGCTGGGGGTGGATTGAAGAAACAGGGTGCTGGGCAAAGAGAGGAGCCAGCAGTGCCAGCATTGCTGTTGGTTCTCCATCGCTCCCCTCCCCTTGCTCTGGTGCTCAAACAAGGAGCAGCACCCACCCTTTGCATTTCCCAGCCTAGCAGCGGGCTCAGAGACAGCTGAGAGTGGTGTGAGTTGGGCTGACAGGTGGACATGTCAAAATAAACCCTGGGAAAAGAGAGGCAAGAGCCTTCCTAGGACATCACCAAGGTGATGTCAGACCCCGGCGGGCCGTGCTGCTCAGTGTGGGAGAGGGCACAGCCAGGGCAGGTTTGGTTCTGTTGTGGTTTTTTGCTGTTTGAAGACATTGGGAAAACGATGACGGTGTCGGATGCCAGGTGACTGTAGCTAACGACAGGAGCTGGGGAGGATGGAACAGGCTCTCTGTGCTGGTGTGAATCACATTCCCACTGCCTGCTGTGACAGCAGATTCGGATTTAATAGCAGCGTTGCTGAAACTTGCATGATATTTAAAAGCTACAAAACGCGCCCACTCTGATCAGGGGAGGGATATTAAATAAATAAATAAATAAATAAATAAAAAATCAGCAAAGCTCTTTCATGAAGTCTTTTTTAAATATTAAAACCCCATCTTTCCCAACAGGAAAGCTTTTTTCAGGCTAAGAGGAGCGACTGAACGGCATCTGATGATATTGCATTGACACAAGTGTCTAGAAAAATAGGGTAGGAATGTATGATCTGTTCTGAAAAAGGAACCCTAGCTAATAGGAAATATGCTGATGCTACTTTTAATTTCATGACTCAGATTTGCTGCAAAATTGATGGAAGTCTGTGTTGGAGCTTGGTTACGTTAAAACAGTTCTCTGCTGCTTGGGGGTTTTCCAGTCCTTGTTTCTTGTTTGGGGGAATTATTATTGTAAAATTTATTGGTACTCTGGGAGTTTGCAGATTTTATTTGAAAGGACAGGGGAATGGTCTGGCATCCAAAGTAAAGAGGAGATTTTTGCTCCAGAAACCTTCTATATAGAAACCAGTGGCCAAAGCCTTCTCCCAGAGACTGCTGCAGACCCTGGTCCTGGATGGTCATCCCAGCAGCTCCTCCTGCTCCTTCCACCCACTGTGTCTGTGTCTCCAGCCTTCCTTCTGTTTCCCCTCGGAGCAAATACAAGGGACAAAACAGAAACAAAATAGACTTTAAAGAAGCCACTGTCATGTAAGTTAAGGAGCACAGAGGCAGCTCATTGCTGCTGGAGGTGTCAGGAGCAGCCCATGCTTTTGATCACCACCCAAACCATGTTCCTCCATCAAAGCACATTCCCTCAGGTTTTCAGTTTTCTTCTGCTTCCCCAACATGGGATCAAGCCTCTACCAACCCCTTTGTCTTCCCTCTGCTGTTTCCTGGCCCAGTCTCCAGTGCTGATGAGTTTATTAGTGTTGCTAATTTTACCTGATGCATATTCCTTCTCTTTGTGACAGGTGATGTTTTTTTTGAACTCTCCAGCTGACTGATTGAGCTCTATTTAATATTCCCCATTTCACTTTGAATTCTCTTTGTTGGCTGTTGCTTGTTGTGGTTTTGGTTGTTTTTCTTTAATCCTCCCACTGCCTCTTTTTCCCTCGTGGTCCCTCTGATGCTTCTTCAACCTGGAACAAAGCCAGAGACCATCAGGAGGTCATTGAAACACAGACGGCTGTAGGATTTAAATAAGGACGGGGTAATTTTATGACCATTAACAAGACTCGCAGCTATGCCAGCTAAAGTAATAAGGGCAATCATATCTCATGGTTCGAGGAGCCAGATCATTGCTTGTAGGGACTGAGAAGGTAATTCTGCATCCCTGACTCCCTCCCAAATATGATACAGTTGACAAGGTGCACCAGGCAGGTCAAAGGGCAGGAGGATGCACATGCAGGAGAAGGTGCCAGGCACAGGGCTTGGCTAGAGGACAAGAGCATTTCCCTTATCATCTCTGTCATCACACTCCATTGATCTGATCAGAAATTTCTGGTATCAACGTGATGGGAAATGTTCTGCAGGCAGGTGAAAGGCTCTGAAGTTTGGCAGATGGACCTTTTCTCTCTCCATGAGCATCTACTGGGTGACATTTGTGCTGTATGATGGCAGGCACTTCGCCTTGCTGCTGGCTGGTTCATCTGCCAGGCTGCCCCATAACCACTGCCAAGGAGAGACCTCCCTAAAGAGAACTGGAGAGCATGGACATCAATTGGCTCCTATGTTTTGAAGGTGCCTCCCACTCCCCGCTGACCATGCAGAGTCACATACATAATGGGATGATGGCAAGTCACACTGTCCCTCTTTCACCCCTTCTCCCCTTTGCAGCTCTCCCAGCTCCTCCACGTGCACGTGTCTTCCCTCAGCTTGTTTTGGGAGTCACGCTCCAGCCCTTGGGGGTGTACGTGATCGGCTCCGGCTCCAATCCCGTTGTTACGAGGCAGAGCCGCCCGTGAGTGGCGTGCTCTGAAGTGACAGCTCCTCTCGCCGTGAGTCCTGGGAGGGGAAGGAACAGCCCTGGAGAGGAGACAATGGCAGGGAATGAACCAAATTCACACGGAACTGGGGCACCCATCCCAGCAGCTGCGCTGAGACAAGGAGGAGTGAGAAAAGCTCCTCAGATAGCACGAATCCCTTGGATGGATCCATCCTGCCCATGTTGGATGTCTTTGGGTAAGTCTGTAGGTAATGCCAGCACTTCAGTTCAATGATGGAGTCTCCTGCACCAGTATCCTGGATGCTGAGCCCTGGTTCCTGTGGGCAGAGCATCACCTCTGTGCTTCCATCCCAGTTGTGGGACTCCTCACCCGAACCTGCCATGGAGTGCTGCCATCCCTGAGCTGCTTCCCCGAGGTGAGGATTACAGCTCTCACAAGTTGCATGTTAACTTTGCAAACTCTCTAGAAAACAGCAAGTGCAGAATAGACCCCGAGTGTCCTAATGACTGATTTGGAGAGAGCACTGTGGTGGTAAACCATAATTAATAGTCTATAGCATCACTTCTAATTGCATGCAGGCAGAGCTGGGAAACACAGGAAGCTTGATGGGCAAGTTGGGAGCCACCAGCACTGCCCAGCAGGGGAAGTTTGTGTGGTGTAGGCTGAGCTGGTTTGATTGGCATCTCCCAGTGTATGCTGGGCATGGGCATGAGCTATAGGGAGTCACATCCTGTACCTCTATTTGCTTCCCAGTGTGGCTGTGGAGCAGTGGTTTGTAGGTGCCTCTGCAGAGTCTGGTCATTCCCTGTTGGCTTTGCCACTGCGAAGGGAGTTGTCAGCTAACCTCCCCTCTGCACTCCACACAGGGAGAAAGTGCTGTGAGTGGATGGAAATCCCACTGTGTAGGATGCCCAGCCCCGGCCCCTCTGGCAGATAGGGTGGTTCTACAGGTTACCCTGAAATTCCAACCCCAAGCATGTTCCTGCCCTGTGCAGAGACCCCATGGCAGCTACAACACCCCTCCAGCCTGGCTGCACCTTCTCTTCCTTGCTTCTGTCCTTAGGAGGAGGAGGAGGAGGGTGGCTCATGGGACTGAAGGAGATGTGTTCCCAAGGTGAGGAAGACACTGGGCCCCCCAAAAGCCACAGCCTCCTCACATGTACCTTGTTTCCATCACAGCTCTTTTCTGGCTTCACGGTTAACTCGGGACAGTCCCTAGGTCCTGTAACCGGTGTTAAATGTAATGAATGATCTTGTCCTCCTTGTTTGTCTCCTCTTTAGTGTAACACTGTAATTAGCTTAATTACCAACAGATTCATATTTTTTTTTTTTGGTAACTTAAAATGGAAATTAAATTTTGCACCAGGTTTTACAGGCTGTTAACGGGAATCGAATAATCAAGCCTGACTCCAAGTCCTTGAAAATGAGTATTAAAAAAGGTCTGAATTTGCATATTCATGTTTTTAATAGGGTTCAGAAGGTATATTTGCAACTGATGAAAAGGATTAATTAAGCCTAATTTGCATAGGAAGAACAGTTTAACCCCTTGCATCCTAACAAGGCAGAGACTGACAGTTTGAATCCCGTGGTTTGATGCTGTCAGGACCACACGGGCAGCACAGCAGAAGGCTGAGAGCAGCATCCTGCTGAGCACCTTCCTTCCACTCCAGGAGGACAGAACCAGGAGAATCCATGATCCCAGCATCATCCCGGTGCAGTTGGTCCCCCTGTGCCCACAGCCACCTCCAGCTTTGGCCTCCATCCCTCTACCACGGTGGTTTGTTACCTGTGTGTCCCATTGGCAATGCCACCACATCAGGCCTCGAGCAAAACATGCTGCTCCTCCTGCCATGAGCTGGGCTGGGCAGCTTTGACACAGATTAAAGGAAATAATTTCTGTGCAGCCAGCTTGGTTCCCTGAGCTGTTCACAGTAGGGCCAGCATGAGGTGGGAGCACCATGGCTGGTAGGGGCACTAAAACCTTCATCTCCTGATCTCTTTCCAGTTTCTTTTTTTTTCTCAGTGAAGCTGATGCTAGTCAGGGGCTAAAAGCATCCATGGGACCATCAGACTGGGGTGAGACTTGGTGTGTCCTGTCCTGCTCCTGGCCACCAGTCTGTGGCTGATCAGGAGGTGACAGCATCCCAAAAGCCTGGGACTTGTACAGCTTCAGAGAAAGGGACAGAGAGCTGCTTGCACTCTAAATCCTGACTGGCACTCCCAGCACAGAGAAATCAGCAGGGTCTTGCACAACTCTGTCCAGCTGTGATCTAAGAAAAACATATACCCTGCCCATGCCTGTGGTGAGGGGTTGGAACTAGATGATCTTTGAGGTCCCTTCCTACCCAAGCCTTTCTATGATTCTCTATAACACCCCCCCAGTCAATCACCTCTCAGCCAGGAAAGCAGAGTGGGAATGTGATGCTTCCCAGGGCCCTACAAAGCCGAGAAGAGAGCACAGCTTTGAGTCAGTGCCTGAATATTGCTAAAAAGTGGCAAAAAATAAATAAATCAGGCATTCATTTGCTTCAGCAGGTGGTGTGCTGCGTTCCCCCTGTAATGCTTTGGTGGCGTGTGTTGCTAATTATTTTTCGGGTGGAATTTGCTGTGCACAGCGCACGGGGTTCATTAGACAGAGATGGCTTTGAAGTGGCGTTCGGAATTAATGCTGGCATATGTAAATGTTTCGTGTGCCACGGAAAAGATGGCTATAAATGATGCATGAGGTCCAGCGAGAGAGATGCTAGCTTTGTTTATACACACCCATTGGGCTTCGTTATGCCAAAGGCAGGCAGAGGAAAATCGGCAGTGCCTTCACAGGCCACATATCTGCTGCCTGGCTGCATGTGAGCATTTAGCAGAAGTTAACGTGGCATCCTTAGCACGCCACATCCCGGATTTCCTCCAGTTAGAAACGTATTTAAGCGACCCATCAAGGCTGCTGCTGTCCCTGTGCTCAGTGCCTTCCCCGGGTCCCCCAGATGATGAGGAGGACACATCCTGCACTGTAAATCATCGAGGTCCTGACCTGTGTGCCTCACTCAAGAAAAACCTGCCTCGGGGGAGAGGCTTTTAGTGGTAACACTGGTGTCAGGAGTCTCTGCTCACTTCTTCCTGCTCTCACCTGGCTCATCCTCTCAGCACAGGGTCCATAGTCCGTGCTCACAGCAGAGATGGGGAATCTTTCATTTAAGAAGAAGAAAACCTGAAGAAAGAGAAAGAAAGCACAAAGCCCACAGGCATGGCTGAGAGAGCAGGAGGCAGTGCCTGGGGCGAAAAGCCAGGGGAACATAAGATCCCTCAATTCCCGTCTCCACCAAAGGCTTTTAATGATGGCACTGCTGCTGCTGGACACATCCCAGAAAAGCCAGGTTCAGCTCTATGCCCTGGAGGGTGTATTTTATCCCAGCAAATGCTTTCAGAGATGAATACTTGTGCATCTCTTCTGTAAAGCAGCAGGACCCCTCTTGGATCACCCAACAGTGAGGTGGAGAAATAGCTCCCCAGCATCTTCTAGGAGTTCTTTGCTGCTGGGTTGGGCGGGCCATGGGTGAACTACGGCTTTCTCCTGGCTGCTGTCCTGACAGCTCTGGGGTGAGCTCCAGACCTCACACAGTCCAGAGATGGCTGGTAGGACCCTTGGGAGACATCCCTCCAGCACAGAGCTGGGACACCTGGAACCTGTGCCCCAGCAAAGTGGAGTCTACACCAAAAATGGAGCACTTCTATGGGGGCAGCTGAGCACCTGTGCAGCTCCCTTTCTCTGAAGTGGTGAGGCCTGTGGCAGTACCTGGCATGAGATGGGCTCGTTTTTCACCATGCTGGGGCTGTACATATGTTGGACTGAACAGCTCCATCCTGAGGAGAGTTTCCTCTTCTTGGCTGCTTCCCTTTGCTTTGACCAGGAGAAGCCTCCAGGCCCTTGGCCACACCCAGACAACTGGGGGCTGTGTGTGGGGCAGCCACTCAGGCACTTCACCTCTCCTCTGCTGCTGCTGCCAAGAAAAGAGGCTGGAAATCACCGAGGTGCAACTGTGTCATGTTTTCTCTGCAGTGTTTACGAAATTGCTTGCTCATCAAACAAAAAAGGAACTGTTTGCTTTTTAAGTAAAACAAATATAAAATACCTCCAGCTTTATTGCCATCCAAAAGGCTGCCTTGTTCCCTCAGCCTCTGTGCTTGCCAAGGCCATAGGCAGGGTCTCTCCAAGCCCAAATCACCCACCCCATCCACCCACAAACAAATGCCCTGTGGACTCCACATCCCTGCTCATGTTGGCACAGAGGCAGTTCCTGGGCAAGGAACACCAAGTTTTGGAACTGCTGGAGACCTGGAACCGTCCATGATGTCCAGACTTTCAGACAAGCTCCCTGTCAACAGGTCTGGACTGGACAAGCTCAAGGTAAGGAAGGAAGGAACTGAGCATAAAACTGTGACCAAGTGGTGGGAGGATGTTGCTTTTTCCTACTTCCAACTGTTTATTTACCAGCATGCTTGAGAGCAGCAATCACTTCCTCATGCCTTATTGAGAAGCTCAGCTGTGAAATAACTAAATGAACCATTCCTTTTTATTAGCCTTTGGACTTAGCAGAGGAGCAATCAGTTAATGGCTGACCAATTTTTGAAGATGCTAAGCACATTACAAGTGCTAAGTATTATTATTTTCCCTGCAAAGCTTTATTTTTCCCTCTGAATACTCAGTTTAAATAACCCTTCCAATTACATTATTCGGTTTCATGCATTCTGCTCAGATTAAACACAGTGCCACTTACAATTCACCCACCTCAGTGGCTTCCAGGTCTCTGCAAGCTTCATCCTAACCTTTGCCTCTAAACCCTGGGTTAAAGCAGCCTTGGTTCTGGGTCCAGCATCTGCACCAGCTCTGCTTTGGCTTCTTAAACTCAAATGCATCCACACCACTTTCCCATGGGCACTTCAACCTCTGGCTCCTTGCTCTTGCATGTTATTTTTCTTTCTTAATAGGGGAACATCTTGCATCCTTTCTCTTTCCTTCCAGCTAAATTAGCTCCCTGGATAAGCTGTCTCCTCCCACTTGCTGGCAGCTTCCTGCAATGCCTTGTGCTGTTTTAATTTCTTCGTCTTTAGACGGTTTTGTACCCTGGTGCCAGCCAAAATACCTCACTGGACCTGGAAATCTCCACCCTTATATGTCTATGGCTTTGCAGAAGAATGGGACTGGCTCAGACTTCACACTGGTAGGTGAATCCATCTCCTGACAGCTTCAGAGCAGCAGTGTCTAGGACAGAACTGTGAGATGGTGGGAGAGGAGAAGCCAGCCCACCCCTCACCTCACCGTCCTCCCTGACTGCGAGCTCTGCCATGGAAATACATCTGGAGTGGCCAGGCACCTGCCCTCCCTAGCCTCTGCTGGCAATCTCATACCCCAAGCCCCAGTGTCTGCATCTGACTGTCTTTTAGGAGCTGTGATCACCCTGCAAGGCTGGAGGCGGCGGTGGAGCAGCTCAGGAGCTGTCAGCTGTCAGCAGGTGAAGGGTTCCTCATGTGTAGGGCTGCCCGGGATTTCCCAGTCAGAGATGTGTGTGTGCCAGCTCTGTGGTGGGTGGTAGTGTTGTTACAGCCAGAGTGATCTGAGGATATAATTGAGATAAGGTTGTATGGAGAGGTAACAAATTGCAACACCTGAGATGGCTGGTGACAAAGCTCAAAACACAAGAGTTTTTTGTGCACACAAGTTCTTTGTCAGCCTAAGCTGAGCTGGACATATCTGGGATGATTCAGCTGGACAGTGGTGGATGATTTATGTCGATGTACTCCATGGCCACTTGTCCAGTGGGTTGCTGGCACTGCCAGCCCCTTGGAGTGACTCCCAAGAACTGCTCCACTCCTGTTCCTCCAATCTTACTGCAGCACAGATCCCAGGTGGAGCAGAAGGGCACTTTTGGGAGAAGCAGGCTTTAAGCCCCAACTGCAGAGAGTGGGAACCTTTGTGTCTTGGCTCCAAATGTGGTAGAACAAGGTTAATTAATTTAGCTGCATCTCATGAAGAGTGCCAGCATTTACTTGTGAGACCACAGAGGAGCTTTTCGCAGTACCCAGAGAGGCCTCCTGCCGCTCGGATGGGCTGGGAGCTCTTGACTGCAGAGCTGGAGGTGCCCAAGGAGAGCTCTGCTGTGGAAAATCAGTGCTGAGAGAGAGGAACAGATTTAAGAGGCCACCAGCAGAGACAAGCTGCAGGCACCACACACAAACTTTAAGGCATTCAATCACAACCCTGCAAATCAGGGCAATCCAGCCAGGGGCTCATGCAAGGATGGAGGAGGCTGTCAAGGCTGGATGCTCTGGGGGGATGAGCCAGACTGGAGGGCTGTGAGTAAGGCGAGTGGGGTGGGAGGAAGTTGTGGATGTTGTAGGTGAGGCTGATAATTTCCTTTCACAGCTGGAAACACTAAGGAATATGATAGACCCAGATGAGACCCCAGGAGATGAGCAAGACGATACAGGAGACAGCACTCACATAGCTTAATAGATGAGATGGACCAGAGAGAGGAGCTCATTAGAAAAGGGCATTGCATGGTGCAGAGAGGAGAGGATATAAACCATGAGAAAACTGATAAAAGACAGAAATGGAAATATTTTAGTCCTAAAGAAAGCAAGGATGGAGTACATTAATGAGCCCTTTAATGGCAAGGCAAGTAAAGGTGAGCAGCAAATGGCTGTTGCCCGACAGCTGAGCTGAGTCTGAAAAAAAAACAGATGTTGGTGGGATGTGAGAAGTGATTGGCTCATGCAGAAACAACAACACACCCGTGTCATTAACATTCCCACTGAATTATTGAAAAGGCACACACGCAAACTCGGAGACTTGGCAGGCTCCTTTGGTTTTCTGCAGGGACAGGGAAGTTGCAGAGGGAAGGAAACAGCCATGTTCACATCCAATTTGAACCAAAAGAAAGCACAGCAAAGCTAGAGTAAAAGCTGACATCCTGCTTGGCTACTCCTCATTTGATGAAAATCCCCATCTCTGGTACTTTGTCTTCTCATCCCTTGCAGAGAGGAAACTGAGTTCAGAAAACTGGCTTCACTCTGGATCAGATGGTTTCCCTCCATTAAGTCCTGGGCAGGAAGGGAGGTGAAAATGAGCAAAACTCTCAAGGAAGCGTTTGTATAATCTCTACCACCCTTTTGGTGGTGCTGGTGAGCTGGCTGAGAGGGGTAAAACAGAGGCTGTGCCACAAATGAGATATGAAAACTTGGAGCCTAAGTAAATTCAAGTGAAGCCAAAGTCACTGCTCCAAACTACAGGGTAGTTGTTGGGTTGGCTTCTCAGCACCACGGGCTGTGCCCATCAGCACCTTCACTGCCTTCAGCGCCTTGGACACCACTGGCATCCAAGTGGTGAAGGAAAGGAAATGTGCTATACACCTCTCTGGAGAACAATTTCATCTCTGGACACCTATCTAGAAAAACTGACCCAGGTCCCCACAGTGGAAAGCCTATGGTGTGTAAATGGGGAGGGAGGAGCTGGAGGAGAAGGCTGGGGCTGAGGCCCACACCTGCCTGGCCCTGCCCTGTGGAGCCAGGCAGTGTTGCAGCCACACTAGAAGACCTGTTCACACCTCCTGCGCATTTAAGGTAGGATCACTGCTTTTCACAAATAACCCCTTCATCCCCTGAGGTCCATCCCCTACCCTCTCCTCTACTCTGTCTCCATCCTGTGTCCATGTGCATCCACGTGCTCACAGCTCCAAGCCTCAGGGTGGTGACACTGTCCGCACAGGGCACTGCAGTGGAGAGGCACCGAAGAGGTGCTGAAGCTGAGGTGGGCAGGTCCCAAAATGTGCATCAGGGTGCTGCTACACCCCAGCGGGGAGTTGTTGTTGGTCCTCTCCTGACGAGCACTCACAGATGCAAATAAATTCTGACTTGGGCTCCCAAATTCCTGCTCTGCTGGCTGTGCTAAAAATAGCCCAACGCAGTGCGTGCTGGCTTCAATCACCCTCATTGATCCGCGCTCTTGGGTCTGGTCCAGCCGCGCCGCAGCACACCCGTCCACAACCTCCCCCGGACCCCTCCTCGCCCAAAGGATTTGTATGATGAGGCCTCCACCGCACTGTCCTCCACCCCTGCTGACCCTCTCTCCTGCAGACAAGGTGATTTATTGCTCCAGAGCCCGACAGGCAGCCAGGCTGCAGCAGGAGCCTGGCCGGGGGCTGTGTTGCTGCTCCTGACCCCTGCAGAGCCACATCCACCACAGGGATGAGTTTGGGGCTCTCGAGCAACGAAGCTTTTGGTTCACCAAGATCTGATTCAGGGAAGGGCTGATCTCCAAGTGGGGTGGGGGGAAGTTGGCTGGGGTCGCTAGGAGTGAGGGATCATGAAGGAGCAGGAGCTGGCTGGGCTGCTGAAGTGTGTGCCCAGGGCCCTGCTCTGCCTCTGGCTCTCCAGTGGCCCTGGGCATCACCCGGCTGGGGATGCATGGGCTGACCCATAAGCATCAGTGGGGCTGGAAGAGAGATGGCTCCAGTGGTGCTGGCAGCCCTAGGAGAGGTGCCATCACCCAGCAAGCACCACTGGTCACTGGCTTGATTTGAGCAAAGCCAATGCAATCTGGCTGTTGTCACAGTCAGGGTGGTGAATGGGAGCACCTTCTTGCCTTAGGGTCTCCATGCATCCTTGCAGACCCCTCCCATGGGATCTGTACCTGCTCTCATGGTAGACTCAGCTGAAGCCGTGAGGAGGCTCCAGTGCTGGCCTGGAGGTGGGTTCACACCTGGAGCCCCTGTAGGCTCCAGGGCTGCCACATTCCCTCTCAAGTGCTTTGCTGCACTGGGGAGGTATCTGGGCAGGCAGTCACCCTTTGCTCCCCACGTTTCTCTCTGTGAATGTGGCTCTTCCCACAGGCCATGCTTTGGAGCAGATGGACACAACCAGTGTGCACACCAGGGCTGGCAGATGCCCTCCAGAGTGCTGGGCTTAAATGGTGCATGTCTGAGTGGAGGGGTGTTTCTATCCTAATTTACAAGTTTTTAAATAATATCCAAGCTCTAGGTATCACACAGACTTTGCAACACATGGCAGGGTCCTTTGCTGGCTCTGGACCAGAGTGAGGATTGAGCTGTGGGTAATGTGGGCTTGGATTTATGCTGCAACAAGGAGCTGTCCTACCTGGGATGCTGGAGGAGGGATCAGAGGAGGGATTTTTGGTCCTACCTTGGTTTTGCCCTTGAAGACAGGTGGTTTAAATAACAGTAGTTTTGTGGATACTGAAAGGGCATCAGCAGAATGCATTTCCACATGACCCCAGGGACTGCAGGAAGCAGAGGAGCCCTGGAACAGGATTCCCATATAGTGGCTATTGGTGGCTCACAGGATCAGGGCTGAGAGGGAGCAGTGGCAGGGAGAGGGGTCAAGGGCTGGTGGTGGCAGCCAGCAACAGGGAGTGAAGATCAGGTGCAGAGCTACACAAGTGCCCAAAGAGTTTTGGGAGAGCAGAGGCTGTGAAATGGTGATGGGAACTTGAAATCCATGTCAGAGGACACCATCCTGTTGCACATCAGCTGTGTGTGTCCCTTCAATGCCACAACTGGTGCCTGTGGCAGAGGAAGGCAGAGCTGTGCTTTCTGAGGTGGGTTTGGGTCTGCACACCCTGTACACACCCCGTGCCTGGCAGGCAGCCCAGGGACCCTGCGGTACAGGAGTGCTTGTTCCCTTGGGGCTCATCAGAGACATCCTTGGAGAGGTGACAGCGGTGAGGGGGCAGCTCAGCATGGCCATGGGCAGCTGCTTTCCTGGCTTTCCAAGAGCATTTCCCAGAAGCAGACACAGCTCCCTCCACCCTCAGCCAGTGAGGAAATTTCTCAGAGAAGCAATGGGTCCCTCTGCTCCTTTTCTCTGTTTCATTTTCACAGGGAAACAACTGCTCACTCTTAAAAAAACTTTCTCTTGGAGCAGCTTTGCTTGATGCCATTGCTGGCCTCTCTGGGGGCTGATGCCTGTCCTGTGCCAGGCACAGGTGCTCCCACACCTCTGACCTGCACACCCCTCCCTGCCTTTCATCCCTTTCCCTCCCTTCCTTTTCCCTTCCCTTTGTTCCAGTGTCAAAGCCCAGGCTGCTGAAGGAGGGGGATATGGGAACCTCCATAGGCAGTGCCTTTCAATGCTGGTTCCCAGTTCACTGGTCCCCATTGCCCCTTCAGGTGGGGCAAAACGAAGGAGAAATCTTTCCCTTGGCCTCCTCTCCTCCTCACTCCGACATGCCTTTTCCATGCCCCCTCCTTTCTGTTTGGTGAGGGGCCCCCTTGCTTTGGATGGGCTTGGGGTAGCAGGAACAGCCTGACTGAACAAGGTACCACTTCTCTTTGCATAAGCAGCTTGAGAGCTTTGGTAGTTGGACAGGAGACAAAACAACAAAGAAAAGCACACGATGGGTCACAGTTGGTAAACTTCCCCCTTTGCCCCTGGAGGGGTCTGTAAAGTGACTGCCTTGGAGGGGATGGAAGGTGCTGTGAACAGAGCTCACCAGGCCCCACGCAGAGGCACTCCTGGAGCTCTGTGGATGGGGTGGTGGCTTTGGGAACAGAGGGACCTCTTCTATTTTCTTGTCTGGCTCTTTTCACAGCTCATTTTATGGTATCCTCTGCTGAGGGATGTGGACCATGGTTGCCAGTACCGCACCCTGTTTTGGAGGGAGAGAAAGGAGGCTGGAAGGTGCTCAGCAGCACGGCCATCACCCCAGGAGCCACCTGGAGACCTGTGGTGAGGCCCCACCAACAATGGGGTACAGGGTGATGCATGTGCTGGTACGTCCTTTGGAGATATCTTGGAGATAGAGGGGCCTTGACTTTTTCTAACCCTACTTTTTTCAGGCAGTTTGCATGTGGGAAGTGTTTAATTTAGAAAGGCCAGTGCTGCTGTATCACATTCCTCTGTCAGTCTCTGTTGGTTTATGACCAGTGAAATCCTGGTGTGAAAACAGAATCAGGCTTTGATTTCAACTGCTCCTGCTGTTTTATGCTACTAACAACTTTGCATTTCGATAGCAGTTTTTATTCTAGGAGCTAAACGGGCTTCACAGACAGGCAATTAATTAATTGAGCCTCCCCAGCCAGCCTACGCCCTCAACACCACAAGGAAGCATTTTGCAGAGGAGGAAACAGAGGCAGAGGAGCAAAATGGATCGCCCCAGGCAAGGAGCTGAGCTGGCAGCTGCCTCCACAGCGAGGCATCACACTCCACTGGTGTGGGAATGGTCTCAGTGGGGGGAGAGACTGAGGAAGGTCTTTGGGTATTTATCAGTGACTTTCAACACTGACACCTGAGCCCGAATTAACTCATTAACTGCCACCACCTTGGACCACCCCAGCCTCTTGCTGAGGAATCCCCTGAGACCACGAAACAGTGCCAAGAGGCCCCACTAGTGTTTCTATTATCCATCCTTGCTGACCAACTCCCATTTCTCCAAGATGTGAGCCCTGGATGGGGCCCTGAACAACTTGATTTCATGGGTGGCATCCCTGCTCACGGCCAGGGAGTTGGAACTAGATGATTTTTAAGGTCCCTTTCAACCCAAACCATTCCATGGTTTTATGAGGAGGCACTCGGGGTTTGCAAGGGAAGGCTGTCTCAGCTGAAGGGTTTGCTTTGGTCCAGGTGCTACAGCTGAGATCTGCGTAAGGACTTACCGTGATGGCACTGAACAAGAGATGGGTGATCCTCAATTTCCTTCTCCAGGTCCTGTTCACTACCTGCTAAGCAAGACAGCCCCAGGAAGCTGCATGCTGTGGGCAGTACCTGGGGCACCTGGAGGAGATGGAGGAATGTGCCTTTGCACAGGCAGAGTAAATCCATTCCAGGGGAAATTGCCTGCCTTTTATTATGAAATCCCGCTAATGGTTTGTTGTCTACACAAATAACCATGGGGAATGAACTCATGCACTTCCCAGCCTGCTCTGTGTCTTCCTGGCTCAGCTCCTTTCTGAACAAACATAACCTTTTGCAAGAATACCTGTCAAAATCACTTTGAAATATTGAAATAACAGGATGGGATATGGTTTGCTCCTGGGCCCTAGTGCTCATCCGTCAGGACTCAGGATGTCCATCCAAAGAGACTTGTGAACAGGATGTAAGGGGAAAACTCTGGCAAGCAGCAGGGCCTTACAGGGCAGCATTTGGGGAGATTATCACCTCACTCTGCTGGCTCACTGGGCTCCCACACACTCGCCTGGGAACAGAGCAGTTCCTGGACCCTTGTGAAGCCCCCACTTTGTGTCGGTCATGGGGTGGGTGAGACATGGGGACCTGTGACTCAGCTGGAGCTGATCAGGGCAAAACTGCATCCTTTGGCCACTGGGGTGGCCTGGGAGTGCCTTCATGGCCTCAACATCTCCCTTCTCCTCCTCATGCCATGAGCAGGGCATCATTTGTGAGTATTTTAGAGATGGGGCAAAAAGCTGTGGAATCTTGGACCAGCATTGGAGAGAAATGGTTGAGGGACATGTATGTGCTTGGGTGGACTCGAGACATAGACACAGAGCCTTTCAGTCTCAGAATCCCAAGGGCTGGTCAGGGGTGTTTCAGTAAGGGCAAGCTGTAAATGCTCAGTGTTTTCTCTCTCAGCAAAATCACCCCTCAATAATGTCCTTCTGTGGAGCGCAGCAAGAGGCTTTCTCCTCTAATTCATTGTCACCTCCCCATCTTGAAAGTGAGGGGATAACCCCCACTCCGTGGCTGATCCCGAGGGCCACCACTCCCCAGATACATTCGTTTAAGGGGAGAGATCAATACCTTTTAATTTGCAGGAGCAACCCCACCTGCTCAACCAAAAGCCCTTCACTTGTCATCCCCTTCCCAGTTCCTGGTGGTGATGGTCTCCCTCCTGGAATAAGGAGAGGGATTCTGCTTTTCCAGGTACATGCCTCTTTTCTTCAATGTACTTGGAAGAGAGAAGGACTTGGACACAGACGATTAGAGGAAGAAATCAAAACCAAACACTTAGAAATCCAAACACTCGCCCCCCACTCCAAAAAATATCCCATCAACCAACCAACCAACAAAAAAATCCTTCAAACAAAACTCCATCTGTTTCTCTAAAATCCATGATTAAAACCTGGTACAAACAGGTGAATATAGATATATATATATATATTTTTAGTAGATGTAGTATTGGGGTTTTTTCTCCTCTCTCTTTCTCATTATACAGCAAACATTGCAAATATAGAAATTTTCTCTGTACAATTAACGACTTCGGTTTACAATGCAATGTGTGGTAAAACCTTTCAATGAGTGAAAATGTGAACGGGCCTTCAACTGGGTAAAAGTCTAAACTGGAAGACTCCGTTTGCAAAAACAGCCCAAAAGATGGAGCTCCTTCTGGTCTCTTTTTGGTTTTTGTTGCTGTTTTTGTCGCTGTTGATTTTGGAAGGAAAGGAAGAACACAAACTGTTCACAAAGAATCCACAAAATCACGGAATAGGGACTCATGCAATGCAATATTGGGAAACGCCAGACCTCAGCTCTCTGCCCGCTCTTTCACTTTCGTTTTATATTCAATTTTTTCTTTTTTTCTCATTTTTTTTAAAAAATCAAAATGAAACAAAACTTTTTTTTTTTCTTTCACTCCACAGTTTGTTCTGCAAAGTTCATGTTCAAATTTGGTGCGTCTCACCAACGTGAGGACATTTTAATATCTCACTTTATATATTATATAGAATATTTATAGATTTTTTTCATAATTTGTTCTCTCTTTTTTTTTTTTTTTTTTTAATTTTATTTTGTTTCAAAGACAGTCTGAATAAAAATAGCTGCTGCGGATTTCTTTTGGTCCAGTTAGTGTGTTAAGTCATGAGCTATGTGAGGACTCAGGACTTTTGCTGGGCGGAGACGCCCTTCCAGTAGTCTAAGATGTCGTGGAGATCCTCGTCTTTGGCAAACTGGACCTTTTTGCGTAGGGCATGGCCGGCTGCCATATATTCCTCCTCGTCTTTGTGCCGCTTGCGGTTGAGTTTGAAGCGCTCCCAGATGCTGTGCGATGGTTTGCAGGTGTACTCTGGGCTGGAGGTGTAGCTCAGGTTGTGGTACTGAGGCGAGAGCTGGGAATAGGCCAGGTCTCTGGGGCGAGGGCGGGTCAGAGGCTCCAGGATGGAGGGCTTTCTCCCCCCCATGCTGTCGTGCTGCTCCCCTTGGTGCGAGCTGGGGTACGAGTGCCGGTGTTCGCTGTACTGGCGGATCTTCTCCGCCTCTGCCCGCAGGATGGCCGCGGCCGGTGTCACAGTGAGGATGGTGTCGGTGGTGGGGGATGTCTTCTCGATGTATTTGGCTTCTGATTTGTGGCCCGATCCCTCGGAGCGGTAGGATCTGGGGCTCCGTATGGAGCCACTGGAAGAGGTGCTGGAGCGTTTGGGGGCCGCCTCCATGCTGTGGTGCCGCTGGAGAGGGTGGTTGTAGCTTTCCTTGTAGACGGGGGAAAGGAATCCATGTTTGCTGGGGATCTGCTCTGATAAGAGCACCAGCTGAGGCTCCACCGTGGAGACTGCCCCTGATTTCACCCCCTGGAAGGAGGTGGACTCGGATTTCAAGGCATCAATGCAGTTGTTGATGATCTGGTTCACCTTGTCCACCTCCTTGGCAATGGTGGAGATCTCAGCCACAGAGCCCTGGGAGTCCGGCGGCAGGGACAGCTCACAGTCTCGCCTCTCGGGCTGCTCACCCGTCCTCACCTCCATGTAGTTGCCCTTGGTGGCCTTGGGGGTCTCGCTGCTGTCAATCAGCTTGTACTGCTCGACCTCGCCAGCAGAAGGTAGGTAGGGGATGCGGGTCACTGTCTCCCCGCCCAGGATCTGTCCCTGGGACAGCTGGGTGATGCTGGTGGTCTCCATTTCTGGCCCATATTTCAGCTCGATGATGGTCTTCTTCATGCTGCCGGCAGCCTTTTTGTGCTTCTCCTCCTGCTGGCGCCTCTTCCGGAGACAGTAATACACAACGCCCAGGACAATCACCATGCCAAAGAGACAGCCCAGGATTGTCATGATGTAATGGGTGGCAGTGGAAGGGGTGGGCACTGGCTCCTTGCGGTTTGGTCTGGTGGGTGTGATGGTGACGCAGGTGTGGTTGTACTTGGAGTATTGGTGGACAGAGACTACGCAGTAGGTGTAATCTCTTTGTGCTACTAGGTTGCTCACGGTGATGTTCTCCTCCTTCTTCCTGAGCTTGGTGATCATGGAGGAGAAGCCATTTTCAAACTGGGAGAGGATGTACATCTTGCTGAAGGGGTAGGGGATCTGCACGGTGAGGACGGCCGAGTTGTGGTTGAGGTGCTTCACCTGGATGTTGGGGCGCACCTCTGTTTCACCGATGGGCGTGAAGAGGGAGAACTGCGGCGTCGTGCCGTCGCCAGAGGAGCACTCCTCCTCAGAGCAGGGGCTTTCAGAGGGCACCGTGGTCACCTGGTACCTGGGAGGGATAAAACGAGGGATCACAGTGTAGGAGCCACCAGTGCAAAGGGACGAGAGCATGCTCAGAGCATTGCGGTAGCCAGTCCGGCCTTGGCCTAACAAGTAGTAGCCCATGTAGTCAGGCGGGGAGTCGCACTGCATCCGGTCATAGGTGCGTGTCATGTTGGTGAAAGCCTCCAGCCATTGCAGGAAGCCGAGGAGCTCACAGGAGCAGTAGAAGGGGTTACTGTAGAGTTCACAGACAGAGAGCTTGTTTAGGCCCCGAAAAGTGTTGCTGTCGAGTCTCTGGATCCTGTTCATGGACAGGTCAATGTTCACTATGTTGGGGCACTCCCAGAAGGCATTGGGGGTGACGGTCTCGATGAGGTTGGCCTGGAGATAGAGGTACTCCAGCTTCCCCAGGCCCCGGAGGATGCCCTCGGTGAGGTTCCTCAGTCGGTTGTAACCCAGCTGCAGCACCTGGAGGTTGAACTGTCCTGAAAAGGCACCGTCCTCGATGTAGGAGATCTCGTTCTTCGTCAGGTTGAGGTATGTCAGGTTGCCGAAGCGGCTGAGCGAGGCGTACTGCACACTCTTGATCTTGTTGTCGTTCAGCCTCAAGTCCACGATGGTGCTGTTGATTTGCTGGGGGATGGACTCGTAGGGGGGCTGGTTCTGGCTGCAAATGGCCAACCAGACAAAGCCCTTGTCCCCCTCGATGAGCCAGCAGTCTGCCCGCACCCCGCCGGCATGTAGGAGAGAGACGACCGCCACGTACATGCAGAGGGCTGACGTCGCGGCCCACCGGCGACCTGCCATCTGGAAGGGCAGCACGGAGAGGGGGCTCCTGGTCTGCTGGAAGCGGGGAATAGGACAGGGGCTGGGAAGATGTGGGCTAGTGCTTCTTCGGCAGCTTCGCTTGCCTCTCCCTTCTCCTCATGGCTTGGAGACGGGAGGGACGCGTCTGTGGAGAAAGAGGACCTCGGTGCCCACGGTACTCGGCAGCCACCAGCCAGGGGCTGCTACCAAGGCCTGGGTGGCTGAGGCTGGTCCCACATCACCAGGTCTCTGGCATCTCGAGGAGGGAGTCATGAAGTTAAGCGCCTGTGTGGAGGAGTCCCTGTGGCTCAGAGACAAGCCTTCCTCTCACTTTTTATAGTACATCTCCTCATTTTCTTTTTGCTGCCCATAGCGGTGCTGGTCCCCATCTCCATGTGCCTCTGTGGGTTTGGCTTACCCTGCTCAGTCCCTCGGCTCACCTGCTCAAAACAAAACACAAGCACAAACTAAACACAAAGAAAAGACAGCATTCAGAGGTGTTGGAGATGCATCCAACTACCCTCTTAAAGTTAGGCACCTCCCTTCTCACTGTGGCTATCATCTTTCAAGGAACCTTTTGTTTATTTGGCTGCCACTGGCAGCACTTGGCAGTTCACTGACCACTGAGGTCATCCTCTGAGACCCTGTCCAGCGTCGCATTTTAGGCAGTTGAGAGACCAACACACATCCAGTGCACTCTTAGTCTGACCTATTTAGGTGTCTACCTTAGAAAGAGAGGAGTGATGCCCCAGAAGTGTCTGTTCCTCTCCACTGAGAGCAGATGAAGTCTAGACAACTCGCTCTGATGTAGATTTGATGCTGCAGCGTTTTGCTGAGGGGAATCCTGACTGTCTCGCGTGCTGGTGTGTGCAGCAGCAGTGCCCAAAGAAGGAGGTGCTGGTTGAGGACACCGTCTCTCTCTGCCTGCACTGCTGGGTGGCATCTGGGATAAAGCCCACCACCAAGCGCTTGTCCTGCTTCTGGGAACCTGAGCAGTAGTTTCAGGGCACTCTTTGCAAAACACACTGTTGTGATTGTGAACTATCCGGTGTCCTTGCTCCTGGTTGGAGCTTGCTGCCTTTCTCCAAGACCTCTTTCCTCCTCCCAGGTGAAATGATGCAGACATGTGGAAAACCCTCAAGTATTCAGTGGCATAACAAGTGTATTTGCAGAGGATAGGACAAGACCTTCCCTCCTCAGCCAGAAACAGCTGTTTGAAGACTAGGAAGAGTCTTCACTAGACACAATCTATGGGGCTGCCAGCAGCCTCACTTCCCACAGAAAAATTCTCATTCCTGGCTCATGTTTTCCTTTTTTTTCCCCTTCATTTTTGACTAAACATCAACATCCATGGACACAACTTCTACTTCCTTTTATAATTTCTTAGGGAAACAGGAAGGCAAAAGTGGAGAAGTGGGAACTGCATGAGCGCCAGCATCTCCTGGGTCTTGCTTTTTCAGACATTGAAAATATCATCTGTGGATATCTCTGCTGCCAAACAGATCTCTGGGCTGGTAGGACAGATGCAGTGTGGTGTTATGGCAGAGATGGAGTTACCCACAAATGGGGCCCATCTAGAAAAATCCTTCTTTGAAATTTTGTTGGGAACAGGAGCTCTGGTTATCTGCCTTGTCCAAGCTCAGGCTATATGAGCCAGGGAAGATACCACCAGCACTCCTTGAAAACACAGCTGGTAGGAACTGGACGTTTCTTGGGAAGTTGTGAAGGAGACAGGGGTACATGTTACATCTAAATTGTCTTTCCTTGAACCTGGAAAATGGTATAAATCCAGAAAGAGTTTTCCAGACCATTTCTGAGTGCACAGGCAGCGAAGGGACTGTGCTTGGTGCTGCATGCCTGAAAATCATGTGAGGCTGATTGTCAAGAGGCATTTAGAGGCAGATGCCCATGTCCAGAAGAAACCAGGTTCTTTTCCAGCCACAATACCAGGCAGCAAAGCAGACCATGTTTCACTGCAGAGATCCCTGTTCACCAGTCAGTTTATACCTTGGTAAACAGGCCAGTAATAATAAGCAGTAAAACAGTTTATTTGTTCTCTCTGGATTGCGAACAATGAGTCTGTTCCCTGGTGGCACAGTTGGGTTTCTGTTACATGAATAACAAGACCTTCTCTCACGTCACCTCTCTGCACTTGAGACTTTCCAGCCACCTTGTCCTCCATGTGCTGTCACTGCCCTGGGACACTTCACCAGTACCTGGAAGCCCATGTGGGCACAGCTGAGTCCTTGGAGCCAGTGAGGAAGGGAAGAGGGAGGCTCTCAGGGCTCCCTGGGAGACCACAGGTGAGTGTCCCCCCTTACCACCTCCCCAGCCGACGGCAAGACACAGACTGCAGTTCCAGACTGAAACACATCTGCTGCTACATCCCTCCTGGTGTTAGACAACTCAATTAACCTCTCTGCACTCCAGTCTCCTCTCTGGTTCCATGAGATAATGATAGCATTTCACAGGGTGGTGGGAGGCTGAGGCAAAGTGCCCTGAGCTCCTCTTGTTGGGATGAAAATCCCAGCACAAGCACTGTGCTGCAGGTGGAGACTTTCCCTCTAGATGGGCCTGCTCTCCTCTGCCACAGGGAACCAGCCTGGTCTCGAGCTCCTCCTGCATCCTGTGAGGATGCACATTGCCCCTGAGGGTGTGTGAGGAGGGTATTGCTGGCCTGCAGAGCCACAAGCAATGGCTTGCCCCAGTTGTCACTTCAGTGTGTCACAGAGCGTGCTTTCCTTGCTCTTGGTGCACCCACCTCCCTGTCCTCCTCCATGGGCTTGTAGATTCCAGGGACCTCCTGCAGGCAAGGGAAGCCCTGCCAAACTGAGCCAGCACGGGCAGCAGGGATGGATGCATCTTGGCATATTCTCTTCAGCAAGTACTTATTCTGTCTCCTCTAGCTCCCATTGTGACACAGACATCTTCTCTGGGCAACCTTGTGTTGGGGAGTGCTCTGCAGAGCCAAACCAGCCTTTTCCTTGCAGAGGAAAGTTCATGTCACTCCACCCTGGGGAGGCTGAGGGCAGCAGCCTGTGTCGGAGGGCATTAGGTAATGGAGTGGCACCAGCTGTGAGCAAAGAGCAGACACAGACCCTCCACAGATCTTGCCAGGCTGACCCCCTATAGCCTTCCCCTATAGCACCCATGTGCCTTCCCCATCTAATTGTAGGTGCTGAGAATGAAGAAGAGCAACAGTGAACGACTCAAACGTATTCAGTAAGGCTCCTGATATGTGTTTTCTCTTCTTTCCCATACATTGCCTATCAGATGAGTCCTTCCTGACAACAGAAAGGAGAAAAGGCATTTTATCAGCAGCCCGAGTTTAATTTCAGCTCATTAAAGCAAGCAATTTGCTGGTTTATTTGCTTTGCAAAGTGTGAATAAAATGATAGCATTAAGGAGATGTGAGAGAGGAAAGAGGGGCTAATCTCCCTTTTTATTAGATTGCCAGGACATGACTGGGGAGTGGAGAAGTGGGTCTTGTTGCTTTGCGCGGAAGACGAAATTGTTCATCTTGTTGGCTTCTGAGAGCCTCTTCCCAGCACCGTGATGTGTGTGGGTGTGTTCCTGAGAGTGTGTGCTGCAACAGCAGACAAGAGCTGAGCATCCTGCGAGGCAGGGTGGGAGCAGGGGCAACTTGTAGTGGTTCCCCACTCATCTCCCTGTAACAGCAGACAACAGACATCCAGGAGGTGTCTCCTTCTTCCCTTTTCTACCTTTTACCTCACATCTAATCTCTCCTTCCTGTTCGTTTCTGCTCCTGAAATCCCAGGCCTGATTCTTGCAAGTTAAAAGAGGGCAGCTGGCTGGCTGAGGAGGCTTTGCTTTCCCTGACCTCCTATATCTTGAACATGGCTCTGGAGAGCAGGGGAGAGACCCCCGTGCCTCTTCCCAACAGACTGGACAAAAATCAGTAAGAAAATCCAGTTGTTTAACCCTTCTGCCTGCCTTATTTGTCTTTGCCCAGTTTCCTGGATTTATTCTCCTGGTAACCCAATTGCATATCACTTTTCCCAGTCCTCTCACCCTCCACAATGCTGCCTAGGAAAACCTGAGAACAAGCTACCTACAACTCTCACATGAAAAACAACAAGGAAAGTGGAGATTCGGGAGCCTCCTTCGCTGTTTGAGAAAGAAGAAAAAGGAAGGGATGAAGACAGTGTAGAATAACAATTATTTGAAATGATGGATTTGATCTCAGTCAGAGATATCTTGAACTGTGGCACCACGACGACGATGACAACAGGCCACATCCGTGGCGAGGCCATGGTACCCACATTCCTGCACAGTTACCTGTGCCCTGAAGACCTGGCTGTGTTTCCCTTTCCTTCTGCTCTCAGAAGGCAGAGTGGCTTGACCAGCTGAGCAGATGTTGGGCTGACAGAGGCCAGCAAAGGGGCAATGACAACTCCCTCACTCCTTGTTGCTCCTCCACATTGCCTCTGATATCCAGAATCCCTGTTGGAGCCCAGATCCATGTTTCTCCACGCTAATCCTCAGTCCTGACTGCGATATACTCTCCTCCTACCCATTCCTGCTTCTCCATCCCTGGTCCCTGTCAACAGCCCAGTGGCAAAGAGGGACTGCTGGGATTTTGTGATGCCTACGAGTCTGCAGCCTGCACTGGATGAGCAGCAGCATCCTTGTCCTGGCTGAAAACCCACAAGGGTGGTGGAAGAGAGGTGGAAAGAAAAAGGTAGAGCTCGAGCTCCAAAAACCAGTGCAGGCTGGCTGGGAACTTTTTGCTTCCATTTTCCGACTAATGGCATCTTGGAAAATTAAACCAGAGCAGCAGCTGCAAGGAAGCAAACAAAGCAGCCGTGGGGGCTGGGGAGGGAGAGAGAGAGTGAGCTGGCACTCAGTTCCTAATTTTGTTATTCTACTGAATGAGTTATTTCAAACTGTGGATTACATTTACTGAGGGAAGGCAAGGAGCCAGATTAACATGCGTGTGCGTGTGTGCGTGCGTATACACACATACACTCACCAGTGCTCCTCTCCTTGGCATTCCTGCACCTCCATAACTTTCTTCTCCCTAGCTGCTTCATCTCCAGCTTCTCTTAGACCCTGTCACAGCCACTTGGGCTGTTTTATCAAAAAAATGAAGGATCCCCACTGCAATGAGAGCCGTAGGAAAATGGGAGTGGTACGTCACAAATGATAAATATTCAGCCACCCAAAGAAGTGCAGAGGGAATATTCAGCTAACAGACACCAAATTTTAAAATGAACCTTGGCTCTTCATTATGCATAAGATAATGTGAGGAGGCAGCTCCAAGATGGCAGATAAAACATTTATTAGTGATGAAATCACTCCTAAATGGCTAATGTCCATCCTGTACACGCCAGGTGGGGAAAGGAGGCATCCAGGCAGGTTTTTCTCCTCAGTCATATTCCTGGTGTTTAATCCATCACCTCCTGCTAGGTGCTGTTGGTCAGAATCACAACCACCCTGAATAATAAAGAAGCTCAGGCCTGTAAAATTCAAGTTCATTTTATATCCAGAGCTCCCGGTATTAATATTGCCTCTGCTGACAGGGTTTAGGCAGCATTTTGTGCATCCCAACCTTATTCCCAAATGTATTAGATAATAGAGTTCTCCAGTCAATTCTACTCTCTCTCCTCCTATTATTTATTATTTAAGAAAAACAGGCAAGGGAGAAGAGATATATTTTCCACTGAGGTTTGAAGAGAGATGAAGAAGGAATGAAGCAGAGAGGTAAAGGGGGGGCTGAGAGACAAGTGCTCAGCATCACATATGGGATAGCTTTTACTGAGGCTTCAGGAGGTCTGTATGACAAGTATCCAAATGAGAGGGATGGTGAAGAGATAACTTTTCTGGGAGACACTGGGAGAAACAAAGAGAAATTACATGCTTGGTCTCTATACAGGGACATTAGTAGTACCAGTACATAAACACTCATGGGCTCTCTATGGTGCTAGGAATCACAGAGTTGGGTTGTTCTTATCTAGTAAAAAGTTATTCTGGTGTAAAACACACTTTCTGCAAAATTAAACCCGGGGTGGAGAAGCTGTGATCTTTATTTGAAGTTGATATTCAGGTCAATTTACTTTAACAGTAAACTTGGGTGCTGTAATGTCTGAGAGGAGCTCTAGTTCTAAGCCACTGTGCCTCTACCAGGCAGGCTGAGGCCAGAGCTGCAACCTGGGAATGGCCAGAACAGATTTGTTTGATCGAACATTTTTAAGAACCCTTTGTTTTACAGCAAGATAAATTCTGGGTTAAAATGACAATATTTTCAAAACAGGTTAGCTCTTGGGATTTCAGAAAATATAACTCTCTGCTTTTCAGTCAGTTGCAGTCTGAAGTCATTGACATCCATCTCATGCTGCTTATTTTCCAGGGTCTGTTGAGATGACAACACTATCCCACGCTGCTGCAGGCCACTGAGCAGAATCCTCTGCCGAGTTTAAGTAAATGTATAAATGATCTTTGTGGTGAACAGCCTCTTAAGCCCAGCTGGGTTACCTGTGCATTATCCCAGCCTTCTGAAATATCAGCACGGGCAGATATGAAATGTCAGCTCCAGCCAGTGACAGCGCACCTGAGCCCTCAAAGAGCTGAGGAGTGTGATGAGAGGGGCAGAGTTAGAGGAAGGTGAAGAGGAAAAAAAGATTTTAAGGGATGAAGAGAAATAAGAGTAAGATCAGGTACTTAGCAATAAGAAACATTAGCAATAAGAAAGGTGTGTTTCCATGGGAGAAAGCCTCTCTAATACTTGCTTGATGGAATTTTTCCTTAGAAGTAATCAGTCTGAATCACAGCTCCATTATGGGATGGTTATGCTGATGTTAAGCTGGAGAAAAGCAGAGGTCTGCTGTGGAAGCAGGACTCCCATTTTCCCCTGTAAGTAGTGCTGAAGATCAAAGCCTGTTTTTCCAGCACCAATGCATGGAGGGAGCCAGCCCCACGCTGGGAAGTGGAGATGCCGGTGTTCCTCGGCACCAGCAATCTGAACTGTGCCCTGCCTCTGCTGCACTGTCATCCTCACTCAGACCTTTGCTGCTGTTTTACTGTTTTCATTCATTAATTCATTTTTGCAGGAGGCTTTTGCATTCCTGACAGGAAAAGCAACTTTTACACAGGATGGTATCCGGTGGTGGGTCTGTGAAATGGTGAGCTTTGTTAGAAATTGTTTTCAGAGGTGGAAGTGTCTAGTTTGCTCTGATTTCTTATGGCTGTATATGCAAAAGAACACTTCTCTCTCTGTTCTTCTCTTCCCCTGTGAAGGGATTTGAAGTAACTGTGGGTCTCTGGCCAGTGCCTACATCAGTCACAGTTTCTAAGTGAACTGTACTGCTGAGTTTTGGCAGATGGACAAGAAAATATACATCTTGTGTAGGACTTCATGGTAATGATCTGTGATCTCTGGGTAGGCAGAACAGAATTCACATTTTCATGAGCATGTGTCCTGCCCACAGGAATTGCTATGGCTGTGCTGTAGGCAAATACCTCTGCTGACCTCTCACTCGCCCACTTTCGAAGATGGTCCTGCTTCTCTGGTTGGAGACTTCCAATCTAAGTTATCTTGTGGTTGTAATGATCTAGCTCTTGTCCTTTGGAGTTGAGGAGCCCAGCTTAAGGCTGGACCCTCTGACTGTCCACTTCCTGAAGGGGGTTTCTGCCCTAATATAACAATATCTGGCAAGCCCCAGTGCCCTACAAGCCTAATTTTAGCTCAGTGCTGCAGGCTGGCTTCTTGTCATGGGCCAGGAGAAGGTTAATGATTATCTGGGCAGCACTCCAAAACCAATCTAATGTTTATTCAGGATAACAGCATTGCAGAGGAAACCGAGCGTGACCACCTTCCACGAACAGCTTACCCAGCACGGCCCTGCTCCTGCACAGGGCTCTGCTGGAGGAGCTCAGGTTTGTCAACTCCTGGAGGAGGGGCCCTCTTCCCCTTCCCTAGGTCAAGACAGATCCTCATCAACATTTCCAGCCCTGCCCTCTTAAACCAAACATATGCTGAGTTTCTACATAAAACATTTTACCAAGGCTATGGGTCTGTTGTTTCAGCAGTGGAAATATGCACTCACTCCTCCTGGTAAATTTTTATAGGACACTCCTCATGGGTCAGATACTCATGCTACAAACAAATATCCCTTTATTTTGAATACCCTGCACCTGTAGGGAGGCAAATACACTGTTTACTTGGGGCTCCCCTTGTGTCCCTCAGGGCTCCATGAAGGGATTCATTATAAGCTGTAAAACCTGAAGGACTGAGATGTGTTGTGCTGAGGGAAAGACTCTCCTCCAGCAGTGAGTACTCAGAGACATACATGGCCCAGGAGAGCTCTTGATGCTTCCCTTGGGGTGCAGGAAAAATTGTAGATAGCAAAAAAGTGTTTTCTGAGAGAGCCCTGAGGTGCTGGTACTGGCATCACCATCAACAATCCCAAAATAGCTGGTTCTCATTGCCTTTCCAGGCAGACTGAGAGGCATTGTGAGAACATCTATTTAGTAGGATCTCTGGAGAATGCTGGGAATGCACTTCCTACTACCTGAAATGGTCAGGGAGATGGCTGGGCAGCCAGATGGCCATATGAATGTGAAGCTGATATTAATGTCTCATTTGATTATGCTTACAGCATGATTAAAAGGCTCCTAGATTCCTGAGCAGGTATCTTTATTATGTTAAGTCTAAACAGAACAAAAACATGGCTCTTTTGTGGGCTTGGCTGGTTAAACCTGGTGCCAGACATTGTTTCTCTCAAGGCTACCTGATTTCCCACTGAAGTATGCCCATGCACTGGTGGGAACAAGCAAAGCCCATCTTTGTCTATAGAGGATACTCAGCTACAGGTATGAGGGGACCACTGGGTCTCCTCTATGGTGCCAACAAGCCTAAAGCCCAACCAAATGCCCTTCTACCCAAAAATGTGTGGGCAGATGGAGAGAAGCTTGGGAAAAAATGGGTCATGCACATGCCAGGCTCCATCCAAAAGAAATTTTTTGTCTTGACACATAGCTAATGCCCAGCTGCTGGTGGAGAAGCAGAAGTGGGAGCTATTGGTGTGTTAGCACACAAAAGCCCTTCCTCAACATCTGCTCCTCAACAGAGTCTGGGGCCATGCTCTGGACCTCTGTATTTCCCTGCCTGTTCAGAGACCTCTGAAAGATATGGACAGTGGAAAGAAACTTTGGAGTCTAAGACAATAGGAGTAGGGAGCTATGCCAGCATTTGGACTGCCCGTCCTTTTCATAAACATTTCCTGTGGAGGTTACCCAAGCTGAAAAAGCAAGTGAACCCAAAACACCCACCCTCTCTGGAGGAATGGAGTTTATCGTTAATAATCTACTGCTAAAAGGGTAACATCTGTTTTGGACAAACTGTAATGAGATTTAAACCCCAGGTGGAGGGAGGACTTCACAGTAATAAATGACTCTCTGTATGTCTAAATAGTTTTAATTTTTTTTCTGGCAGAAATAGCTGCTTTTCACCTCAGGCTTCTTTTTGCCAGCTCTTTTTGTTTAATGATTGCTATTAATTTCCAGGGTGGCAGATGGATTTTAGGCTGGTGTAGTCTGAAATGAGGAAAAACAGTCCATGAAGGTGTGAGCTTGCCATGAATGTGTGCACAGGTCACACATGCTGGTGCGATGCCATGTGGGGGAGTTTGCTTTCCAAGGGAACTATTGCTTCTCAGTAGCTGGGATGTTTGAGCATCTCTCAGTCATAAAGGAAGGTGAATTAAGGTTTTTTGCCACTCCTTGTAGCTCTGCCTGTTTAGATCTTCATTTAATAAACATGCTGATTTCAGCAAGCGTTTGTGAGGAATTGAAACCAACACCAAGCGCTTTGCTAAACCCAAGCTGAAGCGAGCTGGAGAGCAGCACATGGTCTCCAGAACATGGAAAGGAGCTCCCTGCCCATGGCTGGATGGTGCCAGGTGATGAGAATTCCTCCTTGGGCATGAAACAAACATTTTTTCAGTGCTTTTCCTGTGTTATTGGGATTCTTTTATTTGAATAGTGTGGGATGCTCCAAACAGACAATCCTTCTCCATGCTCTGGCTGTGGTGATAAGTGGGTGCTGTTGGACCCAACACACTCTGCCAAGATCCTAGGGCCCAAAGGACCACTTTCTTGATCCTCTTTCCCACCACCTCCTTCTCAAGAAGCCCACAGAACTAATCCCAATTAATGCTACAGTGCTCTGGGGTGACCTCCTTTCTCTTTCCCTGCTGTGGAGCACCTCTGGATTTGACTCAGGATGCAGATGTGAAGGATACATGAGTGGTCAAGTGAGAAGCTGGGTCCAGGAAGTGAGGTTGATGATGGATCACCATATGGCAGCACCCTGTGGCCAGGCAGCTGTCCCAAGACAAGAGCATGGCAGAGCACAGGGAAAGGAGGGAGGGGTTTAGTTGGCTGGGACTGGGTGAGCCCCAGGGATGGAGGAAAGGGGGTAGAGATAGAAAGTGCAGCATCTCAGGTGATGCAGATAATCTCCTTTAATCTCCTGCTCAAAATAACCCAAAGTCAAGTAAAGGAGGGATTACAGGGCCTAAGCCACTGTTATTGCCAGGGTGTAACAGCCTTAGGTTGCCTCTGAAGGGCTCCTGAGGAGGAAGAGGAGCTGCAGAAAATACTGGCCTGCTGGAAATGCCTCCCTGGGGAGGGTGACTGGGTGGGCTGGGGACCCTCCTGAAGTAGCCCAAAGAGAGTAAGGGCTGCAGGGTGGGCAGCTGCCTGCAGGATCAGGACCTACACAGGGACCTGGTCCCAGGGGAGTAACTGTCTTAGATGCCAACTTGTCACCTTGTCTTTACTGATGGGTTTATTCTTAGAGCAGGATCTGAAGTGCTTTATAGCCATTAATTATCCTAATGGGGAAGCAGTGCCCATGAAACCCATTTTACAGATGAGAAACAGAGCCCATGAGGAGGTAAATGACATATCAGGTGCTGGGGCAGAGCTAGAGTGAGATGTGAGTCCCTGCCCTCCTACCTCCTTCCATTTTTAATGGGCCTTTCCTTGGATGAGCATTCCCAGCAGCCATGAGGCACTGGTAGGCTGAAGGCATCTCCTGCCCTTTGCCAAAAAGCCAAAAAGCTTGGCTGCTGTGCTGCTGCCAGAGAAAACTGAACTGCAGAGCCCTATTCATCAGCTCCTGGCGATGTCTACAAGATATCAGCAGCACAGAGACAGTGTGAAGCAGGATTGCACTGGGGAGGGAGCAGAGCATGTTCATTTTAATGAGCTTGTCCCTGCCTAAAGGAGAGAGAAAGCGAGAGGCCAACCTGGTTTAATAAACTCTAGCATGCGGATTTAATCAGATGGATCATTGTTCCCCAGCACAGGGATGAATATATTAAAAAAATGATTCAAACTTTTCCTCTTTGTTTTTCATTTGTATTATGTGCTGTGGTGTGATAAAACATCCTGGGGCCAACTTGCAAGGCAATAAAGGAGACTGTGGAGGAGAGGAAGACGTTGATCCATGCGAGCAAGCACAAGCACTGTGGGGAGGGAGGCTGCTGGCAGGCAGGGCTGGAAGTGAGGGGCTGCAGCATCCTCAGCCCCCACCAAAGCCCCAGAGAAGATGTGCTTATGGGGGCTGACCTGGTGTCAGCTCCTTTTCAGAGGCTTGAGATGACTAACAGGAGTTTAGGTCCAGTGCTAAAAGCAGTTCTTGGTCAAGTGTGAGACCTCCACCTCTCTACAGAAAGGTCTAAGCACAAGCATATTCCCATGCTCCTACCCCAGGTGGGAAAGAGGGACCTACCAAGTCCTCAGCTTTCTGTAGGGACACCAGTAAGGGTGCTGGTGGTGTTTTCTGGGGCTAAATAGTACTGGCCTTTAAGGGAATGGTGCAAGAGGACAAAGTTTCCTCTGGACTCTTCCCTTCTTCTTACCAGGAGTCACTTCACCAGTGGCTCTCCATAGCACTACGTGTCAGGCAGTGCAGAGTGGCATCCTGGGTACTGCTTATTAATTTAGAGAACTAAACAGCTCTGGCTGCAAAGCAGCAAACTGCATGGCAGGAAGGCAAAAGCTGTATTATGGGGCTCTGCTACTGCTCCCTGTCTGAAGACCACATCCTCGTGCCTCTGCCTGTCCCTGGGGACAGCAGGCATTGCACCGAGGCACGGGAAGGTCTTGATCCAGCACAGCAAAGAGTAAACTGGGTCTGCAGGCAGCCCAGGTAGGATTGTGTTGGTGTGAGCCTCGGCAGTGCATGGCTCTGGGCTTACAAGGCTCTTGCTACGTGGGTGTGAATAAAGCCAGCTTAGATAAAATAGTCTTTTGTACTAAATCCTGGACAGACCACCTGGAACTGTGCTCAAAGACAGACTCAGGGGCCTCCAAGGTGCCTCCATGGAATTTACCTCCTTTGCCCTGCCCAAGCTCACTGTCCTTGGCTCAGCCCTTGCTTTGCTCACTCTTTTCTGGCCTGTCAGGCTGTGTGCCCCCTGAGATGTAGGGAATTGGCTCTCCCAGGCTGACAGGACACCCAGCTGGGTTTAATCACTCTCTCTAACATTAAAGTCAGGGCTGCACTGACGCATGGTGAGACAGCCCTTGGGAGAAGGGACAGCTCCCTGGTAGATTATGGATGGACATCTAAAGGTAGCCCAGAGGTGGTTTTGGAAAAGGGCTACAGGTCCTCCTGCCACGGAGCAAAGCTGTGCCTGACAGGTTTGCAGCCTGGCTCTGGGTTTGTGGGGAGAACCCAGTGATGGCTCGGTTTTGTTCCCACCTTCCTTCAGGATGGACCACCTCAACCAGCAGCTGTAGGGTTTAGAGGAGGGAAAAGGGATATCTACTTCCTTTGGAAAGATTGCTCTAAATTTTGCCATTGACCCACTCACTGAAAAGTCACTTATGGCCACTTGGTGTTAAATATTACCAACTTTGGCTTCTAACACACCACTGTGCTACTGCTTCATTACTTTATCCATTACTGCTCATAAACACTAATAAATAATCCTATTTTCATTCCCACCATTGTTTAAGTGGTCATTAATTGTGGTTTATATGCTGTCTTTGTGTATTTGTGTACGATAGCTTCTTCATGATTCCTTGATTAACTGTGATTGATTGTGTATTTTAAAATCAATTAAAAGTTTCAACACTAAAAGGTAGAGTCTTTAGCAGTAATGCTCTGAGACATTGCCATTTATAATGGAGTAATTATAGTGCTGGGATCCATCAGTGTGGCACGACGTGAGCTTTATTTTCCAGATCTGTGCAAATCCATATGTACGTGAGTGTGCATGTGTCTGTGTCTTTTACGTGTGAGTTATATGGTGGGAAGAGTGTGTATGGGAAAGAGTCCCAGCTCCTCCCAAAGTTGCTGGACCACATAAGGTGGGCTGGCTTTTGTGGGCAACCAAATATTACCCACTCCCTTTCTTAAGACACTAATGCAAGGGCTGAGCCCCAGGACTCCATTAATTTCCTTGCTGACATGACAGCATTGTGTGTTTATTTTCTATCTGTAAAGAGGCCAATACCCTGAGCTGAACAGGGCCACAAAGCAGGATGTGTGTTCTTCTGCCTTGCTGTTTCAGGGAAATGTATCTGTGCCTTGGTGGGGTGGAGGTGGGGGATACATGGGAAGATAGAGGTGGCTGTGAAGACACATGTTTGTGGTGGTCCTGATACAATGCTGATATCATGGAGGAGGAGGAGGGTAGCCACCACCTGGGCACCAGGGTATGTGCTGGAGCACAAATCTCTGCCCTGTATCATGTCATGCCTGTACTTTATCAGTGCTCAGCTCTTCATATTGCTGCTGCGCTGGTAAAATGTCTGTGTCCAGCACAAGAGCAGGAGTTAAATGGAGTTAACACCGTGCTCTCATGCTGCCTTGCCCTGTAAACCTGAATCCTGCATGCTTATGCCTCTGCACTCTGTGACTCCAAAGCATCTCTGGCTAAGCAGCTTCTTCTGGCCCGGGCAGTGAATTAGGGGTGAGTAAACCACTCAAGAGATTTTGTGCAGGTGCTCTGCGGTGGGGGAGCAGATCCCCAAGGACCAGTGGGAAACTGGGCCCTTGTAATTGACCCCCAATTTGTCCTCCATCCTCCTGGATATCTGCCTGCTGCCACGAGCAGGGCCCTCCCAGCCATCTGCCAGCTTAGGCAGAGGATTCCTGTGCACTAATCTACTCAGAGACATTTGTCACCCACCCCTCTTCCAGCTGCATGCTGTGAAAAATGCCTCAGTGCCCCCAGTGCAGCTGCTGGGAGCACCCGTTAGGGGAAATCACCAGTCTTGTTAAATAATGGGGGGACCATTTTGTGCAAGCTCTGGAATGGGATCACTCTCTCGTATTAACTCGCCTGCTTGCACTGATGTTAATGAAATAAAGAAATATAATGGTTCCAGACTTTTAAACTTCTTATAGCTCGATTTGCATAATGGCCACCACTACCCTGAACAGGAACTGATCTGTCAAAAAATATTGTTCCAGTCCTCTATCATTCAGCTCAATGGGAGGTGCAGATTGGCCCACAGGAGCTGTTTTTCGCTGATGGAGTGGAGTTTGCCTAGTGCTGAACATAAAAAGCTAATATTAGGATGCAATCCAATATTGTAAAAAAGAAATTGGTTAAAAGTTATAGATCAATAACTGTTAACATGGCTCTATTTTTCAGACAGATCATGTTTACTGCTGCTGGTGATGTGGAGGCAGGCTCCCTCCCGCTGGCTGAAGCAACTCCATGGGTCCCCCTCAGAGCAGCCTGAGGCTGCCAGTCATGGCTCAGCTGTCCTGAACAACCCTGTGAGCTTACTATGCTGCCTGTTGTTTCCTGTGGAAGTTTGTTCCCCTCTGCCCTGGACTATGAAAGGTTGGTGAGGGCTGCACCCAGCACCCAGCGCTAGACAGTAGTCCTGTGTCCACCTTCCTGCATGACCCTCAGCATCAGGCTGTGAGTCCAGGAGTGATGTCAGAGCTCTGGGAGAGCCCCTGTGAGACAGATCACACCTCGCTCCTCAGTGCCCCAGATTTCCACCCCTTGATGCCCTACAGCAACTCAATGCCTTAGATTGTCACTCTCTGATTACCTAGACCTCTGCTCCTCCGTGCCCTATATCGATGCTCCTTGATTATCCACATCTCTGTTCTTTGATGCCCTAGATCTCTGCTCCTTGATTACCTACATCTTTGCTCCTCCATGCCCTAGATCTCTTCTCCTTGATTATCCAGATTTCTGCTCTTTGATGCCCTAGATTTTTGCTCATCAGTGCCCTAGATCTCTGCCTGCTGCGAAGATGGTGCCCCTCCCAGCAGATGACTCCTGCAGTTCTTCCAGCTCTTCCAAAGCAACTGGATGGTTTCACCCCTGTGGGGAGCAGGGTGCTATGTCCCATCTCTAAAGTGAGGTGAGCATCCCTCCTCACCACTGTGTTTTCAAACCATGCTGCCCATGCAGCACAGACTGTTTCTCCCCACCAGTGTGTGTTTAGGGTGTGCAGACTCAAATGCTCAGCTATGATGGGGACAGGAGAGTGGGGAACCAGCTGAGCATCATGAACCAGCATGACAATGGCCCTTCTGCTCCCACTGACCTTGGGCTTGCCTCTGATAGCTCATTACAGCCTGCCTTTGATCACTTGCCTCTTTCCCTCTCTTTACTTGGAGATACTGGAGAGCTTTCTTGACCAATATAATCAAAAGGACATTTTTACTTCCAAAATATACAACTTAATTAGAACTGCGAAGGGGTAGAGCAGCCAGTCCATAAAAACACCCACTCTGCGACACTCTCTGTCCTGACTCTGCAGGAACTGGGGACAAGAGATGTCTGGTCTTCAGTGGGAACAGAGTGGTTTCCCAAAAATTAGAAATACCACTCAGGTCCTAGCCAAAAAGGGGTTTTTGCACTGCATGAGAAGGTTTTGTGTGGAAATGCCCTCACCTGCAGTCAAACACACTTTGCTGAATCAGGACCCATTGCAAGCATGGACTGCATAGCTGCAAACAGCAACACAGAGACCCTCATCTAAACCACCACCCTGAAAAAGAACCTTCTGATTGAATGGTCAAATATTCCTCTGTCACCCACAGTCCTGCTTACATACTCACTGAACTGGGACCATTTCCAGCTGCAGGCAGTGAGGCAGGTCCATCCCACAGCACGGGAGGAGTGTGTTTGTATCCAGCTGCCTAACAAACAAGGTCCGGTTGTTCCCATCTCTGCAGCTGCCCCACGAAACAGCTGACATCTTAAAAATTGATGGGGTTCATTTCCTGCTTCTGTGTACTTACTTGAAGCACCAGCTCTGCCATTACCAGCAATGTCCACATTAATTACTATCATAACCCAAGTACCGTTGAACGCGCTCCCCTGCCTGCAACGTCTGTCCCAGCAGTGACCTGCGTTCCTCTCCCCTCAAGACCTTTTGCATGACTGGGATTTCCAGCACTGCTGCCTGCAGGAATACAAAATTGATGCTGGGATAGCCCCAGGGGAGGAGGATGGGCAATCAGACAGGTCTGCTGACAGGTTGGCTCTGGCTCAGGCTCAGATGCTCACCTGGAGCATGGAGGGGCCCTTCCTCTTCTCCTCCCCTTGCCTCATTGAGCAGTGAATCAGTCCTGCCCCATCTCTGGGGCATGGGCTTTTCCACACTGCATAAAAAATTTAAATATTAATTGGAGACTGACTCTGTGGCTGGGTGGTGGAAGTGCTTCCCCTGGGATTGTCAGGAGTCTTCACACTGAGTCCCTTTAGGTCTGAGCCCCGGGGACCAGCCTTCAGCTTTCCACTAGTGAGTCCTTCTGAAGAGAAACCTCCAGTTTCTAAGGGAAGAAGTCAAGTTGTGGAAAACCGCCCAGCTCACTCTAAACACAGGTCCTGGGGGATGGAGACAGGCACTTCAACGCTCTGTTGGCTGCAGAAAATTGAAAATCTCATATATTTTGCATAAAATGCTGATTAACTGGTGCTAAATACAAGTATGTCTTAGACCGTGAAAGGACATGCACAAATGAGATAAAACACTAGAAATTATGAGGCAATGGGAGTCAGCAACTTAAAGAACCATCAATAAAGCTTCTTCAGCACAGACTGAATAGCATCCAACCCAAGTATCACACAGTCAGTCAAAAATCTGACCAAAAGTGTGCTTTGAATGCATGAACACAGCAGAATAAGGACCGACAAACACAGGAGAACACAACATTCGTTCAGCATGCTTCATTCCTGCCTTTTGCTCAAAATCTCAAAACCTCATGGGGAAAAAGCAAACCTACAAGCTGTAGTTCCCCAGAAAAAGGTCTACAAATTATAGCGGGTCACAAGCTGAACATGAAGGATCAGTGTCGCATCAAGAGGCAGACAGTGTCCTGGGATATGAGCTACAGCATGGCCTGCAAGACTCACAAAATCATCTTTCTTATCTGTTCAGGACTGGTGAGGTCTATGCTGGAGTAGATTCTGGTATTGGCAGCTCATATCAAAAAGGAGGTGGCGCTGCTGCAGGCAACGCAGAGGAAACAGGATGATCAGAGGTCTACGAAACATGACCTACAAAGAAAGATTGAAAGAACTGGGTTATTTAGCCTAAAAGAGATGATGGAAGAAGAGATGTGATAACAGTCTTCAAGTGCTTAAAAGGCTGCTGCTAAGGGGAAGAGAATAATCTGTTCTTTATGTCCATGGTGGACAGGACAAGAAATAATCGGCTTAAATTACAGCCAGAGAAATCAGGTTAGACTTCAGGACAGAAAAGGCTTGTGGAGCCAGGCAGTGGGTTACCTGGGAGGTGGAGGTGCTCTGTCACTAAAAACACTAATGTTCTTTGGGGACAGGTTGGCAAACATCCATGGGAAGAGGGGCTGTCTTGGGGCAGGGCTGCACCTTCTCCATGCCCCTGTGGTGCCTTCAACATGTTACCTGGGGCTCCTGGATTGTCCAAAGTGAGATCATCCTGCAGCAATCACTTCAGCTGGCTGGACAAATCCCAGGCATTTCAGCTTGTGAGAACTTTCAGGACAGCAAAATTTGATTTTGTAGCAGATTGGGGGCACAAGTCAACATTTTGGGTTATTTTTCTTGCAGTAAAGAAATACTTCAAAATGGATTTTCTTTTTTCCCCTCATCTTTCAGTCACTCGATTGCAACACAAACGAAGCAGAGCATCACAGCCACGCCACACAGACAAGCTGAAATGACACAATCCAAATGAAACCTGTTTGATAATGTCCTTGCTGAAAACAACAATGAAACCAATCTCTCTTCTCCAGACAATCGGGTGGGGTTGAGTCACCAGTTCTGAGTGAATAGTCTTGCCTTGAGATGTTTTTCAGCCAGCTCAGAGGATTGTTGCTACCAGAGAGGTAAAAAAAAACCCCAAAAACAGGGACCCTTCCAACCCAGCTGTGCCCACACTGGGCAGCAGCTGGTGTGCCAGTGGCCAGGATGGGGGATCCACCAAGGTGTCCAGGAGCAACTCAATCACTTACACTGCACTGCTGACCCTGCACCTTTGGGCTACAGATTAAGAGATTCTATGTTCTCCTGAGGACTTATTATTATCCCTGGATTCCAAGAGCAATCCTTTATTTTAAAACCTGCCTCCTAATTCATTTTATATTTACTCATAAAATGTTGGCCAGGGTTTTGGAGAGTTGCGGTTTTTCAGAAAGGCCAAGTTTTAAACGGAGCTGACTCAGCAGAAGCTGACTTGATTGAAGCAGTGCCTGTTTGAGTTTATTCTGCTCCTGGGCAGGGTTGGAAACAAAGCAGCAGAAACTGGACTCTCCCCCAGCTTTGTTTTCTCCACAGGCTCTTGGTTGTATGCAGCAAACACTACTGCTGACCCACAGAGATGGAACTGGTGAAGTGGAGGAGAGCAGAAGGGAGCCAGCAGACTCCCTGCTGTATATGCCATATTCTGTTGACTTAAAGTTTAATACAGCTGAGATGAGAATCAAATAAAAAGAAGAAAAAGGAGGAATAATGAAAAAAAAAATTAAAATCCTGTAAGCGATTAATTTTCAGCCTCACTGCCCAGCATCAGTCTCAAGGAGGAGACTGGGGATGCAACTAATACTTAGTTTATTAAAATATCACTCTGGTTACCCCCCAGGATGCTTTGGGATAGGCAAGCCCTGCCACGGGGAAGATGGTGCTTGCTCCTTCCCACACTACAATGGGGTCACGCCGGGACCTGGAATCATTTTAATGTAGCCTATGGAGCCAAGCCTGCTTCTGCCTTCCTTTTCCCACACTGCAATCGCCTTAGTTGTGCCTGTGGAACAGCCTGGCTTCTGGACATGATGGCAGCACATCTTGCTTGTTTGAGATCATGGGGCTGTGCTGTCCCAAGCAGGTCTTGCTTGGGAGGTGAGTGTCTCCTCCACAGCACCAAAGCACTAAATCCTCATGCTCTCCTCCTCATCCAAGAGCTGGAGCTGGAAGGAAAAGATGGGTCATGGTAGATGGCCAAGCTGCCATGCCAGTGTAGCACTGGGGGATGCAGTGGGATCCTGTCCCAGGTGAACCAAGATTCCTTCAAGGAAAAATTCATTTCAGGCTCAAGAGAAAAGCATAAAAGTGCTCAAAGTTGACCATCTTCTCATACCTTGGAGAGTGTCTGGTTCTGATGTCCTCGCTGTTGTGAGGTACTTGAGTGACAGCCAGGCTATGAAATACAGTCAAGGGTTTTTGAATTGACAGCTCGTTCCATGCACAAGCAAAGCCTGAAAGACAGTCCAGAGCCGCTTAGCAAGAGCAAGCTAATAGCTAAGTACACAGAGGAGATCTAATGAGAACACTGGTATCTCCTAACTCCAGCTTCATTCAGAAAGCCAAGAATACGGAATTGAGTCACTTTGTGTCCGATAGCCATAATGAATGTGCCAGTGGAGATGCCCAGAAAGAATAATACCATAAATTGGCAAGGTGGCAGCTGCATTCATCAGCTCAAACAAGAGCTGGTCATCCATAAAATCCAGCAGTATCAAAGACCAGTTCTTCAGCTCCAATGTTATTTCCACCTTTAAAATATGAATGGAATTAGACTTGAAATTTGCCAGCAGCCCCAACAGATGTGTCACTGCTCCTGAGAGCCAATGCTGGATGGTGATCCAGGGTTTGAAATGCTATTAATTCATTACAGCAAATGCTGAGAAACATCAGGGGATTCAAAATTCCTCAATCCCCGAGTCCTCTTGAGAAGGCAGCAAATGTGTGCCTGGGGCATGCACCAATAATGGTGATCAGTGACCTGTTGAAGTTGAGCACCCTACACCTGGCCTGGAGGTGGGGGGCAGCTTGCATTAGGCAGTGATTTGGAGACACCTCCAGCACAAGCTGAAATGTGGTGCCTGCTTAGCTCATGCTGCAGGGACAACACACAGGACCCTGCTGTCTCCTCTGACAGGGTTTGCCTCCAACCTGCAACACGAGCGCAAAACCACAAGGCAGCCTGCCAGCTGCCATCCTTCCCCTGGGAGCTGGGAAGGAGGGTGAGAAACGTGCTGCAAGTCCCCAGTAAACTCATGCTCACTCCTGTCTGCTTGCAAGAGCACCCCATCAGCCGTGCCTGTCACCGCGATGGGTTCCCCTCCACCGCGCCGATCCCCGGGAGAGTTAGTGCCGTGTTATCTTTGCCTGCCACCAGCATCACTGCTGCTGTATTTACCGGGGAGCTATTTGTGCAGGGAGATAACTTCCCTCCAGGATCGCATCCTGCCACCCCCTGTGCAAAGGGATGGGACTGCCGCTGTCACTGGACTCTGATATTCTTCCAGGGGGGAAAGGGGAGGTTTGCTCACCCCAGAGTAGCTCACAACGCAGGGAGAGGAGCAGTGAGTCCCTGGTGAGGACGTTTTTTTTCTCCTTTGCAGGAGAATGAGGGTGATTTGAAGCCCATGGGCTTCCAAGAGTTGTGCAGCATTATTTCTGTGACAGCTAATGGAGCTCACTCAATCCATAAAGATTTTAAGTCAAGGGTTTGATGTTAATTACGGACCAAAACATTTAATAGCCCGTTACGCTTCCACAAGGCATTTTTTTAATTAAAAAATGATATATTGCACAAAAGGGGGGAAATAGGGAGAGAAATAATTGAAGATTGCTTTATTCCAGAACAACCTGAGGCAGGGAAGGCAGTAAGGAGCCAACGTGTTGGGGAATGGGATGGCAATACCACAAGCCATGAGCTGGTGGTGCAGGAAGCCAGGGAGGGAGCAGCCTCATCCCACTGGATGAACGTGCCCGGGGAAGGGGAAAACAGCCTGGCCAGAGGCAGGTAGGTGGAAATCCAGGTCAGTCTTATGGCCACCACACTGGCTTACCCTTACCTGTTGAATCTTTATTTTGTGCTGCAGATGATGTGGTTTCAAATCCCTCTTTTCAACTTTCTATCAGCTGTCTCTCAGGAAAAGCAGCTAAACCTCCAGGGTGGAAATTATTCTGGAAGAGGTCAGGGATGAAGAAAATCTGACATGTCTGGCTCTGACGTTACTCTGTTTTTCATTCAATATTAAAGATGCGTAGGAGCAGGGCCTGGCCTGAGATGCATTCAAATAGTCTGTGCAAAGGAAAGGTCTTCAGCAGAGCAAACCAACACTTCCCCTGCCTTGGGCAGTGCCCATCAGCTGGTGGTCTACAGGTAGGGTGGAGCAAAAGATAGCCCAGGAGGGAGCAGCTCCGGGTGGAGGCTGTTATTGGACTAATTCACGGAAGGAGGAAGAGAAGTGGGATGGAAATGTGGCCAGGGGCTGACTAGGAAAAGTTAGTGTGACTGCTTAAAATTTGAAGTAGCAGGAGTATAATACCCAAGTCCCTGGCCATGGATGGACCCAAGTCCTCCCGTGTCCCCAGCTGTATGCCTTACTGTTGTGCTCGCCCCTCAACTCTACAACGGGAATAATATTATTCCCTCCTCATAGGGTTTTGAGATGCTCAGTTACTATGGTGATGGGGCCATAAAAGTACCAAAGATAGCAAGAACAATAATAATATCAGACATGGTAGGAGCCAAATAATTGCATTTAGGGCACGCACGCAACACAAAAGGGAGAGCCACCTCCATGCACCACGGCTGTCAAACCCCGAAGACAAAACTTTTGTTGTATCAATGAGCTCGCAGCCTACTTAAAGGGCTAACTCCCAATTCCTGCAACATCCACCCAACGAGGTGGCCATCAACACCTGCAGCTCCAGGACTAGTCCTACCTCTCCATAATGCCAACCAGGACACGGGGGAGGAGCAGCAGGGCTGATGGCCCCTTGCCAACACAGAAATCAAACATTCATCCCACCTCTGCTGCAACACAAGGTCCCCGCAGATGTTTGGCTGCTGCACTGTGTGACCAGCTGAGCATCCTTCGCCCGGAGAGGTGACTATGCCCAGCACAATGCCATTGACAGCTTGCTCCTTTGCCTCTGCTGAGCAAAGCCCTTGCCTCATTTTGGTGTTTTTTGTTGGTTTTTTTTTTTTTTTTAAATTTATGGGTTTTTAATTGAAAAAAATGTATAACATCTGTGGCTGTTTAACAACACCTGTGCGCTACAAGGCTGCTTTTCAGCAGCGATTGTCACAGTGTTCTCATCTGGGCAATGCTGAGCCGGTGCCATGTGGCCTCCTCTGAGCAGCTCAGGCAAGAATGATGCTTGGAGGGCACGTAATTAACAGGCAATGGAAAACAAGATGTCATGAAAAAAATATGAGAGATATTCCTTCAAACAAGGGGAAAGCTCAGAGATGAGCAGGTGATGAGTTTGCAGTGGTTCACCTGAAGAAATGCTGCTGGCACTCACATGGAGAGCTGGGCTGCCAACTCAGCTCTGACATTACGGCAGGAGGAGGTGTCAAAGGGGATTTGGCCTTTCCATCAGCATTGTGGGCACTGTTTGCACCCCAGTCCTTGCTGGGCACCCACTCTGTGGCTGCCTCCAGCTCTAGCCCAGGAGCTGCCTGCTCCATGAGGGGGGCACAGGCAAGGCTCATCCTCTTCTTACAGCAGCTCTTTACAGCAGCACGTGCCACCACAGTGACTTACTGCTCTGGTATTTGCTGAGCCCAAGGGGGCTGTTGGCAGCAAGAATACAAACTGCCCTTCTGCCATTTACACAGCTGCTGTGGGGACCTGCCCAGCCCATCCCTGCTCTGACAAACATTTGCACATTTGCAGCATCCCAGATGCAGGCTGGGAGACGTCACCACGGGTGCTGTGGCATGAGGCATGGGGAGCTGCCACAGCCCTGGCGTTACCAGCTGTGGACACAGCAAAAAAAAACAAAACCCAGAAGGCAGCAGACCCCCCCAGATGGCTGAAAGCCCAGAATCCTTCTCCTTAATCTTAAGGTCTGGAGGCCAGCACCCCCCAGGTAGTTTTTACCATGAGTAAGGGGATCCTTAAGCTCATTGCTCAGTGGCTCATTTGCCACTCAAATCCTCATGGCTTTGACAACCCCGAGTGCTGAGGCAGCTCCTCAGTGCTGAGGTGAAAGCTGCCTCCTTGCAGCATCTCCCAGGGCTTGCTGTGCAGGTGCTGGCTGTAACAGTTTGGCTGTTCAGAAAGCAGCCTGGGAGGCTTACAGGTGCCTCTTATGTTTCTACAAGCTCATGACAAGGCTGCTGGTAGCATGAGTGAGCAAGGAGTAGTGGGGACACAGTTTCGGCTGTGCACAGGCTGAGGTTTCTTACTTGCAGGAGCCTCCCTGTACAAAGCTGGAGGAGGTTTTATCCACTACTCACAGCTCTGGGAAGCTCAGGCTGCCCTGAAATCCCTCTTCCCACTGTGACTTGGTAAATAAATAAAACCCTGTTCCCCGCTGAGCTCGGTAATGGAAAGAGGGCTGCTGGGGCTGCAGACAACCAGGGCTGGCAGGTAGCAAGCAGGGGCCGGCTGAGAGGTTTGGATGGGGAATAAAGAAGCAGCAGTGCAAACATTTCCGTGTCCTGCCCTTTGTCACTGCAGCTCGGTAACACCCCTGTGTAACACGGAGTGTTTGAGCAGATCCCCTCCTTGCACATCCTCGGTGCAGCCCCTGCCACTCTCCCCTTCAGCACATCGAGCGTCAACGTCCCGCCCCCTCCCTCACTCATACGTTCCGGCTATGAATTCCCCTCGTCCCTCAGAGTACATTAAAAATCAATGTAATTACACAGCAAACATTAATTATGATCAAAAAAGGCAATTGAGAGGTATTGATCTGGAGGAGAGTTGCAGCTAGCCACCAAATTAACAAAAACCCCACCTCAGTGGGGCTGAGGCCATGGGGATATGTGGCTGGTCCAGATAAGCGAAGCATCCTTAGAGATATGTGTCTTGACCATTTCGTTCTCTGGTTTCTTTTATTTGCTTTTCCACTCTGTGGTGTAAGCCAAACAGAGAAGTGGATAAATTTAATGTGTGTTTAAATATACCTAGGTGCCCTGGTATGGCTGGTAAGAGAGTGAGAGATGAGAAAGCAAATTGCTTGTCTCCACCTGGTAATCCCAAGGACAGGGCTAATCCTGCTTGGGGTGAAACTTCATCCCTGTTATGGAGGTGACCTCCATGTAGATGGTTCTTCAGTTGGTTGTTGAAGCTCTCCCAAGGACAGGGCTCCCACACACCCCCTTTACAGCCTGCACAGGCGTTCAGCCAACCTTGTCCTTAGGAAGCTTTTCCTGAGCATCTAACCCAAGACCTCTTGGCTGCAGCTTAAGCCTATTACAGCTTGTCCAACCCTTGACAAATTGATCACCATCATTTTTATAACTGCTTTTTTCCACACTGATGAATGTTATACATCCACCCACCTTCAGTTGTCTCTGTCCTGGAGCACAAACCATCTCCCTCAGTCCATCTTCCTGGGGCATGTTTTCCAAACTCTGTGAACTCACTCCATTTGTCTGAATCTCTCTCAGAGTTTTGATGCCAAAACCTGGAGATATATGTCTCCAGCTGATGCTTCAGTAGCACTAAATAGAGCCAAATAAATTACTTTGCTGTCTTCCATCTGAAACTATTAATACATCTGTGGGCAAGTTGTGCCTTCGCTCTCCCTTCCCAAAGCACCAGGTTTGCTGCTCAGTTTGAGAGCTACTCTACCACTCAAGCCTTGGCCATTCTCCTGCTGGCTTACCAGTCCGCCCCCATCTTATATCTGTGATTTTGATATCACCTTCCTAAGTGCAACACTTTGCACTTGACTTTATTGAATTTCAGTGTATTGATTTCAGGCCATTTCTCCAATTTATCAAGATCATTTTGCTCCGAGGAATCTTGCAGCAGCTTGTCTTATATCTGCTCTGTTGACAAAAGGTCTTCAGACCTCAGGGCTATCAAGCCAGGGCTTTGCATTAGTCCTTAAAATAGTTGGAAAAAACTACATGGGAGGCATGGGGACAGTGGAGGGTGGAAGTGACAGGCTGGCTCACACAGAAACAGCCTCATGCTGCCACCTCAGCCAGGCAAGGAGCAGAAACCACAGAAGGAGATGGAGCAAGGAAGATGGAATGCTAATGGCTCCCCAAGGGTGAGAGCAGGGATACTTGCTGAGAGAAGCTGGGACCCTGCTGCAGCCCTGGGGACAGCCCTGGAGCAGGGGGATGGAGGGGAGATGAGGACTGGGATTTAATGGTCCCCTCTTTCCTTTCAGGTCAGCATGTGATGATCTGCCCTGTTCCCACCTGGGGGCTTGCCAGCAGACCAGGAGAAGCCCTGCAGCATCAGGCATTAATGGCACTATTTGGGGACAGCAGAAACTGGAGTAAGATGGACAGAAATCCACCCTGGGGTGCACAAACCAGGTGAGATGGTTTTACTGTTATTGTTGTTATTATTACCCAGAGGTTGGACTGCTCCACTGTTTAGGGCAGATAAAGACTCTTGGGAAGCTACTGCTCGTTCTAGGGTGGAAGGAATAACTCCCAACCCTTCTGCTTGGGCACACTGTGAAGAGGCACAAGGCTTTGGACAAACATTATGGATCTGTAACAGTATCCACCTTCCTACCACGCTCACCTCCCTCTGCTTCTTCCACAAGATTGCCAACAGCACCTCCCCCTGCCTCCTCCTCCTGCCCCTTAGGAGGGGTGCAAAAGCACCTCCTGCAGAGTTGCTTCCTGATAAGTCCCCTTTTTTTCTGTGGAGGGGCAGGGGGGCAGGTGAAACAGCTGAGCTTCAGCTGCTGACACAGGAGAAGGGCTGGAGAAAGCATCCAGAGAGAGCTGCAAACAAACCTGACAAAGGGGAAAAGCAGAGGTGTGATGGAGGGGCTGGAATAGCTTGGGAGGGGGCAGTGAAAATGGTTTCCTTGGGAAAAGGCTGGCAAGCCTCAACTGGAAAAGGAACAGCAAGGAAGAGATGGGAGAGTTCCTTCAGGTGTGGAGGTCATGAGGAGAGAAGAGGAGAGAGGTTTGGGTAAAGCCTTGACAACCTTAGGAGCTCACCTTGGCCCTTGCCATGGTAATGATGCAGAGACAGACGTGTGATAAGCCCTACTCTGCACACACTTTAAAATCTAAGTAGCTTATGAATAAGTAATAATCCCTTATTCCCAGAGCCATAATCTATATTTAATTAAGAAAATAACTAAACGGTGGCAGTAGAAGGGGCTGTGTGGGGAAATGGAGACAGGAACACTCTCAGATAAGCTGCAGTGAGAAGGGGAACAAACAGCAGCCTCAGCATGGCAGAGGCAGCAGAGTCATGGCCTCCAGCTTGGCTGCAAACTCAAGGTAGCCTGGCCTTCAGAGCACCTGTCTACAGGAAAGTCTGCCAGAAGAAGCTTCTTAGGTCAACGGGTGAGCTGCAGGTTGGCCAACATGGACTCATTCACATGCAAGTGAGAATTTTCTCTCCTGTTCAGCCCTGGTGGTGATGCTGGACTGTGCACAGAGAGCACTGCACCCAGGTGCCAAAGCAGTCCACATCCTGTATGGGAGCATTCAACGGCACCCAAAACTTCACCTTCAAGGCTGCTACAACAAGCTGTCTTACAACGTTTCTGTGCTCAGTGTCCAATGCCTCCTAATGTCTGGCACTGGCAATTCAAAGCAAGTCCTGCAGCTGACTAGCATGTAGGGCTGGCATGCTGTTAGACTGGAAGGGGCCATGCCAGCCCAACACCAGGCCAATGCCCAAAACATGTAGAGATGTTCACATACTGCAGGCAAGAGCTTGTCAGCCCAGGCGAGAACCCACATCAGTGTTCTGTTGGATCCCTTAATGCACCCCTGGGACCACTGTCCCTCTCAACATCAGCTTGCACCCATGGGCATCAGCTACTTCTCAGGAGTCTCTGCCAACTTGGAGCCTGTGCCAAAGATTGGAGTCTGGCTTTTCTCCTGGTCTCTGCGCTGACAGTGCTGAGGATGGTGCTGATGTCAGCTCTGATCAACCCCTACTTTGAACAAGAGAGAAAAAAATGGACAGCAGGGTGGCCATAGATAGTCCAACTACTCTGCAACTGTCCAGAGCCCTTCCAACACTCCCAAAAGGGCTTCCCAGCTACATCCCCAGACCTTTCCCATCTGGCATCTTTCACCAGTTCCCCAAAGCATCACTGCAGCCTTGCTCCACTAACTAAGTTTTACTTCTCACTCAGCTCATGGGGTCTGCAGGTGGCAGATAACCCTCTGCTTCCTTGGATTGCAGTAGTGGAAATGAGAGCACATTTTAAAGGCTGGGTTAAAGAGAAGAAAAAAAATCTCAGTCCACATACTATACATTATAAATAGACCGTCTGGTTTTTAAATTGAAAAACAACAATAATCACTGCTAAGAGCCTGCTGAACAAAAACAGCCTTATTACCACTGGGACAAATTCATATTTACCAAAAGAACACAAGTATTTTTCAAGCTGCTCTTGAGCTCCTGAAGTTGCTAATGTCCTGCTGCTTCCCCTCACTGCTGTTCCTGGGAGCAGTGGGAGACAGAGGCGCTGCAGGGATGTGTGGGCAGTACCAAGGGGGGACAATCCCTTTGGCTGTGGGCAGGAGAGAGGGAGGAAATTTGGGGCAGGCTCAGCTGAGCCAGGCTGCAAAGAGAGATACCATCAGTTCTGAGTTGCATTCTTTTCCTCTAACTGCTGTTTTATGGCAGAGTGACAGGAGGTCTGGAGAAACCTGGGTGAAGAAACCTGAATATGCCTGGGTGGAGATAAAAAGCAAGGATGGGACAGGTTGTGTTAGAAGGGGCACAGCCATTCAGGTAAGCCTGTCTTTCTATTACTATTAAGGAACAGAAAAAAGCACAACTTCCAGAGAGGACCTGATGTGCACAGAGTACACCAGTGCAGTGTCCTGTGAAGGTCACCTGTCACTTGTCCCTGTGAAGGTACTGCTGAGAGGTGAAAGTATGATCCAGGGTAGATGGGTGGACAGGTGTAGGAGCTGCAGGGACTTCTTGGATTTGGATTATCAAGGGGGATAACCGAGATAACTACCTCACTTTCCCATGACAGCTGTCCCACTCCTGATAGCAAGGTCCAGAGATGTGCAAGGCATGTGCTGAGGGACCTGGAAGAAGAAGGATGGGATCCCCAAAACTGCCTGCCCTCCACTCTTTGACCAGAACAAGTGACTGGAGCAAGGAGGTGGGTCTGCAGAAATTGCCATGGGGGAGCAGGATGTACCTCAGCAGGATGAAGAACATTGCCACCAGGTATCCAGGCTGTCCAGAGGGTGTAGAGCAGGCTGAGTTCTCATACAGCACAGACATATGAAAGGAAAATTAAAGCAGCCCCATGCCAAGGTCCTGAGATCTTTCTTTCCTCTCTTCCCAGGCCATAGTACAGTGAGATCACTAGAAGCCAAGTGCTGGCTGCTAAATCTGATCTGTCATGTACTTTGGGAACAGCACAGTGCCACAGAAGTCATCAGTGAGCTGAGAAGGTGGCTGCCAACCCAGAGCAAGGAGTGTGGCTTGAGTAGCTGGAGGACTGGAGCCGGTGGAGGGAACATTCTTTTATCTGGGTTTCAGTCCCTGCATCAGAGGCCTGGACAGCATTAGCCATTACTGATTTGGAGCCAGCATCTGGATGGCTGCAGAAGAAACTCACACTTGCTGGATCCCTGCCTGGGCACTGTTTCAGGCACAGTTGCCAGCGGGCTCACGCAGTTGGCCTGTCCTGTGCAATGATCAGCACAAGTGATGTGGGACTGACATCCCACAGCATCAGTTACTCTGAGCGGAGCTCTGGAGCAGCCATACCCTTGGAGATGAGGCTAAGAGGGTGTTCTCTCTGCTGGACTCTGGTGCAGCCACTGATGAGCAAGCACAGATTTGTAAGGCTGACCTACCAAGTGATGCCGACTGCTCCATGTTGGAAGTTGTCTTTCTGAGGGCAGCATGAAGGTTCAAACGTTACAGAGAAATAAGAAAGGTGCAGCCTTGGAGATGGAGGAGAAAGGAAAGGAACAAAAACAATTTAATAATGAATATATTATGTAGACATGTCATGCCTCTTGCCTGCTGGCATGGATTAATATCCATAAATCAAAGAGGAAGGGACTGTTTTTAATGCTGGAGATGGATGCTGGTCCTCAGAAAATTGCTAAGGGGGCATTAATGAGCAGAGACATCTGGGAATGGCTCCAGGTGCATTGGCTGCATGCACAGGAAATTCTGCAGAACTATTGTCAGCTAAAAATTGTTCCTGTGCTGTGGATGCATGTGGTCCATGAGGGCAAAAGTGTGGAAACCACAGGTCCATATGTGGAGACATTGGTCAAGCTTAGGAGGAAGGTAGATGAGCCTTGGGTTCTCTGCTCCACAAGGCAGGTCCTTGTCTTCTTGCATGCCAGGAAAGTTGGCCCCATCTTTTGACTCTTCTCTGCAAGAAGGTCCACACAGACTAAGTGACAGGACAACCTCAGCCTGTGAAAGCCAGGAGCCAAAACTAAGGTGGAGTATGCTATTATATCCACCCTGCCTCTGCTGGGCATGCAGACACCAGAGACAGGAGTCAGGGACAGTGTCATCTCACAGCACCACAATTGCCTTGACCCAGAGGATGAGGAGTGGCACCTCTTCCTGCTGTTTAATTAAGCATTGGATAGGTCAAAAATAAGGATAGCCCCTTGGTGCTAGAAGGAGCCCTCCAATGTGAAAGAAGGAGCTCTGAGGTTATACAGAAGGGACAGAGGGCAGAGGCTGAAAGTATGGAGTGTCTCCCTACAGCATTTCTGGAGCCCTACCTGAGGGTGGCTGGTGGGTACCTGGGCAAGAGGCAATTGCCCTGCTCAACAGGCACAAACCCTAATACATCAATCAGGGTCTGCCCTCCTTGGGATATTTCCCTTTCAGCAGCAAAAGGCCCCTCCCAGGGGTAGTACCTTTCCCATCCCAGGGAAGGTTCTGTGTGGCAGGGGCTGCTAACAGAAAGGGGGGAGGTCGCTTCTGCTGTCAGCGTTTTTTCTTAAGGAGAGGGTATTGAGTGCGAGGATTTCATTAATCACATTTCATGTGCATTTTAAAACCCTTGAAACCTTAATTTTTTTAAGAACATCTCTTGCTCCTCTCCCACCCGCCCTGTTAATCTGGCAGCGGTGGCCTCTCATGCCTGCTCTCCCTCTGCCCTTCCCGGGACCACCTCCTTCCACTCGCGCTGACCCACTTTAGCCGTCAAGATTTACAGCCAGCGGCTCACCCGGGGAGAGAGGCTGGATTCACAGAATAAATTTGCAGAGCCAGGGAGCCAGCCAGGGACGAGGGAGCAGGAACTGGCTCTCCAGGAGAGCGAGACACCCACGCCCGCGTACACTGGGAGAAGCGAGAAACCCGCCAGGGAGATGACTGGGAGCAAAGAATGCTATGAAAGAACACATCCGCAGCATGAATGGATTAGAGGGGAAAAGGGGAAAGAAAACAATGCAGGAAGGCAGCAAGGGAGGGAAGGGCAGGACAGAGAGAGGCACAGAGCAGTGGAAGGGAAGGCTCACCAGCCAGGCAAGGAAAGAAAGCCCATCACAGAGCAGCTGCTGCTTTTCAGGTTGCACTGCAAGGGGAATGTGTGATTTGGGAGAAAGCTTAATCTTAGCACAGGGGGAATCTGCTACCCACGAGGGTGACAAGGGTCATGGGTAGGGCAGGACAGGGAAGTTGCTGGCTTGAAGGAGGGAAGGGGGAGGCTCAGAGGATGTTGAGGGCTGCTGGGACTGAGCTGTAGAGAGTAAAAGGAGGGATGGAGGAGGCCAAGCATCTGGAGACGCCTCAGCATTTCAGGGCTTATTTAAAATGAACAGCAAGTTCCTTTGAGGTTCACCTCATCTGATGGAGCAGCCCCAGGTCCTGACAGCAGAGCAGAAGCAGCTGCTGTCCCAGAGTCCCAGCAGAGGGATGTAAAACCCAAGCATGAGATCCAGAGGGCTGCTACAAGCAAATCCATGTGGCAACATCAGAAAGCCACACTGGGGCTGAGCTCAGAGAGTAGGGAATCACTGTCTGTCTGTCTCTCTCTATTTTCCCTGATTTTATTGTGTTTTGTTTAATTGAATCACACACACACATGCACACAAAGCCCCAACTTGTGGTGTAAAGTCTGTAAGGAAACAAGCAGCAAATTAACGTTCCAGGAGGAGCAATGCTAACCAAGCACATGACACTCTGCACAAGCTGCAAGCAGGAATGAAACAGCAGGAAGAAAGAGGAGAAACTGGCAGAGAGGGAAGAGGGAGCTGCAAAAGGGTTTCCCAAGGGGAAATGGAGCCCAAAAAAAGCAGAACAAGGGAAGGAGGAAAACCTGAGAGGAAAAGGGGGAGGGCAGCATAGATGGTGCTGGTGGTTCCTGTAAGGTCACTGTGCCCAAACTCTCACTGATCCCTGTGTGGAGTGGTTCGGTGCACAGGAGAGAAACCTCACACAACTTGGGGCTGAGGCATGGCTGGGCTGAAAGGACATGGCTCAAAGTCCAAGGGATCCTTCAATGCTCCAGGGCACTCCTCCCCAAATAAAAACAAAAGACTCCTCTGGACCCAGTACCCAAGTCCACCTAGGCCACTGTCATGACCAGCTTAGCTTCTCCTGGCATGGCAATTGTACCCTTCCCTCAGCTCAGCTTGGACCCCCACTCCCCTTCCTCTTGTGATATCTGGTGTACCTCCAGCTCCACAAAGATGCTCATCCTCAAAAAACATTGGATACTGAAGAATGGTGGCCGTTCTGCAGTGATGGAGTGAGACCACGATATGCTGGGGGATGTGCTCCAGCAGCCCCCAGGCTTCTCATCCCCACAGAGCTGCACCCCAGTGGCACCATCCAAACCTGTGGAACCCTCAGCCCAGCCCAGTCAGCCATCTGTGACCATGTGCAGAGGGCAGAGACACCAGAGGGAAAGGAGCATCTCCATGTGCAGACAGGCAGCTCCCTGGCCTCTCCTCACCTTCCAGCTCACTCCAGCTCATGAGGGGCTGGGAGGCATCACAATGCTGATCAGCTGCTCCACAAGATGTGATGCTCTTCAGCACAAGAGAAGTGCAGGGTTAAAGGACATGAGCATCCTGCCCAGGCTTGCTGTGACAGGCCTCACATGTGTTTAGTCATATCCAGCCATGAAGCCACTCTGGAAACCAAGACATTTATTCAAAGGAGCAGCAGCACTGCACACACATCTGCCTGTGTAAAGGAGAACTTCAAAAGGGCTGACAGTCACAGAGCCCAGCAGTAACCTTTGGCTAATTAGCTGTCTTGATTTCCCTGCAGTTTATTTTTACACTTCTTGGGCTCTGAAATGCATGTACTGTAATGTCAGAAAGGCCATGGTAAATATAAAGCTTTCTAGCAATAACTATACCCACCCCACTGGGCTTTTGGGACTGACAGCTACAGCTTGGCTTAGGCCAGGCTGACAATGCTTCGCTGAGGTTTTTGTCTTGCACAGGACTTACAGAGATTGTGATAGTAGAAATGATAATGGTGCCTGGGGCAAAGCAGGTATCTGTATGGAGCACAATGAGCACAGAGCAGAGGGCATGTGTAATGGTGTTTTCCTGAGGTCAAATCACAAATAAGCAGGAAAGACAGAGGGGCGAGGAAGCCTGCAGGATGCAAAGCCATGAGCCAGCTTGGGAAGGAGAGGTGAGGTAAAGAAAAGCAGGCAACCTGAAAGGAGTGAGTGATGCTGAACCTGCAGAGAGGAGCAGGTGGGACCCCATTCTAAGCATTAAGGAAATCATTAGCTGGAGTTGTTGCTCAGAGAGCCTGTAGAAGCCACAGAGCCTTCCTGCTCCAGGGCAGATGAGAAGGGAGCTGAGAAAGACACTGTTGTTAGATCTCAAATAAGAAGGGATTTTCAAGCCCCAAGCCCTGTTGAGGTGGAAGATGACAGTGCCTATTGAAGTGGGTCACTCTGCTCACCATCCCACCTGTGCTTGAAATAAGTCTGTGCTTCACTGCACAGTGCCACAGACACCCTGTGTCCCTTGTCAGAGGGGTTGGGACTGTGCTGGCTGACTGACACCCCCTCAGTCCCAGCAGCTCCTGCACTCCACAGACTGGAGCAGGTCTGTATGTCAGCAATGATGAATTCCACTTGGCCAAGGTGTTGGGGTTAAGGTGACGGTACCCACAGCCTGAGTTACTCCTGCTTCTCTCTGTAGGGACATGTAGTCCATGCTTGCAGAGCATTTGCCTTCTGCAGGCTCCAACCCTGGTGCTGGGCACAGACACGGGACCTGTCAGAGCTGCACTGTCAGGAAATGGGAAGGGTAAAAAACAGCTTCATTATCTCTACTGATCTCCAGCATAAACCACTCAACATGTGTCTCCCCCTGGACTGTGCACAGAGAAAATCAGTGGAAAGAAACCAGAGAAGAAACCAATGCATTAATGATCAGAAATGAAGCAAAGCTCCTCTGCCCCCAGATCTGGCAAGGAGACTTCTGCATACCTACAGATGGGTGGCAGGCACCCAGTACTTCAAACAGCCTCCCCCCTCCTGTCTGGCTGGGTGTCAGTCTCAGGACTGTTCTGGGTACCAGTTGGGAGAACTCAGTACCAATTAAAATCCAGGCTCTCATATCCTTTGAACTGCAGAGAAACAAAACTCGTGAATTCAACCTTTGCCTTTTTTTTTTTCCCAAATGATGTCAGGAGTTGAGGAGACAGAACAGCTCTGAGTGCAATTGCTGTTGAAAGCTGCTGGCTATTTCAGCGTGCTGCTTGAACTCCACTGGTGGAGGCTGCGCTGGCATTGGTAGCTCCAGATCCTTAATTTTAAGGGTCAAATCATTATAGACTCTCTCAGGGAAGTTAATAGGGAGTTTACCTTTGACTCAGCTATGTAAAATTAACAAGAAATTCCCATCTGGTTATAGTGATACACTCTCCCAAGCATTCCTTCCTACACATCAAACTCATGTTATATTTTCATTTTTAAGGCCACTCCTACAATTAGAGCTTGTGCTGCCTGATCAGAACCAAAATGTCTCAAATGACTGGCAACGAGACAAAGAGCTTGATTTAGGCGCTGACTTCAGCCAGCACTCAAATCTGAGTCCCCCCACTTCTGCTGAGGTTCAAGTATTTCAGGACTGAGCTCTCTGCTGGGATAATGCACCTGCAAGGCACAGCATGGCTCTGTTCAGCCCCTGGGTGAGCAGCCAGTTGGGCCCTGACTGCTCCTGAAAACTCTCTGGCTTTCACCCAAGCACCTTAAAAGCCCTTTGTACCAACAACCTGCATCTGGGTTGCTTTAAATGATGAATACCATGGGCACAGCTTCAAAGCATCTTAAATATCATCAGGTTTGTGAGCAGAGCAAAGCACTTTGGAGCCTACAGTCTTAACACCCCACACAGGGTGATGGTGAGCAACAAGCACTGAAGGCTTCAGCAACAAGGAAGGAGTTATTACACTGCTCCAAGCAGACAAGGAGAGACATGCAGCACCGAGCCCCCACCCCCATCATCCCTTTTATTGCCCATTCCAATATACCTTGGACAGATGTCTGTGATGCCTGTGCAATCCCAGTCCTCTGGCATGGCCAGAGCCATAGCATGGTACAGGGAACTTTTAAAGGAGTGAATACTATTCAGGAAGGGAGGTCATGCATATATACCTGCATATATATTATTAATACCCTGCACATGACAGCTGCTGGCTCTATCTACAGACTCTCTCCACTGACGCCTCTCTCTGAGTCATGGCTGTGTAAAGTTCCTTGACAGACCTGGAGGATGAGAGATGTGGTAAAATCCCAAACATGAGTATTGCATCAAAGGTACTGTGATTATCAGAGCACAGATAAATAACAGCTTCCTCACAATTTCAGGGGTGGGGGTAGTGCTAGAGCTGTCTAACCAGCCTCCTGGAGCTTTCATCCCAGTGGGGTGGCAGTGGCACAGACTCCATATCCAGGGATACTGTGTCAGTGCTTGTGGCTCCAGGGCCAGTGTCCAAGATGCTCCATTGGGGTGCAGTGAAGGTGTTTGTCCATGATGCTGGCAGAGGAGCTGGGGAACTCAGTAAGAAGCTGGTGGGTGGACTCGAGTGGGATTTCTCCTGCATGGAGAGCTCTGACAGTCCTCCATGTATGCCTGGCTATGTAAGTCACTCTCTGTTTAGCTGAGGCTCATGAGAGACTTTTAGTGGCTGTTGCACACTAATGGTGGGAAACTGCCCCACGGATCTCCACGTATGGAAAGGGATGAGCTGGAGCCCGAGGCACTATGCAGTGCAAAATGAAGAGGGATGGCTGAGTCTCCTCTCTCTCAACGATTTTGCTTCTTTTCATTACCGTTATTTTCCCCAGGCCTTTCACCTGCTCTAAATCTGCTGCTGCCTCATCCTCCAAGATGCAGGAAGGATATGTGAGCATCCTGATGGACACAACAGCCACTTCCAACAGCAGGTACTCTGCACTGCAACAGGCATTCACATTTACAACCACTATTCCAACAAGTCCTTGAGGCTGGACAGAAGGTTTTCCACCCATATGATGCTGGAGTTGTGCTCTGTGGGATAGCTGTGGTCCCAAGGAATCAGGGCCCACATACAGCCCTGCTCTGCAGCACTGGGCTCCGAGGCATGGGGACCTGCACTGGGAGAAAGACCCCACCCCACTCTGGGAATAAACAAGAAGCAAGACATCAGGGAGGATCATTACTTTCATAGTGGGTTTACTAGCAGAGAACAGCTCCTTCCAACTCCATCTCTCTGCAGAGTCAGTGACTCCCCCCACCATGTATTGCATTTTATTCTATAAGTACAAAGCAGTTTCCATTGAGGGTAGGGACATGGAAGCACAGAGAAAGAGGAGAATAATATCTTATCTTTCTTTAATCCCCACCATCCCAAAGGATCCTGGTGCCACTTGCTTTACTTTCTATATGTATGCACAGTTAATTAGCATTACCATAGAACTGCAGGTATTCTCAGACTTAGTAGAGGGAATATCTTGTAATAGAAGGGTAAGCAAATTGTTTCCGCTGTTTCCATTACAGCCAACTTTGATTATCCAGGGTAATGGGATAACAGGGACAAAGCAAAAACACGGATAACATGAGACCTATGCAAATTAAGCTAGGGGAAAAAAAAGTGATGCTGAGAGTAATGGAGGAAAAAAAGGTCAGTGATACTGATTAAGGAGCATGCAGATCCCTGCACTAGCACTGCCCTAAGCTCAAGAATCCATACACAATGGTAGCTGGGCACAGTAGTTATGGAGCAAATCTATAGGGTCTGTCACTGTGAAAGGGAAGCAGAGACATCCCCTGCACAGCAAAGCTGAGCTGCAGCTGAAGGAGGCGAATGCATTAACTCCGAGCATTTCAAAGCCTCTGTGTGAGGGATTTGTCATTAAAATGAATAAGATTTGGGCACTCAACCCACCTCCTCTCTACTTGAGCAGGAAGAAGCCCAATTTAAAGGTCAGCGTCTTAATGGTTTTCGCTGTGTATATACCAGGATAATTCCTCTCCAAACAGAAATCCAGCACCTCCTCAGTGAGCCACAGCCAGTGTTTGAAGGAGCACAACAAGAGCATCCACAGCTGAGGAGGCACAGGAATACAGACAGCTATAGCTTCTATGTTAAAACAAGAGGGGAGAGGCTAAGAGGAGCAAAGAGATGACTTCAACTTCATCCCCTTGCAATATGGCCCAAGCTGAGGGAAGGGAAAACACTTGAGTTCCTCTGTAGTTCCCCACCTCAGGAAAGACCGGATTCACTCTGCTCTGCCAAAGGGGATTTTCAAATCCTCAGCACCAATATCACAGAGGCAGCTCTGAAAAGGCTCTGGTTGTGGGTGGATAAAAAGGGCACCAGTGGAGATGAGACAGAAAGAAGAGAGGGAGGAATCTTAGGGGAAGATGAACCTTCTTAATAGGTTTTATTGATTTAACCCAAAGAGAGAACAGTAGGGGGAAATTCATGCCATTTAAATGCAAACCAGCAATAAAAATAATCATTACAGTCATAATCTCAATCTGTTAGCATTTTATGTAGAAATGATCTTAATGGGAAATATTTTTCATGTAAACTATTTGCATTTACTTAGTATGAAGGAGCCTCTTAAATATAACTCAGTCATTATCACAGATTTTTTTTTTCAGGGGTTGTTTTCAGTCCTCAGTTCTTCCAAGCGCCTGATGATTTCACAGCCCCTATAGAGACTGACTTGGAGAAGTTGCTGGCCTACCCTAGCTGGGATCTGCTGTCCATATCCCTGTGGATGTTCCTGCTTCCATACTGGAAATAAGTGTGGATTTCAATGGCAGTTAGAAATCATCACTCTCCACCCAAATTGTGACCAGCCAAGGAGACTGCATCCCTTGCTCAGATTTTGGGAGCTTTAATTGAGGAAAAGCAACTTCAGAGCGTGTTTCCAGGGCCTTCATCTTCCGGACAAGTGAGAACCACCTGACCACCTCTTTCAGCTTTCCCTCTTGTAAAAGAGGAGGAAAATGAGGGGTTTTGCCTTTCCAGAGGAGCTGCAGGGCTGGCAGTGAAGATCCTGGGTGGGAAGCCCTTTCCCAGTGCAGGAGGGGAGAATGGATGTGTCCACCTGCATCTCAGAAGGAGCTTTTCTGGTCAGTGCCTTGTCCTCAGGATCAGCCCCTGTGGGGACACAGCACTGCCCACGTGCAGGTGCTCAGGGGAGGTCACCGTCCCTGTGACTCCCACGCCATGTGCATCTCAGCCACAAAGAAATAAATACCCTCTTCTGCCTGGGGACACCTTTTAATCTTCTTGCTAGATTTTCATACACTAGTCCAAACTCTCAGCTGGGCCAGGCATGATCTCATTTAGCATTCCATCCACAGAGTCTGCTAAACCAAGGCTGCTATTTTTATGCCACGTGCTGGTAGGGGCTGGGGCCGCTCTCATTGATGGCATGGGGGGGTTCCCACCACCTATTGCATCCGCCAGTACTTTGCCCCAGAGGTGAAAACATCCCATGGAGGTGGCCCCCTGGACCAGCATCCTCAGTGCTGGGAAGCTCACCAGGCCCTTACAGGACACTTGTGGGCAGCAGGTGCCAGAGCAGCAGCAGCAGCTCTCTGGCGACCAGGCAGCTGCCAGGTTGCTGTGCCAGGGGCTGCATAGGCAGAAGCCACTACAGTCCCTCGAGTGGATCTGGCCCCATGTCCACAGCCTGTGGAGCTGGTCTGGCCCTGTGTCCACAGCCTGTGGAGCTGGGCTGGCCCCTGATACACTGCTCATCGCCAGGTTTCCAAACGCACACCGGACCTCACGCTGCGCGGGTAATTCAGGCTCGCAAGGGGGTTATTAAAATCCATTCAAAGCTACTGACAGCCTGTTCGGTGTTAATGTCAGTGGCTGAGAGGCACAGCAGGAGCGGGTGGAGAAGGACTTTGATTCCCCCACTCTAATTTCCAAGCGGGGTGGGCTTGGCCGGCAGTGATGGGAAATGAGGAGCAGTGCCGGGTAGGAGCGTGTGGTGCCGTGTTGTGTCTCACACAGCAGACAGGTGGGATTCGCTGTTTAATCCCATCAGCCAAACATTTCACTCCATGTTTTGCTTGACAGCATCTGTCCCTTGCTGGCCATTTCAGAGACACGTTAGCTGCCAGGATCCCAGCAGGTGAGTCTGCCTGAGCAATCAGCTCTGGTGCAGCGGCTGGGAAGGGGCTGTTGGTGCTGCTCCACACCAGACTCCATCGGGTCCTGCAGGTGAATTGGGTATCACACCCAGGCACTTCCCATAGGGTGCATTTGGGGGTTCATACACCTCTTCCCCCAAGTTCAGCCTTGGGTCTGCGCTAGCTTGCAGCCCTACGAACCTGCTGGGGTTGAAAGAGGGGCTGGAATTTGTTCATGTTGGTCAGGTGAGTCCAAACCATCCCCTGGATTTTGAAAAAAGCTGGGTAATTTCAGGATGTGGCTAGCATCGTGCAGGCTAAGAGTAATCGGAGCTCGGGGCCATAAGCCGATTCCTTGCATATGACAGGAAGGAATTAGCCCCATCTCTCCGCCCTGTGACTCCCAGCAGCATTTGTACACATGGGAGAACACCTGGCAGGAGGCTGAGCCACAGGGACACCCATGTCCAAGCACTTGCCGGAGACAGGGTGACAAGGATCCTGTGCAGGCAGCGCAGAAATCCCACAGGCAGAAGAAGGGGCATGGAAATCTGCTCCAGCCATGGTCCGCAGGGCAGGTATTGCCCTACCCCCTTGCACCAGCAGGGTGGTGCTGGGACCCCCAAGGTCTCCTTCCCAGGAGGTTCCTGCCCTGGTTTTCCCCTGGTTTCGGCATCTTTTTGCAGCGAGGATTCCTCCACATTGGCTGAGAAATGCGTTGCAGTCTCTTAATAGCTCATCCTGGCTGGAAGCTTTTCCTCGTGTGTAAATACAATGTGTATAACAGTGGCCTCATTTCGTACTATGGAAGTGCATCAGATGCAGCTAAACGTACAGAAGATGGCTTAAATGATCCAAATTTAACATTTGGTTATGTAGGCTGAATATTTCAGTGAGTTTTTAGGTTAGAAGGCGCTGTAATTGGAGTCTGACCTCCCAGATAGTGAATTTTACCCAGGGACTTAAAGCAAGTCTGACCATTAAGCTTCATCCTTCTGACAGACAAAAATTAGTCTGGTTCATAAGCAAGGGGGGCAGCTGCTGGAGGCAGACTGGTTACAAGCCACAAGATCAAAATGTTGAACAACATCTCTGAAGGGCAGCAGGTCCTGGCTGACAAATATTGCCACAAACCAGGTTATTTTGCTTTAGTTCTGAGGTCAAAGCCAGTGTTCAAAAGCAATATTTGGGGCTGCTGTTTTCGCTTAGGAAACTGTTGCTATTCAAAAATCAACAGTTTTAGAGAAAAGTGAAACTCTAATGGTTGCCAGCAATCGGCCAGATGGGTCAATGCGGTGATTTAGGGTGACAGGACCACTGAAAACATGTGTGGCACCAGCAGACCCAAGTCCCATCCCATGTCCCTGGGGAGAGGGGCCAGGGAGGTGGGAAGGAGCTGCATCTCCCTGCAGCCGGCATCTCGTGCCACGTGGCAGGTTACCAAGCAGCTGAGAGTGGGCAATGATTTCTTTTGCCAGTTTTCTAATTTATCTAATGAGCAAGAAAATAAATCAAGCTGACAGTCACCCAGGTGGTTTTGAGCCTCAGCTCCTCACAGTCCCCTTGTTCTTCCAGCCCATTTTATAACAGGGTTACAACCCGAGGACACAGCGCTAACTCCTGCTATAATCTTTTCTTTACTAACGTCACTTAGCAGATGGAGTCATTTAGATGTGCTCACGTTTAAATGAGTGGCTTGCCCTGAAAGGGACAGAGCTGAGGCTGCTGGCAAGGTTTTTGGGATCGTTAGCCTAGAAAATGCTTAGCAGGGGAAGCAGTTGGCAGGCAGATTTCACGGACATGGCACTGCTGTCCTCTGCCAGCAAAATTACAAGGCTGAAATCCTGAAGCTGGATGGGGCCAAACTGTTCACAGCAAACAATTTAATTGATGAATGAAGTGAATTGCCCAGGAGACGGTTTTTAGTCATCTGCTCATTGCATGAAGCTGCTTGGAGACGGGTTTGCGCAGTCGGGTGTCACCGGAGACCTTCCCACACCAGGGATGGATGGGCTGGATGGGGCTCCCCATCATGAGAATCTTCACCAGAGTCACCTGGACACCTGCTCCCTGAATGAGCATGGCTACCTCCAGGCTTGCCAATCCAAAGGTGTTATGCTTCCCTATAGAAGTTAATGTTCCTAAGCCTTCAAGACGGGACCAGTGATGGGACCTTGCAAAAGATCTCAGCACTTGGTGCTTGAAAGGGAGCTTGCACAATGTGAGGAAGAACAGCACCAAGCTAAACAGCAAAACCTACTTTTCAGTTCCTGCAAGACATTCAGTGGCAGTCTCAAAGGTCTCTCCTGTCTAGCTCCCTGACCCCTTGCACAAGGCTACCTCCATAAGCTCCTTTCATTTGGTCTAATAAAGTAAATTAGCTCTCTGGCTCTTCCAAGGAGAATAGCCATGAAAATGTACATTGAGATGAATGCCTACAACCTTTGAAAATACCTCTTGCTTATGAAAAGGCTTCTGAGGAATGAATAGAAGAGACAATAATTACCAAAAAGGAGGAAATATTGTTCATGCTGCCTGGGCAGCATTTGACCCAGCCCTTGCAAAGGTTGGGGAGAAGAAGGAAGAAGAAGGCAGGGAGCTGAGACACTAATGGCAATCATTGCTCTGTGGGGAGCAATATCTCACAGTGTCCATGGAGATCAATCCCAAATTATTCAGCCTAATAGTTCTCAAAACAAACTCTTATTCTGCTCCTTTGTGGCAGGCATGAAGCTTTCTCTGCAAGGCCCATTTTACATCTTCACTAACTCAGTGCTGGATGGTATAACACTCCATTGTAAAATCCCTGCAGGAGCCTTTGATGCCAGCATCTTCCAGACGAGACACAGAGCTTATCAGCTCAAATAACACAACTGTCTTTTATCCTTTGTGTCCCAAGCCTGCTGTTTTGGCACTTATATTTGTAATTCATTGCCTGGCTCTGGGTCTGGATCCATCAGGACAGGCAAACTGTCTATCTGTCTGCATTGCTGAGATATTTGTGTCTGCCCTGAGGAACCTGAGTACTTAAGCTCTGCTTATCTTCATTGATGTTTAGGTTCCTAATTGGTTAAAAGTAATTTTGGAAAGGTGGTCTCAAGAGCTGTAGACTTGTAGATGCTTTCAAATCGACTACCCCCAGGCCAGGCTGTCCATCTTTCCTTCCCTCCCATCAGGGACTGCATCCTCATGGTCTGGTCTGGCTTTCAGGGATGCCCCAGCACCTGCTGTCTGTCCCTTCCAGGCCAGTTCCAACCTATGGACCTGCCTGCCTTTCACCAGCACTACATTTTTCTCAAAAAAGGACAAATGAGGTGGAAGAAGAAAAGGTGAAAACATGATAATGGCTGTGGCAAAGGGCCGCTCCTATAGATTTTACAATGCTGGAAATAGAGGCTCAGAGAAAAAGTTTTTCTCTAAAAATTACTCTTTTCAATCTCAACAGAACACTGAAAGGAAGTTTAAGCAGACTTTTCAACACCTTTTGTACTCAAATTCCAAATTCACCTGTCTACCCAAGCAATAACAGAAATAATCTTTTTTTATCCAGCTGCACATTTTGCTACAGAAATTTGTTTCCATTAAGCTATTCCCTTTTGTCCTCTTAAAAAGCATGTTTTAAATAATAACAGTGTAAAAAAAATTATATACTATCCAAAAAACTCAACCTTGTCGACTGTGCACTCTCATACAAAAGTTATCTCCTTCTTTGAACAGATTGATGAAAACCCTTTTCATAATGTCAGGGTGGAGATGAGAAAGAGAGAGAAAATTTCTAAGTGCCCAGCACAGCTAGTCATTTCAAGGAAACATGGGGCAAAATCTGGTCTTAGAAAACTGAGTTACAAAACCAACATGAACCTGATTTTCTTTTTCCGCTTTGTAAAACAGAATTGTGTAGAAGTTGGGATGGAGGCACATACTGTACTTCTCATCTGCAGGGAAAAAAATGTGCTTTTTCCACATTCCTTAAATCTCAAAAGAAGAATGTGAATCCAGTCTTAAAAAAATAACTATTGAAAATACAACCATGATGACTTTCACTGCTACCACACTTTCAGGAGTGCAGTAGCTGCAGCTCAGCCACTCAGGGTTTCCCTGGGAAATCCTCAGAGAAGATGGACATCACTCAGAGAAGAGTCCCACCAGGAATCACCCCAAGAACAGCAATGTGAGAAACACAACCCTGGATCACTGTCTCTTCCCTACTGGAAATGAATGCCATGAGGCTCCCCTTTGCCATCCCCTCCTGAGGAGGATTTCCTGGTACTGGAACCCTCCCCAGAAAGACTCGCTCCATCCCTGCTGGCTCTCTCCCATGGCCAGCTGTCTCACACCAGCTACTTCTCTCACTTCAGAGATGCCACTGACAAGGTCACCCCTTACCTTTGAGCCTGTGTGTCACTGCTGGTCCTGGCTACAGTCATGAAGGTCTCCTAGGTGTTGTCTGCAGGGGCTGGGAGCTACACTGGACACAGCATTTGGGATCCCACAAGGTGGTCACCAAGCCCAGTATTTGAACTGCAAGGAAAAAAGAGAAAATATAAGGGGGAGTTTCACCAGGTGGCATAAAAGATTAATTGATTGATTGATTGATTGATTGATGGCTTGATTAACATGAAGCCATCCCAAGGATGGCTTGAGCATGGCTGCTCAAGTTGTGGATTGAACACAGAGACATGGGGACCAGAGGTGAAAGGGAGGAGGACCAAAGGGAGGTCCAAATGAGATCAGCTGCTCAACAGAGTAATGAAAAGGGAAAAGAAATTCACTGGAAGGGGATCTGGGACTGAAGTAAAAAGAATGGGACAAATGCCAGACAGTGATGGAAAAAGATGCAAGGAAGATGGATAGCTCTGGGCATGCACAGGGCAGATGGTACAAGACATCAATGCCGAGCTCGTGGAGGAGTGAGGAGCCACTGCCACCACCAGCATCAGCCAGCATGGACAGGTTTTAATTAGCTTAATAATCATCCTTACACTGCAGGATTGGTCTCATAAACATCTTTTTTAAATTTTAAGTGTGATTTTATTGCTCTCAGTTGTCACTTCCAACCCCCTCCTTGTTTTTCTATTACTTTTGGATGCCTGGCTGGTCAGGGCTCTCTATGTTTCCCACTGCTGTCAGTTCCTGCTCACCTGTGATGTGAGAAAACCAGTACAGCAAGAAGGAGTGACAGTGAGTGTAACAGTGCTCATCTTTGTGGTATTCAGTGTCTTGTTTTATTACCATCAACATAATAACAATAATAGCAATATTAGTGACAACCATTTTGTTACTCCTCCTGTTAGTAATATTCAGACATGACCTAAGAGGTATTTCAGAAAGACAACACAAATCCAGTGCAGGATCCAGGAGAACAGGGCAGTTAATTAAATGTCAGAGTGATGGACAGAGCTGGGACAAGCCTGGAACAATATCAGAGAGCTGGACAACCTCTGACAAGTGCAGGGAGATGGATGGATCTGGGACACGTCCCAGACCTCTCCCCCAGCAGAGGCAGAACCCTCCTACCCAAACGCATCTTTAAACACAACATCACTCCCTCTCTGTTGCTGTGTCATTGACTTACGCAGGTGAGGAAATTTTCTGGGGAAAGCTGCCTTATAAGCCATGTCACTGATCATAGCCTGATCTAGTGACATTTTATTACCTCCAAATGGTGCAAAGGAAATAAAGAGCCCCATTGAGAATGACAGTGTCTTAAAAGTGGTTTTTACCAGCATATGTGTGAACTCACAGCAGGTAGGGCTTTATTTCACAAAAGATTTCTTCTCCTTTTTCCAAAGCAGATATTCGTAAGAGAGGCAGAGAGAGACCAGGGAATGGGGAGGGAGAATGGTAGCTGGAGGGTGTTCCAAAACTCCAAGAATATTAGAGAACAAAAGGAAGCCTGTGACAGATACAGGGCAATCTGTAAGTTATCAGAAGAGTGGAGAGCATAATAGACTAATCAATCAGGTAGACAAGGGTGAGAAGTGTCACAGGGAGGCAACAGGTAGTTGGAGGTCAGTTATGAAATATAATCTCTAAATTGGAATGAGAAGGGCAATAGCACAAGAACAGTGACAGGTATTTGAATGCAGGTAGGTGAATGTTGGATTGGTGATTTCCAGGAGAATGAATGTTGGATGGGAATATTATGGGGGTAAGGAAAAATAACCTGGTATTTTAGAAATGGGCACATATTCTGTAAAGTGAAAGGCTGAACTGGCAAGACTTTAAAGTGTTGTTCCATTTCAGAAATTGCTGCTGGAAGACAGACGGTGGGGCTCCCTGGTGCTTGTTCCTCTGGGTTTCCAGGCAAAGTTTGTCAGGTTAGGAGCAAAAAAAGTGATGATTTTCCTAAACCTAAGTCCTGCAAATACCAGCTGGAATCTGAAAACCAAACAGTTACTTTCTAGTTTGTGCTTTCTCATCAGTGATCCTGGCATGCATGATCTCTAATCCATTTAGCTAAGATGCAGGGAAGTTGCATGGTGCCACATATGAGAAGATGGGGATTCTGGAGGTGAATTTAATTATTCCTTCTACTGAGAAAGTGGGAGCCAATAAGGCACCACTCACCCTCCATTAGCTACCTGGGCTGCATAGGGCCAACAAGAAGCCAGGCAGCATCATTTACTGCTTTTTCTAAGCTAAGCAGGAACAGAACCATTACACCCAAAGAAAAACTTGACTTAACATGAAGTAATTTCTACCAACACTTTTCTGACCTTAACTGCGTACTACAAAGGCATCACACAGTCCTTCTAACAACAGCTAGACCCAAGCAATTAGAGCTGAATGAACAATTCATAATGAATAATCGGTTTGGCAAACTTCACCTCATTTTATGCTCACAAAATGTTCACATGCAGATTGCAAAGTTCTCACATTTCTTTGTCAATGGATTTAACTCGCCATTTTTTTCTGCTGAGCAAATAGCACTATAACAGTTCACTAAAAATCTATATTCAAATGTAGGCTGGGTGGATGGGTTATACCAGTCATGGGGTGCTGTTCCAGCTCCTCCACTGGATGAGGGACTGAAATGGCCCCAAGAAATGCAAATCAGGAGTGTTACCTCTAGTGTCTGAAATTCCCTTTGTCATATTTGTCAGCACTGGAGCACATTGACTGGACTGAGTATCAGCCATGGATACGGACAACGTGGTCCTCTACAGATGATGGAGAGGGCCAGGCATCTTCAGAGGCCACTGGAGAGGTGGACACCAAGGACACAGTGGAGAACCTGGAGACCTTGAGAGGAAGAGCCTGACTCCTTTAAACAACCTGCTTAACTCTCCATGCCCAGTGCTGGCTGGGGCAGGCCAGAAGCTATGGAGAAAGCGGCACAGGTGTGCAGCCCCGGAGGGGGAAGCAGCTCGTGGGGCTGGACCAAGGGTGGCAGCCAACCTGCTGGTGGCTAATGAAGCCGAGAACAATGTGTGCTCTATCACACTGAGACACGCAGGGAGATAAGAGAGTGAGGGACAATAAATCAGGCTTTCAAAGCAGAGCATATTAGGAGATCAATGGGACAGATATTAGACCAAAGGAGCAAAAACTGGAGAGACAGGAGCAATTCTGTTCCTCCTCCTTCTCTCCCGTTGCTAAGGATTTTTTTTCCCCATTTAATAACATCCTCATTGTTTTTAAATGAGCAGCAAAGCCAGTGGGTTCCACGTGGCATTAGCAATGTGTTTGTGAAAGGGAAAGTGACTGGCTCCTAGCAGGATTTGATAAAAGCCTCTCCAAGCTCTCAGTGATTTACAGCTCGAGAAAACAAACACAGACTGATACAAATGCAGAGAGAGGCAGAGCCGGCACCGACATCCAGGTACACTCAATTACCAATTCATCAGCCCAAGCGAACTTGAAGGGCTTTTCAAACTCTACACGGCTTTAAATTAAAGGAAATCTTTAGATGGATAGCGTTTTGCAATGGGGGAGAAGAAGACTAATTTGTTGATCTTCAGCTCAGGAGCCCTCGCTTTTCCTGGGCAAAGAGCCATGGGCAAGGGGGGGCAGGCAGCAGCTCCTACTCCCCACATGGGACCAGGGAATGGACCAACCGTCAGGATGCTGTTCACACACTGTTGCAAAGCTGCCAGCACACAGGTCTCCCTCCCCCCTCACCATACCAGTCCCCAAACAGCCTTTTTTTAACCTGTCTCTACTAAAAACTTTGCTTTCACCTACCCTGGAGGTATTCAAGGCAAAGCTGTGAAAATAACTGATTTTTTGGATCATTGGCTGAACTAAAAAAAAAAAAAGAGGAAAAAAGATCACTTCACAGTGACCCCAAATTGGAATTGTCCAGGCTCTCCATGGAAAAATATATATAAAAAAAATATAGCTATGGTCGACCAATTGTTTAATTCAATCTGAAACTAACTCATGGGGAATGTCATTTTTCCCTTCATCTCCTGCCTAGAAAATAATTTTTTCACAAGAAGAGATGATTTACCACTTCCCAGCTCCACGCTCCAGTGGCACTGACACCAACACAGTGTTTCATATCTTCCCCTGCTCCATGAAGCTCCTCCGTGGTGGAGGACAGGGGCCTTCAGTGCTATTCTGTTAAAAACTCAGAGGCAGCTGGGAGTAGCAACAGCACCACAGGAATGGAGGGAGTCTGACTGCTGAGAGACTGCAGGAAACTCTTTGTTAATTGTTCATGCAGAAACTGTTTTGATTTTGGTGCCAAACTGATATCTTGGGGAAATGGCATCTTTGGAAAAGGCAGCGCATCCTCCCCAGACCCCACCTCTGTGTGCTCAGGAGAGGGGCCCCATGCTGCCAGTGCTGGTGGAGTGACTTACTGTCCCGAAGGCTGTGTTGCTGTCCCCATCCCCCTGCTCCATGTCCTCATCCCACGGGTTTGGAGGGCTGAACCAGCATGAGAGCCTTGGGGCAGCTGGAAGGATGGGTGCTGAGCTCCACTGCTGCTCAAACCTTTGGCAGAGAGGAAACTTAGGAGAGTTTTGTGCCAAGATGCCTGTTCATCAGCAAGGAGAGCTGTGTCAGCCTCCAATCTCACTCAGGAGTAGGGACTGCCTGCATTCCTGTGGAAGCTGTCAGCATCATCCCTCCTCCTGCCAGAAGCAGTATCAAGCCCTTAATTTTCCACTGGATATCGGCCCTCCTCTTTCCTCCGGCCTCCTCCAAAGACAGCAGCCATTGCTCACACATGCAGCTCCAAGGCTGGCTCTGAACTGTTTAAAAGCACAGCAGGTGTTTTAATTATTCACGTCAAGCACGCTTTGCTTGCTAACGACTCTCTGAAGCTGTCATAGCTGCTCGGGGTGGAGCAGAGCCCTGCCAGCAGCTTCCCATGGCCCAACCTCAGGGCAAAGCCTGGGGCTGCAAAACAGCCATGATCCGGAGTTGTCACTGAGGGCAGGGGTGGCACAGGGACACTTGGCAGATCTGCCCGGTCTCATGCGCATTTGCCCACCCAACCCATCATCCAACCTCCTGCCCAGCCTGCCTGGCACCTCATACCCTCCAGGGTGGGGGGATCTGCTGAGTGTTCTGCTCTTACTGTGAGCTGCTGTGCCCCACGCTGATAGATTAGCTCTTGTAATATTTTAAGGGCACTGGAATTACCAAAATGCAAGGAAACAGAGGGGTACTTATACAGCACAGCTGGGCGGCTTCAGATGAAGACACCAGTGGGGATGACACACTTCCTTGCTGCCTTGAGCTGCTCCCAGGGTTCGATGCAAGGAGCTGCTTTGGAAATCAAGCCCTTGCTGCCCTGCAGCAATATCTTTATTTGCTTCTTCCTTCCTGGTACCATCAAAAATATTTGCTGCGATAGCATCACTCTTCTCAGAGATTTCAGGAAAAGGTTCTTCACCCGGCGGGTGTTCAGGCACTAGAACAGGCTCCCTAGGGAAGTGGTCATGGCTCCAAGCCTACCAGAGTTCAAAAAAAGTTTGCACGATGCCCTCAGGTGCATGGTGTGATTCTTGGGGTTGGTTGTCCTGTACAGGGCCAGGAGCTGGACTCGATGATCCTTGTGGGTCCCTTCCAACTATGGGTATTCCATAATGCTGTGATTCTGACTCATATCCCTCCTGGGGGCCTGGCATTGAGGGCTCAAGGCAGAACAAGCTCAGCTTTTTCAAGGTGACATAGGGGCAGAAAGAAGGATGGTGTCCCACCTTCATGGCTGGAAGAAAGATAGCTTGTGTTGAAGGGAGCCAGACTCGCCCCAGGCTCACAGAGGCTTTTCTCAGCTCTAGGGTGCAGGTATGGAACAGAGATAGGCACTTTCAAAAGGATCAGGGCTGTGGGTTCCTTCATTTTTACCCCACTGAACCTCAATTAATGTGAGCTTTCTTTTTGGGACCTCAGGATTTCCATCAGGTTAATCCTTTCTCCTGGAAGTTGCTCTTGGTTATTTCTCTTATTTCTGATAATTATTAAGTGGCTCTTCTTCCCCGCCTTTGCTCACCATTGCCCCAGTGTAAATTTAGAGGATTTCCAAGAATATTCAGGACTTGCCTTCCCCCACCTCTACATGAGCAAGAGCCTCATCATGGGTAACCCTGAGGTTCAGGGTTCCTCTCTATCAGCAACACCCTGTGGGTAAAGCCCGACAGCAGAGAGTTCTCCACAAAAGCACATCCCCTGGTTGAAGAGCCAGGCTCTTCAAGCCTCCTGGACCACCAGAGCCAGCCCCTCTCTTTTTAACCTGCATGTTTTTAGTGCTAATTTCCACCACATGCCCAATTCGAAGCTCTAATAATGAACAACTGCTTTCTTCCTTTCCTTCTGATTTCATATTCATGAGTCAGGGTTTCCTGGCACTAAACGTAAATGCTAAACGGAAATCGCTGCACAGTGACACGTCTGTGTAGCTTCAGTGTCCATTTATTTGCCTTTTCAAAGAGCTGCTGTGTTCAGCAAACATCTCTGCCTGGATCCTATCTGGAGGAGTTTGTCTGGTACGGCGTGGTGCCTGCCGGGGTGGGGGAAGTGACTCGGTGTGATGGTGTCTCACGGATCTGTTTTTGCTTCAGGGTATTTCTTGTACAATAGTTTGAGCTTGGTGAAAACCTGAACCTTTTCTTGAATATTTGCTCGAATCTCGGCAGGCTGTGTTCAGCGCTGACACAGCGAGGGATGAAGCAGGGAAGTCCTAGAGAGAAACACATCCATTGCCTCGGCCTGGACTCCATCGAGGGCTCCTGCAGGCAGCAGTGGGCAGATGTCTTGGCAGGGGAGCCAAGGAGACACCTGTAGCATCACTGGGCAAATTATTTTTCCTGGCAACTAGAAAATTCACATACACATGCAAAAAAAACCCTAACATTTCATGATTCATCCAAACTTACTGCCATCTCCCTTAAGAGAGAGACAAAAGACATCTTGAAATAGGGAATGTTTTCCATTAACCATATTGGTCAGTAAGTTTCAGTATTTTGCTCCAAGACTGTGCTTCCACATTGAACTGAATTTTTTAAAACAGCAAGGGAAAAATATAACGTATAAGCAAAAGTCAAAGGAGTTAAATCTTCATGTATTTCAAGGTGAGCTGAGATGTTCTTCTCTGCAGAGATGCCAAAGGTGCATAGTCTGCAAACCTTCTAACATGCCTGGGCTAGAAGCTTTAGACACGTAAATTGGCACCATGAAGTCTCCTCTCCACCTGTTCACCCTGCCCATGGAGCAACACATCTGCTCACCTCTGCTGGTGAACCATTTGTCTCATTGGAGACATCATCATCCTCATCTGTCTGCTCTGCAATCAAACAGGAACAGGTATCACCCCCTGGGAGCAGGGACAAGGCCTGGGGCTGGAGCTGGGCTGTACTTGCCTCTGCTCACTGTCTGGTCTCTTCATGGGAGCACCAGCTGGAGGTGGCTTTGCTCAAAGACATGGGCTGGAAAGGGGAGCAGCCAACATCCAAGCACCCTGGACTGCTCAGCCAGCTTTGCTCCTGCAGTGGTCATCTCCAAGGGACAAGGTGGGCAGTGAGAAACTGTAGCAGTGGATATGGGAACCCTTTGGTTGTCCAGTGCTGGAGGCTTTCTCTCCTCTCAGCTGCCTCCACTGTGGTCTCTGCCGAGGCTTCATGGATGCTCCTTAATGTCTTGCTACTCTGTTGCCTTCTGCAGTCATCCATTGCTTTTCCCTGTCTGCCTTTCCCCAAAAGCTTTAACAATCGAGCTCATGGGAAAGCAAGAGTGAGGATGAGAGATGAATTTCAGACCATGAGAAATGAACTCACAAATGCGAGCGTTTGCAACTACCAGCTGAAGAGCTGTGCTCCTGCTCATGGCAGACATCGTGTGTGGTGTGTTCAATCAAAGTAATCAATGGGGACCACATTTTGAGTATTATCTACATGCAACAGACTCCTCATGAGGCAATTATACAGCAACACTTAATGGTGGCAATGATTCAGCAAGTAATAGAAAGAAATATTTCTCAAACCATCATCAGTTTCTCATGGATAACTCCCAGATGGGACTGAGGGTAAAAACCCTTTCATTAAAAAGCTATTCAGTTATGGTAAAACTGCCATATGTGGCTCACTGAGATTCTGATTGTCGGTGACTCCAGCTTGAAAGCTGCTGTGAAATCAGAAAGCTACTTCACATTTGAACAGGGGGGTTGAAATCTGTCTTTAGGGACCTGAAAGCACAGTTAGATCTCACGCAGCTGAAGGTGGCTTACAGCTGGGTGTCTAGGTTAAGGTAATTGTCTAGACTTCTTTTATCATCAGTGAACAGAGAGATGTGCACCAACCCCCAGAGAGTGATTCATTCTTCCTGTCTTAGACGTCTATTTTTGGATGGGATGAATTACATTCTGGAGGTGTTCAACTTTCTCCACCAACTATGGAGGAGTCTAAATGAACTTAGCCTAAACACCTCACCTTCCTAATGCTAAAACAGGCAGTGCTTGACTGGTGAAAGCAACCCAAGTTGTGGCAATACAGCGATGGTAGGTTGGGAGCACTTGGCCAACACCTACAGTGAACAGACACAAGAAGAGCAGTTTCCTCAGCAGACAGGAGACGGGGGAGGAGAAATCATCATAAGCACACACTGTGGTGACCTCAGTATTTAACTAAGACCTGAGGCCATGCTGGTGCCTGATCATTTCATCTAGCTCGTTTATGTCATGCAAAAGGTACACATTACACCCAATCACTTCCAGAATGTGACCTGAAAGTTGTAATTTTGCAGTTCTGGGAGGAAAGCAAGGACTGGTCTCTCAGCTGAGCGCAGCCTCTAAAAGGTCAAGCCTTTTACTGAGCCTGGGTTTTCCTGAGATTAGCAGTTCCAAACTTCTACAAATCAACAATTTAGTTCTGAGATATCAGCTGTATTCTTGTACCCACACCCAGTTTTGAGCAGCCATGTCTTGCAATTTTAAGGGTTTGGTTACAACCTTAAGAGCTGTTTCATAGACAAAAAGTTTTATGTCTCAGTTTTTCCACAGTCCAGGGTCAATGCTAATAACCCACTCTGCAAAAATAATCCTACTGTCTTCTAGGAGGCTTCTTGCTATGAGTCTATCAGAAATAAATGAGATTACTACTTCCATGACTTCAGTGGAAGCCAGTTTCAGTCCTCTCAGAAGACCAAGACCTTAGTACCATCCAAGGTCTTGGGTTTTAGAGCCATCTAAGCCACCTCTTATAGACATCATGCCCAAACCTCTCCAGACTTGACTCCTGCAATATGCCATGGGACAGATTATCTGTGCAAAACCCAGGACTGGGAACCCAGAAACTCTACAGAACAACCACACTTCGCAATTTCAAAGATCAACATGAGAAATTCAAATAGGAAAATAAATGGAAGGAGAAGTCACCAGAGGAAGGCCAGCCTGCCACCCATAAATATTTTCTAAAAGAAATTTTTGCAACTGGTTCTGAGTAGGGCAGCTAAATTATGAAAAGCATGTCAGGACCCTTCTCCAAAACCAACAAATGTGCAGGAAGACTGGGAATAAAATTCATGAGGCTAAAGATAAAAATGAAGGATTTTTAACTACACAGAATTGTGAGCTTTAATTCACAGGGAGAAAGATTTGTGCTCTTTCCTGGGGCATACTACTGCCAGAAACAGAATGCAGCTGACGACAGAAAGCCAGTGGCTGGAAGCCAGGGGGCTCCTTAGGGGCCAGGGAAATGCCTTGGAGACTTTGGTTCTCCATACCAATTGGCTTACACCTGTCAGAAAAAAATTCCCAGTGTTTTTTCCTGACTCATCCAGAAAATGAAGATGGATCATATGTATTTAAGAGGCTGTTCATGATGCTTTTGGGACTGTGTTCAAGACAGGGTTGAGCAAGACCTTCCATTCGCACTGATACCAAAAGTAACACAGACATGCAAAGGGTGCATCTGTCTGTCTGTCAGGGAACATGGAACACACAGGCTCCTTAGGGCCTGGTGGCAGAAATTAGACTCCTGTGAACTGAACAGATTTACTTAATGATAAGACAGTCCAGCAGGACAGGTACAGCACCCTTGGTTTTCTCCTTTTTGACTTGGTTTCTCTTTTCTTGCCTGCTTCAGCCACTGAGCTACCTGGGAAAAGTTTCTGCAGCTGTGCCTCAATTTTCCTCTGTTTAAAAACAGACTAATATGACTATGAAGTGTTGGATATCTCTCAAGGAAAGCCACTGCATGAGAGATTTTTCTGTTTTAAATCCTGAAAAGCGCTAGCCAAATGCTAGGTCTTAAATACAGCTGGTGAATATATAAGGAAAATTGATTTTTGCAGAAGACTACATCATTTAAGTGAAAAGTCAATAGTCATCTTCCCTACTAGCATTTAAATATCTGAGCAAAAACATTCAGATGACGATATCCTTTGGTTCAGATTGTTCACTGGAAAGAAGGGAAAATACAGTATTAGACTCAAATACTGTGTTGACAGAGAACACAAATGTCAGCTTGACCATCTTAGAAAAGATATTTTAGAATTAAATGACTCAGGATTACTCATGATCTTATAAGAAGGAGCAAAAATTCTTGTATCAGGAAAATTCTTGGAATTGCTAACAATGTAAAGAAAATACAGATATAAAAAACATGCCTCCCTTGATAAAGAACTACAGAGACAACAGGCTCCAAAGATGAACAGAGCAACCCAAAAGCAAGACAGAATACTAAAGAGTCTAACAGAAATCTCAATACATAATCAAGGGAAAACACAAAATCACAAATAAAAATGGCCAAATGAGATTTCCATGAAAGGGGTAGTAAGATAAAAGGGTTTGCCTTGCCTTATTACAAGGGAGTTTATATATAAAGTACAAAAATATGGAAATTTTTCAGAACAAATGCAAAATAAGAAGCTCAGTTGGGAAAAAAGACAGAAAACAAAAAGTACAACATTACAGCATCATACCAATGGTCAAAAGCCTAAAAACATTTAATTCCTGGAAAAGGAACCAAATGTGACCAGCTAGCTCTGCAGCCAGGCAGTCCTGGTCAGGTGTTAGTTCACTTCCCCAGCAGAAAGTTCCATTTCGACAAAGCTGAAATTTCTCATGACATTAATTATGGCAAAATCACATTTTAAAAGAATTAGAAATGTTTTGAAAAATCAAACATTTCATTTGTGAGACTTCGGGATAATTTTTCATTTCTATTTTTATCTCATAACAAAACCTTTAAACATTCATATTTAAATGACATTAAAATTAACCTGAAATATATTTTAATAATAACTTAATATTCTATTCAGAATGCAACCAAATGTCAAAATCTTGTATTTTCCTGCAAGATACAAATTATTCTATTATCTCACTGCTAAATTTTCAGGCTTTCCAGGTATTTATTCCAGAACTCATACTGTAACATAAGAAAAAGGCAGACTCTTGAAACCCTTAGGTATGTTGTTGTTATTGTAACATGAAAAAAAAAAGGGAAATCTATAAGCAAACATACTGCAGCTCACAGCATTAGACCAAAATATGAGCATCAGGACTGTAGTCTGCTAAACACCCTCGTGTGCAGTGAACTGCACTCACTCAGCCTCAGTGAAGAAATAGGAATTTAAAAATACTTTTGGGTACAGGAAAAGCACCTGACTGTGTAGAGAGCCCATTCTTTGTGAACTTTCTTTTTTTTTTTTTTCCCCCCTCAGTTTGGTTTATATTTAGCAACGCTATAAATATCTTCTGTTTAATCAAATGAAATAATGTTTTGATAGATCATTCACTCATTTAATCTCCTCGAAAGAAAGGCTGCCGATAAGACTGTTTGTTTTCACTGCATCTGTTCACTTGGCAGGAAAAAATAATTTCAACGGGAACGTTGCAAAAACCTACCCTTTCTACCCAGATGCTCTATTTCCATATTTCTGATGCCATCCTGCCTGCAACCACTTCTTTAGATTTACATGAATTAACCAGTGTAGGACAGATACAAGACTACAAAGTATTCAAAAAAAGTAACGATCGCTTTTGATGATGACTTTGGAAGCTTAATACAGAAGCTGTAATCTCCTGTCCATACACAAAAATAAACATTATGGGATGGGTTTAATACACCTGAAAGTTTCATCCCATAAGGCGTTTTTATATAAGTTTCAGAACAAAACTGCAATCTGGAACAAAGTAGGCAGGTTCCAACCAGGCATCATTTGTGTGAACTTCTTCCTTCATCATTTCTACTCATTCTTTGAATTACTTCTGCAACTATGCAAGATTTCTTTGGCACTTGGAAAAACAGTGCAACCATAACTATACGGGCTTTTTTTAACAATAAAACCTATTGAGTCAAGTATGGTTTTTCACAACTGTTTTTAGAGAAAAGCTAAAAATAAAATATTAAGCTTCAAGTACTGACCAGAACAACAAATATTTGGGATGTAAATTAGGAATAACTTGTATCTAATCCAGACTGGAGACTCTTTCAACTTCTTTAGGTCTTTCCACGACCAAGCTCAAGGAATTGATCATCAAGAAAAATCTGTTAGATAATGCCACAAGATAATGTCCTGTTCTGTGCTCACCAAACTGAGTTAATTGTACTGATACAAACTTTGTACAAGATATAGAGCATGGGGAAATTAACCCTTTTGATATCAGGGAATGGGCAAAAGAGTCAACAAAATACAATCTTCCACAATTATGATCCTTCTATTTTCTCCTAAAGCACTTATATTAGGAAAACAGCCTTGAAGATTACACAAAGTACTAAGGATTAGTATGATAATATTAATTATATGGTGCAGCCAGGAAGTAGAATCTTATCTCTTGTTACTGGCCTTAAAAGAGAGGTTCTAACTCGGCAGAAGTGTGATGGTAAATTTAAAGTTTTCTAGAGCATGATGGTAGGCAGGAGAACAAAAGAAAAAAAATATTTGTCACTGTTTCCAACATGACTGGTTTACAACATCAAGTCTTAACTGCTGTCAAGATTTTTATTAACTTCCAGGAACAGATAATAAAAGACAAAAATCAGAAAAACAACTAAAATGAGTAACAACGAAAGGGTCCTTTTCACCAATACCCCTTTTCATGCAACTATGCACTAAAAATCATATTGTAATAAACCAGATGAACAGGATAATTCTGCTGTCATCAGACAAAAACTCTTGGTAAAATCCTTGCAAGGTCTGAATTAAAAAAAATAAGCCATCAAGATAAAAGCAATTGCTTTTCAAATGGACAGGCAAAAACGGATTGATACAACATGATCAAGTAGTTATTGCATGTAATTTGATGGCAAGTCTGTATAAAACTTAATATAGTGTCTATTGTGCCTCTTCCAGATTATGGTCTTGATGTTACTGGCTCATGAGTAGCGCTGGAGAAACTGCAGTGAGAAAAGGAGCTTCCAACATGTAATTTGGTTTTGTCCTAAAATACAGACATATTGTCAGGAAATAGTAACTGTTACCAAAAATACTGCTGGAATGAAAAATACTGTGTTCTTTCCAGTGGAAATAATCTTAGGAGAAGAAAATACCAAAATAGCCGACACTGAAACACAAAGTGCCTGTAAGAAGAACGTGCCCTGATTCAGCAAAACAGGTGAATGTGTGTTTACGTCAAGGGAGTTCTGCCCAGCGGAAACCACCCATGTGTTACAATTCTAAGCTTGTTTATGCCTCCTTGATGTCAGTTGGATACACAGTACTCCACTAAATTGGGTGTTAGTAGGGAACCTTCACCTCCCCATGGCAGTTGGGATGCTACGGTACAAAGCTGTGGGGAAAAGGGAAACCTAAGAACATAGTTTGTCTGGAAAAAAGCCAAAAGGCTGTAGAACTCTGCAACACCTTTCTCCTGCACAACTCACAGCAAGAGGGGAGTGGAGAAATGGATCATTTCAGATGGAATTGAAAAGACTGCTAGTCTGCTAGCTTGCAGAGTTGATAACCCATGGGATGCTTTGGGTCTCTGCAATGTCCTGGTGATGGCAGAAGGGATCAGTCCCTCTCTAGACCCTCCTTGACATCGAAAACTCAAGTGTAGGGGCAGAATTTAAAGAATCAATTCTACTCCAACTCATGATCATGTGTAGCCTTGACACAGTTTGAAGGCCCCATCTTCAGATCTAAACTTCCACCGATGGCCTCCATGAGCAGATCATGGATGGAGGCCAGTGTGAGGTGTATAGTGACTCTCATGCCTCAAGGCAGCCATTTGTGACCCTTCCTCACACAAAAGGAGAACTGCTCTCACAGTGAGTCTCAAATCCAAGGACAGGTCCTTAAATATTTACCTCAGAATCTGGATTTTCATTTTTGGTTCTTTGATCTTTTTTTTTTTTCTCCTCTTTACTCCTTCTTGAGTATTTAGTCCCATCCCACGGCTCCTGAGTGGATGTATTAAGAATAAAATAACAACAAGGGGTGGGATTTTCCAAAGCACTCAGCATTGCCTGACTCTATTCTCTTTGAAGTCTGCAGGAGTTTCATTATCAACTTCAATGGGAGCAGTTAAGCCAATGCTACACATTGTAAACGTGCATATTCATGAAGCAAGTAGGATTTGCTAATGGGACATGGATTCAAAGGGCTGATAAGATTTCAGTGAAATAGCTACTTGAAAAAAAACAAGTAGTTCCATGAGCACCAGAACTGTGAAATTCTGCTTTCCTTGAGCCTGATTGACTTGGGCACCAAGAAGGTGCATGTGCTGATTGAAGTCCTTCCTGTGGGTGGGGTGCTGAGATGTGTGCTCTCTCCCAAATGGATTCACTGGCATCAAATAAAGGCTCAGCACAACATGGCAGATTTTTCCTCAGTAGAAGTAGGGCATCTCTCTTCTACCTCTGCCTGTCTGCTCAAACCTTGAGGGAACTTGCTATTTTTGAGATTGCTACCCTCTGTCAAATTCGGCTGAAGTTGGATAATGCACTTAAAAGTTGTGAGGCATATACACACAGGTATAAACACGCTCCATGTGAGCATGAAATCCAAGTTTTTGCAGGATCTGCAGGAAGTCATGTTAAGACCTCTCAGAATCAAGTTTTGAGGGAGTGAAAGAGATGGATTCAGAGTAGCTGATCAGCAAACAGCCTCTGACAGATGAACCACAACCCTCTGAGAATCTCTGCTATGGAGAAGGTGCTAAGAAAAGGGCAAGCCTTGAGGAAAGAAGACAAGAATATGGTCCTTCAGTGGAATTATGAAAATGACTCCTGAGATAAAAGCACATTCCAGATAAAAAACTGAAAAATATAAGTGTGGCAAATTTGCTCACAGTACCCAAAATGTCTAAAAAATACTGGATTTTAAAGGGTGTAGAGATTTTGAGCAACAGAGGCACTGCACTTCTGGAAAGCCAGGGCATTTCCATTCTGGAAAGCCAAAGCATCTTTAGCTGCACAAAGAAAATGAAAGGAAGCGGCAACAGTGACTGGTCCCTTTGGCATCTGGGCTAAAGCAGCCCAAGAGGAAGACAGAAAGAGTTGGATACAGTCCCCAAACTCCTTTCATATGGGAATCCAGACTCCCAGGAACAAAGCCTGGCAATGGACCTTCCCTGCCAAGAGCAGCCTGTTGCCAGCCCAGGTGCTCACATGCACTGTCACTGCCTTTGGCACCAGGGATGTCCAGAGAAGAGGATCAATTCTCTTTCCACCCCACAATTTCCACACCGCTGACAACTCAGAAAACAATTCAAGAGGGAATTCAAAGGATCTGTTGAAATTTTAGCTAGGAAATCTGAGTGAGTGAGCATATGTAAATAGAAAGAATGAGTAGCACATAATTACATCAAATTGTTACTTAGCAAGGGAAGTAAATAACCCAAAATATGCAGAGCAAAAAATGGCAATGAATTAGAACTAATTACTTAAGGCTAATTAAAATAAGAATGGCTTGAATTGAAATATGTTAATAGCATTGAACCTGCCACCTATGAGAGAATTTAAATAAAAGTGATAATGTCACTTCAACCTTCACCTGACAGGGGTGGAAAGTTGGGATTTGGAGCTCATGGCTGCTTGAGGGTACTGACCACAGCAATGCATTATTTATGATTACTCTTGGAATGGGCTGGATTTTTCTGGCAGGTGCAGGTCTCCTGGTCATGGGTAGAAAGAGGTTTTCTTAGATAATGGATGTGAAGTGGAGAAAATACTGTGGCAGGTAAAAGCTAAATCCCTCGAAAACGAATAGATCCTGAGGTACCTCCCCATGCCGGGAAGGGCTACAGTTGAAGAGAGCAAGATAGAGAGGCATGGAGATAATGAGATCACAAAGAAGGAAAAAGAAAGAAGGAACAAGAGAGACTGAGGGAGCAAGGAATGAAATAGATAGGGAAAGCTTAGAGCCATGACAAATCATCACCAGCTTCAATTACACGAGCCTGCTGGGCTATGAAATCTGCCAAAGGTCACTGGATTCCTGTCTTTGCAATTAAGAAACAAGTGGCTTTGTTGGTTCCACCCCACAGCCCAACTGTCTGGTGTGAGTGTCCAGGGACCAGAGGCATCGCTGATGGCTGTAGGTACCAGCACAGGCTGCAGGGCACTAACAAGCTGGTCCAGAGAGCATGGACAGCCCCATTTAGGAGATGAACAGAGCCAGGCACCAACTCGTAGCACTCAGCCAGCACGCCAAAGTGGGACTCCTGTGCCAGCAACTCCTGCCCTGCCAGAAAGCAGGGGAAAACCTCAAGCATCAGGAAAGCCTGGTTCAGCATCTTCTCACTGTGCTGCAGCCATGCCACAGGGCCCAGTTTGTGCTCCACCACCACCCTGTCTAGACTTATGCCCCAAGCCATCCTCAGCTGTAGCCACTGATCCCAGCAGACTTGGATCCTGATCTTCTGCCACAAGCCGTGAGTGCCCTGGTTCTGGGCTCATCCTCGGTGCTGAGCTGGGCATGAAGCTCCCCTTGCTCCTTCAGGAGCCAAGCTAGTAGTGGTGTTTACTGTCTCACTCTTTTCAGTTCCTCTGGTTCACACTGAAGGTGAAAACCTCTTAACCCTCTCCCTGGGAGTCACCTGAAAACCACGAGCTCCTCATCCAGCATGCTGTGCAGACAGGGGCCATGGAGGAGATGGAGAGTGGGATATGGCAGTGATGCAGCCTTTCCACTTTCACTCCAGCTCCTAGGCTGGCTTTTGAGCCATCTGAATGGAAAGCTGGTGCCAGGCTTGCTGCCATCTGATGAATCCAACTGGAGCTGTGCATCTGAGGAAGCTCTAAAGCCCAAGCACAGTTGAGTTATGCCCAGTAGATACGGAATGTTGTGAAATATCGGCAGAGGTGCTGCAGTTCCAGAGGCCCTGCCCTGTCCATAACAGCCTTTCCAGCATGGACCAGCTGCTGAAACTGGAGTGCAAAAGCCACTCAGTACCGAGAGTACGGACTGACTTCCAGGTAATGGTAACAAGCCTTGGATTGATTGCCTGAACTATAGGCGGTGACCTGCTGACAACCATCTCCTCAGAGCTCCATTTATACCAAATGCCATCCAGGATGGGTAACAATGGGACATACCCTTGGAAAACATCACTGTACTGAGTACCAGGGCTCTACTTTGAGCATGCTGGTGGGGTAAATCCATGCCAGGGCGGCTGTAATATCATTTCTATTTCTCCAGCCTCCTGCAGAGGAAAAAACACCTCTTAGAATACCAGAGTTCTTCCTCACCACTCCTCCTGTGCGTGGAGGAGCTGTGGCAGGCCAGGAACAGGTTCCTGTGAGCCTGCTGCCAAGATCCTGACATCGCCGGCACTGCCCTGCCTGACCCTCTGCCTTCCAGGGAGGGAAGCCCTGGCACTGGTGAGGATGCTGCCTCGGCAGACACAAGCAGTCGGCTGAAAGACATTTCCTCTTTGTTTCTCTGCTCCGTGTAATGAATCCTGCCTCCCACTCAGATCTGCTAAGTAAGAGGAGTTACTGTGAGTAATCCCCACTTCGGCATCTTCTGCTGTAATCGCAGAGAAATCACATTAGCTTTTTTTTCTAGGACAAGGAGAAATTCATCAAATTGCAATCCAGAGAGAGCACAGGCAAGAGAGAGAAAGCCAACAACACACACATACCCTGCAAAAATCCCAAAGTTGACATTTACATTTCAAACACTTATAACAGCTAAACAAATAACAGTAATTATACTATTTGCATACTTTGTTAAATAATTGTTTGTTAGGTAAAGGCAGCCTCTGTGTGCATGTGTGTGTGCAAGGAGAGGATGCTTGAAGCCTCAGGAAGCAGAACAGCTGCTGCTTCCCTTCCCAGGTGACTTGTTTGCTTTACAAAATGGTGACAAGTGACCCAAAGCATTGCCAGGGTGTACTGATATACAGGCCACAGAGGTATGGGGCGGGAGGCCCTTGGCTGTGCAGGATGAGGACCAGAAGCTGTAATCCTGCTGCCCAGCAGCCACATCACACACATACACACCCCACCCAAGCACACAGACAAGCTGATTGCTCCAGACATGAGTATCAGCACTTGATGAGGTGAAGGTCCCATGCTCTGAGCATGAATTTAGGATTGCAGAAACATCCCCAAGAAGGAGAGCTGCAGAAGAAATCGGAGGAAGGCAGAAAAGCTGGACAGAGGAAGGTTCCCCACTTTGCAGCACCACACTCTGAACACCCCTCTGACTCAGAGCCCACAAACCGTCTCGTGGTTGGCAATTTCCCTCTGCTTCTGCAAAAGCATCTCAGCTTTCATCCCTTCCTGCTCAGCTCCTTGGGCAGACGGCTAACTGAAGGGTTTTTCTTTCATTTCTAGTACAGAAAGCCCAGTAAATGCCTTTTAATGTGCCCAGCTTTCCTCATGATTGGCTCTGTCTATCCACTCACCACTCCTATCCTTTTTTTTTTTTTAAAGTAGACTTGAATGATGCAAACTGGTGGAGAGAGGAGAAGCCTTCTGCCTCTCCTCACATGGTCAGAAAAGGTGGAGCGGAGCCAGAGCCACTGCATCTTTTCACACCTGGCTGGAACCAGGTCAGGCAGCTAATGCATTTCTCAGGCTCAGTGGCTACTTGTTGGAGACACACAAATGCTGCTCGGCTGTTTCAGTGCTGGAGGCTGGGAGAAAAAAATTCCAGCGAGAGACATATGTGTCGGAAGGCAGAGAGGGATGTGGTGCCAGGAGAAAGAAAAGTGATGCATACATGGAGTGCTGGGCTCTCTGCAACAGGAAGAGATGCAGATTAAATAAAAGGCTCCATGACTTTGAAACCGACCCTCACACTGTCAGTTAAGACAGGAGGCTTCATTAACTGTGAGAGAGAGTGATCACACCCTGTCCATGGGTGAAATCCCAGCTCCAGAGGTTAAAACTGGGAGCAAACCCTTTCTAACTCTGCACCCCCATCCAGAGAGTTTGTTCCCCCAAGCAACAGCAGGAAATTCACAGTCCCAAGGAGGAACCCAGGCATTCACTGGCTCTGATCTGTGCAGCTCAGATTTTTAAGTGCACAACTAAGGGCATCCCATGGGGCTGGGGAAGAGAAATGCTCCAAAATAACCATTCTCCCTTCAGAACATTTTCACTGGAAACGTTTATATTTACCCTTCAGACAAAACTTTTTCCTGATTTTTCTTTCTTTAAGTTGAAAGAACATTTTCCAGTTCAACTCTAGTTCTTTCAAGTAGAAATGTTCAGTCTTCTTTAATGACTCCTTTCTCCTTTCTCTCCCACTACTCTGCTTTTTACTTAGAGTTTAAAAAAAAGGAAATAAGGGAAGGAAAACTAACAAAACCAGACTGAATTTTTTTATACTAGTTTCAAATAACTTGAAAAAAAATATTTTTGTTAAAGTTTTATGAGTGATTTTGAAGGATGCAAAAGCTTTATTCAAACCTTTTTATGTAGGTCAAAAAACTTTTTCCCAGGATAAAGAAAAGCCTAAACAAAAACCCTTAATGTGGGTGAATCAATGTGGACCAGCTCTATAAATAAGTTGCCACAGCAATAAAAGTTTTACCCCAACTGACTGTGCCTTGGTGTCACCTTCACCTGCCCCAAATGCCTTGTGTTCCTCTCCTGCCTTTCCAGCCTGCAGCTGAAGCTGCACAAGGCACACTGTGTGTGCTACACAACAGGGCTGTGCTACAGTCCATGATGATTTACACTCAGTTTGCACGAGTGCAAATGCCTTCTCTCCATGAATGCCTCCTCCACCATGGAATCCTGGTGCCCTGCATCTCTTAACAAAGGCAGGATTTTTGGGCCAGGTGAGGAAGCTCTGTGTCCTACCCATGTGCTGATACATCACCCTTGGCTAAAATAAAATAAAATGAAATAAAAATCATAGAATTACAGAATCATAGAATAGTTTGGGTTGGAAGGGACCTTTAAAGGTCATGTAGTTCAATTCCCCTGCTATGGGCAGGGACATCTTTCACAAGGTTGCTCAAAGCCCCATCCAGCCTGGCCTTGAACACTTCCAGGGATGGTGCCAGTGGTTTAATATCCTCATTTCTTCCTTATATCTAGTCTGAATCAACCCTCTTTTAGTTTAAAACTGTCACTCCTTGTCCTATCACAACAGGCCCTGCTAAAATGTCCCTATCTTTTTGGTAAGCCCCTTTTAAGTGCTGAAAGCCTTTGTGCCAGAAACTGGTCTCATTTAGCCAGTCAAATGAGAGACGCTCATTAAAAAAATGTAATGAGCAACTAAGGTAATTTTCTTTCAAAGCCTTTTGATTAGGTGGACTTGCTGGGGAATGCTGTCTCAGCATGAGACAACGTCTCCGTGAAGGGAGCAGCAGGTACAGAGGAGATGGGCTGCCAGGGAGAGGGAGTCAGAGCTGAGAGCTGCCCGGGATGGCTGAGCATCCGAGGGCAGAGGGATGCAGCCGCGCTTTGATGGTATGACCGTGTGTGTGCCCGCATGTCGGCCCGAGCCGCAGCTCTGGGATGCCGCCATCCCAACTCGGTGAAGCAAAGGAGCCCGAGCTGACAAAAACACGTGTAGCAGCGCCGGGAGCCGAGCGGGGACGCGCCTGCAGGTCACCGGCGCTGCGGAGAGCGGTGCCAGCCCCGAGCAGGGCTGAAAGGGTTGACCCTGACTCTCGGCTCCGGCATCAGCACCCCGAGGGAGGTTTGACAATTTGAGCTGGGTCAAGGCACGAGTCAGAGCTCTCCCCGCAGTGCACAGCATAGGGGGAGAGGCTGGCACGTGTCAGCCTTGGGAAGTATGCATGGGTCTTGGGAAGCATGCATGGGTTTAGAACAAAAAGGCAAAAAATCAAAGAGAGAAGAAGTGCGACTCCTGCCTCCCTTTAAATAATAATTACCAAAAAAAAGTTCAAGGAAATGGACAAATTTCGCTTCAAAAGAAATTTAACACTTCATTTTGCTTCATCGTTTTCTGAATAGTTCTTATAAAACACAAAGGCTTTAAACAAAAGGTCATTAAGAGATAAAGAATTGAAGCCCTTCTCGCAAGAATGAAAGGAGAAGGCATCTTGACATTTTAAATGTGGGGTTTTTTCCCCCCTCTTTTCCAAACCGAAAATTAATCAACATTGATTTGATTTCACACACATAAGCCTGTTTCGTGGAAGTGGCATTTGCTGACAGAGAGCTGTTTCGACAAGAAAATTCCAGGCAGAGGAGCACACAATATGCTGCACACCATTAGGGTACATGAGCTACAAGGACACTGGTCTCCCAGGGTTCATAATAAATCCCATCCTTTTTCTGGGTCAAGAAACTCACAGCTGTCTGGAGGTTATGCTAACACGCCAGGGTTTGGGGACTGATGTCAAGATCTGAGGAATTCCTGTTGCCTGGAATAGAAACAATGAAATTGTTCCAAGGCACCATTTATTCCCAGGTGCCTGCAAGCTGTCATTTCTGGGGAAGATGAACAATTTGAGAAGATCTAATGTCTTCAGAAATAATTCAGAAAGATAGAATTCATTCAGCTCCTCAGGTCAGTAATGAATGGGACTCGTGTGAGTCAGAGGAGGATGGAAGGCACCTGACCACCAGGCTCTCCCAGATCAGGTGAGTTTATGCAGCTGCACAAGAGAAAAAGACAAAGGCTGTGAGCAGCTCAGACTGGAAACCACAAGTGCTCCACAGGGGCTGGGTGGGAGCAGTGAGGACCAAGGGATGCAGTAACCATGGGGCTGGCAGGTAGAGGCAAACAGCAGGATGCTGTTTCACCAGCAGTTAAGGACCAAACCTAGTTCCCCTGCCTTCTGCCTTGTGCTACTCCAGCATCCCAGTTCCCCCCAGTAAATGCCTGTTTCACCTTGCCTTATTTCACATGTCAGACAGTTCTAGTCTAAGGACAAGATATGAATTGGTTTATCTGGGAACAAACGAGCAATGCTATGAACAGCGGGGTATTTACCAAACAGCTGTGAGACATCCTGAGTGTGCCACAGCCTTTACCTGTAGGGAAGGGTCAGAGGTGGGATGAGGAAAGGACAGCACTGAAAGAATCATAGAATCATTAATGTTGGAAAAGACCCCCATGCCCACCAAACCGTATTGCAATGAAGCAACCTGCTTCTCAGTATGACATGATGACACACTGAGCCTGGGTACCAGAACCAGTCCTGCCTCCCTGCAGCACTTCCCTGGCTCTGTGCAGCCTGCTGTCCTGGCTGGCATTCCCTTCCCTGACTACACCACTTTAGAATGCTGTGGTTCCCCATATCTATGTCAGGGAGCAGAGAAAATGGCAAGGGAAAAGCAAACAAAGTGAATGGGAAAACCATAACAAAACCAGCAGAAAAATCTTCCCACGCCACTCTGTGCTTTCAAGTAAATGAAGCTAATTAACTAATTGCCTAAATTATTAGGGCTATTTTTACCCTTGTATGCAGGCTTGGCTTTATTGCCAATTTCTTAAGACTCAGCACTGAACTCTCAACTTATCAGAAAGTTAATGAAGCAAAGCCCCTGCAGTGAGGAGCTGGAGGGCAGAGCAGCTGCTGGGCCAGGACTGGGGTTGGGGCTCAGGTGGGCACCACTGCAGTAGGGAGGGAGCATCTGCATCAAAACAGCCCCCCTTGGGTGATGCTGTTTAACAAAGAAGTTCAGTTATCTGCTGGAATCTCACCTGCACCTGAAGCTGCCCCCAGTAAAGGATTTCTCTGTAACTAAGCATCCCCTCTGCTCCATCAGTTTCCCACTGCAGCCAAGGTGATAGGGTTTTACACCTGGGTGAGAAAAGGGGAAGACTGATGGCTACATGCCAGTCCTGCCTCCATGGAAATCCATTCACTTTCATGGGCAGATCCAGAGTAACCTTGGACAACTGGACAACAAGCAGCAAAACCTGCTTGAAAAAGGCTTTTTGGCCACAAGGCACATGCAGCCAAGTTACTAATGACCCATCTAGGGGCAAGCTGGTAAAGTTGGGGATGCAGGTGGGGACTTTGGGTCTGCATCTACAGGTGGATGGAACTGGCTGGAGATGGTTTTAACAGCTGTTTGGGGACCTGGTTGGGATTTTAGTTGATGGAGCTTGCTGGCATCTACAGCACTGGGGTGGAGTTATCATACCCCAGCGCTGCCAGCTTGAGTCTCTTGAACCAGCTCACAGCAAAGAACACCCTCTTGGGGCCAGCTGGAGCCTCTGCTCCTCTCAGGGAGGCTGTGGGGCTCTGGGAGCACCAGCACCGGGCTCAGGGCTGTGCACTCTGCACTGCCCCAGGAAAAAAATGCTTTTCAAGCCTGGTTTCCCCACTGTCACCTTGGAGAGCAAGTTCAATCCTGCGTGTGCTGCTTCCAGAACTAACTGGGGTTTGCTGGGCTAGAGATGCCTGGTGTCTCCACACTTACAGAATGGGATGCAGCCAACTAACTAAAACATGTGTGTCCCTCTCCCTGAGGGGAGCTAACAGTAATGTTGTTTCTGACAGAGGAGTTAGTGGGACTCTCAGGATGTATTTACTGAGATGCACCTGTTGCTCTTTCTCACCCCCATAGACCAGTCACCACTGCTTTGCACATCAGCCCCAAAAATGCCCAGATTGAGATACATTCTCTGCAAATAGGGAACTGATGTTACATGGCCCATACACATGCATGCACACAAATATCTCCTTCCCAAATTATCCAGATCACTCTCCACAAAAGGAAAGGGCTAATCCATCTGCTGTAGGCTCGACTGACCACACACACTGTCCCAGGCGCGCAGCCTCCATTCAGGCTGGAATTCAACGTGGCAGGAGCTCCTTCCTTCTGCTTTGAGAAAATGCTGTTTTCTTGGGTTTTGAGGGATTTTCTCCCCAAGGAAAACTAAATGTTTTCTCCTCTTCAGCTAAATGCCAACGTCTTAGCTCTCTGGTGGAAATCTCACTTAACTCCATTACAATCCCCCAGTCATTCCAGCTGAAGAGCTGGTCCCCTCAGGAACAAGAAGACTGATAGCCCTTCTTTTCTGCAACAAATCTCACTTATCAGCTGTAATGAGGTGACATTTCAAGTCTGGCTCTTCTCTCAACACAAAGTACACAACAGTTTGGGGTGGCAAGTCTCTTCCAGGCATGTCATTGAGGAGAAGGACAGGTGATAGTCCACTGTCCTTTAGATGCAGGAGGGAGCTCCCCTCTGAGTTATCTCCAAGTCTATCTTCAACATTGGACCAACCGATGTGGTTGAGTCCTGGAGACCTCCAATAATGGAGATCTCACAGCCTCTCTGGTCATATGCTCTGGAGTCGTGCCACACTCTTAGTGCACATCTCCTTCCAAATGCCCAGCCTGAACCTCCCAAGCTGCTTGTGTGCCCACTGCACCCCTGTGAGGCTGTCTGCTGCTATTGGGAAGAGTTTGGCTCTATCATCTTTACAAGCTCTGCCCAAGCAGCTGTAGGTGCTTGATGCTGCCCTTCCAACCTGGATCCTGCTGGCTGGCAGGATGTGGAGTCTCTGGATGCCCTGAAACATTGGTCTGACACTGCTGATGGAAGGAATGTCAGCATCACATCAAACTGTAAATCAAGCCACGGACTTTTCCAGGGCAGTTTCCACCCAGTCACTTGTCCCCCCAACAGGGCTCCTTGACCCCTCACGACTGTTTGGGTGAGAATCAGTAAGATGATGATGGTGGACTAGATGGCAACCACTGCTCTACTCAGCAGTGCGTGAAGGACACCTCACAACTGGTGAGCAAGATAATTCAACTCACCACAATCTTTGGTATCTGTCTTTCTACCTGCAGATGCTCTCCCCAAACTCTGCCCACCTTGCTTGCTGAAGACCCCATCTCGGTCGGAGCTAGCCAGCTTTTGCTATTGAATAATGCCATGTTTTGAGGTTTGACTAGTCCAGAGTGTAATGTCTGTTAGATCAGGCTCTTTTCTCTTAGAAAAGATGAATACTTTCTACAGTTTTGTCAGCAAAGCACAGGGAGCCATTGTCCCAAAGTTTTGTAAATATAAACCAGAGATTATTGTCCCTGGGGTGATTTGGCAGGAAACGTCACTGTTTTCAAGGGCCTTTCTGTGTGTGAAATGGAAAGAGCTATGCTGCCCTGTTTGCAATGTACTTAGAAATTCTTGAGTACCTGGCACAAGACTTGCTGTATTATCTCCTACCTCATCTCCTGTATATAAATCTGGCAGCCTGGCAAGGGAAATTATTCCAGACTTGTGCTGTCCAGAAAACAGCCTGACAAGAAGATTTGAGAGTCACTTCTCCCCGCTCAGTGCCACCTCCTGCCCCATGGCTCAGGAACCCACTAGAGATGATGAAATTAGGGCTCTCCACCCTGGGAGAAAGTTGGCAACCCCAAAGCAGGAACTGGCAGGCAGTTCTCACTGCCTGCTGCCAGCTCTGAGGACTTCTCACTGCCTGTTCCCATCAGTCTCAATGTTCCCACTAAGACACCACTACCTCAGCCACTACTGCAGAGAAACCACATCCAATGCTGCCCATTCCACCCACGCTTAGGGACCAGCAGGGAGACTGGGTGGCAATGGGGAGCCCAAGAGAGGTCAGTCCTGCTGCAGTATTTACAATATAGGAGAATATCCCCCAAGCCCATAGAGAGGACTTTAGAACACTGCTATTTCCCTACTGCCCTACGGCAGGTCCTGATGGAGGTGTTGGGACAAAAGGAGGAAAAGTCTGATTTCAATTTACCAAGTGCCTCTTCCCAGCACATTTGCAAGTCAAATTCAATTTCTCAGGGTTGCATTCTGCATATTTTATCCACTAACATATTTGCATAGATTTAAATACAATACAAAGCTACAGACACCATGAAAAGAGGCTAGAGAGGAAAGGGCAGGAGAAGTTTGTCCTTTTCCCTCAGGCTTATGGAAGATTCCATTCTGAGAGGTCAGAGAACGGGCATTGCAAGGTGGGAGCTGTGCCAGACCCTCACCTGAACAAGCACTGCTTGGAAGAACAGGCACGAGCCATGGGAAACTTCAACAGGTAGGTCCAGGGCATGGATTGGCACTGGTGCCAATCCAGCCCGTGCCTGTATCTCCTAAGAGAGCAGGATGTCAGCTCAGAACTTGCTACATGGCATCTCTCTAGAAAGTGGAAAAATACCTTGGATAATGCAAAAGTTTCATGGGAATGCCCCACTGGTGAAAGAGAGCATTCCCCAGGAGGTCTCTGCACAGGTACAGGTATGTAACACAAACCTTTAAACACATACTTGACAAAGAAAAGCACCACGTTAGATGATTAAATCCCCCATGTACCTGCAGGAAATGAAGAATAAACCCTGCTCACCAGAGCTGTGAAACATATTCACCTGTTGCAGGAATTAATCCTTTTCTTTTTCCCTAACAGCAAGTGGCAGAGCTGTGCCCATGGAAATCCTGTCTGAAATGAATCCCTGATAAAGAGGAAGCCAAGTTAAAAAGCGAGTTTTGCTACCTGCCAAGGCCTTAGGTTTCTTGTAGAATTACTGTATTAGCAGGCTACTATGGGTATAGATATTAAACTGCTATGCACAGCAAGAAAAATCATGGAAGTTTTGAGATGGGAAAGAAACACATGAAAAAATGAGACAGAAGAAGGTAAGAGGGGGAGCAGTGATGTGTGGAGGGGAGGGAGGCTGGTAAATGATGGAAGAGATAGTGGAAAGGGGGTGAAGAAGAGAGCAATGAGCAGTAGTGTTGGGAGAACAGAGAAAGATAAAAAGAGGAGGAGAAAGGAAAAAAGAGATAAATGAGGGCAAAGACCGACTCATCATTTTGCAATTCCACCCCGGTGGAGAGGAAAATTGATGTCTGGAGCTTTTTTTATGTCCAACCTCCTGGGCATGGGACAAAAGACAAGTTATTACCCAACCCCAGGTCAGGTCTGTAGCCTGCCAGCTGCCCAGACACATTCAGAGAGCCCAGGGGAGCTGTAAATCAAGGGGGCCAAAGAGATCACAGGGAGGCTGGGACCAGGCACAGAGCAGCAGTGAGCTCAGCAGAGGCAATATAATCACAGGAGAGGAGCGAGCCCAGGAGTGACACGGGCAGATGAGGAATGCCCAGCCCACAAGGGCTTTGCTCATCTCTCCTTCACGCCATTCCTAAGGACAGCGCTCCCCCAGAGATGCAAGTCCCCCTGCATTTCCTCCTGATTTCCCTTCCTATTGATTTTCAGGCTCTGAATACCATTTATTTTTGCTTGCTTGATTCACTCATTCATTGAATAAAGGCATCATCACTATTATTATTATTATCCTCGTCATCGGGCTCCTCATCACACATTATATTATTTGCATTGCAGAGCTGGAAGATTTCAGGTTGAGGCAGGAAATTTGTGCGAGTTGTTATTACTGCAATCAGATGAAGTGAGAATTGGATCAGCGGAGGCTGCCAGAGCACAGTTGTCCCAGCAGGACACCGAGGCTCTGCCCAATCAGGGGAAGCTGCTGCTTCAACCTGCAGGTCCCGCCAGCAATTTCAGACCTGCCTTTGGTGTCCCATCTCTCCCTCCCATCCCACCTCCCAGCTCTGCCAGCTGCCAGCAGAGAACAGGGAAACGCATCAGTACAGGAGGGCAAGGAATCAGAAAGGACTTGGCGAGATTGCGCATTTTCTGCCTTGCTGATGGTATTTATTAGACAACAGAAAATAGCTATTTTACCATCTGCCTTGTAAAAAAAAAAAAATCCTCATTAAATTAATGGAATGTGCAGCTGCCGAACAGAGTGTTCCTCTCGTGGCCGCCTCCCCATCAGCCCAGCGCTTGCTGGAGCAGGGAATCAGGCTGCCAAAAGTAGCTGCAGCTAACCCAGGCTCGTGTGGTGGGAGAGGATGGACAGATGGACAGACGGCCTCCTGCTCCTCCCAGCCCCGGGTTCTTGCCAGGGGACCTCTGGCTGCGCTGTTGCCGCAGACGAGGCGCGAGGGCTGCCTTGCTCGCTGTGCTGTGGAGCAGAGGGCTCGTGCCCTTCCTGCACACACCCCTGCTGAGTCTCAGTTCATGAAGGGAACTGGATGAGTCTGGTCAGCAGGATGCAAATGCCTCTTTTTGCCTAAGCGGAGAGTGATCCAGACGCCAGCTGGAGGAGGTCAGTGTTGCCCAATGCCATATGTTGAGCATGGCAGGATTTGTGGGCACGTGAAGTCCCAATTTCCATGCTTATGCCACCTTAATCAATGTGAACGAGTCAATCCATCCCTATCATCCATCTCTACATGTCAAAGTTTTATCTGAGCTGATGTTTGCCCTGTGGAGATGTTCATCTGAGACTGCAAAACCAAGAAGGCCTCGAGCCTAGCTGACTGCACTGCCCAGAGGAGCTCCTACACCTAAGCCCTTTTTTTGGCTGCGAACAGACCAGAAATCATGAGCCCAATCCTTTCTCAATCCCAATAAGACAGGCACACCATAAACCAACAGTGCTGGGTGATTTTAAATGATGCTGACAGAGAGAGGACAGCAGCCAGTGTTACCAATTCATTTCTCCTTGGCACTGAACAGCACTGAAGGGGTTTAAGTGAACCTTTTCTTCTGATATCTGGCAGAGCATGGGCAGTGTTTAATGGGCAAGTGATTGCCAAAATCCCATATTACATATTACATGGGGCTTTGAGGAGCAGATCCACCAGTTTGTATTGCCAAAGTCTCCCGGAGGTACCAGATACCACAACACGCTGCCTTAGCTCATTGTGTCGCCACTGTGTATAAGTAACACTTGAAGAGTGATATCTAGGACTACTTTGGGTCCAGCAGCTCTTCTCCTGGGGAAATAAAGCCCTTTGTTAGTTGCCTCAGCACTGACGATGTTTCAGGATCACTGCAGTATAATCCACATTTAATCCTCAATTGTGTTTTCTGCTGCTAACCCCTCTGCTAATGCCAGGGAGCTCCCAATGCTTGCACTGCTCCTGTGAAGCTGCAATCTGCTCTCTGTGGTCCTTCCCTTCTCTTTCTAGGAGTCTCTTCCACACAGATTTTTCACCTAGATGAGTTTTTACCTGTCATTTGAGGGAAATTTGTTCTCTTAAATTTGCTTCTTTAGCATTTATGAAGCAATTGGGGGGAAGCTGACATTGGCAGACAGGTCCAGCTGCAAAGAGGTTGTTCCCATTGTGTCTGTGGAGGAAGCAGGAGATGGCCTCTTGGATTTCCTGCAAAGGAAAGTTGCAGGACTACAGCATGTCGAATCACTTCATGCTGAAATAAATCCTGACATAATAAGCCCTAATACCACCAAAGAAACTATTACAGTCACTTACAAAAATAATCCACATTGAAAATCAGTGAAAATACCTCTCCCTGGTGGAATAACATGGCTCCAGAGGATCAGTTCCAGTCAAAGACGATAATTTCATGTTTACCCAACAGATGAGGGCAGCTCCAAAAGTCAAGTGTTTGTTGCCAAAAAAGCTCTGCTTAAGTGAGATTTTGCCACCTCCCATCAAAGAGTCGCTTTTAAAAGCAACGAGCAAGTACAAAAGGGAAGACCATGAAAGGCAGAGATCAAATCAAAGTCCAGAAGGATGCCGTGACTCTCACACCACTGCCTTCAGTCCTATCAATCCTCAATTTGCAGCAGCAAGGGCAGAACGAACACCAACCTGATTGCTTCTCAAGCACAGATTTTCTGGTTTTCAGAGGTTAATGGCAAAATTTCTCACAGCCTTTGCCTACACTGCTGCTGGTCTCGGAGATTTTAAGGCAGAACCATGTCTGCAAGTCACTGACTTTATCTATAGCACCAGTTGGTTGTCTGTTCAGGGCTATAGGAGTATTGCCACGTGTGGATCCTGGCCCTGTGGTGTGTACATGCTGCCTCTGGCTGTTGTGGCAGTGCCACTCTCTCAGAGGAACCTGTGAGACAGGGCCACCAGGCTGCTGAGCTTCCTCGTGGAGAGGCTTCAGGGTTGGTTTAGAAAGCAAGTTAGCCAGAAAGACATGGCAGAGCAGCAAAAAAACAGGGACAGGCATTTTTATTCCTTGAAAAAAACATTTGCTTTCTTACAAGAAAAATGGAAACAAACAAACAAACAAACAGACCCCCACAGTTCCTTTAATTAAAACTTGAAGGCTGTCACAGGGAATTTTGATAAAAACACTGACATTTTGCAAAGTTGCCCTTGGACAAATCATGAGCCTGAAAGCTCTGAGACAGGGACACTGTGGAAGCGCCTGTGCACATGCCAGAGCGTTTGGGAAGGACATTCATCTTCCTGCAGTCAGGTGTGTTGGTAATTCCGAGTTGTTCCTCATGTGTTTGCCCTTCCCTTATCCACGTGCAATCTATGCCGCACGGGAGCTGTGGCAGGACTGTGAGAAGGCCAAGAGAAGGTCGTGTGGTTGCACACAGGGAAAAACACAGAGTGCCCACGGCAGGGCTGCACGCACACGGCTGTGCAGGCAGGCAGGGCTGCGGGTGCTGCTTGGAAAGGAAGGACTTCGTGCCTGTGTGTCTCCTGCTGTTTGCACAGGCATGGAGCTGCATCACTTCACCAAGCCTGGGACATTTTTACAGCAGTCCAGGGTCAGGATTGCTGGCTGAGACAGCAAAGGGTGAAGCAAGGCTCCAAGATTTCGGGTTACTCATTTGTTCTGTGGGAATTTGTAGAGCTGCAGCTTGACACGGTGCCTGCAATTCTCCAGGACATCTCCAATGCTCAGGACCTTGTGCAGTAGGATGCTTCCACCTCATGAGTCAGAAATGCTAGTGCCCAGGTTTCTCCTCTCTACAAGCATTTTTATCCATCACCCCTGGCTCAGGTCTCAGCTGCAGACAGCAGCCCTTCCGCAGGCCCTGCTCAGGCAGATACGGACCCATGGCCACCTCCAATCATCCATAGAGGAAAACGAGAAGAGACAGACAGGGAGGAAAGACCTCATCCTCCAGGTCTGCCCCGGGGCTGATGTATGTGTGAGGAGTCACTGCTTTTTAATACCGTGGGTCTCATCTCAGCATCATTTCCCTCTGCTCCATCCCCCTGCTTCTCCCATTTGTGTGGGAGCACTCAGTTTGCTAACAGATCTGAGCATTCCCAGATGATTAAAGGAAGTGCTGCCTTTTAAATCGCTCTGATTGGGGTTGACGGCTGTGTGGAGTTGGACACTTGGCTCTAATGATGTGTGAAAATCTCCCTGCTGTGACCCATCGTTCCAGCTGTGGAAAATAAGGAGAAAGGCGGAGGAGGGGGATAAAAAAAATCCCTTCACGGTCCCTCTGGGGCTCTGCTCAATGCCTGCACGTGGCTGGGAGAGGTGGCCCTTCTTCGTGGAACTGCTGAGGATGTGTGTGAATGTGGCACCAGTGGCAGCAGATGAAGCAGGGTCTCACGCCAGGGCAGGTCACCACGACCAAAGCATCTGAGCCATGCTGGAAGCTCAATCCCAGAAAAGGAATGCCTGCCAGTTTCATGGTGCCCTGGCTCTGGCTGGTCCTACCAATATTCCCATGCTGGTGTTGGGGGGATATTATCTGAGACTGGGATGTTCCCGGTGTGCACAGGCTGCCAGGGCACAGCCGTGCTGGTGCTGGAGCACTGCTTCAGTCGAGTCCTGGGAGCCTGGTAAGGAGGGACTGAGCAAGCAAAGCACACGGTCCCTGACACACAGGGGCCACCAGCTGACATCTCCTCAGGTTAGTCTCCATCACTGCTGCTTCCAGGGGACCCACAGTCAGATGCCTGTATGAAGGCAATGTCAACCCAGCCAGTTCACTGCCTTCTTTCCCCACCACCTTCCTCCGCTGTTAACTCCCTAATGACACCTGAATTCAAAGTAAATCTCGCCATACACGGTCCAATCCTTCCTCTCCGGACAGTTTTGCTTCTTAGAGGCCTTCCTGGCTGAGATTCACTGTTCTGTGGCAGACGGGAATGGCCAGGTGGGCTCTGAAAGGAAGGATGAGTTTTGTGAGGCTCAGATGGGGCTAAACAGAGGCACGGGGGGAGGCCGGGCACCAGCCGGAGGTGTCCTGCAGCGAGTGACCCTCAATGTGACATTGATGGCTCTTAATTCCTAAGCCTGCTTTGGAAGGATTTCAGTAGATCCTATTTAATCACTGCAGCCTCTTCATCTCCCTTGTCTCAGCTCAGGGTGATATTACGCATTCTCCTCCAACGGCTTCCTCCAAGAACTGGCCACACTCCTCCTCCTTCTCCTCCTCCTCCAGGGGTCCCTGGTGCAGGAAGTGCCACCAAGCCCTTCGCCCACTGCACAGCACGGGGCTGCCAGAGCTGCAGCTGCCCTTGTGTGCCTGTTTACCAGCACACAGCTCAAACAGCATTTGCCTAATTTCCCCTGTCCCCGGGAGGGCTCAGTCCCGTGCTAACGAAGGGCACGGCCCCCTGCAGGTGCATCAGCACCACCATGTCCCTGCAACTGGGCTGTGCCGTGCATAGCATTAAATATTTAAGCACTTGTCAAAATGTTGTAACGATTTTTTTGTCTTGTTCCATTAGCTCCATTTCCAAAGGCCACCACTGGAACTACTGAACATTTATTTCTATTGAATCCAGCTTAGAAGTTATGATCTGAGAAACAGGGAGACAGGACAGTATGTTCTGCGGCACCGGCTTTTCCCCATCACCGCTCGGCTGAGACACGTTGGCCTTTGAAATATCATTTTTATTCCTACTTTAGAAAAACTAAAATAAAGAGATTGACTCTTCCGCCTGCTTGATTTGCTTCTGCTGGTTAAATAAGATACATAAATATCAGTCAGGTGGCCGCCCTGTGTAAGTTTTGGGGCTGTGTGTTTAAACGCCCTGCACAGTTTGTGGTACCGGCGGTGGGAGCTGAATTTCCTCCCCAGGTGCAAAATAAAGTGCTGTTATTACATGATTTTCCTGTTGCTAGAGAGGTATGCACATGAATCTTCCTCCCTCGCTGCCTGTGCATGAACAGCATCTTATTATGCAAATACTATGAGTATTAGACAAAAAGCACTGAAGAAAGCAAGTGGAGAGAGCAGTTTAGACTGGGGGAGAAGCGTGGGCAGGGCGGGCTATAGGGACCTATGGTCCTCAGGTTTGCTTTAGTTTCACTCTATTCCCAAGAAATACAGAGCCACAGGGAGTTGCATAGGGTTGGGGACACCTGCAGCCCCCAGGGACATTGGGGAGATGCCCAACACACCAGACCTTGGCCACAGGATCACACACGAGGGTCACTGCAGGGCTCAGCTCCCCAGGTTTGCACAAGGGACCTGGGCTTGCTGCGGGCCAGAGGACGGGACTGCTGGTGGCAGCCTCGCAGTCAACAGCCTCCTCTCCCTCAGGGTACAATAAAGGGAAATCTAAAGCCTTCTTGTAGACTTCCCTGCATTTCAGTTCCTTGCTATTTAAAGACATGTGAAAGCCCAAGAGTTCCAGCTTGGCTGCCTGTGCCTGGATGCTTCGAAAAGTTGTAATCCCTGCTAGTGACATCACAGGCCGTTGCCATGGGGATGTCACAAACTCAGAGCTGTGACTTCACCACGGCAGGGATGGGCAGCAAGGGAGGCCCTGCTTCCCAGTCACCAGTGTCTCTGGTAATTAGCAAACTGGCATGGAAAATGAGGATGAAATGCACAGGATAGGCGCATAAAACCATTTTGCAAGTATGATCTATAGGAAGGCATTTCCTCATGAGAAAGTGCCTCCTTAATGTATCCTGAGCTCTTAAATAAACTGCAAAAGGCAGAGAATAAAATAGAAATTATAGTGATTTGTTTTATTGGGCATTTCACTGAGTAATTAAGAGGATAATTAGGAGAAGGAACATTAAAAGGCGTTATGCTCAGCCCCCATCCGGCTGTAGAGGAGCATCCTCATACTGAATGTGCAGCATCATCCAGTGTTGTCCTGTGCCAACAAGGGGTTCCCTGGGGTGAGAGAGGCATGCATGGATGTGGGAAGGGGTGAAAAACATCTCCTCTGTGGCCTGGCAGGATGCCAGAGCTCTCCCAAGAAATGCACGGTGGGAACAGTAGGTTGCAGGGAGCAAACCCCACCTTTGCAGCATCTCTTGGCACGTGGTGTCAGGCTTCAGCACTTGTGCATTGTGTGTGTCATGTAGGGGAGCCTAAAGGAAAAAACTATCTCTGGGGAGAGCTCACTGTGGTAAAACATGGGCTGATGGAGCACCATAGCCAAGGCAGAAGTGGCAGAAAGCTGGAAAACCAGTTGAAAGTTCAGCACAATGGTCCCCCTGTGCCAGGAGGGCAGCTCTGTCACCCACCCCCCTTCTAACACTTATCCCACATTTTGCTTTCTCACCTTTGGTACATATAAAAGTACCTGTATAACTAACCCAGACAGGACTCAACACCAAGAGCCCTCAGCAGCCACAACGCAATCTAAGCTGCCTCCCCAAGATAGCCAGTATTTCCCACAGATGAGGAAACCTTGGTGCTGGCCAACACATCCATGAAAAACACACATCAATGAAACCAAGACCCATTCAAGTCACAAAATCTGCAGCTCCTTTCTGACCCCCGCACATCTCGCTCCACCCTGTTTACCCACCAGCACAGCCACACTCCAACAGAAATGTCAGGACATCAGGTGCCACCACAGGCTCCCTCTGAAGCCCACGTTACAAACTGGGGACCTCAATGCTCACACACACTGCCACCTCCTAAGAGGCCCCAGGTGAAAGCCAACAACAGCAATCTGTCCACTGCAAGTCCTCAGTGGTCACTACAGGCGGCAAGTGTGGTGATGGGAAAATGTAAATGGGAGTGATAGATACCACGAAAAGAAAGGGCTTGACTGGAATCAGTGACTCCCACTGGACAAGCATCTACAAACACCAAGATGACAGACAAGTTAATTCCTGTTTATTTCCTCAAACCACTTGCACAGGTGGCAAAACACGCAACCAACCCAGCCAGGTAAGTGAGAAACCCCAACCTCCAACACGGCAATGCTGAACAGTTTCCAAGAATTAAGTAGTCCTCAGGTCCTTGTTTGCTCCAGAACACATATTGAGGGAAATGTGCTGGAGAAGGCTGGCATGTTTTAAACTGGTCTCTTGGTTGGAAATCCCTTTTTTTCTCCCTGGAGAGATAGATGTGATGGCTATAATCCAGTTGCAATGCTGGATTTCAGGGGCAGCAGCTTGTCCGTGTTGAGCCCAAAGTTGCAAACAAACATCAGAAAAATCCACGTTCAGAAAGTCACCAACCCTCCCTTTTCCTATCCTGGAAACCACAGCTGCCTTCCACTCTCCCCTGCTCAGAGGGAGCAATTTCCATCCTCTTCAAAGGAGAGTAAAACCAGCTTTTTGGCTTGTGTCTGGCTCTTACAGGCGTGAGAGCAGCTTGCTGGGAGACTCGAGTGCTCAGCACAGCCCTAAAACAAGGCTCCTGCTTGAAGTGCACGGATTGAGGCTGGATTAAGAAAACCCAGGAGGAGTGTCTAGCTCTGCTCCTGCACTAAAAAGGCTGTTCGGCAGCAGCAGCCAAAGGAGCTTCATCCTGCTCAGCCCTTCCTGTGATCCCCATGAAGCCGCCACGGCACCGGGGAAGCGGCGATTTCGTATGCGCGGTTCAACGTGACGCGGGGAATGGCAGAGCATGTGCTCTGCTTCCCAATGCTGCTCCTCCCGGGAGGCTGCGGGAGCACCCAGTGCTGCGCTGTTCTCCTCGAGAGGGGCATAATTAACTTCCACAGGGGCAGGGTGGGACCAACAGCAAACACAGGACAGAACACCACCATTAACCACCTCTGCCCAGTCAGGCAGAGCCAACAAAGCCTCCAGAGCCCTGTGCTGCTTGGGCACAGACACTCATCTGTATCTTGAGACAAGTTTAGAGAACCCCTTCCGAAGTTTCCCTGTTGCAAACACCTTATTTCCCCCTCTAATCAATGCAACAAGCAGGTTTAGTGCAACACAAACAGGGAACAGAGGATAAAACAATATTCCAGCCCATACCTGAAGGTGCATCCTTCTTTTCTCACCAAGCAGCAGGGAGGATGTTGCTGTCTCTCGGTAATTTTCCAACATCCTGTGTTGCAGGTAGATTTATGCGCTGATCATAGTTGGAGCTGTTAATAAAAAAGTGCAAAGAAAACGGATTTTACTGTGAAGTGTAGGACTGCTTTTCTCCCAGCTTTGCATTATCATGACTTCCTCCTTTTTTAATCTTTTTTTCTATGATTGACCATGTTTGGGGTTCAAAGCTTTAAAAATAAATCGCGGAGCGTCTTTCATCTACTATGCATGAGAGAGTCAGAATCATTACATGGTTTAAATGGATATTTTGGGAGCAACGCTGGACCAAGCAGTTCCTACTTTAACCGGGAGCCAGAGGGATGAAGCTAATTTGCAAATAATGTTACATGCTGGTTTTATGTGAACTCAGGGAAAGGGCTGCAGCAACTACTTGTCATTCTTTGTGAGAAATCAAACAAAATGGAAATCAGATCACTAGTTAAAATATATATAAATATATAAAAAATATCTGCAGCAGACCAATTTCTCCTGCACCAGGGGAACATCCCAGGACTGCAATTAAGCTGTGGCTCAGCACGAGCCCTACTGCTGCCTGAGCACTGGGGACAAACAGGCCGGCTGTCCTTTTCCTGAGAGCAGATTTTTAACTTGGTGACCTGAGAGCTTTTCTGCAGCTCAATTCGAGCCACTTCTTCCTTAGGCAGTTCGAAAGTCAACTTTCCCCTTTAGCATCACTAATGCCTTCCCCCAGGAGGGGGGAGCTTGGATATCTGCAGAGCTGCGTCTTCACAGCGAATCGCCTATCGATGACTTTGTGGCTAATATATACAGTGGGAAGCAGAGGAGCTAATATAATGTAATTTTCCATGTTTACTTCATTATTACAGTGGTTGAATCTGCTGATTAGTTCCCATTTTTTTGCCATCTCGTCCTGAGCATCCCTTTTATTTTTGCCCTGCTTATCTGCATAGAGTCATTTATCCACACGACTGCTGTAACAGCAAGCAGGGCCAAAGCTATCATTTCTCCTCCCTTTCACATTTTAATCTTACAGACCTCAATCTTTGTGATACCACTATTATTTTGTCCATATCTGATCTAACAGGAACCAGCCATTATTTTTTTTTTTTGCCTTAAAAAAACAAAACTAATCTGAGCAAAAGATCATGGTGGCTGTGGCACTAATGCTCCCTGGCATATCTCCTTGCAATGAATCCGGTGCTAAAACAGAGACTGTTTGTTTCCCTTCTCTCTACAGAACTGCAGGACTGACCCCTCATGCACAGGCAGGTCCCACCAATAAACAACGTTGTCCCGATCTCCCAGGGGATTCATTTCTCTGCCAACTATCTCAGCAGCTCTTCTTATTGTCTTATTTATCCAAACAGTGGAAAAACAACTCAAGTGGAGCCAGACATTCTCCAACAACATGACTGTTACTGATTTCTTCAGATTTGTTGCCCTACAAGCTAGGAAAGTCTCCTCCCCCAATGGTTAATTGAAAAAGGGGGGAGGGGGGCAAAATTTCCTATCATATGAACAACATCAAAAAAATACATTGCTGTTCCTTGAAGATCACGACATTTTGCCCCCAGCTTCCCTAATGCTCCTCACGTCCCAGCTCTGAGCTAACAGTCACATCAACTAGAGACCATCCACTGAAGCATCGAGCCAAGATACTCTGTATATGCCAACCACATCAGCCAGAAAGGATTTACTTGGGAGTGATGAGGAGGCAAATTGAGGAACCCCTCTACTCCCTTCTCCTGCATCCCAAGGTTTTTCAACAGTGAGTGCGCTCACTCAACCTTCTCACTGCATGGGCACAATCTGCACCAACACACTGTGGTTTCTACCTATGCCAAGTTCTTCACCTTTTCCTGAAGCCCAAAGACCTCTATGTGCTTCACCTTCCCCCAGGATTATGATGAATAAACCAAGGGCCATGTTCAGCTCTCGGTCTGTGATGCAAGCAGGAATGTGGAGCTGCTTCAAAGGCACATGGCACTGGCAGGACACAGGATCCTGCCTGACCCCTGTCCAAGATTTACACAGGTGAGACTTACAGAAATCAAAACAAGCCCTTCCCCACATCCTCTCCTGAATGGCCCAATACGGGGAATCCCTTGCTCACATTCACACAGAGCTCCCAACCACCCAAGCTGTAGTGCTGCAGGAACCTGAATGTTCCTTGGTCTAGGTACAACCCAGCATGTATTGTATTTATTATTAATGAAAGATTAAATGCTCTAAAGAGCATTATTAATTTTAAAGCTACTAATAATCGTCAGCTGTCCCTCACTTCACCCTGAAAGCCTGAGAGCTGTAACAAAAGAGCAAATTCCAGCTCAGAGCATCCTTAAACGAGGCTGCTGCGATCCACAGCCCAGCTCTGCAGCTCAGGACCCACGGGCATTTTCTGCAAGTAGTGAGGAACCTCAAAGGTCTTCTAATGTGATCAACCACAAAAAGCCAGAAATGGCAGAAAAAGAACTCTCTGTCACCCTTGTCTTTGAAAATAAGGACTCTCACCAACCTCCCAGCTCTGCAACACCGAGCTGTCTTCTCTTGTTCCAGTCTGCACCCCTATCATCACAGCAAGAGCAGGTTTGCACAGCGACCTGTGTTGCAGCAGTCATGAGATGGTGATAACCCATTTGACTCCAAGAGAAAGTCTGCATTTCCAAATCTGTTCCTTGCTCTCTTCCTCCTTTGGAAAACGCAGCTCCTTACAGTCTCACAGGAGCATGAGCTGAACAAAAGTCACAATGGGCCCATCGCAAATGAGTCCTCATGGGACAGGACTGTCCATGTGACCAGGTAACACTCAGCTCGCCTCCCAGAAGCAGCATCTGCTCCCATCACAAGTGCTCCATCAGCACCAAGAGCAGGGCTGTTTCTGCCCTGAATCCTCCAGCTCTTCAGCAGGACAAGCAGAGTGGGGAGCCACTGGCTCCAGCGGAGACTCACGTGTCAGAAGGGCACGTGTGCAGGCACAAAGCATCCCTCGCACACCAGCAGCTTTCCCTCTGGCTCGGCACATCAGCACTGGTGGTGAATCACATTTCCTTTGTATTTCACTTGGAGGAACAGGGAGAAAGAGGTATTTTACAGAAGAGAGTCACAAAGAGGCCCACCTTGGAAAATAGGCTATTTTTGGTACTATAATCCCTTTCCTATGGAAAAGAGGGAGGCTCAAGAGACTGATGGAGCTGCTGAAAGCCACAGAAGAATCTGACAGCAGAGCCTGGAGCATAATACAGGTATCAGGGACCAGCAACCAGGGCCAAGATTCATGTGTAAAGACTGTACCAGCCTCAGGACTGAAATCTGTGCTTTACCACCCGCCTGCCCACCAATCCTGCTGTAAGCCATGCCAATACGGGATGCTGCAGAGCAAGAAGGTGACAAGGGACACTGTTTGCTTCCACAGATCCTTCCTGAGCATGCAAAGACCTGGCTTTTCATCTAAGTGCTAATTCTCACCCTTTTTCATCCCATTTTCTTGCAGCTTTTCTACAAATCCAGAATACATTTGAGTGATCAGCACAATGTTTAGTGAGAAAATCGTATGCTACATTTCCGCTTGGCATGATTTGGAAATGGTTAAGCTGTTAAGCCCTGAAAGGGAAGTTTTAAGAATACCGTGAATAAAAGAAGCCAAAAACAAAAATAAACCAGCAGCAGCAAAATTAGAGCATGACATAAAGGAACCGTTTGGATGGATCCTTTTTTCCAGAGAAACAGCTCATGCTGGCTGCTGCTTTCCGATGTCAGGATCTCGGCAGTTGTGTAGCATTGGGACTTTCATTACAACAGCAGAGAAATAAACTGAAAATCAACGCTAGCACACAGGAGAGGGAGGAAGTTTTCCTAAGGCGGGATCAAACCTCTTACAAGCTTCTCTAAACTGCTGCCTCTGAGGCCTGCTTTGCCCATCTCACTCTGCCCGAGCAAGGGAGATGCTATCAGAGCAGGAAGGGGTTGCTTGACACATCCTTGAGTGTTTGTGCAAGGAGAGGCAATGGTCCAGGATAGGGTACTCTGGGAGATACCCTAGAAATGCTTGTATATCCACATTATCCAGATAAACTCTTCCAAAGAGAAGCAAATCCTGCCCCAGTCTGTGGCACCTTCATGCAACCCAACCCCCATGGTACTGGTCCCTCTAAGGACAGTCAGGTTCTGCCTAGAGCATCCAGAGGACAGAGGGGACTCCCCACCTTCACCCAGCCAACTTGAGTCACACAACACAGTGACAGCTGTGTGGCCCCTCTGTCCCCTGTGTCACTCAGAGGTCCCTCCTGAATTATGCATTACTTTGCTGCTGTGCACACTGACTCAGTGACTTACTTACACAGCCAGCTACTGGGCTGAAGGACACAGTTCCAATCACAATCATTTTACACTGATTTTTGTCATAAAATGTGATACAATGCTGGATCAAAAGACCTCCCAGAATCCATATATATGACAATGTCCCACTCCAGCAGTGACACAAAGCATTAAGGTAATGACAGTGCCAGTAGCCTTCATACCTGCTGCTTTTAGGTCCACCCAAACCAGTGCAGCTGAGAGGAACAAGGGCTCTTTTTCTCCCTCTCCAGCCTCCTCTGAGTCGCTGTGAAGCTTTTGCTATTCAAAAAGTTCTTGCAAGAGAGCTCTCTCACCTGAGAGGGTCTGGATCAGAGACCAGGTTAGGTCACTGACAAAGGTAATGGGGGGAGAAACCTCGTTCCCCAGCACTTCACATCTGTGCACATCTCTGCAGAGGTCAAGCATGCTCTGAATAGGGCATCTCCTGTCCAGCACTGACCCAGCTTCAGCTGGGCATGATAAAGAAAATGAACAAACAGCCAGACATCCCCTGCAACTTCTCCAGCTCAGATTCTCCTCTGCCTTTCTGAAGTGCCACAGGACCTTGTGCTGGGTCCACAGTCACAGGATGAAACCTGTGACCCCCAAATCCCTCTGCTCCCCCAGGGATGCAGGGACCTGAGCAGTCAACCCACCATCTCCATCCCTCCTGGGAGGCATTCTAAGACTCGCCTTGACCAAGTCAACACCAACCTGGTTCACCACTGGCAAAAGTCCTGCCTCAAGGGAGAAACTGGGCTGCAGAGTTCCAGAAATGCCTTGTGCCAGCATTTCTGAGCCCCACCTTTGATCTTCTCTTCTGTGTTTCATCCTCCTTCACAGTCTTGACACTGCAATTCCTTGGAAAAGCTCTCTGTCTCCACAACCAGAGAATCTCATATGTGAAGTATTAACAAAACCCTGGGATTTCATTTTTATTGAAAAACCAAAGCCCCCTCTGCACACACCCCTTCCCTGATGACAAACAGCATCTCTGTAGCTGTCAGTTACCCCTGAACCACAGCATGGGCAGGAACAGGCCATGAGATGGGGTAGAGCACGTGGTGACCTGCAGAGGACTTGGGCTGAGAAACCAGCACAACAAATAATTACTTCATTGCAAGTCAAGGGGCAGCACTTCCACAAGGAGGAGAATTTTACTCTGCACTGGTGTTTATATTGCAAATGGCTTCCACGGTGCTGTTTCAAGGAGCCCTTGCTCCTCATTGGCATTCAGACATCCCCACCCTCCATCAAGGAGACAGGCCTGGCAGCCTCATCCCAGGGCACTACTTTCAGGTAGGGGGAATAATTCCTTTGGATAAGGTGAGTAAAATCACAGTGCTGCTCATGCTCAGGGATGCACCCAGACACAGACCACTAGTGTGTGCGAGCTCAGAGTTCCCTTTTTCTATCAACCTTCCTCCTATTTCCAAGAGACCTAGTGGGATTCATGGGAGCTGGATCTTTAGCTGTCACACAGAATAATACCTGAACAAGCACATACCTCCTTCTTCCCTCATCTGAAGTGCCTTGTTATCAAGTGCTAAGTGTCTTTAAAGAAATTACTGTGCAAGTGTTCCTGCTGCAGCAGCACAAAATAAATGAGCACAGGGCTCATCTGTGGGCTCCACTGTGGGTCAGCAGCATGATGAGGAAAAGGCTTGTTTGGCTTGCTGGTGTTTGGCATTTGCAGCAGCATGCCTAGAGCATAGGACAGCCCCAGAAAAAAAAGCATCTGAGTTAACTTTCATGCCACACACCTTCCTGGATGCCCTACCCATCACAGACCAGGTGTAAAATCCTCCTACCAGCCCTCTTGCCATCCCAGCATGGCAGGGCAAGGTGGCAGCACCCAGCTCTGTCCCCAAGGTGGGGAAGGCTCCTATGACACTGCACAAGCCACCGTAGCCCAAAGCAACCCTTTGGCTCCTCTCAAACACATCAAGTATTCAGTCCTCAGCTACAGAGCTGGGAAACACCAGGAGAGCCTGGAAGACAAGCAGTTGTGTTATCAGGCGTTCATCATCAGGAATGAGAGCACACAACTCAACACAAGTGTCCTCCACAGGCTTCAAGGGCACACACACATTGAAATTCCCAGCAGATTCAGGGCTCTTGTTTGCACTTCCATCACAGCCACGGCCAGAAAGCTCTGAAGGCTTTCCAGGCACACCCAGGAGTTCCACTAAGACTGGTAGCCTTGGTTTTCACCTCTGCAGTGCTTTGTGGATGCTCCCGGGAGAGTGATGGATGGATTTTAGCTATTTATGAATTAGAAGAGTAGTTTACATATTTTAAGTGAGAAGATAGAGGAGATTTTGCTCAGAACAAGGGCTTTTTTTTTTCTTCTATTTTTTTTTCTAAGTTGTTCTCCTAATCATCAGTACTTGCCACGATGAACAACTAGACAATTCAGTCATGTTACCTTGGCTGTATCATGGCAGGCAGCTAATCCTGTTGGTCATAAATCACGTCCCTTTCAATCTCCATTATATAAGAAGAGCAAATTTGTTATGATGCATGTGTCATTACACACCAGTGCCTTTCCATTATCATATAACTGGATACCCCCAAGGCTCATAATTTGCAGTATAATAGTAATTTTTAAAGAACCATTGGTAATCAATAGCTCTCAGCATCCCTGTCAGGATCATTTGCAAAACAAATAACAACACTGATCTCAACCAACTTTACAGGAGGGATATTTAATCCCCATGAACTGCATTATACGATGGATAAGCGAGGAATCCTACACTATGTATCATGTATTTTCCTTGGATTAAATATCACTTCAATCAATGTTGCTACCAGCTGTACAATGCTGTCTGTGTTTTCACTAAGTAATTCTGAAGTATTGTCTTACAAATTGACATTAGCTACATGCAGGGCACCAAAACCACATGGCAGCTTTGTGGGGTGTGAGGAGGGGGCAAGGCCGAGGGCAGAGCTGATGTGATGCTCACAGGGAGCACCCGGCAGCAGGCAAGGCTGGGGGCACAGAAGGCTGCTGGGGACCCCAAAAACAGGGCATTGCTGTGCTGAGGGGTCACAGCAGATGTTTAGCATGGCCATGACCATTGCCCACGGCTGGGTGAGCACAGATGGTTCTCAGCCCTGTGCTTGCAGGGGTGATGCTCCTTCCCAGCGTGGGTTTGCTCTGCAGAGCTCTCCAAGGCACAGATCTGCCCTCGATACCAGAATACCCAGCACAGCCTCCACACCAAAATCAAATCACTGGCAGAAGGAGGTGCTGTTCTCAGTCCCTTGTCACTACAGAGCTGGGGTTTAACCAAGTTACTACCTGTGACTGTACAAAAGCACTAGGTAGTATCATCTAATAAGACGTTCAGCCATCTGCCTAATTAGCTGACAGACCTTCAGGACAACAAACAGAGGCTCGATTTTACTTATTGCTTTTCCTTTAGCGTGTACTGACAGAGGCCGTGTCCTGTGTCCTGGCCATCCCTGCCCTGGCTGAGGTCAGTCTGTCTCAAGCCCATCCCCATTCCAGGCCCTGACAACCTTTAATGCAGCTTTTACATATAAAAATGGAGACAGAAGCAGCTGACCCGGCAGGACCCTGAGCTACCAGGACAGGGAGAGGCACTCACAGAGACAGCACTGGTCCCAGGGGATGCACTACAGCCCTGAGACAACCCAGCAGATCCAGCCCATGGTTGCCTAATGAACATCTCCCAAGTCAGATTAAAGCCACTGTGACTGTGCTTCAGCAGCCTCGCCATTCACTGGCCCGAGTTACCTGTTGCAAGGCCAAGAGCTGGCCAGCACCTGCACCTTCCCTTACAGATGGCTTTCCGAGGCATTAAATCCACATTTAAATTTTCTACTCAGTTCTGCCTTTTTGGAGCTCTCCAGAAGAGCCGTATCTCACTCCTTGCAGCTGGAGACACCTTTAGCAAAATCTTCAGCTCCCACTGATGTGGAAAAATTCATGCATTTCCCTCCTCGTGTAAGCACGGGCCTGGCATTCACGGCACTTCCCAGAGATAAGCCCCAAATCACTCATCACTAGAAACCCCAGGCTTTGGTAAGGATGGACAGAATTAGGATAAAAAAACTCCACCCTTGGACCCTAACTAAACACTTCAGCTGCTGGAGATTATGGAATCCTATTTAGCAACACCAGAGAGCATTTTCCGCAGAGGAAACCTCATCAACCTGACTATAAGAAGCCAGTAAAATTAAAAATTTTAGGAGGAAGAAGAAACCCAGAATCTTGCTTGGTTTGGTACGTTTTTAGAGACAAATGCGGTTTAGAAATGGGATTAAATGTGTTGTCCTGGCGCCCCTTCCTGCTCAACAGCACCTCAGCTGGGCTGCACACTCCTGTGAGCTCCTGGCTGCCCCAAGGAAAATGCCATTAAAGAAAATACAGCTATTTTTAAAGCTAGAAGGACAAATTCTCCTCCCAGTTACACCAGTGACCTCGTGACTCTCCACAAGGTTGGGCAGGCACAGCTCTGATTTGGGGCTATTTTGAGCATCCTCCAGGCACCCAGCAGGCAGAAAGCACTGAGGAGCAGGATGAGGCCCTCATCTCCAGATAGTCAGATCCCACCTGTTAAGACAAGGATAATTTTCACCGACTAAAGGGTAAAATACAAATTCCCTGTTTAAATAAAGCACTTTACCAGCACAGCCGCTTTCCCTCATATGCACCTGGGCCCAAGCAGGGCTGCTGCTTCTGCTGCCATCCCTGCTCATTCATCACACATGCACATGTAGTACAAACTCATTCAGGGCTCTTCTGCAGATGAAATATTTAAATGGTTTATACTTTGCTATCCCTTTTAAATAAGATAGAATCACCATAAACAGACTTGGGCTGACTTGCTCTCTCCACCACTTTTGCTTTAATATTCTCCTTTGCAATCTCATCAGGCTGCATCCAGCATGATCCGAGAGCTTCATGGGTACAGTCCAGGCTGGTAAATGGATGGAGACCCCTGGGAAAGTTCAGATGTTGTACAGGGATGAAGAAGAACCTTTCAATTTCCTGAGCAAGCATCAGGGCTACAGCATGGCTGAGGGGATACCACATGTGAAAAGGGATGAAGAGCCTGGACTTTCCCATCTGCATTTGCTGGGATGAACACAACCCGCTTTGCCATTTGTGTCACCCTTTTTTGGGAGCTGCTGCTCTTCCCCCAACACAGCTGCCACATTTTAGCTGCTTGTGACACCCGTAAAAGCAAGATCCTGGGCCAGCTCTGGCAGACAAGACATAGCCAACATATAATTCTCTGCCAATATGCTGAGACACCACCAAAACCTCCGAGAACATCAGGCTCAGAGGAATTTCCCAGTTCATGTGGTCTGGGGAGAATCCTACCACAACACTCTGGGGCTTTCCCCCTACTGCCATGCCCAGCTCCCAAGTGTCCCAGGAGGCTGCACACATGCACCAACTTCACTAGGGAACTCAATGGACAATGACTGAGTGAAACAATCAGGGATTCTACCCAAATTCAGCCCTGTGTTCTCACGCTGGAGACCAGGACACCCAATGCTGCTGGCCCTGGTGCAAGGGGAGAGGGGACACACCCATGGGCAGGGAGGGAAGATCTCTCCCTTGGACTGCAGAAGCCTTAAGACAGAAAACGCTTACAGCTGTGTACGCATCCATATGCATAAGAGAACAGGCCCTGATCCAGCACACGCTTGCGTCAATCTGCCGTCACCGAGATTTAGGAGAACATTTAAAATTAAACAAAAATTTCCTTGCGCTGCAAAACTAAGGACAAAGAAAGGAAATAAGTCTTGTGGTTAGTGCAGAAGCAGGTGTTGAAGGACCTGGTCCCATCAAGGTTCTGGTAGCAACACCTCAGATAACCCTGGGCATGTCACTTCACCTCCAGGTTTACCCACTGAGAGCGTCTGCCAGGTCTCCAGGCATGATCCCGCCATCAGATATAAGGGGCTCTCAGATGGTCACAGAAAACCTGACCAGCTTTGAAGGTTATTTCCCATCTGGTCCTTGTGGCTGGCTCTTTTCACATAGTTTGCAGAAGGACAGGTTACCTTTAACTCAGCAGCTCCAAGGACCCCAAAAGCCCTGGCTTTGAGGAGCTGGTTACAGTCTAAAGCACAGAAGAAAGTCAACATTTGCAACAACACTTCAGATTTTACCTGCTGAAAATAAAGACAACAGCATTTCAAAATAAATGGGGAGAAAAGCAAGATCAATAAGTGACATACACTTAATTCCCAAGACAGCCTCATTAAAATGAATGTATTACTCTGTTCACCACCACATGTAAGAGCTCCAGTGCAAAAGAGAATGTGTTGGCTATGCAATACGATGCTATTTTATGGCTGTTTTTTTAAGATATGAACTGGAATGAACAAAAAAAATGTAACATGAATTAGTAATGCTTCACTGAGAGAGAGGGGGAAAAGCCACGCAGAAAATTTGGGGCTTTTTCTTAAAGCCAGTGTGGAATTAGAGAACCTACAATCTAGTTCAAAACTGGAAAGGACTTTAATACAGATGACTTTTCTGCAAATCTGTTACGGAATCATAGAATCATTTACATTGGAAAATACCTCCAAGATCATCAAGTCCATTCATGAAGCTCAAGATTAACAAACTGACCCACCCAGTAAACAATGAGACAAATATCTCTGAACTTTGATGAGGTCGTGATGTTCACTTTGGTTGTAAAGCATTATGGCTGGACTTTATGCCCTTAAGGGTCTTTTCCAACCTAAATGACTGGGTGGTTTCTTATGGAGCTTTAAGAACTGCATCCCACGGATTTATTTCCCCTTTTTTCTTTACACAGGAAGCAGTTACACAAACTCCACAGTTACACAAACTCCACTCTGCTCCTTTGTGAATTGGGGCAGCTGCTGAAACATGTTGATTTATCAAAGTTTTCCTCTTACTCCTCTGTGGCAGATGTTCTCCAGAAGCAGCTGCATTATTCCTGAGCCCAGGCTTCAGCGTTGCCCCGGACAAGGTGAAAAGGAGCCAGGCCAGGTGGGCAACACCAGAGAGGCTCCGTGTGGTGTCCATCCCCACGCAGCCTGTGTGCACCCTGCAGTTCCAGCCCCACCTGCCTGCTCAGGCACAGCTCCATCCCATTCCCACCTCAGTGTCCTGCTCTGCTGCACAGTTTGCATAGCACAGCCTGTTCTTAGCACAGGCCAGGTCCCCATAGCCCCTATGGACAAAGGCTCAAACCCAGACAGCAGATAAGTTCAATGGTGCCATAAAACACAAGAGATAGACTTGAACTCTCAGATTTTAAACACAAGGTGATTTCTCCAGCAGCTCTCCATTCCCTTGGGCCACACGCCAGACCTTGCAATTCACTACTCAGCACACCTTCCCCAGGAGAAGGTGGCTGAAGTGACATTACTGCAGTGCCTCTCTCCATCCCAAAGAGTCAATCAGCTCAGTGACACCAGCAGTCCCATCCCTCGTGCTGCTGACCTTGATGGATGCCCTGTCTGTCACACTCTTGATGTTGTTTGCCCATAGCCTTTGCCCCTGCTGTACCCTGAGCAGGGGCAGAACCAGCACGAGGGTTAAGAGGTTTGCTTTCAAGCCATGTCCTTTGGCAGGAGTAAAGCAGAAGTAGGTATTTTTATACCACAAATCAGATGTTCAATACCTTTTTTTAATCATTGCCCTTTTTAGCATTGCTTTAACAAATTTACTTTTTTTTTTTCCTTCTTTTTATCCCGCAATGAAAGCTCAGAAGGGTGAGTGGGAAATGCCCTTTTAGTGCTGCTCCACATACCTCTGCTTTTACTCAAGCAGGGCCAGGGACAAACTTCTCAACACAGAGATGAAAATAAACTACTTCAACTCCTCAATTGTCCCAGGTTTTTAACTCATAACAAGATTGACCAGCCGCCCAGCTGGAGAGGGAAGGGTTAATCACAAGACAATTCCTTGGGCCACACAATTACCATCTCCTGCTGGAACACCTTAGTGAACCACCAGCATTAATGGAACCAGCACTGAGCTGAAGTCAGGACATTTATCCTCTGACAATACTCTATTGCAACAACTTTATTTTGATGATAAGGGATGATTAATGCTTACAGCTACTGTCACTTCCTTTGATAGATTTTGGGGCTGTGGAGTGACATTTGCTCAATGCACTGTTCCTGAAAAGCTGCACTCATCGTAGCGTGGAGGAGAGAGATGCTCCACGCATCCAGCCATCAGTAACCTGACTCTGCCAGCTGCAGGTGGCCAAGAGAGATACTGTGAGGAATGGGGAGATGCTTATGGAAAGCCTTGACTGGAAAAAGGCTGCAGGGTGAGAGGAAGGTTTGTTAAACAGCCAGCATTGTAAGAAATGACAAGAGCTTGTCTTTTCCAGCGTAAAGAGAAGAGACTATTGGTTACGAACACCACAGCCAAGAGCCACAGCAGACTGTGATGTTTTGCCACAAACGTGCTGGAAGATTAGATCCTGAGCTGAGACTCTCCAGGGCTGAGCTGCAGCCATATCGAGCTCTCACAACTGCTCTTGAAGTCAAAACACATCCAAAAATCAGATTGTCTGTGTCTTGTATTACTGATTGATCAAATGCCTTAACTGTAGCCTTCACTAAACGCAAAAACAACCACCCAACTTGGAAACCTTAATCTTAACCTCTGTGCCTCCGAGTTCTCCCCACCTGTAAGAGGAGGAAAAGAATTATTTCCCTCACCCAGCTGCTGCAAGGTTCTCCTAATCAATCAGCTCATTAATTCATGCAAAGCATTAGACAGGCAGCAGATGGATGGCTTTACACAATAGTATTTTCTACAGTGAAATATTTCTACTTAATTCTCTCCCAGCACCTGCCTACCCACTCCCATCTCACCAGCTCACACAGGGACACTCTCGAGGTCCAGAGCAGCAAGGTCTCCTCCACACCCAGACAGCACCCGGTGCCACATGGGATTCCCTGGCTGGAGACACCCTTTCCACCGGGATTCTTACAGAACTTGATTTTCCTCATATTTAAAAGCTGTCTCAGGAGCGTAATGATTTCAAATTCACTCCCCGCTGCAGTCAATCAATGGAGCGGCGGCGGCTGCCGGTGCCTCGCGAGCAGGCGGTGATGAATGGGGCTTTCGAGGCTGCACCGCTCGCCTCCGAGCGAGAGGAGAGCGTGGGCAGAGGGTGGGGAAGGGAAGCCAAAGCCAGAAACAAAAATTAAAAGGAAGAAACGGGGCGGTGGGTAGAAAAGCCCAAACTGCTCTCTGCAAAGTTGGGACAAGTGTTGATCCACTCCTGGAAGGCACAGCTGGGAGGGAGCAGCCTTGGCTTGCATTAGTCTTCCTGATCTGTTATCATCCTGTAACTTGAATAAACCAGCTAAAACATCTGTTACAGGTAAGTGCTAACCACAAACTTGGTTTGTGCCAAGGACCAGAGCCCTGGCCACCAGCATCTATACCCTGCACTCGTGTCCCTGACCCAGCTCTGCTTTCCAGGGGGAGCCGAAGAACAAACGTCCAGGAGCAGCTTTCAGGAGCACATCTTCCCTCTGGACAAAGCAATAAAGGGCACAGCACCTAAGGTGTTATTATTGCTCAGCATTTCCCATGGAGTGACACACAGCACCCTGCGCTTCCCCATCTCTATGCAGGTCCCAGTGCCAGCAGCAGGGAGGAGCAGCCCTGTGTGTTGCTGTCACCCCAGAGGGACAGGGAGCACTCATCCCTGCAAGTATCATGAGTTTCCACAGAGGGGAAAAAAAAAAATAAAATGCTCAAAAATATCCCCCCTGTTTGGGGGAGCCCAAAAGGCCTAATCCTGCCCCAGCGTGCTGCTGCTCTACCAAGAACAGATGCTGCTCAGCATTTGAGAGAAGCTGCTTCACATTTGGGCTCTTTTTCTCCCTCTTCTTCCAATTACAGGGTCCAGTCAGGGCTGTGAGCCCTGTCAGCACAAAACCAAACAAAAAATCCTAAAATGGAAAACTGGCATTCCCAGAGAAGCTGCAGGTTGTGGCACGAGCATCACAGCTGAATGTTACGAGTCTCGCAAAGCAGAGAGGGGAAAGAGTCAAAAAATGAAACCCACCACACCAGCAAAGTAAAAATATGAGGCAGTAAATTAATGATGTTGCTCCAATTTGAGCAAACACTAATTAAGAATGTGTAATTGAATTAATGCATTATTTAGAAATCCCGGCAAATCCTGAGTGGGGCTATAAATACGTTATAGGGTTCCTTTGACATCACGTCTCTCTCATACCTCAGTACCCACAGTTTATTTTACTGTCACCAGAATCTCCAGATTTATTCACATCCTTGTCACTGACCACTGCTTTGTATTTATCCTGTATATTGATATCCTCTCCCCTCAATTCCACACAGCCAAGTGCTCCATATGGGGCGGTGATGGCCATTTGATAAGACATAAATAAGTATAATGAATTAGCTCAGCTTTTCAACTGCTTCTCTTCCTAATGCCTCATAGCCACGTATCTAATTTGTTTAGAGCCTAGAAAAACACCAAATACCTCATTGGAAAATAAATCCATCTCCTAGAAATACATTTTTCAGATGTCGGTTTGCTCCACATTACACTGGCAAAGTCCCTGCAGGATCTATTCTGGCCCAGAATAGGTTGAGAAACCAGTTTCATCACATCATGAAAACAGAGGAAAACAGTATCTCAGGAAAAAGGGGCAAAAATGTCAGCCCCTCAAAGGTGTCACACCAGATGTTTGTGCCTGTGAAAGGTCCTGAGATAATGCATTTGCAGCTGGGACTATTTAGGAGTGCTATGGGTATTTAGCAAAAGGCTTTATATGCATTATTCTTCCCTCCTTCTGAGCCCTTCACAGCGAGGGTTAGGGTTCTTACTACCATCTCTAGGAAGAGAAAAAAATACACCCAAAGGAAAGAAAGAAATCCAGTGAAATTGTTTAAAACTGCTGAAAACACTTGTCAGGAGAGCAGCACGAGAAAGTAACGCAGGCAAATCCAAGTTCACATGCATACATATAGCTCTAGGAAAGGGAAAAAAGGAGCAGCACTAAAGTGCCTTGTACTTAGATATGAGCATACACTGTAGCAAAATCTGCATGCTGTTTATAAAACATATTGGAAGACTTTTCCCTAAAAGATGCCATAGAGAGTATAAAATTTTATTATCTCTGCCTGTCCATTTTACAAAGATATACACAAACAAGTAGCCAAATCTGCCTGCAGTTTAACTCCATTAAATCCAATGAATGAGTTTGGCCCACAAGAAACTCTGCACTTACTGTAATAAAGCTAAAAGCTGATAGCAGCTGATACAGTAAAACACATACATTTCCATACACTTATTCCTGCAGATTTAAAAATACAAATGAGCTTCAGAGATTGCTCTTGTCCAGCTCATAAAGAAACACTGAAATAGGAAAGGAGAAGAAACAGATCTTGGAGATTTTCCCACTGGTTCCCTTTAAGCATGAAGGAGAGAAGGGTGGGGGAAGCCAGCAGAGTTGTGGTCATTTGGCTTTTCTGAGAGCCCTGAACACATACAATGTGTGTGTTTGAACAAATGCCTCATGGTTTGCTCCCCAGGTTGGGCAGGACCCCCCACCCAGCAGGAACAGGGATCACGGGTCTGGGCCCCCACTTCTGCCTCACCAGTCCCCAGGCAGGACAAGGAGCTCAGGCTCCCAGGCAGCGATGTGGGATGCTCTGCTCCCTGAGGCAGCTGGCCACAATTCCATTTGCAGAGGGCTCTCTTCATGAGCAGTGGTTCTCTGGCCATTGGGTCATCTTGACTCTCACACTGCACAGGGGTCTGTGCCAGGTGGTACAGAGGCTGAGCCCAGGTGACAGATTTAAACCTTCCCTGATATATAGGGCTGGGGTTTTTTGTTTGCTGAGGCATTTTTTTAAACATACACAGCTTTCTCTCGGGGTAGTGCCATAACCACATCAACTCCCATCTCCACCTCCCCAGCTTCCAACCATATCCCTCCAGCTCCCTTACCCAGGCTGATACACCCCTTGCAGTGCCACTCTCCCCAAACTCTCCTGTTCCAGCTCCTCAGGGTTGTGCATGGAGGCTCCAGGTCCCCCTCACCTGGAGCTACCTCTCACAGCTCCTTGCTTTGATATTTTTTATTATTTGTTTCTGTTACAGGGATGTGTCAGGGACCTGGATGACCCTTGTGATAGATACACACGCTCACCACTCCAGCAGCCAAACTATACCACAGATATCATTTCACTCTCTTCCTCCTCTTTCTCCACACTGAGCCCCCATCACCGCTCTGCTGGGGGTTTAGGGGACACGGGACCAAGGCTTAGGGTCTCCAGCCCCTTCACCCCCAGGTCCTCACAGCCCTACTGCTTTCACAGCTCTGCCTCCTTCCTCACTTGCAGTTTGGGCCATGCCTGGCTCCACAGCCATCCCACCGAGCCCCACACAGCCCTTCTCCTCTCCATTAGCCTCCTCTGGGCCATTTGCTGCTGACCATCACACATCCATCTCCCCACACCCAGACACTCAATCCTGGTGCTGTCCTGCCATCAGGCTCACTTAAACCCTTCCCAAGCCCTGAGTTTGCAACACCAAGAAAATCCAGCGGCTGTCCCAGATCATGCCAAACACCGCCCGAGGCTGTGCTCCCTGCTCATACCCCCCCATACAACCCCTGCAGTAGTTTCCCCTCTCCTCCACCCTTCACCTCACAGCCTTGCTGGTGACTCCACCAGCTGCCTCCCCACAGCCCCAGCACAGCTCAGAATAGCACAGCCTACCTGAAGGAAGCCCCCAGCCTCACATCCTCTCCTCCTGAAGCTCCTCACTGCCCTGCAGCAGCTCCTTCTCAAGCCCCTCTTCTCCATGTGGCTTCCCAGTGCCCTTTGGTGAGAACTATGTAATCCCAGGCTTTTGCTACACCTGGAGCTAACACCAATTCACAGCCAAGTGCCTGCCGCTGGGACGCTGCGGGCGATGCTGCGCTGCTGTGGCTTTTCTCAGCATGAAATCCTGGCCCTGGAGCAGCCGGCAGGGAAACTCCACCCGGACCAGCTTGGCTGGGATGTGCCTGGCTGCTGTTTCCCTTGTCCCCCTGGAACACAGGGCTTCACGGATAAAACCCTCACTTGTCCCCAGCACATGCGTGGGGAAGCAACTATAGGAAAAAAATGCCCAAGGATGGGGCTGAGACTTGACAAACAGAGGGGACAGCTCTGGGCTCTCTAGAGCATGGACCTCTCCGTGTCTTGTCCCCACGGCAGTTTCTCCAACCTCAGAGTTACATCCACAGTGACTCGTAAACCTCCGAAGCACTGACCATGTCCTTCTGTTTGCATGCATTGTGCACTCCTATATTTAGCATATGATGGGAGAACAAAATAAATAATCCACAGCTCGCAGTAACAAACCTGGCGCCTAGAACAAGCCAAAAGCCTGACCTTTCATAGTTAGGCATCCTGATGAGAGGTTAGATCTTGTGTTTTCTGATCATCAAACAGGAAAGCATTAGCCAGACAGAGAGAACAAGCTCTTATCTAGACCTGATTTCTCTCCCCTCCAGGGGATCCTGTAGGATATTTCAGTTCTCTCTTGCTCGCTGTATGACTCTTCCCTCCCCCAGTTGCTTGAAATCAGCCAAATTCACAATCTAATCTGGCCCGGAGTCAAAGGGGAGAAAAATCAAGTCCTAATGCAGTGACTACTTTGAATGGGGAATTGAAGCCAATCAGAAAGGCATTATTGATCCCTGCTCGGAGCACCTCGGTCAGGGAGGGGAAAGCTGCGGGCAGCCGCAGAGCTGCCCACCGCAGCCAGCCTGGGCTGCCCTGCCAGGCCTGCAGCGTTCCCAGCAGAGTTCCCAGCAGCCGCCTGGGCTGGGAGCCGGCTCCTCCGGGACGAGGAGAGCACCCACCACCCCTGTGCCAGCACTGGCGAGCAGTAGCCCATGGCATGCACTAGCCCCTGCCGTGGACCAGCCCACGTGTGTGCGAGAGCATGACCCGTGTGCTACCGACAGCGCTGTGTTTGTGTGCAAACACTTCCAGGGTGCATCGCTGTGGCGTGGGCCCGTCTGCGGGAGCCGGGCTGCTCCATCGGACGGGGTGTGTGCATCAAGGGCTACGCGCATTCAGGCGGCGTCAGTGTGGGCCAGTTCTGTGGGAGAGCCAAGGGCAGGCAGCAGTGCTGGGTGTGTGTGTGTGAAAGAGTGTACCTGTGCCCCCCAGAACCCGCCTGCGTGACTCCAGCACAGTCCCCGCGGTTGGCAGGGGCAGGCAATGGGTGGCTCAGCCCGGGCAGAGGGACAGGGGCAGCAGAGGATGGGGAGCAGCCAGGCAGGGCTGGGCTCAGCTCTGGGCATCCCAGGGTGCGATCCCGATGATCCGGCCCGCGTCAGCGCTGGCTACGGGCTCCTCTGCCTTATGTAACCGCGGCAGGGACGGAGCGGCAAAGGGGGACGGAGAGCAAGCGGAGAGGAGTTCCCCACTGAACCCAGCAGAAGCTGGATACCCTCGGCAGGGCAACTCTAGATGCCAGGCCGAGTTGCGTTGCCACTGGGCGGGCTGGCCCGGTTCGGGACTGCTCCGGTGCGGGGCAGGTCTGGCCGCCGGTGCCAGTCCCCGCCGGGAGCTGCCGCCGGGTTCAGCCAGTGGGGACGCGGGGTACAGGGAGAGGAAAGGAGTCCTGGGAAGTCTGGGGAATCCCACATTTTGCAAAGAGGCAGGAGGGAAATACGTCCCCTAAAAAAAAAACCAAACCTGCACGGGGTCCCGGTAGCTCCTGTCCGCCTTGGGCTGTGCCCCCCAACCTGCCATCCCGGGCACTGCGGGGCCGTGCAGCACCGGCACCCCCTTACCTGCCGGCGTCACGTCTGCTGCTGCCTGCCCTGCTCCGGCTCTTCTTCCTCCTCCTCTCCTCCTTCCTCCTCCTCCTCCTCTCTCCCTCTCCCTGCTGCTTGGGGCTCTTTATGGAGATTCATTCATTCATGCCTTCCCATCGGTCCCTCAGCCTTTCCCTGCCTCCCGGAGGCAGAGCGTGTGACGCCTCGCCCCTTTCCAGCCACTTTCTGCTGTCACAGAGCGGCGCTGCCCCAGCCCAGAGGGGCGGCCGGGCTGGGACACGCGTGGGCAGCGCCGGGCCGGGGGAGCGTCCCCCAGCGCGGGGCGAGGGGGGTGGGCGGGCGTGGGCACGGCACCGACCGGCCCTAGGGGGTACAGACCGTCTCCAGCGCCCATCATCGGGGCGTCGGGTCGCCTCCTTTCCTCTCTGCCCTCCGTTCTCCTCAAGCCCACGCCGGGCGCTGCCCAACGCCGCTGGTTCCCACCGAGCAGCGGCTGCTGCGGAGAGGGCGCGGGTGGGCCCGCACCCCCGGCCGGTCCCCGAGCAACCCTCGCCCCTCCCTTCTCTCTCTCTGCTCGCCCGCTCTATCCCATCCCAGCCCGTCCTTCCTCCCCCGCTCTCGCTGCCTCCGTACCCGCGCCAGGACCGCATCCCGCTCGGCCGAGCACTGCCCCATCCACGCCGCTGACAGAAGCGCTGACTCAAGCTCGGAGCGGAGCGGCGGAGCCCGACGCGGGGGACCAAGGCTCCGCAGCCACCAGGCATCGTTCCCCCGGCCGGTCCCATGTCCCCCCCTCCCTCCCCGCCCCGGGGAGGCTGCCCCCATGCCGGGGGCCACTCGCTCCTCCAGGTCACTGGTTAAACTTCACCCCTGCTGCAGCCTTCTCCAGGACGGGGGACCCTGCCTGCCCAGTGCTGCACTTCGGGCAGCTGAGGACACGCTCCCGACCCCCACCGACAGCACTCCGCTTCCCACTGCCCCTCGCTTCAGGGTCAAACCCAGGAGGTCTGGGGGGGCGGGGGGGTTGTGAGCCTTTCAAGGTGCCAGGCAGCACAGCGGGAGGTGCTGAGGGGGGTATTTTAGGTGCTAAACTCATGCGGATTGCCTCATATCTGCACAAGCACGAGGTTATTCTTTCCAGCTAGATAGGGCGGAAAAATCCGCTTTTTCCCTTTAAAGACATCGTCGGAAACGTGAAGAGCAGCTCCCGAGTTTGGGCGCTGCCTGAGCCTTCGGAGCAACAAACCCTTAACTTGGGGTGAAACCCTTTAAAAACCCTTCCTGGAGCGCCCCGCCCGCTCCCGCTGAGCCGCGCCGTTCCCATCGTCGGTGCCACCCCCTTTGCATCGATGCCATCAATTTCTATTAACGATCGCTTTATTCACCGCTGCAAACTTCTAAATATTTAATCCAGCGCGAAACGGCGGCGGAACGCGCGGAGCTGACGGGAGGAGGCGAGTCCCCGGCCAGGGAGGCGGGAACGGCGGCTCTGCCCCGGGGGAGCCTGGTGATGCTGGTCCCCCCCTTCCCCTCCCTCCGCGGGGCTTTCCCGGGGCTGTAAATCACGTCCTGGACGTGGGCAGCACCGCAGGTCCCCCCGGCTGCCCGGCCCGGGAAGGCAGGGATGAGCAGCGGTGAGGAGGTTTCTGCCCAGGGAGAGCTGGAGGAGGAAAGGGGGGATGAGGGGAGGCACCCCGACGGGCCGGCATCTCCGCAGCACCGGAACGCGGCTGCCCGTCGGGTCCCGCCACGCACGGAAGGAGCAACCTTGCTCCACAAGGAACGGGACGGAGGCTGGGGATCGCCGGGGGTTTGGGCTGGTTGGAAGGGTCCTGCCCAGGGAGGAAGGGCTGCCCTCCACTGCCCTGGCATCACTGGCTACCACGCACCAACCCCCCGAGGCCCCGAGCAGCCCCGGCTGAACCTCATTCAAAAAGCAACCAAGAAAATTCTTTGGCAACTCCGGCGGCGGTTCAACACCGGCTGCGCCGACGGGCGAGTGCCCCAGTCCGACGGGCGGGTGTCCCGGTGCTCCGTGCTCTGCCTGCATTCAGGAACTTTACAGCAACATCTGTCATTATAATTAAAACCGCAACACACCCTCCGGGCAGGAACACGTTCCCGCGTCGTCGTGTGTCCGTTCCCCTCATCCCCCGTCCCCCGCCTTCTCTTAAAAAAAAAAAACACCAAGCGAAAGCGGCTCAAACTCGCAGGCGGGCACCTGCCCCCGACTCCCCCGAGCCATCAGCGCGACGGCAGCCGCACCCGGCGAGGTCCCGGGGACCGGCCTCCCCCTTCCCCGGAGCACGGACACCCCCCCACACCCTCCTCCACTAATTTTCTTTAATTAAAGCTCTATGTGCGGCGCGTTTGGCGAGGACAGAAATAGCCGCTGAAGGAGCGCGTGTGGGGGGAGGCAGGTCCCAACTGCCGGCGTGGGAATGCAGAAGGGATTGGGGGGGCGAGGGCGGCAGAGTCGGGGACCGGGTGTACCACAGCCCCCAGCCCAAGACTGGGAGCCTCTGGGGTTATTTGGGGTGGTGGGTGAGAGGCCCTCCCGCCCCGAGCGCTCCGCGCGGCGATGTGGCGACCCGGGTGGAAGCCCCCTGCCCCCGGGAGGACACTGCTGCCCGCGGCACCGGCTTTTCCTCCGGAGCACCGGGGCTTCCCGCAGGCAACAGTTGCAGCGGCGGCCGCAGGGGCTTCCCGGGGATGCTCCGGCTTGGGCGCGCCCCGCAGGCGGGGGGAAGACCCCGAAGTGGGGATCCCCCATGGGCGGGGTGGGGGGGACACGGGCCGGCGGGGTTCCCGGCTCCTCGTCCCCAGCCCGGCCGTGGGGAGCTGCTCCGGGCCCGATCTCCCCCTCACCCGGGGGAGAAGGGCAGCGGGAGCTGTCCCGGGGGACCCTGGGGACCCCTCGCCCGCCGATGGGAGGGCGCCCCGCCACCCCCGCCGCCGGCCCCGCGGTCCCCTCCCGCCGGAGCCCCAAGCTGGGCTGCAGCCGCCAAAAGTTTGGCGACACGGAGCGGCCACCGCGGGCTGCGCGGGGCTCGCCGGGCACCCGGGGCTGGCTCGCCGGGCACCCGAGGCTCCCGGGCAGCGCGGGGCGCAGCGCCGGGGCGACAGTGGGCGCGGGGCCGGTGCGGAGCAGGGCGAGGGGCTCCGCCCGGGGTCGGGGACGGCGCGGGAGGACCGGGCGGGCTGCGGCGGGGGTTGCGGGCGCACCTACCTGCTCCGGCGGCGGCTCCCGGCGCTCGGCGGCGCGCCCAGCCCCGAGGCGCGGTGATGGGGGGCGGACGCACCCGCGGCTGCGGCTCCCCGCGCCCTTCCAGGCGGGCGGGCCGGGGGCAGGAGGCGGGCAGGGAAACGCAGCCGGAGCCGAGCAAATCCCAGCGCTGGAGCCCGGCCTCCGAGAAGAGAAGGGCTGCAGCTCCTCACTGCGTCAGGCGGAGAGCCCTGCCCGTGCAGGCGGCGCCGGGCAGCGCTGCCAGGCCCGGGGGGCTCCACCGGCACCGCTCGGCACGGCTCGGCTCGACGCGGTTCGGGTGGGATGGGATGGGCAGGGTGCGATTCGGCTCGGTGCGGGCCGGGCGAAGGGGTGCGGTGGGGCACTGCTCGGCTCGGCTCGACTCGGCTCGGCCTAGCACGGTCCGGTTCGGCTCGGTACGGCTTGGCACGGCCGGTTCGGCTCGGCCACGGCTCAGTTCGGCTCAGCACGGCACTGCCCGGTTCGGAGGAGCACGGCTCGCCACGGTCGGTGGGACCTGGCTGGGTCCGACCCCGCTGTCACGGCCCGGAGCGATAAGCAGCTTGGCCGGGGGAGTCGGGCTGGCACCGGAGGGGCGGCGGGGGAGGGGGCTGTGTGTGTGTGACACTGTGTGTGTGTGACACAGAGTGTGTGGCACTGTGACACTGTGTGTGTGACACTGTGTGCACGTGTGACACTGCATGACACTGTGCGGCACTGCGTGTATGCAACATTGAAACTGTACTGGTGACACTTGCATGTGTGTGACACTGTGTGACACTGTGACACCGTGTGCAGCACTGTGTGCAGCACTGTGTGTGTGACACCTTGTGAGAGTGGGGTTGTGTGTGTGCAGGGTTTGTGAGGTGTGAGTGTGCATGTTGGGGACATTTGCCTCTCTGTGTGGGTGTGCCTGTGCATGTGTGTGGTGACACTCCGAGGGAGTGCAGAGGTGAGTGTGTCAGGGTGTGTGTCTGTTTGTTGGGATGTACCTGAGCATGTGTGCGTGACAGGCGACGGGGGGAGTGCAGGGGCCAGGGTGTGTCTGTATATCTGTATTTACACACACGTGTCTATCTCTCTGGGCCCCTGTGAACATCTCTGTGTCCCCCCATGTGTGCATGACAGCCACCCCACCCCTCACACCAAATCTGAACCTCCAAGAGCCAAAATGGTGCCAGCTAGGCAGTGCCAGGGGACTCTGGGAGAGCTGTGACAGTAACAGGGCTGGACCAGGACCACCACCCATGGCTCCCAAAGGTCCCCAGACCCTGTGCTCAGGGCTTCCCAGGCATCCTCCTACCTCAGACCACCCCTTGCCTGTACCAGAGACTGCCATCCTGCCTCCTCATTTTGGGCAGGCTTTTTTATGCTGTTTTAGCAACACAACACACCTCTAATCAGGATGATTAAAGTGTGGCTGGCACTGAGCCAACCCTTGGAACAGAAGTGCTCTTCTCTCTCCCCAAGCACTGTCATTTGAGGTAAAGACTGGCCTGTGCATTTCTTGTGATGGCTCGAGGTGTCTCAAGTCATCTGCAAAACCACCTCCAAGCCTGCAAGTTCCTTTTGCAGCCCTGCAAGAAGGTGGCAGGGCAGACAGAGAAGGGTGGGTGCAGGAGAGAAATTTTACTCCTTTCAGTTTAATAGCAACAACACCAACACAGCCAAAAAACCTGAAGCGTGGAATAATAGAGCTGGGAGACAGCCTGGGAACAGGCAAGCCATGGCCCCTCTCCAAACAGCAGCTGGCAACCTGGCACTGTGCTTGGCTGCATTAGACACACAGCCCAGGGAAAGCACCCATGGAAATGCAGGCGACACCCCTGCATGATGGAGAGGATGGGCATGGAGAAGGGATCTAGCATTCCCTGTTCTATGGCCATGATCTGGTTCCCAGCCCAGTGGGGAGTCTGTGGGGCTTGATCTCTGTGCTATCTGGTTGCCCTGGGGTTCTTCCATTTCCCATCCTCATCTCCATCTGTCTCATGCCCTCAAAGCACGGAAGACCCCTTTCTCCCAGGAGCAGGGATATCCCATTCTGCCATGTCCTGTGGGATGCCCCGAAGGCAAGGAGTTCCTATTGAAATTGCTTTGGACTAATAAATCTATAGGCAATAACATGAAATAGTGGGGACCACCATGACAGTGGCTATGGGGTCAAATGTCTTCCTGAGGATGCTGGAGATAAGAGGTCCCATTCCTCCTCTGCCTTTGCTGGAGAAGGAACAGACTGGCTTCCCTAGGCAGGGAACAGACACTGCCAGGTCCCTGCTGGAGCAGGATGTTGAAGGGTTCAGTCCCCTCATCGGTGCCACACAGATCCTGGGGCAGGCAGGAGTACTGGGGGTTCATGCCAGCCCTGGAGCTGGATCTGTCCCCTGGAAGCTGGAAGAAGACTTACCCAGAAGGGACATGGACACCACTGGCACTCCGTTGCAGGTCTTTACCCGTGGAGATCAGCAGTGAGGAGAAAAAAGATTTGCCAAAGGCTACTTACAAATTTGCTGCCCGTTGGCACACAGTGCCCAGTTCCTCAGGGCTGTTTTGGGAAAGGCTTCCCCCCCAAACCTCAAGCCTCACCCACGGATCAAGGACAGGCTTTAAGCAGCATCATTCCTACCAGCTGCCAGGTCACTGTGGGGGAAGGGGGGCGGGGGGGGGAGACTTGGTGCTATCAAACAACTTTGCAAACTGAGATAAATTAATAAAAGGGGTAAGTACTTCTGAGCAAGCTGTTCCAGTTCTGGGAGGAAGTGACGCCAGTCCAGGCTCTGGCCCCTATATTTAGTAAAAATCTAAACCAGACATTGATAATATTATTAAAGACAGGAAGGAGTAAAAGAAGACGTAGCCGTGCTGGGATGACTGATCTATTTACGCGAGACGGCGGGAGGAGTGCTGTGAGAAAGGTGTCTCAGGTCAGGAGAGCCTCTGCAGGCCCTTCCCCTCCACCAGCAGAAGAAGACATCTGACACAGCAGGTTTAAGCAGCCCTAACCCAGTTTAACAAGTGGTACAGGAGGGAGAGGTGGTTAATAAAACATTGGCTGCTTCCCTCAGTGATGTGGAGGGGGTATAGGAATGAGAGCTCTCCTGCTGCCTTTTGGAGCATCACCTAGAAGGAAAATGCTGGCCAAGGGACAGAGCATTGGCTGGGCACTGGTCCATTTGCCCATGCAGAACAGGGAGGCATTGAGTTAGATTAGAAAACACAGTGTGACCTTGGGTGAGTGATGTGTCTTCTTTCTGCTCAGGGAAGGGACTTAGTTGTTCCTGTGTGGTGCCCACAGCAGCAGAGATTGACTCTGGATTCTCCTTCTGTTGCACTGACTGGGATAACCTGGTGTCCTCTGAGAGAGGAAAGCACTCACCAAAATAGGGGAGTTCAGAGGGAAAGGTGGCAATGTGACAGCCACATGACTGCCTCTTTGCAGAGCCTGGGGGAGAGTCAGAGGTTTCCACCCTGCCTGCGTGGGACCCCATGTGGGCAAGGAATGGAGGTCTGGTGTCCTTTGCTTGGTTATACTATTTCTCTCCCCCCAAAAGCAATGGCTTCAAGTGTCTTAAAAATCACAAGCACCTGAACCCTTTCAATGAGACCCATAACAGCAACAACCAACCATGCACACAGGGTGAATGTCCTACCAGCCTGGCTCCACCCAGGACTCCCACCAGGGCTCTGCCTCCAGCTCCCCTCTGTGCCGTGGGCATGTGCAAAATGCACCGTGACAGGGAGCTCTCACCAGCAAAAAGGGAGGATGATCCTTGCGGGAAGGGCATGATCTCCCCCTTCACATCCCTACAAGGCTGGCTAGTGTCCCCTTGCTTGGTGTCCCACCATGTGTCCCCATCCAGCAGGACGAGGGGATACTGCTGTGTGGTTCCCAGTGATGCACCAGAATGGCTGTGGGTGACTCGCCATCCAAGGGATAATGTTTTGCAGCCTGAGATGCTTCTTCACTGTTGTTGTCAAATCCAATCTAAAAATCATCAGACTAATTAGAAAACAAAAAATGACATTTTACGGGCTGTTAGTGCTGTAAGTGGACTAAGGCCTTATGGTATTTAAAGAATGTTTGGAAAACAACAGCGATATTTACATCTGGGAAAGTTACCAGGCAGAAGCTTCATTTCAGAACATTTTTGTTTAACATATTCAGCCTTGGTGATGACAAATATTACTGCACATCATTACCCCAATTTTTCAGGGTGTTAATACCTCATCCATTGCAAATTGTATCTGCTGTAGACTTGGCAGCTTGGATGGGTTTTTATAGGTTCCCATTTGTTCTGAGTTTCTTTCTCATTTTTGACTTTGAAACTCTGAAGAAGTCAATGAAAGTCAGTGAAAGGTGACAGGAGTGGGGACAGGGGACTCCTGACAGCCCACAGCCCAGGTGCAGGGTGGTTGTGCATCATTAACCGCTCTGCTCACCACCTGGAGCTGGTGGAAACATCCAGGACTGGTTTGGTCTTTAGTTCTACCTCTGCTTGCTGGGCTTGGCAGATAAGGGGATGTCCGTGAGGGTGCTGGAGTTGTCATGTCATTGTATTGACCACTGAAGTCTCAAAATGGGCTTCATTTGGTCCCATTCATCCTTGATGATGCTGATCACTGTCTCCCTACTGTGCTTGCATCCCTGTGGAGGGTAAGGGATCCTACATCTATGACTTTGAATTCAGTACAGCACAGGCTGGATGTCCTTTTCCAAGGCCCCAGGGGACATATCCCACTGTTGATGGTTTCTTTTGGCCCCTCTGGATACCTTGACATGCTACTGTAGTGCAGATTACATAGCACCTTCTTGGGACCTCCAAGAAAGTAAACAGAGTGAATAATTCACAATGAGATATTTCTTTAAAGATTTTTGTCTGTCTTTTTTTTTTTCCCCTCTTGTATGCACATTGTCCATGAAGAAAATTAAATTCTCCAGTGCAGTTTTTTGGTGTTATTCACAAAACTCTTTGAGGAATAACTTTTAGCTTGTGTGTGCTTTCAAACCAAAGAGTCTGCCACCAGATCTTCAAATTGCAATTTGCAAAACACACAGTTCAAACCACGCATACAGGGCAAAATCCACCCTGCTTGCTTAGCCACGTCCAAACACCAGTGGATGGAGAGGAAAGCCTTGTCTCTGCCCTCCTTGTCACTGCACAGATCCAAGCAGAGACATCATGATCCCCATATTTACAAGTGGTCACTGATGTGGGGGCCTCATTTCAGACACCATTTCAGACACCAAAGCTGTGCTGTGGGTACCTGAGGTTTAGTCTCCTTTGGGGTGGTGACAGAGGCAAGTCAGTCTGGATCTAAAGGTCTTCAGAGCAAAACTTTTCCTTTGCTGCTGTGCCTTCAATTCTCCTACACCCCTGATGTCCTAGAGGATATCTCCAGTGACCCTTTGCTTGGCGAGTCTCACCTTGTCACTCATGAGGGACATCATCTGTCCCTCAAAAGGCAGAGCTAGTCCAAGGCTTGTCGGTGGCACTGGCCAAAACAAGTGACGCTATTCCAGGGCTGTCATTGAAATGAAGCTATTCTGCTTTGCCAAAGCCATCCCTGAAGCTGATCCCAGCAAGAAAGGTTGACAGAGAGCACATGCCTGCCTTGGAGACATGTAGATGCAGCATGACTTACTTTTTATTTACAGAGCATCAGATTGCACATTCCCTAAGAGCTCTGATTCATCCCTCTCAAACCCTAGAACAAATATTCTGAAATCAGTCTACGGCATGGGGACAGGCTTTGTTCAGTGCTTTGAAAGAGAGCAGGTAAAGTCATTACCCTCACTTTGCATAGCAAAAAATGATATGCATAAAGCTGCATAGAACAACCCTGCAAAGCTCAAAGGAAACAAATGGGCGACTTGCACCATGAATTTCAATGGGACTTTGTGCCGCCAGGATAATAGCCAGCGAGACAGTGAAATATTGCATGGAGAGACATCGGGCAGTAAAAGCATGTTCAACTTGCTAATGTTGTGGAATATCCCACAATATCACATGGGGGAAGATTGCAGAGCAATTGGATGGGGACGGGTGGATCAGCCTGAGAGATAATGGAGCACACACGGGCACAGGACAGGAATCATTTGGGATGGTGACTGCAGGGGTCTTTATAACACAGGGAATTACCCTGTGGCTTCTCTCTGGAGCTGCCCCCCTGGCTTGAAGGACTATTTATCCAGTTGTCTTGGAAGCAGCACCTGGTTTACAGGAAGGTCTCCAGCCAATTTTTCACATGGGTTAGCTACAGTGCTTGGAGCACCCGACCTAGGACGGAGATCTGTAGCCAAGTTTCTTATTACTATTCCCAGAAATTGCCTTCACACTGATCCCTGGCTGCTGAACACAGCCCACCTCAGGTTCCCACTGTTCTGTGATTCCAAGCAGGAGAGACAAGGCAGTTTTCAGGAAAAGGGGCTGGCACCAGACAGATCCCGGCCAGGGCTGCAGCTTCCACGGCACCATCCCAGCTCTACGGGGACAGTGTCCCAAAGTGTCTCTGCCTCCTGTGAGCTTCCTTACAGGATGCCCTGTGGGTCAAAGTCTCTAAATATGGACTGAGAAAAATCACCCTCCTATTTGACACCCAGAGGAAAGGAGGCTTCCACATAGCTGGATAACTCGCCCAAGGATGGAGTGAATTAGCATTCTTTAAATTAAAGAGCTTTAAACAGCATCTTCTCCCCAAATTGCCACTATATCCATTTCAATAGTTATAGCAAGTAGACCCAGAGGAAGAGGAAGGAGGAGGGAGAAAGCCAAGACAGAGGATGGGTGATGCTCTGACATGGCAGGGAGGGGGCCAGGAGCAGCATCCCACTGTTACCAAGGCAAAGGAGTTAAAGCAAGCAATTCCCTAAGGCACCCTACACTTTTATGGATTGCTGATGGTGAAAGCAGTAACTGAAAGGACACCTCTGAGTGAGCACTCATGTATTAAGCAGATTTGGACGTTGTCCCCATGCAAAACAGAGTGTGCCTTTCAAGGCTGCACAACTCCACAGGTGAAGGGTGAGAAATCCGAACAGGGAAAACGTTATCAGGACCTTCAAGCTGCATTTTCAAGATGTCCACGACAAGGGGAAATGGCAGCACCATGTCCAACTGCCACCATGGAGACTGGCTGCTGGCTCCTGTGTGTGGCCACCTGGTTATTTAAGGGTCATTTGTGTTTTGGGCCAAAGGGAGAAGGGGAGAAAGGACAAACAGCCGAGATCTGTAGGTGAAGCTACAAGACAGGACTGTGGACATCTTAAGTCTTCAGCTCTTAAAAGAAGAAAAAACTGAAGATGGGTGAAAGTGGTGAACAAATCAGAAATTCAGATGGGAATCCAACTATTCAATCCACCAAACCTGGGATTCTTCTCTTATTTTAAGGCTGACCAGAGATCCAGTAGAACAGAAGTGCATTCAGGAAGAGAATGGAAATGGGTTCAAAACATCTCCTTTTCCCCAGGATCCCATGAGCAGAGACCTCCAAGTCCTTCTTCTTCTTTAGCTGGCTCCAGGCAGGCTGAGTGCATCCTTGAAATAAGAGTGTAGGGAATCACTCTCCTCCATCCACACCAGCCCAGCGCCAGGACTCCGAAGGCAGCACTCTGGTAATGTCCCTTTCATTGGCACGACATTCAAAACAGCACAGCACCGGGGCTGCTGACTCACAGGTCCCCAGGTAAGGAAGGAGCCGCCAGGGAGGCTCCAAAGCTGCAAGCAGATCCTGCGACGAGACCCGGCCGTGCAGTGACTACAGCCATCCAAAATAACATTTGTCTCCGCCGAGACTCACAAGCCCCTTGGGAAGGGAAGGACCAGCTATTCAGCGACGCCGTCAGATCCCGGGGGGAACGTTTTGCTCAGAGAATGGGAGTTCGGAGGATTTCTGCAGCTTCCCCTCCCAGTCTCAATTTACCTCACCGAATTAAAAGCAGTGTGGGCTGGAAACGACGTTAAAAGGAAAAAGATGACAGAAAAATCACACTGAGTGTATTGTTCTGGATAAATAAGACACAGGCGCGTTGCAGAAGGTAGCTAAACCCATCCCACAAATGGTCTTCTCCTGCCAAGAAGATGTGACAAAAATAATTACTTGGTCTATACATAATTATTGTGCTGCTTTGAGCAGCTGCCTGCCCTTGGCACAGTTAAGGGAGCTTTTGCCTGATATTGGTTAATGACATTAACCATTAGCCCCTTCATGTCCTGACCTGCTAAACAGGCTGGAATGTCTCCAATGATGGTGCTGGGCACCCACCTACGTGTCTGTCCATGCTGATGGGGGAGCACCACGTGCCTGTTGCAGAAGAAATGCTCCCAGCTGCCATTCCCAGTTGCACCAGTGCCTGGAGATGGATGGAACCCAGTGCAATCCTGCATCAAGATCTTCTCGCAGGAGACACTGGTTGTCACTGGCAGGGCCATGTTGGCCACACAGATGCCAGCAGCGGTTTGTGGTACTCATGAGAGGTAGGATTAATGCTGGAAAACACAGAATTGGTTTGATGATGAAAAAAAGAAAGGCAAGAGGTAATGAAATCACTTTTTTTTCCTCCCCTGAGTGGAGAAAGTTTCAAATCTCTCCAGTTTTGGTCCAGCTGCCAGAAAGTGACCTGTTTTGTGGGTCACTTGGGGAATCCTCCATGGAATAAATTAAACGCTCTTCATTTAATTCTCTCAAAGGAGAAATAAGAGTTTTACAACCAGCTGTCAAATGCTCAGCAGCTAAAATATCAACAAAGTATGACAGATGCAAGACCAAAAAAGCCTCTGAGGTTTCCTTTTATTGACTGGAAAGTCTCTGGTTTCTATCTTATTATCTTTCAAACTAAACCGATATGAGCTGAACAATCAGGAAATTGAATAGCATCATTGGCAAAGACAATCCTCTCCCAAAATAGCTGACAGTGATGAATACCCGAGAAGACCGACCCATTGCTTGGGCATGGTGAGATCTAACAAAACAGCATTTGATCTTGTCCCACACAACCCATTTGGCCAGAGCTGATGGAGAGCCAAACGTCCTGCTTCTCCTTTATCTGGGAATAATCTAATGTTTGGGTCACGTGGAGCCGGGTTGCAGATTGATAATCGCATACTTGAAGATCACAGGCTATGAAAATTATTGCTGTGCTGGCTGGAATAAATTATGCAAAGCAATGCGTTATCTGGGAGCCTGCAACGCGCAGGCACACGCACACTTCGGTGATCTATCGCTCTCCATGCAGATGTTCTGCTGCAAAGACACTTTAATTAATACATTGAAAATACGTTTCCTGCCTTGTCTGAGCCGGAGATGAGCAGGGAAATGACGCTGAGTGGGGTAAAGCCCCCACTGCAAAAGAAATGAGGAAGGGAAACGCAGTGATTTAAACCCAGTCAGAACTAAGAGGTGTCTGAGCTGGGGCCCGGTCGTGCATTGAGCTGGTGTTGGCAGGAGAGTGAGTGGCAAGAACTGGAGATGCTCTCCTGGAGGCACTATGGGGCTATAGCTGTAGCACAACCCCTCAACCCTTACTATTCTTTCTGCTGAGAACATTCCTTCACCCACTCTTCATCCCTGGCATCCCCACTGCCTTCCTGTGCATCCAGGAAGGACCCAGGTTAATCCTCAGTGAGTCACTGTTCAAAGCACAAACCAAACCTAACGCTTGAAAACTTGGCTCTTCCAGAAGGGCCACTGAAATGAAAAAGCTCAGTCAAGACACCAACCACACCAGCAACATTTGGATATAAATACCTTTCCAGCCAGAGAAATAACCTGAGAAAGCAATTTCCATCCCTCAATGCAAACTGAAAGGGTGGGACATCTGGCTTAATTAGGAAAAGGATTTTTGCCTTTCATGCTTTTCTCCTTTTCTATCTTATTTTTACTGACTCTCCTGTGTAACCTATGAGACTCTCCTGTACAGACCAGTGAGGGAATGCAGTGGCAGCAATAAATACAAAGGGGCAATGGTGTCACAGCTGTCGTCAGTGCCTGCCCTGGTAGGTGCAGCCCACTGCTCCCATGAGTTATCCCTCCCCTGTGCCACTGCGGGCATTACAGGTGGCCTCACCCACCACATCACAAGAGGAATCTGAAATCATCCCACCAGAAGGTGAAGAGATCCACAAAAGGATGGGAGAGGAGACTGGGAAGGAGGTCAGCAAGGCATAAACCAAAGAGCGGTGTTAATTCAAGTTTGCATCCCGATGGATCGAGAGAAAATCCCATGGGGAAGAGGGGGTAGAGGGAGGTGGGGCACTGGGGAAGGAGGAAGGATGAGCCAGATAGCAGCCAGACTCCCCAGAGGGGTCACATTCACGGGGACACCACTCAGCAAGCATGTCCTGCCCAGCTCACAGCTGATTTGGCCACATTGGAATTGTTGTAACCATCCCACACGTTCTTCTTGTAAAGTGATTCTTGGCCATAGCCCAGGATTAATCCTGGGTAGGAGAGTGGGAAATTGGAACTGTTTTCCTGTGGGGAGTACCTTGTGCCTGGAGGTGAGTGGGGTCTGATGAAAGAAAACAATTTACCACCCCAGAGTCTGTCCTCACCAAGGGGATGCACCAGCAGGTGGGTTGTGGGATGCAGCCCAGCTGGGCACCTCTGTCGTGTTCCATCAGGACTCAAGAAGAGTGATAATCAAAACCCCTGCATGAATCTAATCAGCATGGAGGGCTCTGGCCTCAAGCAGGGAGAAACCCAGATATATTCCCCGGAGAAAAAAGATGTGAAATTAGCCTTGCCAGGCTAGGGAGTGCTTTTAAATTGCAGCAGAAGTGTTTGAGAGATAGCTCTGCTCTCCACAGGAGCTTCTCCCCATCCTTGGGATTTAAGCCTGTTAAATAGTGGAGTATGATGATATTATCTGTTTGTATTGCACTTTTTATCATAAACAGTTCCCAAAGTGATTTGCTATCATGTCCTTTGAGAGCTGCTGAAACACAGGCCCTGGTGGGAAGCGGGAGCAGAGCAGCCACCACCCCACTTACAAGGGAGAGAAAGGGGGAATTTGGACCAAAAAAACCACATCCTCAGTTCCTCAGACCCTCACAAACCAGCAAGGATGTGGGATTTTTGGTCCTACTCAAAAGATCTGTGTACAAGAGAGGCCACTCTGTCTATCTGATGATAGACAGGTGGGATGACAGAGAAAATTCTGAGCTTGGCCAGGTTGGGACCAGAGGCTTCTGGGAAAAGTATTATCTCCAGCCTCAAGCCCAACCCATCCCTCACTGCTCTGCACTGGACCCACACTCCCCTCAGAGAATACAGCCTGTGTTCACCCCAGCTGCCAGGGTGAACCTGGGCCTCGCTCAAGAACACATGGAAATGCATTTCTCCAACCCTCCTTGTGGAAAGACAGTCACGCAGCAAAACCTGGGGTTATTTCTGTAACCTCTGCTCAAAAATTGCCTGACCCACCAATATTAGAGCATGGACAGGGGGAAGGTGGTGTTAGAGGGAAAATGAAATGAAAAGTGGAGGGTCAAAGGAACGGAAGTAGAGAAGGAGTGAAACTATGAGAAGAAAAGCAGAGGGAAGACTTACCTGGCAACAGCCAGGAAGGGTGGGAGAAGGAGAGACTCGTTGCAGCCATGCAGTCCCTGCTGCTGTGCAGTCCCAGAGGATGCATGCTGTGCCTCTCTCTGAGGATTTCTCTCCCTGCAGAAGTTGCAGATGAGATCCCAGCAGCTGACAGTGGCAGCAGAAGAAAATGAAGCAAAAACCTTTTCCAGGTGAGGAAATGGCTGCATTTCTCACCCTCCCATTTACTCCAAGAGGTTCAGGGGTTGGCATCTGTTCTCCAGCTCCTAGTCTAGAAAAGGGAGGATCGATGGGGTTACGAACTCCAACGGAAATCAGAATCTCACTACTGTGTTTAGACATAAAATTGAGCAGTTTTTTCCCAAAGTAACTGTTGAAAGAGCCCAAACTCTGCAGCCTCCAGACCAAAACTCAAATAATCTGCTTCACCTGCTGGGGTCTGGAGACTCCAGCTGCAGAATTAACCTGGCTGCCCTGACCTTCCCTCTGGCCCTTGTGTGGGGATGCCAGGAGCCACTGGCCAGCTGCATAACTAGGACAAGTATTTCTGTGTGTTTTCCTTTGATACAGGAAGATGGACAGACACTTTGCAGAATCATTTCCTTCCCCAAAAGCCAAGCGCAGTTGCTGTGCTCAATTCTCCTTCCTGTGGGCACCTTTTAATCAGACAAACTGGGCACAGGCACACAGACCTTCAGAAGCATCATGGAGCCTGCAGCTCTGTGCTGGGAATATCAGTGGAGACGCAAAGCGATTTCACTCACAGCCACAACGTTGCTTGATTGACACCCTGTAATAAAGAGATTCGCCACATAATTACTGTGCATTTGGGATGCAGCACCGGAGATTATTTTAACCCAGTGACAGCCTTAAACAGTAGTTAAAGGATATGTTTATATTAATGTTATTAGTTATTTTTGTGTCTTTTACACAAAAGGCTTTTCTTTGAAATGGCAATACAGTAAACAACAGCTCAGGCGCCTTCCAGAGAAATCTCTACCTCTACTTTTGGGTGAACTGTTGAAGCAAAAGGGAGGGGAAGGATCTCAGCTGAGATTAAACAAGTAACGGCTTGACTTGAGGGTAACAAGGGGTGCAGGATCAGATACCACTGTCAGGAGCCTTTTGTCTCGCACTGCTACATGGTAAACACAGGACCTGAAAAAAATCTCTTCCATACTTTGTGTCCTGCCGTGGCAGCACACTACATGCTGCTGGTGACTGAGACCTGACCTCTGTTAGCGCACCTACAGCTGGGCACAGCCAGGGTGGGGCACAAGTGCTGTCATATTCAGGTATCTATCCCAACCTTGCCAGAAAAGATGCTAATCTAGACTTATAACAAATGACAGAAGGATCTGGGCATTTACTGGTAGAGAATAACAATAATAAATGATGGGTTTTATTAAGAAATATTACCTAGAAAGTTTATTTCTATTCAAGGGCCTCCAACAGCCAGCAATATAATAAAGAGGAAAAAGAAGATGGAAAGGGGAAAATTAGAAAAATGAAGGTGATCAAATAAAAACTCACCCCTATATATGCCTTAAGTCAATAATACCTAGATGTTGCGGTTGGGTTTGTGTTTTCTTGCAATGAAGGAAAGGCCTCATTTCATAAACTGATACAAATTATCCTGGAATCAAAATGAAAACGGGTGCAAAAGAGGTGGTGAAATATTATCAGTCAGCAATGGGAACACCAGTCGTTCCATCACTGTCAGAGCAAAGTTGTGGCTCCAGCAGATGTGCAGAGCCTGGTACTGCTCCTGGTGGTGCCCCTATGTGCCACGGGGGTAACACACCACCTGGGAATGCTCCTCTTCTCCTGTATTTGACTTATATCCACTTCTTGCTGTGACACTGAGACAGACACAACAGACCAGTCCTGGGGCTGGGTTGCATCTCTGCAGTGTGGTCACCCACCATTAACTATGTGACTCAGGCATTTTTCCCGAGCTGCTGCTCAGTTCCCAGTCGGTAGCAGAAGTTCTCCTCATTTGCCCTTATGTCTGCGACCTTGCACCGCTGGCACTCTTAGATTTAATCACTTCTACTCATGTCGAGATCACCCAGGTCTTCTGGTATGACATTACGTGCCTCTTATTGAGGATATTTCACAGCGTTGCATCTCCAGAGCATTTCATTAGCATAAGACTAATTTTTATACCAAGGTCATTAATTAAAACATTATATGATGAAAACATTGGTATTCCTGAGACCTGCCCTTGAGAAACTTGCTGAACTGTCAGCCCTTCACTCAGTGCTTCCCTACTCCCCACTGCCCTACCTTTTATTCCACTAATTCCCACCTCCTCTGGTTTAATTAACAGGACACGAGACAGGTGAGGCAGCCAGGCTGTGAAACTGCCCAGGAAGCTCCACAGCAGGACCCTCAGCCCACTCCTGGAGCACCAGAAACCTTACATGAAAAGAACAGCCTTACAGCATTGCCACATCCCAGAGGGATGTCACTGTTAGCACTCACTGCATGTGGATCACCAAAGTTACTGTCTGTGTGTATAACAAAAAGAAGGCTGGCAGGGAGGACACTGAAGTGCAAGGCACAAGAAAGAGAACGTCCCCAATGGATGGAGGAAGCCACAGTGCCCATAAAGAGCCATTCTGGAGCTCAGACAATGCCCACATCCTCATGGCCCAAAGTCTTTTTAACTCTTCTCTCTGTCTGAGTGGCAGGCAAGAAGTAACCTCAGTGATTGCATTTCTTTGTGTGACCCCATCTAAAACTTTCTGCATCAGATAAACAACTCCCAAGGGTCAATTAACATGTCTTGAGATGATTAGAGTCTGACACTGATGAAACCCAGCAGTAATTAGCAAATTAAAAAAAAAAACAACTCTTTTGATTAGTACTCAGCATAATTCCCTCCAATTATTCAAAGTTCATGACTACAGGGGGTGGAATATCTCCAGGAATATTTATTTATATCCCTATTTTTTTCCAATCAACTTTGTGAATCTAGTTAATCATCAGCACTTGAACTTGTTAACTTGGAGAGTTTCAGAGCTGTCACTCTGTCTGATTGCTGGAGACAGCCCAGGGAAGAGTTTGGGGAGCACAGAGAATCCAAATTCCTGTCTCAGTCAAAGAAAAGAAAAGAAAAATAAACAATAAAAAACAAGAAGAAAGAAAAAAACCAACTCTCTGCAGAAGCAGAGAAAATAAAAATACAGTGCTTTCCCTCTCTTTGTTTAGAGTCACAGCTTGGTGCTGGCATGTTTTGCATCAGGCTGTCAGACGGCGCTTTGCAAAGGCAGGCAATACATCTCCTTCTGCACACGGACAAAATCCTCCCTGAAAAGGTACTCATGCCTGCACAGTCCAAATATCTGGGCAGGAGCAGCCCAGGCAGCCAAGCTTCCCCGAAAATGTGCTCCATGGTAATGCAAAGAATGGCCTTAAGCTATGAAGCTCCTCATCTGCAGGGCAGTAAATCAGCTCCCCAGCCAGCCCCCCGCTGCGGCTGGGGCAGGGCTGACCTGCCCACCATTCACAGGAAGCGAGGGCAAGCCACAAAAAAGCTGGAATTGCTCTGGAAGTCGCTGTTGCCTGCAGGGAAGCTTTGCTAAAGCATTTCATGCCTGCCTTCAGATGGTATGAGAACAGTTTTTCTGCCCTAAATCCTCCCACATTCTTTCCAGCAGGAGAGAAGGGACCAGGAATCACAAAACCTCTCCTTCGCTATCCCTGTCCAAAGCTGCTCCAGCGGCCAGTGCTCCTGGGCTGGCTGAACGTGGAGATGGGGTGGGGACCAGCATCCTCACACTGCTGTCAGAGGATGGATGTGTGACCTCATCCCACAGCCCCATCTGCTCTAGAACTACTGCTGTGTCCTTGCTCTCATAGGTGTCTCCAGACCTAAGGGAAAGGCAGATGAACAGGGAGTTATGAGATGCCACCACCTCAAAGGGGGAGCAGCACAGGGCTTTACTGAGCAACTGCTCCAATGGAGTCAGATTAAAGCAAAACTTTGATCTGACAGGCACCCTCTCATCTCCTGACACAGGCTCTCAGCATCCCCATCTCTGCTGGCCCTTGCCTCCCACAAGCCACGTTGCTTGGGCAGAGACACTGTCCACCCTGGACTGCCCTTGCTGACCTACATGGGCAAGTATCAAGAGCATGGGGATGTGACCACTTGGAGAGTGGACTTGCCAGGCTCTGAGCTGCAAGTCCTCCATCCTCTGCTTCATTAAAAACTTCTTCCCTGCCTGAGTGAGCCCTGAGGGAGGGAGAAGTCTAGTCCCAGATAGGAAGACATACCTTAAACCTTTCAAAGCCACTTTTCATTGGACTTTTCTATATTCATCACTGCAGACTAACAGAGATTTTCTGTCTAGTTTAGATGATGTTTTTTTTAATTTAATCCTATCCAGTGAGAGCCCTCTAGGGAGCTCCTAACCCTGCTTTAATAACATGCTCATTAGTGAGGTTATTCAGGGAGTGGTTTCTATTTGACACTCCAGCATCTTTCCAATTAATGTTGCTTTAAAACAAGCAAACCTTAAAAAAGAGAGAATATCAAACAGCTCAGAGTCAGCACTGCGGGAAGCCAGCAATTTCCTCTGGATTTTCATCTCCCTTCTCTCCAAAATTTGGTTCTTAGTACCACAGCCATTTGCTGAGACAGGAGTAAATTAAAAGAGTACAAGGCCCTGCCATCCTGGTAGCTCAGGGGTGTCAAACCAGAAGCCAGAACACCGAGTGGGACACCAAGGGTTGTTTTGTTGAGCTGGACTAGGTCCCACATGCTGCATGCTCTGGGTCATGCAAGTGCAAGGTTGTACCAGTGCACGCAGGCATTCCCATGAGCCAAGGGACAACAGAGTGACATTTTCTGCCATCTCTGCAACTGGAAATCCCTTCATCAGCTCAACAGCTCCCAGTACAGGAGGTCTTTCTTTCCCTTGGTCCCTCACCTGAGCATGGCAGCATTTGTGTGCAGCAGTGTGGGCTGCTGCAGCTGCCAGCAGGATCCCGGGTGAAGGGGCTGTGGGAGCGAAAGGATGTTGCCACAGCTGCTGGAGCAGGGACACAAAACTCCTCTGACATCTCTCTAGATGACTTGGCTCACCCATGTATTTACAGATTGACTTTTCCCCTTGGCTTTGCTATTCCATAATGGGATGGTCCAAGGGCTGAAACAGCTCGGACCTGATCTCTGAGCTCATCTCCACACGGTGATATTGTATTTGCCAGGAGTGTGCTTCAGTTTCCCTTGGATGAAGGTGAGCTCCGGACACGTCTCATGACCAGGTGACCAAGAAGAGGGAGAGAGAGCACAACAGGTGCTGCAGAAGGTGAGGCATTGCATTATCTGGACATGAATAACTGAAAAGGATTTCAAAACATCCTCACTTTGCCCAAGATAAGCAGGACTGAAGTGTTTCCTTTGCCGCCCACCACTTTTCCTACTGCAGTAACAGGACTTATTAATTTCATTTTAGGTGTAGAAAACTGAAATCTGGGTCAGAAGTGTGGAAAGCAGAGGCACACACAGTACACAGCCCACTGCAAAGAAATACCACCCTTGGTAAGTCAGCAGCTGCAAAGGGAGCAGGACAGGGACAAATTCTGCACTGTTGGAGGGCCAGCACTGCTCCACTGACCAAAGAGAGCTGCAGCATTTGTACCCAGCTGAGCTGGGCCCTGGAGGGCTGAGGGCAAGTGCTGCCCAGGCCAGGAAGTAAATCAGTGGTGAAACAGCAAGAGAAAAGAGACTGTGAGTTCCTAGAGCTGGTAACAGTACCGAGAAGTGACTTGTGCGGGGCTTCCCTCTGTGTTGTCCTCAAGTAATTCCCCATGATTTGGACTGAAATAAGTGCATAACTGTGTTGCCTACCACAGCTTGCCGAGCACACGTCACTGCCTGTGACACACGGAATAATGTCGGCGTTACCTGATTTGGGGAACAGCTAAACTCTGAGTCTGCAGGCATCCTCCACTTTCTATTATCCCAAGTCCCCCTTAGGCTCCTCTCTTTGCCTTCCCCAGTCTTACACAGAATTTTGGCTCTTTCCTTGTTAATTAAATGACAGCCGTCTGCAGCCAGAGCTTGAATTACACCTGCCTAAAGCGATCAACAATGATTGGAATTGTCGTATCATTTTGATTGCAAAGATTCCCACGCAAGTCAAAACAAGCAGGGAGTGCAGGCATATGCTGAGAGCTATTACCAGGCTGTGAGACGGCTTCCCTTCTGCCAACATGCACCCAAGGCCTATCCCAAGCTCTTCTCTGCAAGAGTGTAAGAGCAAGGCTAAGCAGAATGATTTTTTTCCCTTGGCCTGTGGCTCCTTGCAGTGGTTTGCAATGGGAGCTGAAGATGCTGCTGCTGGCCAGAGGTGTTTGTGGGACCCGAGGCAGTGCTAGAGATGAGGCACAGCCCATGAACATCCTGATCTGGTGTTTCAGGATTATTTCTTTACATCAGGCTTGCAGCAGTTGGTGTTTTCCTAGCTTATTTTATGGCTGTGTTGGAAGAAGAAAAGCCAATGAAAGGGATATAAGTGAAATAGGGCAAGTTAGAAGTAGGCACATAAAGATGAAAGAGTACAGATCAGTGAGGCTACATGGAAGCTCTCCCCAGCAAGCACTGTGCCTGGATTTCCCCAGGGATCATCAGTTCCTCTCCGTGCTGCACTGTGGTGCAAACACAGTTCCCCTCTGCAGTTGCTCTCCATTCCTCCATAAAGTCCTGACCATACAAGCAGCAAATGGGATGCCCAAGACTTCCCAGTATATTGGGAAAAGTCTGTCCCAGAGTTTATGGGCAGCTGTGATGGCACAGCTACGCTGGGAGTGCTGGGAGAGGACCTGCAAGCAGCTCAGGGGGAGGAGGGTCAAGCACCAGCTGAACCCCTGATCAGCTCTCCCATCGAACCAGGCACAATGTTTTCAGTAAATATCAAACCACCCAATAAATGGACAATCCGAGAACCCAAAATCGTTGGTGAAATCAGGCTGAATTTGGGAAAACTGCAATGAAAATCCCTGGGGGAAGGAGGCAGAGGGAGGATGTTGCCCTCTCTAAATGAAACTTCCCACTATGGTTTCAAAACGCAGTTTTCTTTAAGACCAGATCTCATTTTTAAAGTGAAGCAGGGAAAAGGCAGAAAAAATGCTTGCCAGGTCAAATAACCCAAAGCAAAATATTTCAGTTCAGGTCTGGTGAGACAGATGGGGTCCCCAGCTGAAAGATGAAGTGGGGGGAAACTGAACTAATTTTTTTCCTCCTGATTTCTTGGGTCAGCTACCAGCCAAAAGCCTTCTGACTTGCCAGCTCTGCTCCCCAGCCCAGGGCCATGCCAAAGGCACTGCCAGGGAGGGGGAACATCTCCCTCCTGCTCAATCCCACTCAGGAATTGCAGTGCCCCTTTCTGTTGCTACAGAAACAGCCATGATGTCATCCCCACAGATGAGGAGGTAGCGTAGGAGCTTCCGGGAAGGGCAGAAAGGTCACACAGGATTGAGTCCTCCCTGTGCCAAACCCCAGGCACCCTGTCCCCCAGCATGCAAAGGTGTGCCGGGGAAGACAAGAGCTGCAGGACAAGAGGTGAAAGGATTTGTGTCCTCAGGAAGCACATTTTAAGCTTTCCATACTGAAAACTCACATATTTTTGGAGGTTTGGAATAGATTCTTCAGTGTACTGGTTTGGAGCAATAATGACATCCAGTGGCTGGTTAGCTTAGTTCTCAAGGGGAATCATGCACAAGCATCCCCCATCCTGTTGCTGCTGAAGGGTGTTAAAGTGGGACAGGCTGGAGCAGACGGACCTGTTTGCAGGTCACTCCATTCTCCTCTCACACCTGGAAAAAACAGCACTAGGATGAGCCCTATGGCTCCTCCACCAGTTCAAGAACCTGCTCCCAGGACACGCTCCTGCTGAATCCTCCCCAGCACACCCCAAGCCTGCTTCTTTTGAAGTTAAAAGTCTCTTGATTTCAGGGAGGGAGCGAAATGAGAGCCAAGAACTCTACTTCTGGCTGCTCCAGGCATACCCAAGGCTTGTTGGAGAAGCACATATGGTGAACACCAATCTCCAGGAGCCAGTCAGGCAGTGTGGGCACTGTACACTGACACAGTTTGTGGCACAGAGTGACAAAAGCCAAGATACCTGAGCCAAGGCTGAACTCTTTCTGTGCTCAGGGAAACCAGGGAATCCTGAAACACTGGGACACCATGTCAGGATACATGGACCACAGGTTGCCAAAACAGAGCAGCATCACTGGATGTTGCTGTGCCTATGCCAAGGGTGACACTGACTCCTGTGTCCCACAGCTTTCACAGCAATTGCCCTGAAAGAGGTCCCCAGGCACTTACATTATGGGGAAGGGGCCAAGCCCTGGGGCACATTGTAAGCTCAGCATAGGAGAGGTACTTTTGTCTGCATGGTGGGCAGAAGCACATCTCTGTGGTGTCAGAGGGATGGTCTGGATTCAGTATCTCCCCCCAGCCATGCTGTCCCTCCTTCAGTCCCAGACAGGCTGTATGCACACCATTTGGAGAAGCAGCGGCTGGAGATCCTCTTGGCAGACCTCCTCTTGCAAGGTCAGGCTCCCAAGCAGGCACAAAGCCAACCTAAAAAAACCCAAGCAGCATCTCTGGGCCTTTGGCAAGAAGCAGAGTTGTGTCCCTTTTGCCCAAGCCAGGGACCAGGATAGCACCACCTGGGGGTCTGAGGCACAGAATATCAGCAGATTTATGTGGGATGAAACAAGACTCAGTATCTGGGCCTCAGCCACCACAGTGGCTTCATCACATCCCCTAATGACAGCAAAGGCAGGAGAATTATTTATTTGAAACCAGAGCCCAGCTGTTGGGGTTTTAAGGTCTCTGAATGCATCCCTTGCAAAAAGGCAGGTTGGCAAAGCCTGTCAGGAGCGGTTCCTCTACTCATCCCTGCCAATGATTACTGGGTCAGGCAGAGGTTTCACTCCGGAGCTGATGGCTTTACATGCATGGATGTTCCCAGTTCCCCTCAAGGCTCCAGCAGCAAACGCAGCTCAGCTCACGTGTGCCTGCCCAGACCCCAACCAAGCCACTGAGACGTGAAGGATGCAGTTACGCAAGCGGAGAGAGCACCAGTGCCTCTGCCCCCACAGCTCACTGAGCTGGCACAGGGGCTGGCACAGCCCGGGCTGCTGGCACTGCTGGACACAGCTGAGCGTCACACGGGGGCTGCACTCACCATGCAGGCTCTGGCACTCCACATCTGGCACCTCACATCACTGCCAGAATGGACTGGATAACTGGGATCGGTGTGGATCCAGGCCACGGCCATGGCACGGACTCAAGAGCCTCTCACCCCTTGACAGCAGCCATGAAGTTCTCCCTCACATGTGCTGTGCTAGGAGTGTGAGGTTTGCCTCATGTCTGCTTCTCATCTCAGCTGTAGTTGAATCTCAGGAAGAGACACTTTGTCCAGGACGAGCAGATGGAGATTCATCTCAAAGGAACCTGGGAGAATGTTAAAGTCAATTAAGCCAGGGGTACTAATTGCAAAGAGTCAACAGGCATCTCTTGCTACCCTGGAAGATGTGCAAAGACCCATGAACAGTCAGGGACACAGATGATGAGCTGATTTAAGGAATCACCTCTTTAAAAAGCCACTTAACAAGAAGGTCATCACCTTGTTGAATGATCCCAAGTGACTTACATTTTCCCAGCACTGATCACAGCAGTTTCTATCACAGCCTATAAGCACACATACACCTTCATTTCAGTGAGGCAGCTGCTGTGATGGCCTTGCTCACACTCCTCACTCCTCAGAGAGGATTGCTGTGTGTGCCCAGCACCCAAACACAACTGCAGGGGGAAAGTGCCTCCTGGCATTGCTGTTAGCAGGGCAAGTGCATGGTTTAACAGCTGTATGGGCCTCAGAACTGCCTGTCTCCAGCTCACAGGGGAAAGGGTTTCTGCCAACATGGTGCTTCTCCACGGGATGTTTCACCCAGGTGATGAACGAACAGGCTTCTTGTTCTTTTCTGCTCTCTAGCAAGCGCTCAGAGTCACATCTGCATGGGAGAGGCACTCTAGAGTCCACTGTGCCTCTCTCCTGCTGTTCCTGACAGGCCACCAGTGCTTCATCAGTTCCAGGAGAGGAGAAGCCCTGAGGCTCTCCCCTTGAAGTGCCGTGTGCTGCCTTTACAAGGAAGTCTCTGCTGAAGTGAGGGAGAGATCAGCCACAGCTGGTCCAGGTGTAACCCTGGCCAACACATCATCTGGATGGGACACCTTCATCTTTGCAGAGCCTTGGCAAGACCCTGCCTGATGCCAGGAGCCTGGTGGTCTCAACCAGCTCTTCTTGGCCAGCTGATGGTGCACAGAGCCAAGATCACAGAGAGCAGGAAGCAATCCAGGACCAGTCCCGCTGTGGAGGTTTCTCAAGCAAGGAGCAGAGGAAAGAGACTGCTGCACAAGTGCAGGAAAAGCTCCTCAAACACTTGGTAGGGATTTTTCCTGGGGGAGGCATGAGGGACAGCCAGACCCTGAAAAAAGGGAAGCAGGTCTGACCCCAGCAGTAAGTGGATGCATGGCCACAGGCAATGCTGCCAGTGGTTTGCAATCTCCTTTCATACAGATGCTGTCTCCCTCACCTTCATTTCATTGCTATTGCTCATTTCTGGTCTGTAGGGAAAGGAAGAAAGGAGAAAGAAAAGGAAAGGAAGGCGGAAAAGGGAGAAGGAAAAAAGAAAGAAAGAAAAGAAAGAAAAAGGAAAGGGAAATGGAAAAAGGAAAGAAAAAGAGAAAAGCTATTGCAGACCCAAAGGACCCTTCCAGCCCAACATTTAATAGGTTTTCTCCTGTTATATTAGCACTAGACAATCAAACTGTTCAGCACAAGGTTATTTCCCTCTAGGTTAGAGTGGTGACTTGGCGAATGCTTAAGGAGATCTAACAGACACACTATTGTGTTCATGAAGGCTGAGGGATCACCAAAAGCTCATGCTGGTCTCTAATGGCCTCATGCTGCTGCGCATGCTGGGTTTGGAACGAGACAAACCGGAGGTCTCAGCTGAGGGACCTCACACCAAGCTCTGCCTTTGTCCTGGGAGGAAGGGACCCCATTCCCTGGCCGGCCGCAGACATTTGGCAGTTCTCTCCCAGTTCACCTGTGCAGACATGTGGCTCTGCTGGTCTTCCCAGTGTGCAGTTGCCAGCTGCCATTGAACAGCTGCCACTTGGCCTCCTGAGAGGGCTCTCTCCTAATGCCAGCATCAAATCCTCCATCACTTCTCAAAATGCTGTGGGAACAAATACATGTTGTAACAACATGTTACTGCTGCAACCCCTCCTGCCCGTGCTGGGGACCCCTGTGCTGTGCACTGAGTGATCTGCTGCCCAGTTCCACTGTAGGTCCCAAACCACAGCCAGTCTCACTGCTAAAAAGTGGGTTTCAGTTATGGAAATGGATTTTTTTTTTCCCTCTTCCAGCTCATGCCCACAAGGTACAATTTTGTCAGTCACTAATTAAGCAAAATCATGTATTTCCTTCCTTCAGGCAGGGCTTCTTACACCCTTATATCTTAGCCTCAATATCCTCTGCTTTCCTCCACAGATTTAATTTCCTTCATCTTTTGTCCTGTAACTCCTCCCTGCAACCTCTCATCTTCTCTTCTCTCTCCCTCCTTTCCTCCCTCCTTCCCTTACTTCTTTCCCTTCTTCCTTCTCCTTTAATTGTTTTCTTCTGTGTTTTTTCTCTTTTGTGGTTTTTTCTCTTCTCTTCTCTTCTCTTCTCTTCTCTTCTCTTCTCTTCTCTTCTCTTCTCTTCTCTTCTCTTTTCTCTTCTCTCTCTTTTCTCTTCTTTCTCCCTCCTCTTCTTCCTCTTCCCTTTCTTCTTCTCTCTTTCTTTCATACTTCATTTTCTTTGAATGCTCTGATTTCAACCCAGAGTTACCATTTGTGTCCTACTGCCCTCCCCCTCAATTCCTTTTAGGCCTCTAATTTACCCGGATTGAGTTATATTATAACGAATAGAAATGTCCATGTAGTTAAAGCTCTGGGGCTGAGAGATATGGTTTTAACTCTCAGCCCTGCCACACTCTGTTTGTACAGTAGGGTGCTTAGATATGACAGCTGTGAGACCCACAGAAAATCCCTCTGAGGCTTATTTATGGAGGATGGTACAGTGCATTTGAACATCTAGTCCCTACAGGTGCAGAGTTGTTCAATCTCACATTTTCCTAGTCCATGTGACTCTTCTGTGGAGTTTAGAAACCTCAGTATCTCCCCAGCCTGGCATTGCTCTGTTGCTAGCATAAATCCCAGCTCCCCTGTGCTGCAGCAAGCCTTTTAGAGCTCTTTTAAATGACATTACCTTTTCCTTGTGTATTTTTGATCCAAAGCACAGAAGAAAGCTAACAGAGGGAAATCAGCACTTTAGCTCGGTGATGTGGCAGTTCATAAGCAAGTCAGCTTATGTGGGTTTGGATGATACAGAAATTGGCTAGTGGGAAGAATATTTACAGGAGTCTTTTCTCAGCTTTGGAATTAGAGAAAATAATCCTACTAAATTAAACAAAAGTGATAATAATATAAAAGAGCGCTTCTTAAACGTAACAGCTTCCTTCCTTGCCAGCAACATAGAACTCAATGTTTTCAATACATGTATAATGCATTTTTAATGTAAACAGCATGAGGCAAAATTCCAGCATAGGATGTGAAATAGAAATTGTTCAGGAAGGGAGCAGGGGAAATTGCCAATGCTGCAACAGAATGAAACTTTCTCTAAATCCCAAGCTCTGTCTGTGGGACATTACAGCATCAATACCATTATCGCTGCACACCATGGGCCGCTTATTGCCTTTAATTATGTTAGTAAAATAAAGGATCCTTTCTGGCCGGACTGGATGGACAATGTTAAGCCATGCTGGAAAAGCTGGATAAACCTCATTAAGGAGAATTTGGCAGAGGGAGAGATAAGGCTGTGTGCTCACCAAGTTCAGGATACTTCAAAGGGAAAAAAGGCTTTTGATAATGGATTTCTCAGAAGTCGGGACATGACTGGGCACCTTACTCATCCTGCAGCCAACTGCTCACAGAGGAGGGGAGGTCTTCCTGGAAAGGGCCCTCTGCTCATGTTGCCACTTCCACAGCCATGTGCTGTAATGGTGCTGCACCATAACTGTAATTTTAGGGTTACAAGACTCTGCCCCTTTGTTTCAGTGCTCCTGAAACCACAGAACATGCAGTGAAAGGGCCATGACCCCAGGCACGCACACAACGGGATGGCAGATCCCTGTGGATCTGCTGCATCCAATGGTTCCCAGACTGTATGGGCAGCTGGGCCGCACGTTCTCCTGTGTTGCATCTTGTGTTTGCATTGAAAACACGGTGAGGGAGGAAGGAGCAGGGTTATTATGCATGCAGACGAGAGTGATCAGGGAGGGATGGCAAGGACATTTTGGGCACAAGGTTAGAATTCAAAATGATTTAGACAAGTTGGATGAAATGGCCCCAAATACCGAGGTGAAATGCAAACTGGGGACAACAGCAAGCCCTGCTGGAGGCACAGACTGCTCATATCCAGGGTGCGAATGACTGAAGGCACCCAGAGGACCTGGGATAACAGCAGTCACAGGGCAAGGGTCTGTCCTGCAGCTCTGTTCCGAATGAGGAATGGTCCCTCTCGCTGTGTAGCCTAACAAGTGGCAGAGGAGGATTTTAGTCTCCTCTCTCCCTCAGCTCAACTACTCAGTCCTTAAGGCCTTTAAAAGATAACCTCCATGAGGAAGGGATTGGTCTGTCCTCTGCAGCTGCAGGAGACAGGACAAGATGACACAGGTTTAAATTGCAGTGAGAGCAAATCAGGTTAGACACAGAGGACTGTTTACAGGGTCTGGAGCAGATAACTTTGGCATGCTGGGGAGTCTCCATGCTGACATCTGTAAACTTTTCTCTCCTGTTAGTGTATGAGTCTAAAATGCCATCTGTGTGGCAAGAGGAATTTGGGAATTTTACACATCCTCAAGGAGAGGAGGTGGTCTGGGTTCCCCTGGAGCATTTTCCCTAGCACAGGGGAGGCAAGGCCGGTTCATTGTCCTATGTACTAACACTGCTCTGAATATTGGGAAAAGATAGAAGCAATGCTATTTTTGAAGGCAATATTGAACATAAATAGACATGGCAAGGTGCCAGCTTCAAACCAGAACTGTTTCCAATAGAGCTGGGTGAGGCACTCAAAGAGTCTTTTGAAAAATCCATTAAGGCTCCATCAAAACAAGGAGCTTTTCAGAATGAGAGACACATAGGTGCCTTCTTCATCTCATTCATTGAAATAAAAAAATCAGGCACGTTTTCTCCTTATTTCCTTTCACAGAGACTCAGCCCCTCCAGAGGAAAAAAAAATAAATTAAAGTTTCTGTTGTGGAGAAGAAGGCAGCACCATTTCAAGTTTTAACAGATCTTCTATTGATCAGGCTTAAATTGGCTGTGTGCTGCCTGCAGTTGAGCTCCGCTGCACTGCTGCTGACATGGAAAGGACTTAGCAGGCAAGCAGAGAGCTCACCAGCCTGCAACCCTCATCCAGTGCTCAAAGCTTCAATATGCAGAAGCTTTCAAGGCTGAAAAGCCCAGGCTTTTGCCTTTCCACCAGTAGGTCTTTGAACACCTCTGGGTCTTTGTAATAGCAGCATTTGCTTCATCATTTCAATTTCTGCATGAGTCACAGTTCCCCTCATGTACTACTTTTCCTTTCCCACTCTGCCTCAGAGATAAGAATTCAGTGTCCCAGAGCAGAGATTTGAGAAACCTCAGGCAATGGATTCATGTCCAGAAAAAAAATGAATCTTATCTACGACAAAGAGGGAAAAGGAAGGGGGCGAAATATGTTTGTAGTAAAATTGTTAAGAGACCAAATCGGTGCCTCCTTAGGAAGTTCCTGGGATGTAAAGCACCAATTAACGTGCACATGATGTGAAATATGAATAGGCCAGGGCTTTGACTCATCCCCCAGTACAAACCAAGTGAAGAGTTTGAGTTGGCAACACAAGTAGCAATTTGAAGAGGGGAAAGGAAAGCCTTTCATTCTATCTGGATGTGCCTCCAGCCATAGCAGAGGGACAGAGGAAGTCATACAAGTTAGGAAATGCCAAGACATGGAGATGTGACCTGAGGGTGCCTGTGGTCTGCCTTGGCCACATGCCAGAGCACAGCCCCAGGTCCATGCAATTATTTCCATTGTGAATTCAATAACCATTGCAAACTTGCACACACGAGCAAGGACCTCAGACTAGAAAGGAACAATACACACTTCAGCTGTGGGCCCCCAAGCACCGGGTCATGCTAATCAATCAACCCACTTAGTGCCTCTGGCAGAAAAATATTTTTAAAATATTTTAGGAGACAGGAAAATGATCAAATTGTTGAGAAAGCCACCAGAACTGGTAATTTGATTCTTTAGAAGATGCTAGTTCTACCTGTTTGTAAGGGAGCTGAATGCTGGGGACATGGAGAGGTAGATGGGTGATAGGTCCTTGGCTGTGACCTCCAACTGACCCAGGCAGCACCAATGCCCCGTCCTGCCTGGCTGATGGATATTTGGGACCCAGCAGGGTTGGTGCTCAGGCACTGAGGACAAACCAAAGCCATTTTTGGTGCACTCTCTATTTACAGCTGCAGCACAACCAAATCCATCAAGCAGGAAGAGGAGTTGTCACTGTCACATCCCGGAGGAAGACTGGGCTGACTCAATTAGGAGACGTACACGAGTATTGATTATTGCCAAGTACAAATTCTCTCTCCCTCTCAACTATGTGGTACTGTTAGTTTATTTTCCTCCTCCAGGTTATTCTTAATTTCAAAATAACACAATTGTTGTTGTTCCCAATGTACAATACAAATTGACAATATAATATAGCTTGTATTACCACAGTCCCTACTGGCCTCTGATGAGTTAGTAATTCAGCCATCTGATTTTCTCATCTTTTTTTTTTCCTTTTTGCTTGTGGATTCTAAGCTCTCTGAAAAATTTTTTTTTTTTTTAACATTCAAAACAAAGCCACCTCACAGCGTTAGGATGTCTGAGAGATTTTTCTTGCCCTTCAACTCTACTATAGAGGAGGCTGGATCTGTTCCAAAGATCTTCTCCTGTAATCACAGCCATCAGTCACTTATCCCCAGGGAAATTTATGCCAACCCCTCTCTGTATGCTGGGACAACTGTTTTGGAGGGGGCAGTAGAGCCTGTGAGCTTCCTGCCCCAGCTTACAGGTTGGCACTAAGCAGGGAATGGATGTAGCAAACTATGGTCTGCCAGGATAAATGAAGTGTTAGATCGTACCAAATGCATCTGCCTACAGACCTGTTTCTCCAGGTGGGAATCCATCATCCCTGCCTCTGGAAATAAGGCCATTGGAGTATCTTGCTATAAACTCATGAGCCTAAAAAAGGGTCTCCTGCATCTGAGAATGGAGATCTCATGGTCCTGCACTCAGTCAGAGCAAACAGAAAGGTTGAACTTCCTACGCAAGTATCATCCCTCTCCTGCCCTTGTAGTGCAATTTGGGAGCCCAACTTCTCCCACACCTGCAGTTTCTTGCATGGAACTGGCAAAATGCACTGACTGCGTTGAATAAGCCTAGGGACTCAGAGGTCCCATGATCTCACCAGAAGATATTAAAATTCTTCATCTTCCTCTCGCCTGATGAAAGAGGTATGAACTGTGCTTGGGCCAGTTAGAAATTAAACCATTTCCAGTGTATAACATCTATTGCTCTCCTTGGGGATGACTCAGGATGTGAGTTACACATTTCTGGTGGAATGGTACTGGAGAGGACAGCAGGGCCAGCACGTCAGTTCTGTATTTATGGATATCATCAGAAAAGTTTTATTGGATACATATTTTGCATCCCTCTCTCTGGAGGACTTTCACAGTATTTTTGTTCTCTTGCTTTCAGTAACCGATTTTATACATGTATGTACACAGAGGGGATGTGGGTAAGAATTCCTCAAAGTATGGAGAAACAGTGATTGTTTCCCACTTGACATAGGGAGGGAACATGGAACTCCAACCTTGACTGTAAGTACAAAGGGACTGGAGTGGGTCTGACCCTTCTACTTCTTACCACAATCACACTTCCCTCCTTCAAAGGACAATTGCCATGCACTAGCCCGCACAAAGGCCACCTGCCAAGGCAGCTTTTTCTTCTGGCTCCCCTTCAAGATGTGCTGTTTTCTCCATTTAACTCACCTGTCAAGGGCACCCGAGTGCCCTCCCTGAGGGCTAATCCCTCCAGTGATCCCTGCCAAGGAACCTTGGGTTGTGTTTCAGAGAGTGTAAAGTCTTCAGCACATAGTCCCAAAAACCTGCCTGCCAGGCTTCCTCCAGGGACAGTACTCATATGGTGGCATGACCAAAACATGGGGCCACTGTGTAGCTAAGGACAAAACCCCCCCGCAATTAGATGTAAACCAGGGTGATTCAGTACCAGTCCTGGTTTAGCACTTTGACTTTGGCCTCAGTACCACATGCCCTCATCAGAGTGCATTCTCCTTTCTCCAAAAGATGAGATGTCCTAAGATTTCCACTCAAACAGGGAAAAACAAAGCAGTATTTTGAAGGTTTTCACAAAAACAGCACATCCCACGGGTAGTTTGGGTCAATCAAATATTTTCTTTTGCTCACTTTTCCCATGTAATATAAAATGTGGATGAAAAATTGACAAAAAGTGAAATGACTGCAACTTCGTTTGAAAAATCATCAAAGCAGAACACTGTAACCTAAAAGTTACTTTTGAAAAGGGAATGATCAAAACAATATGGCCTGATGCATCAAAATAACATTTCCAACAAAAATTGCTTTAACAACATTTTTCTCAAAAGCTCTTCATTGCATCATTCCCAAAAGGACCATTCCTGGTGACAGCATGAAGAGATCACCCAGGAATCTTCTCCTCTTATACTTCCTTTTAAGGCAGTGGCAACGTGTATCAGTCTCCTCTTCTCTCTTCATGTGCTGCCTTTTGTACAAAGCCTTCTTATTAATGTTGGCCATGGGGAGCACACGTGTGAGATGCACAGCACCACAGACCCTTCACAGCTGCACCAGGTTTGCCTTCAGCAATGGGGGATTGGTCAGAACTGACACAGATGTCCCCAGGACAGCGGTGATTTATCAGAAGGAAAGTGAGCCCGATGTGAAGGTCGCACGACACGTTTCACCCCACTCATATTCGTAAGTCCAACGTGCATCTGTTGGCTGCTGAGCATGTGCAGAGCAGGTATCTAGATAGGATGGTGTGTGCTTATGCATTTGTCAGCACAGCACTGAGATGTCCAGCATGTAGGAGAAATATATATAAGAAAAGATCGCTGGAGCATGATTGTGTGGTCCCTCAGCTCAAGACAGTAAGTGCTGAACTCCGTCCACACGAGTGGGCTGGTACAGACCTGAACAGAGCATAATGAATGCCCTTCTTCATCATGCAGGTGCCACTTATCCTGACTCAGATTCAGTTACACTCGTGGAGCTGATTGCAGATTTCAGCCTACTCTTGCATATCAAGAGCATATTCAATGTTCCAGGGACCAATGAAACAAAAAGTCAGCACGTGGTCTTCCTTACAGCCCCCGGGTCTTGTTCATCCCTGGTGGAGCCACATAAAAAACGAGTTTGGCCTATTTTGTCAGATGCAGAGATATCTGTGGAATAGTATGTTCAATCCTTTATGTCAGGTCATCTATCTCTCCTCAGCAAGATTCATCCGTGATTACTTCTCCATTTACTGGATTTTTTTTTTTAAATACAGAATTATATAGTAACCTTCAAACAGAAGGAGGGAGAATAAATACGTTTAATTTAAAAGTTTAACTAGTCAAAGCAAAGTCAGGGAAAGCACTGAGCATCTCAGGTGCTGGTTAACCTATAAATGAAAAATAAGGAAGACAAGGAAAAGGAATATTAAATTATGTAAATGCTTAGGGGAATCATATCTTGGCTCATATACAAGTCTAAGCTGCTGCAGGAAAGAAATGGGAAGACTGGGCTGGAGGAAATGCGACAATTGGTGTCTTCCCACGGAAAGCAAGGGAAAACCTTCAGCTTCCATAGAATGGAAAACAGCTCCACTTATAAAACAGTTTAGGTCAGATTAACACTACATAAAAACAGTGATGGCTTTTGCCCTCAAAACCAAATAGCAAAGCAAGTCCCATGGTCACATACAGCTTATCCACACATGCAGCTGACACACAGCCCTGCAAGGGTTGTTCCCATTGCATGAAGCTCCCGCCTTATTGTAAAGAAGGAGCTGTAGTATGGGGAGAACATCCACAGAGATGGAGCTTGCACACTGGTCTTTCTCCTTCAGACAGGAATCAAGTCTCTTGGGAACACGTACTGGATTTTTGCAGGTACAGCCTCCTTCATAATTTATGGCAGGCTGCCTCAAAACCCTCTCTGCATGCTTTCCTTTTCCCCATGCAGACATGTAGGACCCGGGACCAGCGCAAGAAACGTCAAGTCCCACAGCAGCTCACCCGTCTGATGGCAAGGATGGGTACTGACACATTTTTCTCTAGCCCTGCTGTCTCCAGCTTCTCTGTGGGAGCTGATGCTGCAGGACTCATCTTGCATTGTTATGTAGATAAGTAGAAACTCCTCTCCAAAGCTCTAACGTGCCTTCCAAGTCAACAGGAAATAAACTTCTGCAAAGAATGCTGAGTTGTAAGGCTGGTCCCAGTTGGTTTTGGGAACACTGTTCTGTTGGAAACCATATTTCACGGTGTTTAACTGTGACAGGATTTTCTGAAGAAGGCCAAGCATGTGGGAACATTTCTCACTCCCTGGAAGCTGATGGTTGGTCCTCAGCACAGACTTACAATTTAATTGAAAAAAAAGAGAGAAAGAGAAGAAATTTTGATTAACACTGCTCTTAATCATCAAAGCTTTGGCTGGGCATCCCCTGGTTTTGCCAGCCCAAGTCATAACATGTATTAGAGGACTACAGTAGAAACATCCAGAGAGGAGAATAAAACAAGAATGAGGCAAAGGACAGTCTCACTTACTCAGGAGTAACTCCACAACATAAATAGCTACTTCACATTTATGAAGATGTGGCAACTCAGCTTGTCCCAGTGCCTTCTTGACATTGAACATTTTTCCTTCCTTCTAATCTTTAGGACCTTCCCCAGCAAGCCTCCCTTCAGGCTCCTATTTGTAATGTTTGCATGATATATCAGGAAACATCTCTAAAAAGAGACATCAGTCTATGGCATGGAATTCTCTCTGGGAAATTATCTGCTGTGCTGCAGGCTGTGAAGGGGAGATCTGTTACCATTCAAGAGCTGTCCCATTCAAAAACTGCTGAAGCAAAGAGCAAAAATTCTCTGAGTCAACCCTGAACCAAAGTCCCAGCCAACATCAGGGAGCCCTTTCTGTTAGAAGAGCCTCTTTTCAGATAAGACTTTCATCCAAGGTTATCTGAACACTTGCAATCAAATGGCATTTTGTGCTAACATTAATCCTGGTGTCCTGGCCACATTCCAGTTCGAGTAACAACCTTCTGCCAACTTAAATTCCTCCAGAGGTTTCAGTAGGATGCAATTTTTTTCCTCTTTTTTGTATTCTATTTCTGGATAGTTAATTCTGGACAGTGCAAAAGACTGACCATGTTCTAACCCAGCACTGGTAGCACTTCACTTGTGAGAAAAGTGGACCTTGAAGTGAGAAGGACCAAAATGCTGCATGAAAGCACATTATTAATAATAAATGGCTACTACAACACATTTCTACTTTTCTTTTAAGTTCTTGTATCAATGGAAAATGTAGAACTGGAATACTATTGAGATCCCTGAGAAAGTTTATTGGCAATCCCAGCAATCAGAACAGAGGAGTGCATTTTAAGTTGTAATCAATACACTTGTGACACAAATGAAAGGGAGATGTTATATAAGGAGTTTTTTCCACTGGAGAGAGCCCTGACAGCCAGTTATTGCACTGAGGAAAGGAAGTCATCCAGATGGACTCTCCGTCACACTAATGAAGCCATCTCATAACTGTAACAGAGACCTCGTGTATCTGCTGTGACACTTAGCAAATCCGGGCATGAATAAATAACCAAAGTCCAATTGAATTAACCTCCAGCTGATCAGCCCTACTAAACAAATTATCCTAAACTCTGAACAAGATTAAAAGGACTGGCACAGGCCAGAATCATGTGGCAGGAGTGTTAATTCAGTTTAACAAGTTTAAACCTAATCCCTCGGTGTTCTCTGATTTCAGGGTTTCAGGGCAAACTGGTTCTAAAATGCTCTTGGAAGGGTTAGAAAAGGAGGCTCGCATGAAGTTGAGAGAAAAAACACGATCTCAGCCTGGAGTCACCTAAAGAAACAGAAGAGGCATTGCCAGTGCAGAGCAGAGAAGGACTTAGGCAGAGCATTTCTTACAGAGACAAAAGAGGGTAGGAAAATGACATTGATTTCCTTATGGAATATTCCAACCTCATTTCCAGGATGAAACTTAAAAGGTTGATAGCACATCTGCTTTTCTTGATTTTCATATTTCTTGTGCAGAAATAGAAGATAAGCACCTATGAAATAAGGGACAATGCTTCATTTTAATGCCATTTTCTCCAGTATATAATTGTATTTTTCTCCTAAGAGTACATTTGTACTGTCCATCAAAAGCACAATTCAATTATCACAAACTTCAGTTCATTACTTAGAATGGCACTAACAAAGAAACAAAGTACTTGTTTTTTTCTATGTTGATTCATAAAAGAATTTATGTGGTCAGTTAAAATTAACTTTAAACTTCAACTTTAATAGACTCAACATTTTGCAGGGTTTTGAAATGTTAAACCTGCTTCTAAGAGAAACTATTTATTTGATTAATTTCTAGACACAGGAGGAGATGCAGTAAACTCTACAAGTTTTCTGAAATGGAGATAACCAGGATTTGAAACTCTTCTAAATACAAGTTCCTGCAGTATATGCACGTGCCTCACAAAATCTTTCCAATCAAAGAATTCCTCATACATGTATTTCCAATTTTCTGTCTTAGGTAAGTCCTTCAATACAGCTCCCAGCTTCCTATAATCTCACACTTTTCAAGTGAGTCTGGTTAGTATAGGTACAGAAATCTGTCTCTCTACAGCCCACGGAAGAGCACCTGCCTGCATTCTTTTGCCTTGCCATGGAATGTCTTTATGCAGGTCTGCCTTGGATTCTTTATTGTGATCTACAGCATAACTGTAATTTTATGTGCTAAACTTCAGCACAAGATAGGATGTTCATTTTGACTAGATGACAAACAAATTTAATGTACCAGGAAAGAGGAAGCATTCAGACATCAGCTATTTTCACCATCTCCATCTTCAACATCTATAAAGAACTTAAAAATCAGATAGAGCCAATCATCTAATATTCAAGAGTAATTCATTATACCCAGGAATCATTTTGGTATTGTTTCATTGGCAAGGCACAGAATTGTCCACTTTGTTGGGAAATGCCTGAATGCTTCCACATATTTAAGTTTTGCAAAATGAATACCTCCTGTAATTCTGAAACTTTTGTTACACAACCCTCAAAATGGAATCATGACCTATCTACTGTGTACTTTGCTATTATTTATGCAGTATATAAATGCAAGGTAAATATTTATTCTCATTTTCCACTGTGTGCACTGATTGATATCTCCCAAAGTTAACAGCAGCATTATGAACTGCAAATGATGACACATTGTCAAAAGTTGAAACCATTTGGTTAGATGCCTCTTACATTTTCAAATATTCCCAATGCAATTTCATAACTGTCTTGAACATAATGAGGCAATGGATTTTTCCTCTTTCAACAGTGTAACAATGAACAACTATTAGAACCACTTTATTATTTCCCGAGTTTGAAGGATCAGTGGCCACAGAGAAAATATGCCCTTTTCAACCAAGTTTTTAATTGTTTTCTCACTTGAAAGAGGAGCTAATTTATTACTGGTGGCGCAGAAGGCATTTGTCTCATCAAGATATATCATTCTAACTATGGGTGAATTCCAGACAACAACACTATTTAATTTGCTGTCACAATTAAGTGATTTATAGAACTGACTATACTATTAGTATCATACTAATACTCTCACATTCTCTTGTTGCTTCTGCAAGAGCCACGGTGTTATTTGCCGTGCTTTCGCACTTCTCGGGAACAGAGGGGAACGAGTTTTGTTCTTAGAAGCTACGCCACAATTATTTTTACAATCCACTCCATTTGCATGTTGTCTTTCATCTGACAGACCCCCGCGAGCACCTAAAAAACTCCTACATAAACTATAGTGAGCTTTATGGTAATTACTGCTGTCTTTAGTGATCCATGGAAATAATTCCTTCAGCCACTGCAGCAGTACAAAGCTTCTGCTGTTTGCAGGGTAGATCTGCTGATGGATGGTACCATCCACAGGCGCTGTCATGGTCGTGATCTATGCAGGGCTGTTACTTGACAAATGAAAATTATGTAAACAGTACTCAAACTCAATCTTGCCTCATGATGACTCTGTCTGCTCCATACCCCCTGCCTATAATGCCCAGTACAGCCAGCTGTTATCTCATGATAAATACCGGAGATAAAATTATCATCAGACAGCACCAGGTTGGCTGCATGATGTAATCCTGACTCTTTTAGGTAGCTAGAGCTCTTTTAGCTCTCTTAAGTAGTCTGGAGTGATGCTGGAGATGTATTTCACACATTTTCAGAATGTCATTTTAATTTCAGTTGTTCTTGAAAGTAATTTCTGGATAATTTTTGCAAAGAAATGTAGGATGTGCTGGTTTTAAAGGCACTGAATATATGAGAACTACTGCTGTTTGAGATCAAGCACCCAAGAAACTGCTTTCAGCAATGTCCTTCTGCAGGTGTGACTTGCCTCATCTTGCCAGGCTCTGCAATCTCAGCAGTAGCCCCCTCATGAAACTCTCCCCCAGCACCAAGGTTGCTCCTTTCTCCTTTTTCCTCCCCACCCCATGGATCTGTAATCCTCCTTTCCCAGCCTGCACAGCAGCTCAGAAAACACCAATGACACAGCACAACAAAGTCCTACAAGGGCTGGAGTACTCCTCTATTTATAGGTCGCTAAATCTGACTAAAAAAAACTTCCAGAGCTCCAGTCACATTGCTACCTAGATGTTTCCAGGCCCAGCCAGAGTGTACTGGATCACTGCCATGTTTTTAAATCCTACCCCGTACACTGAGCTTTCGCAGGAAAATCTGCTAGTGCTCATATGTGGGCACTTACTATTGACACAAATATTAATGAACGTTCCCATATTGTTTCCTTACTAAGTTGCAAGTGCAAGAAACGGAAACAACAGCATGACCTGACAGTCTCAGGCATGTAAAGACATCCAGCATTTCTATTTTCAATGGGCAGCCGAGTGCAGCTCACACAGAAAGGGAATAATTGGATGTGTTATGTGTGGGGTTTTTTTATTAAAAGACTGTTGTTTTGCTGGCTGAATTCTACAACTGGGAAAAAAAAAAGTTTAATCAAAAACAAAATAGCTTGGAGCCGTTTTGCAATGCCTAATGGATTGGCTGAGCCTTCCCCTTACTCACACAATCAATGAAATAAGAGAAGTCCCACACAGTAAGAGCTGTGTGGACAACTTCAAAACAAGCCAAACCCTTAGACTTGTCTCTCAGAATAAGAATTGATACTCTTGTTATCCCAGGGAGCACAGAAAAGGGACCAATGCACAAAAGAGCCAGAATCCAGTCACCTCCCTTCAAAATATGAGCACAAACAGAGCCTCAGAGCTTTAACCCTGAGAATGCTGTTCAGGTATCACCTAATCCTGGACAAGCCTGAACTCCTCAGCTGCTCACACTCCAACTTCAGGCTTCCCTGCACACATGATGTCCCATTTCTACTCATGTGCAGAGGCAGCTGGGCTGTGGTCAAGTTTGGCAGGCCCATACCTATGTCAGGCTGAGCTCTAGAAAGTAGGAGATAAGCCAGCCAACATCAGCCACAGCACGTGTGACTCCTGACTGAGAAGAGCCAGATTCTAAGCCATGTTTCCAGTGACTGCAGAGAGAGCCAGGCTGTTGTTGCCAGACACGGTTTGGGGCGAAGGCTGGTCTCTGAGAACAGCCCCGGGTGTGCTCCTCTCCCTGCCTCCCCCAGGGCCTCGATCCAGTAGTATTTTCTGAACACCATTCTGCCAGACTCTACCAAAATGCAGTGAGGATGGCTTGAAAGGAGAAATCCAGGGTGTGGATTCCTGCTGTCCCTCCTACTCCTTTGACACAACAGCTCCATGGAGAGAGTGCTCACACAATCCTGCACCACCCACACCCCCGACCTTGCTGTGACAGCAATAAGGGGAGCAGGAACACTCTGATATCGTCTGGCCTGAGGAATGTACTCGCAGGCAGCTCTGCTTCATGTACCTGATTTATAACAAGGGGCAGAATAATTCCCAAGCAGCTCCTGCATCAGGGAGCAAACTAATTCCTTTCCTCTCTCCTTGGCTGCGCAGCCCAGGGCCCAGCTGCACCCGAGGTTCCAGCTCACAGTCTGTATTCTGCATCATAAAAGATACAAGAGAGAAATCTAAACTAGAGAAGTAATAACCTGTAAACTAATAAACCAACCCAGCACTTTGATAGTGAGGCCCTCCCCAGAGCAGGGATTATTAATGGATGTCCTGAAACACTGTGTGTCTAGTTTTTGAGAGAAGTGGGAAACATTTCTGATGCTCTAAGGATCTTATGCATTTGTTCTTATAAAATCAGTTCAGATAAATGCAAAGACTAATATAAAAGCAGCCTACTTCCAGTCTACACACACAAAGGCACTGAGGCAGTTGAAAAAGAAGAGTAATACAAAACTGCTCAAATAAATAATAATAAAGGTACAAAGCGGCAACATTATGAATAGTTTTTCTTGTCAATGTATGGGGCTGCACAGTCATTGATTTTGCCTCATAACTGAGATAGTGATATGCACAATTTATGTTTCTTCAACAGTGAGTGCATGGGAATGGAAGAAGGGATCCTGAAATTCTGCAGAATCTCCAGCTGAGAATTTGATGGCTCTGACCTGCTGTCTCGATTCTTTATTTTCCCTGAACTGTAAAATGGGATATATCAATAATGTGTTATGTCAAAAGACAGCTTATGAAGCTAAGTGTAATAATGTTTGCAATGTGATTAGGGATCTTCGGAGGAATAGTGCTGTAGAAACCAGGAGTGTAAGTGTGGATCCAGGTCTCTCTCAGCCACAAAATGCTGGGAAGCAGATGGCAGGCAGACAGACCCCTCAGGAAAGGTCCCATTACCTGCCACAGTGTGTATTCTCAAATCGCCATCCCCTATATCAGTCACACAGACAATAGGACTCTTCTCTTTAGTTCATTTTTTTTAATGTATTTACTGTCAGTGATGAAGATTCAGTGCTTAGTTACTTCAGTTTACTATATTCCACCTTAGCTACAGGCCAAAATGAGACATCCAATTCAAAGAAACTGTTAAAGACAACTTTTTCATCCCAAACTAATGCAAAACAGAGAAGAATGGTGAATCCCTGTAAATCTGAACAACAGCTTTTTGTCCTCCTGACATGTAAAAAATAAAATGGAGTCTGGCGAGGATGGCAGGAAGAACTGGGTCCTTTGTGTTTCCTGAAGTAAAGTTACTCTCTGGAGAAGGCAGAACAGGAATAAACTTCTTTATGAGTCAGGAGGTTTTACTGACAATAGCTGCTATTATCTCTGTCAAACAGGCAAAGCCTCGAGTGATTGTGGTAAGCAAGAAAGAGGAATGCTGTTTATTCACAGTGCTGGAAAACAGACTATTTGCCAGACTGCAAAGAGTACCAAAAAGGTATCGAGCCTCTGTTTGAATTAACCACAAAAATAACCTGCTGAATTAAAAGCTTTTCCGTGGACCTCTGCTGCTCTCTAACGGTGCCTTCCAGGATTCTCATCACAAAGTCTGTGCGTTCTTCCTGTAGTCAAGTTTTGGTAAAACTTTTAATGCAAAACAAAAGGAATATTCATGAGGTCCTTAAGATATGTTGCCTGAACTGATAACCCACAACTCAGGCAGCTATTGCTGCAGCCACAGCTGGGATATTTAGTGTGTGGTGGGAATGCCAGTAAGGGAGAGCTAAAACATAGCAATGAAGGCTTCAAGCATAAGATGCAGCAATTGCAAGAGTCTGGAAGGTTGCAAACCTCTGAGAAATCCCAATTTTCAGGGCTATGTATAAATTAGAATACAAAATTATTATTCACGAGTACTAGTATTACAAAGAAAAACGCTAGCACCGGATCAATTGTGTGTAATTAACAGAAACTAATGTCTGCACCCCAGGCAGTCACGTTATGTTTTGCTCTCTTCACACAAGTGTCCTTATTTTATCCCCCAGAACAGCTCCACTGGGCAGCTGCCATCACTCACTCAGCCAAGGGCAAGGCTGCTCCCATAGCCCAAAACCAGCCTTATTTTCACGGAATCACAGAACAGTTTGGGTTGGAAGGGACCTTAAAGCTCATCTCGTTCCAACCCCCTGCCATGGCCAGGGACACCTTCCACTATCCCAGGTTGCTCCAAGCCCTGTCCAACCTGGCCTTGGGCAATTCCAGGGGTGGGGAATCCACAGCTTCCCTGGGCAACCTGTGCCAGGACCTCACAACCCTCATAGTGAAGTTCTTTGTAATATCTAATCCAAACTTCTCCGCATTTAGTTTAAAAACATTCTCCTTTATCCTATCCCTGTCTTCCCGTGTAAAAAGTTGCTCTCCCTCTATTTTTATCAGCCTGCTTTACAAGCCACTTTTTTTTTTATTTAGATGGGAAAGCACGCTCAGGGGATTGAAGTGTGACCCAACAACGCCCAGTGGGTGGGTGCAGCCACATCCCCTGAGGAAAAATCAAAACATGTAAATATTTGCAGCCCCGCTGCGGCCCTCAGGGTCATCTGTCCCCTCACGGGCCTGAGGAGGGGGACACGCCACCCCCTCACAGCGCTGCGGGGTCCTGCCCCGGGACTGCCCCAGCCGCGCTGGGAAGCGGTATGGAACGAGGAGAAAACGGTGGAGGAGACCGCGTCGGGGGAAGGGGCTCCTCCTCGGATCTGGGGCAGGGCCGCTGAGGGACCACGGCCATGAGGAGACGGGGGGGGGGGGGGGGGGGGGGGGGGGCGCCCCCCCCCCCCCGCGCGCGGGGGGGGGGGGGGGGGGGGGCGGCGCGGGGGGGAGGGGAGGGGACGGGCCGTGAGGGCAGCGGCCGCCCTGCGCCATCGCCCCGCGCCGGCTGAGGGAGGGAGGAGGGAAAGGAGGGAAGGGAAAGGCGCCGCTTCCGCCGCGGCGGGGCGGGCCTGGGCGGAGAACGGCGGCACGGGTAGGGGCGGCGGGGCCGCGGCCCGGCGGGAGGGGTGATGGTGGCTGTGTCTCTGTTTCCCTCAAGAAGAGTCTGGTCCTGCGGGGCCCGGGGTGGAAAGCGGGGCTCGGGGTCCCCTCCTTGGTGCATTTTTAGGACGGAGCCTGTCAGAGCCAGCTCGGCCATGCCGGGGGGAGCGATGCCATCGCTGCGAGGCTGCCAAATATCCCCCCCTAATCAGGGGTGCGCTGTCCCGCACTAACACGCACCTCCGCATGCTCCTGTACTCCGAAACTAACTTCACCCAGGGTGTTTCAAATGATGGGGAAGGATTTGGGCTTTTTACAGCCCGCAGAGGCCACGTTTGTAATCTAAGGTTGTTCTACTGTTCTTGCCGCTCCGCTCTCTTCCGGCAGCGATGGAAGCGGGTCCCATCGTGACGTCCAAGCAGCGGGAGGAGGTGGTGCACGGCGTCCCCACCGAGGTGGTGTGCACGGCCTTCTCCAACTCCGTGCTCGTGGTGGTCACCCAGTACGGCAAGATGGGCACCATCGTCTACGTGGACCCCAACACCATCGGCGACAACGTGGGCAGGCCCTCGCTCACCACCAAGGTGCTGCTGGGCAAGGATGAGGTGAGAGCGAGCGGATGTGCAGCAAGGATAAGGGGGAAATGTGGTAGGTGGGGCCGTGCGAGTTGCCAGGGAGTTGATGAATCACAGCAGTTAGAGCAGTGTTTGAACAGTGATAAGATTAATTTTAAAATATCTTCTGAGGCAAGAGGGGTTCATCACAAAAGTATGTGTGCTCGTCTGCTGTTTGACATAAAACTTTAACTAACCGTCAGTGGTTTGGGGATCTGTTGTTTTGTGTCCTGCAGGATATGGATTGCTTCTCTGTGTTTATGCAAGGTTTGATAAAGCTTTGTTGATTTAAGGATTGCAAGATCAAATGTGCAGCCATTGATAACCTTTTGGGTTTCTGTTCCAGTGAGTTTGTTTTTCTTTTCAGGTCTGTTTTGTCACCCCCATCCCCCACCCAGTGTATGCCAGCCCCATAATGGACTTTAGTTGCCTTCACTTAAGTGTGCCTGCCAGCATCTTCCCTTGATAAAGTTTAATTTGTTTTGCTTCAGCAAAATGAGTTTTTATCAACCATTTCACAAGGCTGGAGAGAAAGCAGAAGAAAATGTGTTTCACAAAGCATCAACTGGTCAAGCATTAAAACAGAAAGTTACAGAGCTACCTGCTTATGAGGCTTTCCATCAGGGTTGAAGCTATTAAATATTACTTGCTAGCTTTAACTAGAAAAACTGTAGCAACACAAGTTCCTGATTCTATCCACAACTTCCCCCTGTGGAGTTCTTTTTCTTCAGTAATAGCCTTCCCTTTCTGAATAGGAGATGTTTTGTTTTTCTTTTGTTGGTATGATATGTGCTAATTCTGACCACCTCCACCCCCAAGCTGCTTCTGTGTTTTATTTGGAAATGGGAAGTGCTATGTTTACTTCATTAAATTCTATTTTTAAATCATTTTAACCAACTAAACCGATCTGAACTTTAAGAAAAGGCTTTCACTAGTTTGCTCCTTTCCTGCTTTTCACTGTTAACATCCCTGTTTGGGATGGTGCACACTTCCAAAAAAGACTGGTATTTAAAATCAATCAGACTCATCTTTCTGACAGATACACAGCTGTGGGTGCCAATGAAACCTAGACAAGCTGAGTGGTTCAAAGCTGTGCTGGATGAGGTTCAGACTGGACATTAAGAAGTACTTTACTGAGAGGGTGGTCAGACACTGAAACAGGCTTGAGGGGGTTGATGCTCTGAGCCTGTCAGTGTTCAAGAGCCATTTGGACAATGCCCTGAATAATGTTTTAACTTGAGTTGGTCAGGCAGTTGGACTAGATATCCTTGTAGGTCCCTTCCAACTGAAATAGTCAATGCTGTTCTAGTCTATTCTTGTTAAGGAAACCTTACAAGGATGGTTATATCTCTTTTCTTCCCTTCTTCAGCCTCACTACTTATTTCTGTTTTTCATTATTCTAGTAAAATAAGCAACGTGCCTGTTACACAGGAATTCTCTAGGAATTGCAAAAATAGCAGGGTTTTTTCCAGAGTTTGTCAGCGGAACATCCCTCTTCAGAACAAGTTTTTAAACAAAAGGTTGTACTTACAGACCTCTTTATAAGTCTGTCTCTGATGGAAATAAAGACATTTGGATCCACAGCATTTCATATAATTGGATATTGGTGTCATAGTTTGCGTGGGAGGATTAATGGAAGGAAAAATTCTCCACACTGACTTTCCAGTTTTTCCTGACAGTGCTAAAACTCAATTCCAGTGCAGCTCCAGTTAAGTTGCTTCAGGGTGGTTTGGGTGGCTGTCGTTCATGGGTCCAACCTCTTCCCTTTTAAGCTGGTTGAGTTTCTAAAGTTTCCTGTCCTATGGCTTGGCTTTGCTGACCATGTTGGAACCACACAGCAAATGCCATGCTCAGTCCAAGCCCAGGATCAACAGGTTATTGACATCATTCCTTGACTCTTCCTCATGTGGGAGGGCTCTCCCATCTGTAGGAGTGTACATCTCTGTCCCCTTTGCTTTTCAGCCCCTCGTTCATGTTTGTGCCAAAAACCTGGTGGCGTTCGTGTCACAGGAAGCTGGGAACAAACCTGTTCTTCTTGCCATGGCTTTAAAGGACAAGACCATGGAAGGAATACAGGCTCTACGGGAAGTGATCCGAAGTTGCCAAGTGTGGTGAAGTTGTGCCATCTGGATTCAAGGAAACGATCTCGAGTCCATGACTCATCACCACCTATTTAAAAGGACAAGAAATGAAAATGATGGAATGTCTTTGTGGTGGTTCTGGACGTACTGAGGAATTTGATGAATTTTTCTCTACTGTGTAGAATATTTGTGAGTTTTGTTACTGGGACAGGTTTGCAGTCCATATAGTCAGTGACGGGACAAGAACAATTGTCTCAATATACAAGAGAAGTGTTATTTTTACTATGTTGGGTGGGTCATATATTTGGGAAAGGGCTCGGCTCTGCACTTGTGTCCTCAGGAGCTGTAGATGCCAAGCTCTGTAGCTGCACTGTACCACAAAGGGGGAACACCCAGTGCAGAGGGAATAAAAGAAACACTGACAAATCTAATTTTACCTGTTTTCTTTTTTCTCTGTGAAAATCACTTCAATTGAAATACAAGCTTTGGTAAAAAGTCAACAATTGCATAATGGGAAAGATTTTCTTGCCTGTTTTTAAGGAAATGAGTCCTATATAACTGCTTTTGTCCTTATGTCAGTTCCTGATGTAGTCTGAATCCATTTTCCACTTTCACTCTGATTTTAAAAAGAAGCAGATAATTATGCTCTGCAAATTTCTTGAAAGCTGATGTGAGAGTGGAAGACAGGAACCCAAAATAGTGGTGAGAAGATGACAAAATAATCTCTGCCAATGGACTACATGGCATCAGCTCATCAAAGAGGCAGAACATCCATAGGTTGGACCACCTGCAATGAGCAGCTGTCACAGGAGACTCAGGGACAGAGGGTTTGGGGGAGGGTTACACAAAGGTGTTTCTGCTGAGTCATTGACAAAAAGTGTCAGTTGAAGTTGTATGAGTTGATGCAAAGCTTAATAGCCAAACTTCTGCCATTTGCTTGGAAAGCACATTTGTTTTTACCTCTCCTACAAGAAGTAGTAAATTTTTAAGTGAGCTGTTACACACTATTGTCACTTATGAACCTGACAGCACAGACAGAGGCCAGGTCTTGGATTCTGGGAAGGGAGGAGCTGTGCTAAGACCTGTTGGTACAACAGAATCAGCACAGAGCTTGTGCCTGCCCCGTGTTGATCCAGCTGCTGGGCCATTTCTGTTGCTAAAAAATCCCCTAGAAGTAGAAAAGCAGAAAATGGATTTCGAAAGGACTCTTCTCTGAAACAAGGGTTATTTACAGCATTTAAGGGATTATGAGAAATGAAACTTTTTTTAAAAATACATTCAAACACTGCAGGCTTCCGGCTGCCCTTGACAAGAAACTTCATCTAAAAATAATTTTCCAAAATGTGCTTCCAAGAATCAAAGATTTGCATCTGTCATAACTATAAATTTCCCCTCTTCTACACTTCTCCTTTTTTTGTCTAGGAAGGCTGAGAGAGCCATGTGGAATTTGTTATTGTCGATCTAGTTTGCTAGTAGGGATTCTTTTCCAACACAAAATTCAATGTCTGTTCCAAATCCTGGTGCTCTTAGTCTGTCCATATGTCCTGCAACTTTTGGAAAGCATACATTAATTAGCAAATTGGATGGAAATTGCATCTTCCACTGTGGTGATATAGTGCCATACCAGCACTGAGCCCCCAAGACCTGAGTGTCACTACCTAAAAGCCAAGCACAATTTAACCACCTTCATTTCCTGGCTGTGTGTGCCACCAGGTCTGCACAGGGTGGTGGGTGAGAAAAGGATGTGGGAATCTCTCCAATGTGATGCTTAGAGCCAGGACAGACTTACCTTGGTGCCTTTCCATCGGCGATAAATTGGAGCACAAGCAATTGGTCCTTCGACTTTGCTCCTCTCTGCTCGGCAGCAAACCAGGGGGAAGGCCTGCCCCAAACAACAGGCACAAGGTGCCACCAGCTGCCTGCCTTTCAGTCACCGCTCTCCTCGAGTAGGGATTAATTCCAATTTCAAGGAGAGCTGCCTCTGCCGGCCAGGCAGAGCTCCTGCCCGGCCGCAGGACGTGTGCCGGGCAGGGGTCAGCGGCGTTGGGCTGCACCGTGGCTTTCCATCCGTGTTTGCTTTCCGGGCGTGGGTGCCGAGTGCGGCAGACCGGAAAGGTAAGTTGGGTGGCTTTTCTGCAGGAGACAAAGCCCAACCTGCTGCTCCAGCTCCCGGGGGGCCCGGGGCACAGCGAGGGCAAGTGGGGCGTTGGCAGGGTGAGCAGGGCACAGCGAGGGCGAGGGGGGTGCCGGTAAGGTAAGTGGGGTGCTGGCAGGGCCTGGGGCACAACAAGGGCAGTTGGGGTGCTGGCAGGGACAGTGGGGTGCTGCTGGGATGAGTGGGGTTGCTGGCAGGACGCGGGGAGCTGCAAAGGTAACTGGGGCACTGTCAGGGCCCGCTGCCAGCAGGCGGGCAGGGCTGGGAGGGTGTCCGGAGGAGGAGTCTCCCGCGGGTGCAGGTGGAGGAGGGCACGGGGGATGCAGAGGCAGGGCACGGCAGCCAGACCCGCTCCCGGAGGAGCCCCACAGGGTGAGTGGGGCCCTGGGGGGTGCGCAGCGGCTGGGGACACCCCCCACAGACCAGAGGTTGGCCCAGCCACTGGTTCTGAGCACCTGTAGGAGCTGCCGGGGCGGCAGAGCCTGCTGTAAGAGCTCCATGCCTGCGTCATCCAGTCCTCCAGACGGGCTCTAAGCAGGGCTCCATGCTGCCCTGCCGCGATTCATTGCTGTGTGCTTGCTGTAGGTCCTTCCTCCTGGGTGGCCTGGGAGTGGTGTGGAGAGCCTGGTAGGGTAAAGTGTCCTGGCTTTGTCTGAAAGCAATCAGGGTAAAAGGCATGTCTCCTGTGCTGGTGGGGTTAAGCCTGGATGCTCCCCTTCCCGGGATGTGGGTCAGGGATCTGAGAGGCGCTGGTGGGGGGCTGCAAGGGCTCATCTTTCCTTTCTGACTGCTCCACCTCACAGAGCCTGCTGCCGAGATGGGGATTTGTCCCAGGTGTTTCAGGACACTGGGAGGGATGTGAGCTGGGAGTCCAGGCTCTGACAACCTGCGGATAGAGGGGAATCCCTGATGAGGTGAAAAGCCTGTTTGCAGGTGGCCTGCCTGAACACAGGCTTCACTGCTCAGTTTATCTTCTCAGTGCTCACCTGGCATCTCTAATATCCCGGGAGCGAGTGTAACAGGTAGATGCTGCATGGCAGGTACCTGCAAGGTGTCTGAAAACCGACAGATTGGATGTGGCACTGGCGCAGTCCCGTCCAGGAACTGAGTTTTGCAGCTGATATTATTCCCGGTGTCTCCTTGCTGCCTTTGTTTTGGAAGTAAATGGCTCTCTAACTGCATTGAATTGCCCGACTACCTTGCATGACCGGGATCTGATTACCTCTGGAGCTGGGAGCCCTATCTCCAAGCAGCACTGAGGCTTTTGCTTTTAATGACTTGCTCTGCCACGTTCAGAGTGTGACAATGTCGGGGAGGCTGCCAGGACCGGCTGCTGGTGCCACCGTGCTCGTACCGAGATGGCTGGGAAAGCTAATAAGAGTTGGGATGTCTCGGGCCAAGCATCTGTGGCACAGCGCTGGGTTGAAAACAGAGTAAATGGGTCTAGTGATGAGTGCAGCTCTCTGCCATGTCTTGGGGAGTGGGCTGGATCACTGGAAAAGTGACTAGAAAAACACAGCTAGAAACAATGAGCTTTCGTACAGCTCTGTCACGATGCTCTGGTAGAGGGAAAGAGTGGTCAAATCCAGCCATATAGCCCCAGCCAGCAGCAGGGTAGGCCCCAAAAAGAGTGAGAAGTGACTGGGAAACGAGGCACAACCAGGCTCTTGTCTCTCTCCCTGTACCACGAGCTATCTCTGTCCTCCTGTTAATGTTTACAAGGCAGGTCCGGTGTCATGATGGTCTGTCCAAAGACCAGATCCCTCCCCAGCTTTCCCGGGATCCTTCTTCCTGCTGGCTGGGGCAGGGCCACAGGACAGTCACAGGGAGGAAAAGCCCGGCTCCTTGCTGTCTCCATAACGCTATTGGCCCCATATCCAGCCATCCCCACTTGTGGGCACAGGTACGCTGGGTGAACTCCTGGGGCCTGGCCAGCACTCTGCCGCCCCGGCATCTCCGCTTACAGGCAACTCCTGCCAGGAGGAGGCGGGGGGGAAAAGGTATTTTTAGGGCTGTTGATCTGACACCAGCTGAGTTTCCTCGCCTGTGAGGTTGGGGTTTGGGGAGAGGGCAGAAGAGGAAGCCGCAGGGTGAGCTCTTGCTTTGGTTTGTTTTCAGTTTTTAATTGGACCGAGGTCATTCCCTACCACTCTTATCTGTGGCAGATATTTTCATGCTTCTCTCCAGTTCATGCTTACAGTTTTACCCCAGGCAATAGTTACCCAGCAGCTAAAATATTTGTTTATTAACAATGCACTGAAAAGCATCTATATTGTTAGAGCTCTGCTCACAGATTGTTGTTGTTTTTTTAAAACTGCTATTGTTATGCTTGGAAAAAAGCAGCTTTCCATAGATTAGCAGAAAGAGAACCCAAACATGGCAGTTTATGCATCTGTTGGCCTTGAGATATGAAGCTGCCCTATAAATAATTGCTTATTATTAGGTTGGTCCTTGCTGACTGGAGCCGCAGGGTACACAGTGCTCATATGCCCTGGCCACCCTCTGCACCAGGAATGCTCAGTGCCTTGGGGCAACCAGCTCCCAGGAGCACAGACTGACCAGGGAGATGCTGGAGTGCTCCAGCATCCCTAAGGGGCAGCAGGTTTGCCTGTGGCATGGCAGGCTTGCCCCCTTGTGCTTAATTTGGGTGCAGAAGGGACCACTGGCTGCCCTTCAGATCTTGGGGTTGGCACTGCTTGGCACAGTGACACTCTCACAGTCCTGAAATAGCTGTATTAAGAACCTGGGTGATGCCAAACATCTGGCTCCTTGGGCAGCCCCAGGCTTTGCCCACAGCAGGCCACACATGATGAATGGAGCCAAATTTGTGGGGGACCACAGGGATCCCAGTGCTTTCTGGGGTCCCAAGGAGGAGGACATCGGTGTCCTGATGGCTTGTTGGTAAGGGACTCATTATTATCTGGGGTGAGGGATGGGTTTAACCCTTAAGTCTCTAGTTTATGATGGAAAAGGGTCCTGAGCCACAGGTGTGAACTCACATGGGCACAAATGTAAGCACGTCGTTCCTTTTCAAGCTGGATAGTTATTCCTGAGAAAACAAGGAGCAAGGCTGGGAAGGAAAAGCATGTGTTTTGGGAGACGTGGGGACTGCATAGACCTTCTCAGGGAAAAGAGGGTCTACTCTTGAAGGACATTTGCATTTTCCTTCTGAGAGGAGCAGAGAAGCAGACCCAACCATGGCAAATGGGTTGGTTTGGCTGAGGGACACCCTGGAGAAACCCTGGGGAGGAGATAAACCTCACAGGAGATTTGTACACTCTGTGTGGGCTGGGAAACCTGCTGGGACCTTCCCTGTCACCAGCTTATCCTGCTCCTGCCTTCCTACACCACTCCCTTTCCCTCTCCCTCCCTGCAGATGAGTAATGCCACACGTGCTGTGCCCTCTCCCGTGGCACCTGGCACCCTGGGGCCTGGCACCGTGGCCCAGCTGGCCTCAGCCCCCCCATCCCCAGCCTTTTCCCTGCTGATGGCTGCCCACAACAACTCCCAGGATGGCCAGCAGCTCTTCCTGACCACGACAACAGCGCAGGCCATCTCTGGCATCTTCGTGTGGTCGGCACTCATCGTCACCTTCCACCAGGTACGGGCTGGAGCAGAGACGGGGCTCAGCGCTGGGGTTGACACGAGGGCAAAACTATTGATTGCCCCCAAGTTCATTGCAAATCACTCAGCTCTGGATAAGTATTTCTTCCTGCTGCTGCCCACAGGAGATATCTCCGCTGTCAGGAGCCTGGTGCTGGCAGCTTGGGAGGATGGACTTTGTCCACACTCTCCCCGAGTGGTTGCCAGAGCCAGGAGAGGCTGCAGGGCATTGATACTGCCTGCAGGCAACACCCAGCAGGGTGTTCAGGGTGCACAGCACCAGCTGCCCTGAGCCATACTGCCAGTGGGCATGGTTTAGGGTACTGTGCAGATCTGTGCTGCTGAAGGCAGCCCTGGGGCAAGTTGGTGCCTCCAAGCACTGGGATAGGGCTGCTCAGGAGAAGGCACACTCCTTGCACAGCCCCAGGGAATGAACCCGATTTCCACATGTTTTCATGCAAGGGATTGCCCCAGGGACTGGGATGGAGCCCGTCCCATGTCTGTTCACTGTGGTGGGTCTGTGGTGGGAAGCTGGCAGAGCTCTCATCCCCGGGAGGAAGGCTGACAGGGCACCCCTGTGGGATGGGGGTATCTTTGGTTCCCATCCTGACCTTTGGTAGCCACAGCTCTGCATTCTGGGCACTTTGCAGATCTACACACACCTGAGGAATTACACCATGCCCAAGGAGCAGCGCTACATCATCCGCATCCTCTTCATCGTGCCCATCTATGCCTTCGACTCCTGGCTCAGCCTCCTCCTCCTCGGCAGCCACCAGTACTACGTCTACTTCGACTCGATTCGTGACTGCTATGAAGGTGAGTACAGCCTCTCCTCAGCAGGGAAGCTGAAGGCAAAGCAGGGCTCTCATCCTGCTGACCAAACTCTGGAGCATCCTGATTGCACAAAGTGGCAAATATCCATCACTTTCACTTCCCACTCTCCTCCCTGTAGAGGTTTTCCCCTTCCTTCTCCATCAGCAGCAGGGAGAGGGTGCCCCACAGAAAATGAGCTGGTGCCTTTCAGACACCTGGCTGCAGGCTCAGAGGGACCCCAGCACCACGCTCCTGGGGAAAGAGGTTTTCTGGCTCTCTGTGGGGTAGAAATGCAGCTTCTCCAAAGCAGAAAGTAGACATACCAAGGAAACCGGGAAGTTGGGGTGTTTTGAGGTGCAAGATTAATTTTGCTTTTTTGTCTAGTTGCTCTACTCCTGGGGAACTAAGTGGTGTGGGCGTTTGTATTACTTCAGGTTTGGAGCATATGAAACATAAGTGATAGGGATGTCCAGAAAAAGTGTTCAGGACTTGCTCCTTGTTGGCCACCAGCCATTTGTACTGTCCCTTGGCAATTTTGAGGTCCTTCCATGCAGAGGGTCCCTGAGTGGACTGTGTGTGCCCAGAGGAGCTGCTGCATCTGCAGTGAATTCTGTGCACATAGTGCAGTATATCTGACTCTGCTGGGAAGTCAGATGGATTTGACCTGCTGTTCCTCTTGCTGGGAGCCCACTCACCAGTATCCCAAATCCTGGTGCAGTGCCAGGTTGGATGAGAAAACACCTGAGCAGGAAGGAATGGGAATTCATCCTGAATTTCCATCAATCCTGCTGATTGTGTCTGCCCTTGCCTTGGCAGCTTTTGTGATTTACAGCTTCCTGAGCCTGTGCTTTGAGTATCTTGGAGGGGAGAGCAACATCATGACAGAGATCCGAGGGAAGCCCATTGCGTAAGTCCCAGCATCCCATGAGTTCCTCAGCCCTTCACCCACTTTCCCCATCCAGCAGCCCCAATGGCATCTCCTTGGCTTCTGCTTCCAGGTCCAGCTGCTTTTATGGGACCTGCTGCCTTCAGGGTATGTCCTACTCCATCGGGTTCCTGCGCTTCTGCAAGCAGGTGGGTACTCGATGGGGAGCATCAGCTTCACTCCCCTTGGACAAGGGCTCTCTGGGTGGCAGGTCTCTTCCCCACTGCCCTGCCAAGGGGGCTCTGCTTCATCATTCTCCCAAAATGCTGGTTTGAGGTTTTTTTTCCTCTAAGGGAGGCAGCTCACCCAGCTCGCCGGCATCTGGCCAGCAGCAGGGCTGCACACTCTCTGTCCTTGCCTCTGACTCACTGCTGAGTCAGGGTCTCCTCCCACTGCAGAACTCAGATTGCCATCTCTGTCCAGTCCCAGGTTAGCCTGGACACTCTTAACTCTCCAGTGCTGTGCTGTGGGCTGAATCCTGCCACCCATCTGTCCCCAAGCCACCCGGTGCCCCACTTCGGAGTGGCTATGCTGCCTTTCAGGAGATGCCTTCTGGAAGCCCTGCTCCCTCTCATCTGCAGACCTTGTGCTGTTTTTTATTTCACCCCTCAGTCACTCCTGTGATGAGAACTGCTCTCTCCTCTGTGTCTTTGTCCCAGGAGCAGAGGGGTTGGCTCGTGTGGAGGGGCTGGGGGTGGGATGTAGGGTGTGGGATGTCCCTGTGGCCCAGGACACATCATGTCTCTCCCCTGTGCAGGCCACGCTGCAGTTCTGCATCGTGAAACCCCTCATGGCCATCGTCACCATCATCCTGCAGGCGTTCGGGAAGTACCACGATGGAGACTTCAAGTGAGGATGTGGGTTGGGCTGGGGAGGGTGAATGGGAGAGGATGGATCCCTGCTCCATCACAAGTGTGTCCTGTCAATCTCCCTGGGGAGCTGCTCTGTGGGTGGTGAGAGCACTGCGAGCCCAAAGTGCCAAGAATAGAGACTCATTACCCCCAAAAAATAAAGGGACAAAACTCCTGTGAGCCATAATAAAAGAGGTCCCAACAACAGAGGAAAAGCTGAGAGTGGCCCCGTGCTTCCTCTGCCCTTTCTTCCCTACCTGGGCTGTGTTCTCCCTTACGGCAAAGCTTGCACTTTCCCCCTTTAATCCCTCTTTGCCCCCAGCTTGCTTTGATCCCTGCAGCCCAGGGCAGCAGCTCTCTCTCTCCCTGCAGTGTCCATAGTGGATACCTCTACATCACCATCATCTACAACTTCTCCGTCAGCCTGGCACTTTACGCACTCTTCCTCTTCTACTTCGCCACCATGGACCTGCTGCGCCCGTTTGACCCAGTCCTCAAGTTCATCACCATCAAGGCAGTCATCTTCCTCTCCTTCTGGCAAGGTGGGTCCCACCATGGATGCCCAGCACTTCTCCTCCCGTAGCCCGACTTGGCTCAGGGATGCGGGAGCAGAGCTGATCTCTCTCCCTTCCCCTACACAGGGACGCTGCTGGCAATCCTGGAGAAATGTGGGGTGATCCCTGAAGTTCAGATCATCGATGGGAAGGAGGTGGGAGCTGGGACAGTGGCTGCTGGCTACCAGAACTTCATCATCTGCATTGAGATGCTATTTGCTTCCATTGCCCTGCGCTATGCGTTCACCTGCCAGGTGTACAGGGAGAAGAAAGAGAACTCAACAGGTAATCTTTCCTCACTTCTTCCTTCATCAATGGCTAAGTAAAGAGGAAACCTCCCTTATTTTATTAGTATCCCATTACTAATGGGATGCTAAAAACTTATCCTATGCTCAGTGAGTTCCTTCTCCCTCTTCCCTCATGATACCACAAACCATAGCAAGGGGATGGGAAGAGAGACCTTGGTGTGAATGGGCAGAATTAGGGGATACGTGATACCCACATACTGTAGGAGAGGATCCATCCTCTTTGAAACATGGAGGTGGGGTTGCCTTCCTTCTTGGAACTTGCCACTGCAAGCTGACGTGGCCCACAATGAGCCTCTGATCTTGAATTTCTAAGGAGGAGTGTCATCCCAGTCTTGAAGTGCTTGGGCTCATTGACTAACTGATGTCCCATCATCCTCCTGCTCTCCCTCTTTTGCAGCAAACCTTGCCCCGATGCAGAGCATCTCAAGTGGGCTGAAGGAGACCATCAGCCCCCAGGACATCGTGCAGGATGCCATCCACAACTTCTCGCCCACGTACCAGCAGTACACTCAGCAGTCAATGCAGGAAGCAGAGCACAAGGCACCAGGGCAGAACGGGCACGTGGTCTCCAAAATGGATGGCCAGAGCAGCAGGAAGAGCAAAAACATTGAGAAGAGAGTGCTGATCCTGTCAGATGAGGAGCTGTAGGAGATACCAGAAGGAACAGTGACACTGGAAAGATTTAAACCCATGCAAATGGGAGGTGTCTCGAGGCTGAGACAACCTGGTCTAATCAGAGCACTGGGAAGCCAGGAACTCTACCCAAAAAGCCAGTCTCTCGAAGGGAAGATGCAATAACCCAGGGAAAGGTTAAGTCAAATAGTGCCAGCTTCTGCTGTCCCATCTCTCCTGCTGTTACGGATGAGGCTGTGTTTGACCCTGCATTGCTGCCCCACTGCTGGTGCCTCTCTGCCAGCCCTGTGCCAACACTGGGGGATGCCAGGCAGGCAGGGGAGCCAGGGTGCAGGACAGACCAGCTGCCCTCGCTCTCCTCTTACCTCTAAGCAGTGCTAAGGCCTGAGAGAAATGCTTTTCTCAGCACAGTTCTGTTCTAGTTTCTCCCAATTTGAGTAAAAAATGATCTCCAAGGGCCCTGTGGAGAAAACTAGCCCAGGAAGGTGACTTCGCTTCACCTCAAAACCCGGTAATGGTTGAAAGACGTCATTCCTTATTTTTACATCTTTTCCCCTCTCCTTCTCCCAGAAAAGCCTACAGAGTTGTGCAAAAGACCTTTACCATGGAAGAAGAGCAAGTCATCTTCTCCCTCCAGATGTGGATGCAGCTGTCTGAGTAACTCCCCCGGGAGCTCGGGCAGGACCTCACTGGGGCTAATCGGAGGTCTGCAGCTGCATTTCTGAGATCTGCCGGTGACAGAAGCGCTTGTTTATGTCTAAAGCAGCTTATCTCTGAATGGATCAGAAGTTAAAAGGGATTCCAGCTTCCTTATCAGAGTCTTTATTAGGGAACTGGACTGTGACTGGTGGTGGTAGGAATTCACTTACTGGGAACTGTCTGTTCCTCCTAACCCTTCACTATTCCTGGTCCCTGGGCGTTGCCTGACCTGTGGAAGGCAGGTGGGAGCTGAGCCCAGCTGGGTGACCATGGTGGGGATAGAGAGGTGCTGGGGGATGTCACCACTCAGGGCAGGACCACTGGTAGGGGAAGAGCCTGAAAGGAGGGATTCTCCCTGTATCAGTGATGGAGAGTGCACATCCTTCTGTTAAATTTCCTCTCTGCTTTTTTTCCCCCCAATTTTTAGTCTGATTTCTATTCCCTTGTACTCAGATGATCTCTGTGAACTTACCTACGCGCTGGTTGGGCTGTTGTCTGGGGTGGGAGCTGGGTAGTGGAAGAACGAGGGCGAGTCTGCAGCCTCAGATTTGCAGTCATGTGGCAAACAAATCAATAGGTAGGGCCTGGAGCCCTGTTACACACGACTCCAAGCGTTTGGGTCCTTTTTTCCCCCCCTGCTCTTAAACTGTAAAATGTAAATCACAACATGAAATTATTTTATTTATTTTTTTTTTCTAATAAACAGCAATTTCTAGCACGGAGCAAGCATTTTCACTGAGCTCAGCAAGCAGAGCCCTCGATCTGCTTGTTCCTGCTATAATGCTGATGCTCTTAAGCTTAACGTCCTCCCTGCCCCTCAGTGCTGGCCCAGCAGAAATACCTGCACACGCAGCATCCTGCACATTTTGGCATTCCTGTGGGATTTGTGCTCATCTTTTTCACTCCACAAAGAATGTGCATGTCCCCTGTTTCCTCTCCTTGTGCAGCACCTCTTCCAACCCTCACCTAAGATGTGGATGCAGCGGTTCAGAGGTGCTAGATCTGGTTTAGCTAAGCTAAGCCCAGACTCCAGCACCAGCAAGACAACTAGTTGATGATTTTTGGAGAAATCTTACCATGCTGAAGCCCAGATTCCACACAAGCATCCTATAGCTCAGCCAGTCTCGTGAGTCCCTGTGGTCCAAAGCTGCTCATACCTGCTCAGCAGGTGAGACAGCTGCCACTTATCCTGCAAGGAGGTTAATAAACAAGAGCCATATGCTCTGCACATCCAGGCATTCATCCAGGAACCTGTGCATCCTGGGAGCAGGACTGTCCTGCCCACAAAGTGCAGCCTCCGTGCTCAGGGACGAGGCTGCTTGGCTTTGTAACACAGCCAGCACCAAAATAGGGACATCTCAGCTGAGCATCTTCATCTTCACCCCTCTGGGAGAGGACGGCCACAGCTGCAGGAGCAGAGGCTGCTCCAGCTCCCGGGGCGAGGACAGACTGCAGAGGTGATGATGGCACATCTGTCGATGCACTCGCAGCCGCTGAGATAAAGACTTGCACAAGAACACAGCAAGAACTGTGGTTGTACTTCACTGCACAAATGATCGTCTCTGGTGCATAATGGGCTGCCTCCATTGCTCTGCCAGCAGGTGCAATTCCCACCGCAGACAATAACATTTGCCTATTTATGTCAAGCCCTGATTACTGTATTATATGTAAAACAGATCTTTCTTGCAAGCCAAACAAGGAGGGGAAGAAAAAAAAGTCAGCTGTGACTCATGCAAGTCAGCAGTGTGATACCAGCCTGAAGGAGCCGTGCTGGGCTGGACACCAGCTGGCTGCCGCGACGGCAGCAGCAGGCACCCTCCCTGCTGCCTCCCTGCTCCAGCCAGCACTAGCTGGGCCTCCTGCTCGTCCTTTTTCTTGGAGAGGGGAGGCAAGAGCTGACGGCTCAGGCTGGGCGCTGTCACAGCCCTCCAACCCTTACACTGTCAAAGCACATCCACAGGGAACAGAAATGCCAGCAGTGCTGTGGGCTGGATGTGGTCCCGCGCTCCTCTGCTAATGCGTCTCCTCCACCTCCTCAACAAGGACGCGGGGAAAGCTGGCGGCGAGCACCCGGGTGACCTACACAGGAGCCTGCTGAGCCTGGAGCCACGCCAGCAAGCAGCCCGGGAGGAACAGGCGTCTCTCACTGCCAGCAGCAGGCTCTGGTGGTCGGCAGATTTGTTTTCCAGTTGTCACTTGTCCTCAGGCTTTCCCCAAGGGCAAGGCTGAGCAGCTATTGGATCTCCTGGTGCTTTTCAGGCTTGGGTCAGGCAGGTTTACACCCCACTCATACCAGGGATGATCCTCACAGGGCAGGCCCTGCCATTGCACCTGCAGGAGCTAGGGCTGACTACCCTACAAACAGAGGGGAAGGAAGGTGGCCGCTGGAACCACAGCAGAGCCAGCTCTCACACATGGCTGCTCACCATGCAGCACCCAGTCAGAGACAGACACTTCTTTTTTTGGGTGCTAACACCTACCAGTGAGTTCCTGGGCCCAGCTGCTGACAGGCAACAGGCTGCCAGACCTGCACCAGAGAGCAGGATTTGTGCTTTTGCCACCGTGTTCACAAAGACCCTTTCCTAAGGCTTCTCCCCTAAGCATGGTGAAGGTTGAGTTTCCTTTCACTGCTGAACCTCCACCTGGACCATTCCTCATGCCTTTTTCCTCCTGAAATAATGCTTCTCCATGCCTCCAACAGTCACAACTGGCCCACCTCCCTCTGCTCTCCCTTGTCACTGGCTCCTTGCTGCCATCTCTCCAGGCAGGAGCTGAAGCAGCTGATGATGCTTTTTTTGCTCAACAGAGAGACTGCAATCACCCCCCACGCTTCACCCACTGCCTGCTCAGCCAAGCCTGCCTGGCCCCACCTAATGACCATCCATTACCTGCTGACACACAAAGCCTTTCAGCCCTGCTCCTCTCCACTTTGCCCTACCTCTAATTCCAGCTTTGGCCAACACACCCATCTGCCTCCAACCTACTGCGTCAATATGGCCAAGTGTTTTCCCCCTTCAGCTGCCCCCTAAAGAAAAACAACCACTTGGAATAGGAGTTCAAAGCCAACACAACCCCTGGGAGCTCACTGGCACAAGGTACCACTCCTTTAAAGCCCCAACAGGGACAAGCAAAAAAATGAAGTGTTGATGTAAGGGTTTATTCACAGGCAGTTGCACGGGGAAACAGTGAAGGGATATTTCACAACCCAAAGAAAGAAAGAGGAGTGTCTCTCTGCAGCACTGCGAGACAGGTCACAGTGTCTCCAAGTCACAAGTGGCCTTGCTCAGCATCACGACTGCAGGCAGGTGCCTGCTGAGCTGTCAGTCCTGCTCGTGCTAACACAGACACCCACTGATTGTGCACAAAGGCACAGCCAGGGTTAGGAACAGGTACACGTGGTCTGAGCATGGGATCAACCTGACAAACAGCTCGGACAAGAGCCATCCCTTAAGCACATTCCAAATAGCCCAAGAAAGCACCACAGAAAGGCTGAGATGGGCTCCGCCTGCCTGGGTCAGACAATTGCAACAGCCCAAGCTGCCATCCCACTTGCCTTAGCCCAGCCTGCCTCTGAAAAACACACTGCTCACCGCAGCACCACAGCCAGTAACCAGCTGTGTGCTGCACTGGGGACAGGCAGCAAAAAAACCAAGGGAAACACTCCACTGAAGATCAATTCAGGCTCCAAAACGCTGACCATAGACCAGGGCAAGTCTGAAACCAGAAAATGCTTTATTGGAAAGGTACAAAAAAACCAGTCACTGCAGCTAAATTTACAGCAATAAATTACGTTGTGGCTGTCAAGAGAAGTAATGGACACATACACAGGGCTATTCGCCTTACAAACAGGAATCCACATTGCTTGGTATATCAATAATTTATTTTATAATAAAAAAGCAGCACAAAAATAAATATTGAAATGAAATTACTGAGTAACCACAGAGGATAGAATGAGCTGGTGATAAAAAACAACTTAAAACAGAAGACTTCTATCATTAAAAAAATGAAAGCAAGTATCCACCATCTACGGAAACACCCCAGCAGACTGAAATACAGACGAAGGAAAACAAATCCACATTACAAAAGTTTTTCGGTTTTGTTTTGTTTCCTTTTTTTTCTTTTTTTTTTTTTTTTTTTTTTTTTTTTTTTACTTTTTAAATAAAAACAATCATGACAATGAAGTTTAAATGATTCGAGAGAGAAAAAACTGCCACCTTCTCCTCCTCCTCCCCGGGGTCTTGAGCTGTCCCCTCATGCTCCCGTGGCATCGCGCCTGGCCCTGCCACAGCTCGCCTCTGCACCCGTCCCGTCCCTCCCCGGGTCACCCAGGTCTCTGTCCCTTGCAGTAGAGTTGGGCAAGAGCAGAGACACTGACTTGTTTCTAAGGGATCTGGAGCTGCCCTGGAGGGAAAGGTTCCCCACTCCCAACAGAGAGCACAGCAAACACGTCTACGAGAACAGAGATGCCCCTCCCGGTCCCTGCACGTCGCTTTTCGTCTTCTCCTGCCTCCCGCCCAGCCCTCGGTTCCCACGTCACCCTGCGGATGGGGAGCAACCAAAGAAAGGCCAGGCCCAGGGGAGAGGATCCCAGCACTCAAAAAGCAGAGCCCCCGCTCCTCAGCGGGGTCGGGGGGACAAACTAAGAGGGGCAGAGAAGGGAGCCCCGGCATCCAAACTACTGCAGCAAAGAGACAAGCGAGAGGGGCGGCTGTGGAGGAACGCGCCCCAACGCCGCCAGCGCCACACGCTGCACTCGCCCTGGGTGTCAGGTTGGCAAGTGCAGGACTGAGAGAAAAAAAAAAAAAAAAAAACAAACAAAACAAAACAAAAAAATAAAACACAACAGAAACAAACCGAACCCCAGAGGAATGCAACGCGACAACCCCAAGCTGGAGGGCCCTCCAGGGAGGAGGGTGGAGGAGCTGGGTCTCCAACGCGGTCAACAGCTTTCGGGTCATTCCTCCCTCCACGTTACCTTGCAATTCTGATCCCTCTGTGGAAGTTTAGCCAGGACATTTCATTCCCCTCCAGGTCACCACCCAGGGAGCCCTGGACTGGCAATTTCTTTTAATAAAGATTTACAGTATCAAACTTGGAAAAAAAATTATTTTTTTTCTTTTTTACGAAAAATCTGTACGATAAAATGTATATAATTATATATTTATATATATATTTCTCTCTCTTTAAATATTTCCACGTGGTCCTTATGGATATCCAATATGGATTACCTACCATGGCTATGGTATCAACAGCTTTAACAACACCCAGGCCTCTTGTTCTTTATCGAGTGACCAGAGATTTAAGTGCCTACCAGCACTAAACTAGCAATCACTTGGACAAGCCTTTGGCACCCTTCCAAGAACTGGAAAAAAAGAAATACTTGGCCACAAGGGAAGTGCCACGTAAAGATATGTTTCTCAACTCATTCCAACAGCAAGAAGACCCCACGGAACAAAGTTGGACCTCCATCTCCCTTGGTGAGACTGGTCTGATTTCCCCGGAGGGGTGTCAAGGGCAGCCAGAGGGTGTTCCTATCTAGCCAGGAATGTTATGGAGCTCTGGAGCTGTTTTAAAGACTGGAAGCATTTGGGCATTTTCAAGTCAACTGGCCTTTTTCAATAAAGTTTTCATTTAAAGCCCCAACAGTGCCAGGAGTCTCCATTTGCCTGTTTTTGGAGGCACCTGTAAGGTCTGGGAAAGTTTCCAATGTCTGTGAGCTGGAGAACATGAGAGGACCAGGAAATGACAGTAACATCTTTCTCTTCCTCAGCTTCTGCTGTGGGAGTCAATAACTGGTACTGATACACAGGACATTGATCTGCCTGTTTGGAGATAGGGAGGGAGTGGAGGAGAAATGAGGTAACGCTAAGTGTCATCCAAACTCTACGTGTTGGAAAATCACTTGAAGGAAACTCCCTGCTCCCCTCCATAACACGTGGATCTGGCAGGGGGAATGAGCCTTCAGGAAGCATTTCACTGACACCCTTTCTGGCTCAGTAAGGTCACGGATGTCGATGTTGAGGACTGAATGAGAACCAAATCTGAGGTTTTTCTTTTCATTAACCTATTTCACAAGGGATCCTCCTGGGAAATCCAGAGACTCCGATGACAAGGTGAAAAAAAAAGAAAAAGCAAGCTAACGACTTCTTCCAAAGACAAGTAGGGCTTCACTAACTTACTGCCATCCAAGGCAAGACAAAGCCTCAAACAACAAATTATACTGGGTGTCAGATGCCAGCTCACTGTCCCCTTTGCAACAACGGTGGCACTTGCTTATTCTTTTCAGTCCAAAACACTAGTGAATTTTCCGTGATCTTTGTTTTCTGTTCTGGAGCCCAAGTTCTCTAAGCTCTTCTCCTCATCTTGAACTTCAGCAATCTCATTCTCTTCTCACCTGCATGACAACAGGCATCGTCCATTCCACAAGTCTCTGACCTGCCCTACAAAACTCACAGTCCCTTTTCTTTCCTACTTTAAAAAGAAAATAAAAACAACAACAAAACACACAAACACCAACATAGCTATTTTTTTTTTACAGTGACCTGGAAACGTTCATCTTTTCAGCACTGCTGCACTACAGCAGAATCCCTCCTTTCAGCTTCCCACCTCCTGCCCATTGCCAAGCCAGAAATCCCTCTCCCAAACCACTGCTCAGAGCCATACGAACAACTTCTCGATCCCAATTCTTCCGTCCCCTACACACACATTTTCCATCCTGCCTTCTGTGCACCTCTCGGGATAATTCACCCATTGGCAAGAGAAAGCGTCAAGTTTCAGGGTCACATTCACACAGGTTGTCTGAACACTGAGGGTTGTTCACTGTACTCTTTGGATCCCAAATTCAGCATCCGATGTGCTGTGGAGAGGAAAAGACTCTTCCAGTTCCCATCTGACCTCCCCACAGCCCTTCTCTGGTCATCAAGGACTGGCGAGCACAGCTCTCCAGCTGGGATGCTCGTTGCTAACCTACCAATGCTTTTGTCAAAGAGGAGACTCTAAAACTTCTCTCCTCCTGTCTGAATACTATTGCCCTCTAGTTACACTTCAGTGCTTTAAAAACATCCTTCTGAAATACGCTGCACAAACCCCTTCTCATAGTGCTGATCCCAGCAGAACTGTCCCACCTTCTCTCACAGCCAGTTCTGCCTCCACCAGTAATACTTGCAGCATTTTTCCTCCTCATCTCCCCTTCTCCTCCCCATCACACTGCTCTTCATTCACAGCATTTACTGTGCCTCCCTCCCCTAAGCTTCAGGGAATCCAGGAAAAAAAAGCTGCTACTTCAAGACTGTGGATCATTTGGAAGAAATAAACTGCATAAATATACCCAATTCACAGGCACACCTTTGGGAAGGAGCTATTGGGAAACTTGGGCTTGGAATAAAGGAGGCTGCAATGTAGTTTTTACAGGCCACACAGGTAATGGGGCATATTAAAATATGTAAAATATATATTTTTCCATAATTTAACAGCATGGATCAAAAACAAAAGGTTATTCCTAATGGGTGTGGTCAGACCCAAGCATTAGTCTCCATTGTCCTCCCACTCCCATCCACTCATACCACGATGAAATCAAATCCAAAAAGCCTACATCCCTGCCCTCGTAATATCAGATGCAAGTGGGGAAGGTAGGGGAGACCCTTCTTACAAGGAGTAGGAGGCCACTAAAGGAAACTCTTTTTCCCATACATTCATCTCACGTGATGATTTCTACAGTCCATCTGTTTCCCGGCTCTTGAGCATCATTCACGAAGACTCCGGAGGCTCCTCAGGTATCTTCTCCCAGCTGGAAAGCTCCCCACGGCTGAGAGGGGTTTGTGAACACAGGGGGAAGGAGGAAGCAGATCTTGCAATTTGTACTGCATACAGAGCTCAAATCCTGGACACGAGAGGTTGATGGAGCCACTGAGTCCAGATAGAAGCAGCCAGTTAAGTTCCCTTTGTAGGAACCCTTTGGGTTTGTTTGTTTTTCTCGTTTTCTTTTTTTTTTTCTTCTATTTTTTGCACTTTTGGAAGAGAATTCTTAAAATGCCAATTCTTGACATGACCAAGGACTCCGGAACAATGCATAAGAGCCTTATCCCCTCCCCTCTGAAAGGCTGCTAGTTCCCCCCCACCGAGGGCACTAGGACGCTGCTGAAAACGGCACAGAACTGGATGAGATTTCGGCTGATTTCACGATGGTGATGACACTGGTGGTGGCAACTTTGGTCGGGGTAATAGGCCCTCGCGCCACGGTACGAGCAAAGGTCTGGAGTGCTTCGTACTTGGAGCGCAAGGCATCCAGCTCTAGCTTCATGCTGCTGTTTTCTCTGGCCAGCTTCTCCACCTCTTGCTGCAGCTCAACCCGCTGCCTCTCGAGCTCCTCTTTCTGAGTCACGCGCTTGATGCGGCAGCTGGCAGCGTAGCCTCGGTTCTTCAGCGTGCGCCTCCGCTGCTTCAGACGGATGACCTCCTCTTTGGTGAGACCCCTCAGGTGCTGGTTCAGCTCCCGTACGGACATTGACACGAGTTCATCATCACTCAGCACTGGGGCATTCTCTCCTGACTCCTCCTTTACCTGCAAATACCAACAGCACAGGGGTAGCAGCAACCCTACGCGAACGGATGTTCTGGACAGCAGAAAGGGACAAGGCCACCCCTCGGCAATGTGACAGCCCTACCTGGAAAACACCCCCGCAGTGCTGTAAGGAGCACAAGCTCCACTAAAACATCTGGGTTAAACATTGCAGAGATCTGAGTGCTGCTGTCATCTGGGTTTGGGTAACCCTCTTAGGTCAGAGAAAGCGCTGTGAACCCAATAGCAAGATTTTCAAGGAGATAAATGTAAAGCCAGATGAAGCCTTTTGTTTGTGAAGCCCTTGGTCGGGACCCAGAATTCATACTGAATGCTAAAGATGACACCTTTTCGCAGCATTATGTTGGGATACTAGTGCAGCATCTCAAAAGCAGAATAGCTGCTTGTGTGCAGGGCTTAATTCAGCATTTTATGGCTTTTCGTTAAGATCGCTCATTTGAGCGGCGAACAAAACCAACCCTGCTTGGCTTCAAGGACACAGCCTGATTTGGTTATGCTGCGGCACAGGCCAGAGTGAAGTTACATGAGAAAACCACACTAAGGCCTTGTGCCTTTTGTCAAGCAGGTTTGCCACCACCATTATTTTCAGAATCATAGAATTGAGAAGATCTTTAATATCATTGAATCCTGAACTTATAAGACACCATCCTTTTGTCTTTTTAGAGACTGAAGTACATATGGAATGAAGAGCTAAAACACTGGAAAGAAATTTCAACAATGCATGCACAGCCCATGCACAGACCACCATCATACTGGCATGTCTGAGGCATTTACTGTCTCACAGATAACAGAGACACCAGCTGAATACATCTCTTCCCCAGTGCCTCCCAGTCCTGAGAGTAAAAGTACTTCAAGCCTGGTAGCACTGGTTTCAGGATGCTGCCAATACCTGCTATATTCAGAAGTTTCTTGGATAGGCAACTGGGATACACCAGCCTCCACGCCATCCCAGAGACTTCAGACCTCTTTCTGGGTATTGCTGGTATTCTTCTACCCTAACCTTTCCTTTAGACAGTGGGAAATTGTATCAGCACTCATGTGTAAGACTCTCTTGGAATGAAAAAGAATACTCATGTATGACCCAACATCGCACAGTTCCACAAGAGCCTCCCTGGCCACCCAGCCCCACTCACCCAGCCTTCTTGCCTACCTTTAATGCCTTGTTCGGTTTGGGATTAGTCGTCATAACCTGAGCACAGTCTTCCGGACAAAACTGCTCAGAAATTGCAACTGGGAAAACAAAACAAGATTTGTAAGTTAATCTGAGAGACGAAGGCAGGAAGAAGATACCAAACACGGTGGCCCAAACTCCCAACTCAACCACCACTGAAAGAAATAACCACACAGTTGTTTGAAGCACTGCAATGGATTCAGACATTTGCGTTGACAAGCGAGCACATTGCTTCCCAACACTTAAGACCTCATATTTTGCTATTAACTACAGATCCAGCAGGGAAGACAGGGCAGGGAGGAGGGGGAAGGACACCCATAAACAACAGTCACACTAAGCACCACACACCGCCTTGCCATGTGCCACCCCTTCCCAAGGGGAGCACAGAGCGTGGCCTCTCAGGCCCTGCCACCTCCCTCCGGAGGAATCCCAGACGCTCCAAATGGCCTATTAGGGACTGAATTAAGAGTTACCTCCGCTCATAAAAGGCACTGAAAAGCCACAAGACAACAACTCCCTTCATTCTTATTTTGATGATTATTAACCCAGCTCGAAATTGAACCAGCAACCCAGAAAGACGCTGCCTGGTTTGTAACCTGCTTCCAGCGCTGTCCCCACCCAAAGGAGACGCCACCAGAAAACCCAAACAACAGAAACAAAAGCCCCCGAAAACAAAGCCAGGCAGGAGTTTGCCTCTCCCAACACACCAAGACTGTTGCTTCCCAATCCTCCAGCCCCGGGCTGTGAGAGCCGACCTGCTTGATATATCTAGTGCCGTGGAGGCATGTCCATCGACAGGCAGACCGTCCCCTGCCGCGACGCTGCCCTTCACTCTCACCTTAACCGGCGACTACACCCCTTCCACCAGAGCCTTGCCGAAAATTCACCTGCCCGCACCTCCACCCAAACCCTTCGCCCTGCGGTGACGGCAGCACGACGCTCCGACGGGTACCTACCGCGAGCGAGGCGACCACAACCGCGCCACCATCACAGCCTCTGCCTACGGCTCCCCAGCGGGGAGGGGGTGAGGCGCCGGGCCCCCCCGACGCAGGGCGGCTTCGAGGGCTGCACACCCGCGGCACCGCAGAGTGCAGCCTGTCTGGCGGGAGTCCTCTCTCTCCCCCCACCTTCTCCAGCCCAGCCCAAACCCTCCCCATTTCCACGTCTGCATCGTGTCACACATCCTAATCATTCATGAAAAATCCAGCCAAAGCATCCCAAGCATGATTCCCTTCTGATAGTTGCCATGGTGACCTTGGGAAAGTAGCCAACCCGGAGACAGTCACCATGGAAACAGAGAAGCCCAAAAGCAATAATGACTTCAGGTCATGTCTGTGCAAAGACATCACGAGGTCGTCGGAGAGTAAACAAACTCATTCATATCTGCAAACAGGGGTGGCGGGATTTGGGGGGTGCAAAGGTGGGGCGCGAGGACTGGTGGGAGCTGGGTGGGTGAAGGTGCTGGCTCAGCCCGTGCTGCTGTCACTTGAATTTTATCAGTCAAGACACCTCATCATCACACGACTTACGTAAAGATCAAGATGAAGAGCAGGAGAGGAAAAAAATAATCCTGTAAGTGCAGAGCTGCAAGATACTATCCTAGATATTAGGGAGTGTATTTAGACGCCTCCTCTATTTTTAAGCCCGAGACAGCACAGCTCTCCATGTCTGGAGGAGGGACAAGGACAGCCGCACAGCGCACAAGCCAAGATGCTCCGTGATGAATGGACCACTTACAGCAACTGGTGTGCACTGCATTTTCTAGAGCATCACCGAGTCCTTCCCTGCTCTCCTCCAGCACTGAACCCCACCCCGGGCAGACCTCAAATTGCAGCCCCTGCCTCGCTGGGCTGGTCACAGGGGCAAGTCTCAGCCCCCTGCAGCCGCCTCCAAAGGATGGGGGAGCACCTGCCACACTTTGTGCTCTTCAGAAGGGCAGGATCCCCTGCAAGCACAGGCACTTCTTCAGATCCCAGCACTGCCCTTTTGCTGTCCATCCATCGCTTCCCCACCGCACCAGGCATTTGCTGCCCACCCCACCGGAGGCGCAGACGTAGGCCCTAGCAGTCGGGAGGAAGGAAAAAGCTCCTTGTCTTGGCCAGGAGGACTCGCCTCAGAGTTGAGGAGCACAGAGGCGCTGCCAGTGCGTAGAGGAAAGGGCCGGCAGCCCCCTCCCTGCAGAGGCGCAGCAGCGCCGGGCCGCAGGCAGTTGGTGCCATAGTTATGCAGTGAGTCACCAGCTGTTTACAGAGTTTGAGCGCTCACATTCCCACAGCATCAGAAACTCTTCCTTCCCTCAGCGGCATCCCCCCTCCCTCGCCACCCCCATCCCTACAAGGGAAGGGGCACGCTGGGCGCGCTGGCCGCACGCCGCGCTGCTAACGCCGGAAAAGGAAAGGCAAAAAGGAGGGGGAGGCCAACGACAGCCCCGTGTCACACCCACCAACTGCACAAAAAGCCTTTTGATCCTCACCCAGCGCGTCTTCAAAGCGTTTTCTACGCCAGCCGATGGAAAAACTGAACGGGGCCACTTGGCTGCGCAGAGATGGAAAGAAATGTAAAGTACCATGGAAAACACGAGCCGAGGGGGGAGGTTTCCTCCAGAGGGGGTCAGCATGTGGGCTCACCTGCCACCCCAAGCAATGCTCCAGCTCTGCATGATGAAACCCCTTCTGGTCACCTGTTGCTCCATGTCACCAAAGCAACAGCTCCTTACCCTGCACATTCCTCAGAGGACAGACAGCACAGATGCTCAGTACAGGGTCTTCTGCTGCACACCTGTCTCTCCCTGCGTAACAAGGCAACCCCCCCAGACAGGCGGGGATCCATCCTACTGCACCAGGGGTGATGGGCCAGAGCCACTGCTGGCACAGAGATGAATGAGAAGGTTCAGGGCACCATAAAGAATAGTGATACCAGACCCTCTTGAAGGGTAGGAGACTGGGGGCTGCCCTGACCCAAAGGGCAGGGCTCCATAGCACAAACAGAAACACTTAAACAGGCTCAAGCCTCACACTCAAGACTCCAGTGCCAGGAAGAGTCTTATCTCTGCACTAGGTGAAGGCACAGGTGTGGTCCAGGCTCTGCTCAAAACCAATACAACTACACTCACAACCCTCCCCAGCAGCCCTCCAGGGCCTGAGGCTCCATCTCCCCATCTACTAACTCCTTCCCACTGGAACTGTTTGGGACTATTGAGCTACTAACAAGCTACTAAAATCAGCATGGCATCTCCCACAGATAGGAAGCAAAATCCACAACAAAATCATAAACCATTCTGCAAACAAGTCATACCCAGCAACATTCCCTAAACATGCTGCACAGGGGTCTTCTGGGAACTTGCCTGCAATTTGATTATTAGAACCCTTTTAGTCTTTACCCTACTCCTGCCCTTCTTTCCTTAATTGCGTTTGCTGCATCACATCTAAAATTAGGAGCTCAGCTTTTTGGAACAAGGACCGTGTTACATCCTGCTCTGTAAGCAGTACGACACACTTCGAACGCTACATCAATAAAGCAGTGAGTAGTAATACACCAACTGTGAGGGGAAAAGGCTTTTCCAGAGCAGCTCCACGCTCGTATTTACAGCAAGTGTTTTGACTGTGGGTTACATAAAGAGCCCTTGTAATTCTGCAATAAAGTTACCCATTGACAGCCTTGCCAACGCCCTCTCCCTCTCTCAGACGACTCCTATGCCTCTTGCAGCATCCTCCCAAAAACCTGGAGGTCTCCAGCTGACATCCTAAGCCTGGCGGTCTCAGCTTAGACCACCGAGAGATCTGCAGTTCCTTTGCTTTGAAAGGGAAAGGCAGCAGAAAGCCTGACTCAGGCAGAAGCAGGACACAGCTTTCCACACAAGGCTTGCAATTAAGAAAGAAAACATGCCAGAGTGAGATTTCAGACTTTCCACGCTACAGGGCTTTCCAAGCGCGTTACACATTAAGGAATTACTATAAAGTCGCTGCCGACACCCAACAACTGGGGATGAACTTGAATTTTAAAACTCTTTCTACACTGAAAGACAACCCTGGCCAGAACATGAGCACCTGGCAGACAGCCCTGCTGGTGTTTAGCTTCCATTCTCACACACATACAGCAAACTGAAAACATGCAACCCTCACCTTCCGCCAAGCCAGCGACAACTTCCCGAGGGCAGAAAAACAGCGCAAGGTTCAAGCAGCGACGGGGATCTCTGCCATCACGTCTCAATACAGCACTGACAGCTATGCAGGGAATACTCTATTCATTCCCAAATGCAGCCATTTAATTCCTAGGCAGCTGTTTAAATTTCTCGTTTATCCGCAAGTTATTCCCAGCTCCAGAGCACCAGCCAAACGGACGTGCCTACCAAGGATGTCTGAGCTGATAGGTGAAGGGAACTACAGATGCTTCAATCTTCATCGCCGTGCCTCTGCCACTCGGAGGCATAACATGGATTTCCAGCACATTGCAGCATGGTAGGCAGAGCACCATCCTTCTCCCCATCATTCAAAAATCCATTCTCCTGCTCTGACAACCTTCACACATCCTGTAAGGCAGACTGACGCTTGTCACTCATTTGTAATGAGAGCGGGGAGGGACAGGCTGGTGGTGTGAATCAGAGAGTAGAGAAGCATATGCGAGGCAATATATTTGACATGAAGAGAGAGAAGACACAAGGAGGGGGTGAGTCACTGTTTACTGTTCTAGAGGAGCTCCACGCAGCCCTCGCCCAGCTGGCCAGCTTTCCATTTCCCTTATGGATCGGAACCAGCATCCAGCAGCAAAGAGGAGATTCAGGAACCTTCAGAGCACATTTAAGAGCTGCCAGGACACAGCTCTCTGAGGCACTCTCTGGGGAAGCCTGGACACGGATCAGATAGTCTTCAGTGGTTTGGTAAACAACCTAGTCAGATGCTGCAGAGAGCCTGTGGTTAGGGAGCAGGGATATGGACTACCAGGCGGGTACGCCTGTGTGTCACCTCTGAAACTTCATGGAGGAGGTGGCTGAAGGGGAAAGGTATGTGACAGCCAGCCCTGGTACTGACAAGCTTACAGCACTTTTTCCATCACACACTTATAAAATGTGGTGACAGAGATATACTGGAATTACACCTCAGCAATCACTAGCCCAGAGATGCATCTCCCCCAGCCACACAAGATGAGCCATGAAACAACAAATAACTTGCTTGGACGTACAGCCAGATCTGGGGCACAGCTGGGACTGGGGTTCCTGACTTTGCTGCTCCTGACCCCACGTGCCGGCCATCAAGTCAGACACCATCAACGACTGCTAATAATGGAACATAGTGGCATCACTATTTGGCGTCCTGCAATATTGCAAAGCAGTGGCATCCACGATGCAAACTGTCCCTCTGCTTGGGAGCACAGTGGCAGGGTAATCGCTCTCATTACTGCCTTTCCCCCCCAGTCCTTGTGTTGATGGTCACAGAGCATTGCATCGCTTGTGCTTGCTTCATGCTTGGAAGACTCTCTGCCGAAGTTTGAAGGCAGCCTCAAACAATAGCTGAGACAGAAGTGGAAACTGCATGTTCATCTCTACAGGGTGCTGAGCCTGAAAGTTCCTGATAATTGAAAGTGCTTGCACCGCTCAAGTATTTCACAGCTGGATGTTTACAAAAATGATCAGCGAGCAAGCTTATCCCACAAACCCCGACTGCCGCAGGGGCCAGCGCTCCCAGCTGTCCTTTCTTCGCTTCCCAAACATCTCACACAGCTAGAGATTTTCAATACCAAGTCCTGCAGCACATTCCACGCCATTAATCATCTCCCAATGCTGATGGAAATCAGAGTGTATCAAGCTGATCTGTATTTTTCCCTTTCAGGAGGCACACAGCAGTACTGAACTCTGTGCTGCAACAGATTGCCGAGACGGGCGACGGCGCAGAAATGATATAAAACATGACAAAGCACGCTGTCCTTGACAGGCAAGCAAAAAAAAAACCAAAAAAAACCAAAACAAATTGCCAACGAATTTCTGTCTCTGGTTCAGAAACACTTCTGAAGCAAGGCACGAGCCTGGCGTAATACAGCCGGGGAACATTTAAGAGGGCTCAGATTCCAAGCCCTGACAGGCTCAGAGCCTGCAGAGTGTCCTGACGGCGGGAGTCACGGTGTGCCCAACCCTGCGGCAGCAGCCCCGTCGCCGCCAGCCCGACGTCCGGCACCTCGGCCGGGCAGGAGCAGAGTTAACTCCGGTGCCGCGCAGCCCTGCGCGCTGCCATTGGGCAGACGCGGCGTCCATCACCCCTAGGAAGTGACTGCACGAGGAAGGCTCGAGGAAGGGTTCTCCGCAGGCAGCACCGGGAGGACACACGGAAGGAGAGGGGGGAGAAGCGGAGGGACGCGCGCGCCTTTCGTCAGTGGGGAAAAAAAAAAAAAAATCACAAGGTAAAACTCATTCGCTGCTAAAACCCCCCCGACAGCACCACGGCACGACACGCTGGGCTGGGGCGCAGGGCTGAGCTTATCCGCCACAGGGCTTATAAAAACTGAAAGTGCAAGAAAAGGGCGTGCAGCTTTTCAGGGAAACACTTTGCTCTCACTGGCTCTCTCCGCCCTCCGCAGTCCCAGCTCAGCTTTAGGTGCGCTGGCAAAGGAGGGGGCGGCCAGGTGAAAGCGAAAATGGAGGCCTTTCCCTTTTCTGTAACAACTTTGCCCAAAGGGGGCTCGTTCCTAATTTGAGACCTCATGGCCTGCTTTCAGCAGAATCCGTAAAATAAATCCTCCACGGAGCAGCCCACGAGGGAAGGGAGCGGGCTCTCAGCCGGAGGAAGAGGAGGAAGCAGACCCTGGCACACTGAGAATTTTGAGATTTCGGTTCCCCTCAGTCGTGGCCTGGATGTTTTCCCACCTCATGCCACTGCCGTCACGGGGAGCTTGAAGAGGTTCCCCCACCCACCCCACTTCTGATTATATCCCCAAACCGTCCCGCACCCACCAGAGTCACGCGGCCGTGCCCGCTCCCAGAATGTCACCGTCCCCTTTCCTCCCACTGCCAGTCCCTGGGCGGCCGCAGAGCACCCCGTTTTCGGGGCGGCCCCATGCACACGCATCCCTCCCCGCAGGCTCCGGGACCAGCCTGAACACACCACGCACCTCTCGCTCTTTCGACCCAAAAAGCAGCTGTGCTCAGCAGAGATAAGCCCTGACCCCCCAGCCCATCCGACGGGCAGCGAGGCTCCCGCCTGGCGTTTCCCGCCGGCGGCTGCTCCTGCCCGATAACCCGGGGCCAGAGAGCGGCTCCCGAAGCTGCCACCACGCCCGGCCACCGCCGCGGCCACGCTGCCCGTCCCCGGCTGCGCCCCGGCTCCCTCCGTACTACAAAAGCTGCTATTTTTAGTCAGCGGAGCGCGCGGCGTCACAACAGGTTTCCTCACATGTATTTTAAGAGCCATTCAAAGGCAGAAGCAGGCAGCGCGCTCACCCTCGGGGGGCGGCGGGGGGAGAAAAATAACAACAAGAGACGGGAAAGCATCACCCCGGCGCACACCCGGGGGACCCCCGGCCCCGCGTCCCCGGGGGTGCGGGGGTGCCGCCGGCCCCGTCCCGCGGGCGCTGAGCGCTGCCGGCCCCGCGCCGGTGCGAGGGGACGGGGAAGGTGTGACCGCGGGGCCGCCGCCCCCCCCGGGGGTTTCGGGGGCCACTCGGCGGGCGCGGGCAGCGCTCCCCGACCCCCCTCCCTCCCCGCTCCCCCCACGGCGGGGCCGCCGCCCCTCGCCCCCCGCCGGGCCCCACGTGCGCGCCCGGCCCGGCCCGGTGCGAGGGGCGGCGGCACCACGTGCCCGGCGCGG